>NC_137793.1:108207039-108807039 GCF_963383645.1 Muscardinus avellanarius
GTCTCAGCCTCCCAAGTACTGGGATTACAAACTTGTACCAACACGCCCGGCTTTCTACGTGCCAGGTTCTGTCCCAAGCCCAAAGACCTAGTGACACCGCCAGGGAAGAGAGTGTCTTACTTCTGACCTTCAGCCTGGGACTGGAGACTTCAGCTAAAAGTTTAAGAGGTTGCCTCTATTTGGATGGGTTTGATTGCAAGTAATAGGAAACCAACTCCAAGGGCCTTAGGCAAGAAGAAAGCCACTGGGTGGCTGGTGGCTCTGCCGGCTGTTTGTCCCCTAATGTCTGTCCATCCCCCTTTTACCAGGAACCCCATCCCCAATGGCTAGCCAGGCACGTGGCCTTGGGTCAGGACAGGGTTTCTCAGCCTGAAGTTGGTGCGACCCTACAATCAAGTCCGGCATATAAAGAGCAGAACCATGAGCCTCTGGCAGGACACAGGCTTCCTTTCCCCCTTTCTGCTGTCTTGGGAGCCAGGCACGTTGGAACACAAGTGCCGGTGCCTCCTCTAAGTAAGGTAAGGGAGAATTCTTCCAGTATTTTCCAGGATCCCACAGAGGTGGCAGCAGCAACAATAACAACAACAATGGACCACACAAAACCACCAACCGCCAAAAAAAAAAAAAAAAGGCAAGACACTCACTGCCAATTTCTCAACAATTCCAAGTTTTTCTTATACTTCTGTTTAAATAATTTTTTCTATTGCTACACTGATTGTGTTTCTACCTCTGCTTCCTCAATATATTTTCTACCAAAGCAGCTGAATATATTTCTGGCATACCCATTTGATTCGATTAGTGACCTTTTCCCTCTCCCTGTTGGAAGTCAATACGACGCAATTTCATGAAGACTTAGATTACAGGTCTCAAAATTGAATAGGGCATTTCAGTAAATTCTTTAAAAAAATTTTGTGGTTCTTGACTGGCTTTTTTTTTTTTTGGATGAATTTCACATTATTTGTCAAGTTGTAGAAAGGATCTTAGGGAAACTTTAATTCACACTAAATTCACTCACTCATTTAAGATATATTATCTTGGCTGTCTTATCTTTTTAACCAGAAGCAGAACACATTTTTCCAGTCAAATGTTTCTCTTTTTCCTATTATGGTATTTTCTTTTTCTTAGAACAAGATAATGGTTTTTTGTTCCAAGATCTGTCAGTACTTGAAAATTTATGTTTTTATTACTCTTTTAGAATGGAGTAGATTTTTCTGTGTGTACCACAGTATAAAGAATAACATCGCATTTTGCCTGTTTATCCGTAACTCCTAATCACCTCTCATATCTTGGCTTTTATGAGTAATTAATAAGGTCCTCTCTCGGGGATTCTTCATGGCCTTCCTGCGTAGACGCCTCTGTTTCCTGCCTTTCTCCGGCATTACTATCAGCATTTCATTGTCGTGCTGAGTGGAGAAATGGCAGAGGGCACCCCAACTTGGTTTCTGCCTTGAAGGGATTCTCTGTTTGACATAATATTGGCTCTTGGTTTCAGTTTCTTTAAGAAAGAAACTTGAATATGAAATTCTCCCTGTTCAAATATTTAGAAAGGAGTATTTCAAAAAGAATAGATATTGAATTGATTTAAATTATTTCTTGGCATTTGAGATAATGAAATCATTTTATAATTTTCTCCCTATGAGCAGGATGATTGAAAATCTGTCATTGGGGATGGATATGTGGGCAATGCAGTAATATCTGCATCAAAAACAAAACCAAAAAAAGCTCAAAAACAACAAAAAAAAGAAAGCAACAAAACAAAACAACAACGGGACCCACCCAGCCAGCATCTCAGAAAAGCCTGAGCTTCCTCAGGAAAGAGTTTGGAGCGCCATCTCCTCCGGGGTGTTCCCCAGGAGGCCCGCCCGTGGGCAGCCTCTGAAATGTGCACAGCTGTTCATCAGCCTGGTGTCAGCACGGGACCGCTGCAGCCCTGAGAGTCACCCGACTGGGAATATTACCTATGTTCAACTGAACTTTGCAACATGATATGTTCTCTTTGGTCATTCAGTCACAGGGCTGAAAATTTCCATGGCTTTCTGGTAAGTGCGATCCATTGTGATTCTATATCATGACTCTTGGGTCCTTCTCTAAATAGGGTTGGGCTTTCATCGCTAGATATACACTGACAATTAACAAGAAACAGTCACTTTTCATAAGTAGATATTGAAGGGGCAACCTTACAGTCCTGAGCTGCACAATCTCAGGTAAAAGAATTGCAGGTTTATCTGATTTATTTGGGTGGTTAAAACATACATTCTGTATTGGTCAATAATATAGAATACAGATGAAACTTCTACAGAATATACATGGTCAATAACACAGAATATTGATGGAAATTTTTTCTTCATAAGTATTTTATAAAGGTATTTCCCCTCCTTTTTTTCAACACATATCAAATTGACAAAGATTAAAAATTTTAACCCATAGTTAGTGAAGGCACATGTACCAGTATTATAAGTGTACAGGCCCTTTTACCCAGCAATTACACTGCTAAGTAGTTCTATTATATAAAATAAAATGTATTCAGTATATAAGGATATATGGTATACCTATACTTTATTTATTTTGTGTGCTACTGAGAACTGAACTCAGGATTATATTACCTCTGAGCTATATGGCCAGCCTTATTTATTTATTTATTTATTTATTTACTTATTTATTTATTTATAAAAAACAGGGTCTCACTAGATTGCTAAGAGTCTTATTACATTGTTGAGCCTGCTCTGAAACCTGTGATCCTCTTGTTTCAGCCTCCCAAGTACTAGGATTATAGGCATATATCACCATGCCTGGCTAAAAATTCATCACAGAAGCTGTGTGTGTGTGTGTGTGTGTGTGTGTGTGTGTGTGTGTGTGAGTGAATGTGTGTGTTTTTTAGTTTGAAATAGACTAAGTTGCTGAGGCTGGCCCTGAACTTGCAATCCTCCTGTCTCAGCCTCCCAGGTAGTGGGATTATAGGCATGTGCCACCACACCCAGCTTCTATAATATATAATAACCAAAAACCCCCTAGAGATAGTCAGATATGATGGTACACACTTGCACTCCCAGTACTTGTGAAGCTGAGAGAGGATGATCACAGGTTCACGGCCAGCCTCAGCAACTTAACAAGGCCCTCTGCCAATTAGTGAGTGAGACCTTGTTTCAAAATAAAATGGGAGCCGGGCGTGGTGGTGTATACGCTTGGGAGGCAGAGACAGGAGGATCGCGCAGGTTTGAAGCCAGCCGCCCTGGCTTAAGAGACCCTGTTTCCACATAAAAATGTATAAAATAGATCTGGGAGTGTAGCCCATGGGAGTGTAGCTTGGAAGTAGAAGGGCTTCCAGGAACCCCAGTACCACCAAAAATAATAAATAAATAAATTAATAAACAAATAAAATAAAATAAAATAAAATGGGCCTGGGGGTTGTAGCTCAGAGGTAGAATGCCTCTGGGTTCAATCTCCAGTACAAAAACGAAACAGCAACAAACAGAACCTCAGAAACAGGAGAGAGATTTTTTGTAAGTTGGACGAGGGAGCCGGAGCAGCAGGCCTGGCGCGAGCTCACTGTGGCTGTTCAGGTGAGGTAGAGAGACCTGGGAGAGGACGCCGGCTGTGGCCTGGAGCCAGAGCGAGTCCGTGAGCTCTGTGCAGGAGTCAAACAGTTTTAAGATCTGGCAGCTGGGAAGAATGGGAAGGTAGTTAGGGTTGACCTGTTGTCCCTAGCTCAGGTAAATGAAAACGCTGCAGGCAGACGGGACAAAGGTCAGGGAGGGTGGTGAATATTCTCTAGACTTGTGGAATGGGGATGTCCAGGTGACGGTCAGGCACCTGGACAGACCTGTCTAATGCTTCCAGCCAAGACTAGGCAGAAATAAGTCACAGCTTAACAGCTGGTTGTGTTGCTATTTATTTATACCATTTGTTGAGAACAACCTCTGAAAAAGTCACTTTTGCAGATTCCAAAGGTGTTCTGGGTGTTAAAGCCAAGCGCGGGCGCCCCATCACCTCCTGAGACGGGTGCGAAGCATCTGTCTCCAGCAGGCCTTGGAGTCAGGTGGCTTCTAAGATTAGCCGCAGCTGGCTTGGTGGGTGGCGGCTGCAGTTCACTCGGCCGGGAACCGGCCTTCCTGCCGTGGGCTCTGTGTGCGTGTGTGCGTGGGTCACGGATCAAGCAGATTCTGTCTCTTTGAAGAATGCCCCCTAGGAGCTGAGTGCCGTGCCAGTGTGTTCAAAGAGGGCGACACGTGTTTTCTGCTGCCAGGGGGAGGGAGGGAACAGGAGGGCGTCCTGCACAGGAGCCTCAGGGAGGGGCTGGTTTTTAATAAAGTGCATTGTAGAAATGACACCCTTAGAGACAGGTGAGGCGTTCACATCGCCTGAGCCGGGGGGAAACCAACTCCGCACCTAAGTACCGCGCAGTGTCAGGCTCTGCGCTTGCGCAAAAGATCCTGCAGCAACCTACACTTGTAGGCTGGGCTCTCGGGGTGGGGGCCCTGGCCTCTGGTCGGGTCTCTGCTGCCAGCTCCCACAAGCCAAGTCATTTGCAGAGGGGGCGGAAGAGGTGGGAGAGGTAGAGGAGGAAGGAGGTCTTCAGTATTTTCTCTCCATCATCTTCTTGTACTGGGGAGCAAACCCAGTGGCATTCACCTCTGAGCTACACCCCCAGCCCTATTTTATTTTATTTTTTATCTGGAAACAGTGTCTAAGTTGTGAAGGGCCTTACTAAGTTGCTGAGGCTGGCTGCAAACCTGCAATTCTCCCATCTCAACCTCCCAAGTACTAGAATTACAGGCATATGCCACCATGCCCAGACATTTCTTTATTTAAAAAAAAACCCAATATTTATGTATGTAATATATTTTCATTTTATTTTGGGGAATACGGAGGATTGAACCACCATGCTTGGAGTTTAATATACTTAAATTACATTTTAATATCTCCATACAAAACCAGCCCTCAGCTGGGTGTGGTGGTGCACGCTTGTAATCCCCGCGCTTGGGAGGCTGAGACAAGAGGATCGCACAGGTTCGAAGCCAGCCTCAGCTACTTAGTGAGGCTCTCAGCAACTTAGTGAGACCCCGTTTCCAAATAAAGTATAAAATAGGGCTGGGAGTATAGCCCAGAGGTTTCTGGGTTCCATCCCCAGTACCACAAACAAACAAACAAACAAACAAACACAGCCCTCAAGGCTGGCTTGGTGGCACATGCCTGTAAACCCAGCTACTCAGGTGGACTGAGGCAGGAAGATTACAAGTTCAAGGCCGGCCTCAGCAACTTAGTGAGATTTTGTCTCAAAATAAAAAATTAAAGGGGTTGGGAATGTAGCTGAGTAGTAGAGCACCCCCGGTTCAATTCCTGGTACCACAAACAGCCACAAGAACAACAATATCAGCCTAAAACAGAGGAGAGGCTAGAAGGCGGTTGGAAGGGGGGGGGTAATAACTGACATTAATGATTGGTTCCATTATATTGGATTCTCCCCTCTGGAGCTTCCACTGACAGATTGTTATATATGCAGTGATAGGAGGGCCGAGAAAAAATTTAAATGGCAAGACACAGGACTCACTACCTAAATGAAAAATTAACCACTAACAATGTACAGGAGTACCATAAATCCAGGAATATCAGTTCATATGGTATTCATTAGGGAGTACATTTTCTGCAAAATACCACCATGATACCAAATGATACCACAAAATACTTAACAGCAAAATGAAAAGTGTGTGTGTGTGTGTGTGTGTGTGTGTGTGTGTGTGTGTGAACCCGGGCCTTGCATCGCCTAGGCAAGCGCTACACCACTAAGGTACATCCCCAGCCACACTAGGATTTGCTTGACACAGGGTCCTGCTAAGTTGCCCGGGCTGAGCTGCTTGTCCTGCACAGCTCAGAGGCTGAGGAGGCTCCGTGTCGCAGCAGAGTCCCTGGTGGACAAACACGCTTGCGCACAGCAGTAGGCGGGGCTGCCCTGTTAGAGGAGCTCTCAAAGGCAAGAAAAAGGGACGGGGTTATGGCCCCAAAGATGGCTACTAGTGAAGGAAATATGGATTTTGGTGATAAAAACAGGTGTGTTTTTTTTTAATGTGTGTGTGTGTGTGTGTGTGTGTGTGTGTGTGTGTGTGTTACTAAGGGTGGAACCCAGGGGTTTTTCTACCTCCAGGCTATAATCCCAGACCTATTTTATACTTTTTTTGAAAAAGGGTCTCACTAAGTTGTAGAGGGTTTCACTAAGCCGAGGCTGGCTTCGAACCTGTGTGATCCTTCTCAGCCTCCCAAGCGCAGGGATTACAAGCGTGCACCACCACACCCGGCTCTAAAACAGCTTTTAAAAAAGAATCTGTGTCTGCTTCACAAGATGTTTGTGTGACAAAGACTGTAAAATTGGCTCCCCTTCTCTTCAGCAAAGGGAGGATCTCATTTAATTCAAATCCATGCAATAGAACTCAGGATTTGTTATTATTATTACTATTACTATTTTTGCAGTACCAAGGATTGAACCCAGGGTCATTCTACCTCCGAGCTATACTCCCAGCCCTATTTTTTATTCTTTATTTTGAGAGAGGGTCTCCCTAAATTGCCCAGGGGGACCACAAATTTGCGATCCTCCTGCCTCAGCTCCCCTGAGTAGATGGGATTCCAGTCACGTACCACAGCATCAGGTTAGCGGGTACATTCCTTATTTTTTATTTATTTATTTTTTTGTGTGATTGGGGATGGAACCCAGGGACATTTTACCTCCGAGCTACACCCCCAGCCCTGTTTATTATTCTTTATTTGGAAACAGGGTCTTATTGAGTTGCAAAGGGCCTCACTAAGTAGTAGCTGAGGCTGTCCTCGAACTGCGATCCTCCTGTCTCAGCCTCCCAAATGCTGGGATTACAAGCGTGCGCCACCACGCCCGGCAAGAGGGTGGATTCTAACGGGCAGAATACAGCAGAAGTGATGGGATGTCACCTTTGAGCTCGTAGTGCATGAAGACCCCGGCTTCCATCTTGCGTGGTCTGCATCTTTGATTTTCTGTAGTGGAAAACAATATGCCCAGGTGTGGCTTGTCATTTGTTTTTGGCATGGCTCTTCTCGCTGTTCTGGGGCTTCCTGCACCATGGTTTGATGTCCGGAATTAGTTTGTGGGGATTCTCAGTCCTTATCGTCTCACAGATCGCCGCTGTTTCCCTGTTTCTTCTTCCGGTGTTCTCGTGATGCACGTGCCGTTCTCTCTGTGGTTGTTCTGCGGTTCTTGGCTATTCCGTGCAGCTCTGTTCGTGTTTTCCTTTAGTCCTGGTTTCTCCTTGTTTATCAGGAATTTCTACTGACATATCTACAAAGTTCAGGAATTCTTCGCTCAGCTATGTCCAATCCACTGAGTCCATCAAAGGCAGTCTTCATTTCTCTTACATTGTTTTTGATCTCTAGCATTTCTTTGTTCTTCAGGATCCCCATCTCTCTGCTTACGTGCTGTTCTCTGTTTTCCCTGCTGTCTCCTTGATCTCTTAGAGCCTTTAGCATATTAATCACAGTTATTTTAAATTCTCATTCTGATAATCTCAGCATCTCCACCAAATCTGGTTCCGATGCTTGCTGCGTTTCTCAAGACCATGTTTGTTTGGTTTTGCATTTTAGTCTGCCTTGTAATTTTTCTCGATAGCTGGACGCGATATAATAGATCAAAGGAAATACTGTAACTAGGCCTGTAGCAATGTGCTGAGGAGGTATATGTGAAGGGGAAGCATCCTAGGCTCAATGCTTAGGTCTCAGTCTTTTGGGGAGCCTGTACTCCTGGACTATGAACTTCCAGATGCTTCTCAGTCTCTCTTCCCTCTTCCTCAGGTGCCACAGGATGGCGAGAGTTGTTGGAGTTGCCTACTTCCCTTTCCCCAGGTCAGTTAAGCTCTGATAAAAAGTCTAGTGAGAAGCTGGGCATGGTGGTGCACCTGTAATCCCAACACTTAAGAGCTGAGATGGGAGGATCACAAGTTCAAGGCCGGCCTGGGTAATTTAGCAAGACCCTGTGTCAAAATTAAAGGGGCTGGTGATAAAGCTTAGTGGCAGAGAATCCCTGGATTGAGGAAGAAGGGGAGGAGGAAGAGAAGGAGAAGGACGAGGAGGAGGAGGAGGAGGAGGAAGAAGAGAAGGAGGAGAAGGAGAAGGAGGAGAAGGATGAAGAGAAGGAGGAGGAGGAGGAAGAGAAGGAGGAGGAGGAGAAAGAGAAGGAGGAAGAGAAGGAGGAGGAGAAAGAGGAGGAAGAGAAGGAGGAGGAGGAGGAGGAGGAAGAAGAGAAGGAGGAGGAGGAGGAGAAGGAGGAAGAGGAGAAAGAGAGAAGAGGAAGAGAAGGAGGAGGAGGAAGAGGAGGAGGAGGAAGAAAAGAAGGAGGAAAAAGAGGAAGAGGAGGAGGAGGAAGAGAAGGAGGAGGAAGAGGAGGAGGAGGAAGAGAAGGAGGAGGAGGAAGAAGAGAAGGAGGAGGAGAAAGAGGAGGAAGAGAAGGAGGAGAGAAGGAGGAGGATAAGGAGGAGGAGGAGGAAGAGAAGGAGGAGGAGAAAGGAGGAAGAGAGAGGAGGAGGAGGAAGAGAAGGAGGAGGAGGAAGAGGAGGAGGAGAAGGAGGAAAAGAGGAGAAGGAGGAGGAAGAGGAGGAGGAGGAAGAGGAGGAAGAGAAGGAGGAGGAGGAAGAGGAGGAGGAGAAGGAGGAAGAGAGGAGAAGGAGGAGGAAGAGGAGGAGGAGGAAGAGGAGGAAGGGAAGGAGGAGGAGAAGGAGGAAGAGGAGGAGGGGAAGGAGGAAGAGAAGGAGGATGAGAAGGAGGATGAAGAGGAGAAGGAGGAGGAGGAAGAGAAGGAGGAGGAGGAGAAGGAGGAGGAGGAAGAAGAGGAGGAGGAGGAGAAAGAGGAGGAAGAGAAGGAGGAAGAGAAGAAGGAGGAGGAGAAGGAGGAGGAGGAGGAAGAGAGAGGAGGAGGAGGAAGAGAAGGAGGAGGAGGAAGAGGAGGAAGGGAAGGAGGAGGAGAAGGAGGAAGAGGAGGAGGGGAAGGAGGAAGAGAAGGAGGATGAGAAGGAGGATGAAGAGGAGAAGGAGGAGGAGGAAGAGAAGGAGGAGGAGGAGAAGGAGGAGGAGGAAGAAGAGGAGGAGGAGGAGAAAGAGGAGGAAGAGAAGGAGGAGAGGAGGAGGAGGAAGAGAGAGGAGGAGGAGGAAGAGAAGGAGGAGGAGGAAGAGGAGGAGGAGAAGGAGGAAGAGAGGAGAAGGAGGAGGAAGAGGAGGAGGAGGAAGAGGAGGAAGAGAAGGAGGAGGAGAAGGAGGAGGAGGAGGAGGAAGAGAGAGGAGGAGGAGGAAGAGGAGGAGGAGGAAGAGGAGGAAGGGAAGGAGGAGGAGAAGGAGGAAGAGGAGGAGGGGAAGGAGGAAGAGAAGGAGGAGGAGAAGGAGGATGAAGAGGAGAAGGAGGAGGAGAAGGAGGATGAGAAGGAGGATGAAGAGGAGAAGGAGGAGGAGAAGGAGAAGGAGGAGGAGGAGAAGGAGGAGGAGGAAGAAGAGGAGGAAGAGAAAGAAGAGAAGGAGGAGGAAGAAGGAGGAAGAGAAGAAGGAGGAGGAGGAGGAAGAGAGAGGAGGAGGAGGAAAGAAGGAGGAGGAGGAAGAGGAGGAAGGAAGGAGGAGGAGAAGGAGGAAGAGAAGAAGGAGGAGAAGGAGGAAGAGAAGAAGGAGGGGAGAAGGAGGATGAAGAGAAGGAGGAGGAGGAGAAGGAGGAAGAGAAGAAGGAGGAGGAGAAGGAGGATGAAGAGGAGAAGGAGGAGGAGGAGAAGGAGGATGAAGAGGAGAAGGAGGAGGAGGAGGAGAAGGAGGATGAAGAGGAGAAGGAGGAGGAGGAGGAGGAGAAGGAGGATGAAGAGGAGGAGGAGGAGGAGGACTTCTAGTAGGTTAGACTCTGGTTAAATTGTTTCTCCTGTGGGAAGGCCTTGTTAGAACAGAATGCCCTGGCATATATCAAAATGGTTTCTTTCCCTTCCTCTGCTGGAAGCACCAGCCCCCCCCCCCCCCGCCTGGATATTTAATGTGGGGATTTGATTAATCGCCCAGAGGCAAGTCTCACAAAAGCATGAGAGTCCTCTAGGCCTGGATCCCCTGGAGTTTTTAACTCGCAGACCTCTTCACATTTGGCCTCCAGCAATGCCTCAGGCACAGCTCAGCTTCTTCTACCTTGGCACCAACTCCCAAAGAAATTTTCACTAATGAGCTTCTGCCCTGGTGGGTCACTTGCCATTCTCTGTAGCCACCTGTCACTTCCAGATTAGGGACAGAAGCTTTCTCTGGGAACTTACATCCAAAGAAGAGTTTGTTTTTTGTGTGTGTGTGCTTCTCTTTTTACTTCTTGTTAGGGTGGAATGGCAATTTCCAAGCTTCTTACGTGTGGACCAGGAAAGCAGAGCGCTCCTGCGCCAGCTCTAATGAAGCTCTGTCATGATGCCTTTCTTAGACACACAGCAAGAAGTGGAGCGGCCTCCAGCCAGCAGCGAGAGGGGAACTGAGGGCCTTACCCCAACTGAGATGCTTATTCTAGAACTCGGAGAGGGACTGAATTCAGTCCTCAATACAAAAATAAAAAAAAGAACAGAAAATAAATAAGTAAATGCAGATATCTCGACTGGGTATGGTGGTGCATGCCCTGTGGCGTTAGTATTTGGGAGGTAGAGACAGGAAGACCACAGGTTCCAGGCCAGCCTCAGTCATTTAGTGAGACCCTTAGCAACTTAGTGAGATCCTATTTCAAAATAAGAAATGAAGCCGGGAGTGGTGGCACACGCGTCTAATTCCAGCATTCGGGAGGCTGAGACAAGAGGATGGCAGTTTGCGGACGGCCTCAGCTACTTAGTGAGGCCCTCTGCAACTTAGTGAGACCCTGTTTCAAAATAAATAATAAAAAATAGGGCTGGGGGTATAGCTTGGAGGTAGAATGCCCCTGGGTTCCATCTCCAGTACCACTAAATAAATAAATAAATAAATAATAATGAAATGGGGCTGGGGCTGTAGCTTAGAGGTAGAATGCCTTTGGGTTCAGCCTCTAGTGTCCCTCCCCCCCCAAAAGAGTGGGGTGTGGTCTTTAGAGTCACAGCCCGCTCCCCGGCTTCCCGGCCACATTGGCCTCATTTCGTTCACATCCCTGCCTGGTGCCTGGCACGGAGCAGGCACGCCCTCCAGGCCGGTCTCCTCAGTGGTCTGAGCCCCGCCCGTCTCACTCACATACCTGTCTTCCTGGCCCCTGCACTCATCTGAGATTATACCCCATGGGACTGAAGAACCAGCCGGCCCAAAAAAGAATCCCAGCCTCCTAGTACAAAGACCCAAATTCCTGTGCTTAAAATTCACTGTTTTTATACCTGGAAAATGATTTTCATAATCTCCCTGATGACATGTCTGCTCCATTCGACCCTTCCTTCCCCTGCATTTTCAAGAGCTTGCATAATAGAAATGGCCTCCATGAGCCAAGCGCACTTAGGTAATTAGCAGAACATTGGTCAAGATACAGGAGCTCAGAACCAACAGAGGAAACCGTCTCAGTAACAGAAAGAGGTCAGACTGTGCAGATCGTGCCTAGAGATACTATGATGCTCAAAAATAATCTGCTGCTCAGAAAATAGAAATAAGGTAGCCAGATGAGAAAAGGAGAGCCGCCACTGAGCGCGGGGCTGATTTCACGGAGGGAGGGCTGCTGACCGCCATGCCTGGAAGTCGGTCCAAGAAGAGGTCAGGACAGGAGCCTTCTGGCTGACTGTCCAGTTCCTAGCTATGCAAAGGAATCATTTTAATTAAATTCAATTGATGAGTTGGTGGTACACACTTGTCATTCCAATAACATGGTAATATCACCAATTTTTATTTAGTTTTTATGTTTTTGGAGGTTTGGGGATGAAACCCAGGGGCATTCTACGTCCGAGCTACACCCCCTGCCCTATTTTTTTATTATTTATTTATTTATTTATTTATTTATTTATTTATTTTGGTGGTGATGGGGTTTTGAAAACCCTTCTACTTCCGGGCTACACTCCCAGACCTCCTTTTTATATTTTTATTTGGAAACAGAGTCTCCTAAGCCAGCGTGCTGGCTTGGAACCTGTGCGATCCTCCTGTCTCCGCCTCCCAAGTGTGGGGATTACAAGCATGCGCCACCACACCCGGCTATTCTTTATTTTGAAACAGGATCTCACTAGGTTGTGGAGGGCCTCACTAAGTAGCTGAGGCTGTCTGTGAACCATGATCCTCCAGTCTCAGCCTCCCAAATGCTGGGATTACAAGCGTGCGCCACCACGTCCATCTTGAAATATCACCAGTTTGAGGCCAGCCTCAACCACTTGGTGAGGCTATGTTTCAAAATGTAAAAAATAGCCAGGCGTGGTGGGCACGCTTGTAAATCCTGCGCTTGGGAGGCGGAGACAGGAGGATCGCGCAGGTTCGAAGCCAGCCGCGCTGGCTTAAGAGACCCTGTTTCCAAATAAAAATATAAAAAAATAGGTCTGAGAGTGTAGCCCGGAAGTAGAAGGGTTTCCAGGACCCCGGTACCACCCCCCCCAAATTTTTTTTAATTAAAAAAAGACTAAATAATAAGGATGGGTGTGTAGCTCAGAGGTAAAATTTATTTATTTGGATACGGCAAAATAAATGAATGGATGAATGAATAAATAAATAAATAAATAAATAAATAAATAAAAAAAAAAAAGACTGGGGGAGACAGGTGTGGTGGCGCACGTTTGTAATTCCAGTACTTGGGAGGCTGAGGCAGGACGATCTCAGGTTCTCTGCCATCCTCAACTACTTAGTGAGGCCCTCTGCAACTTAGACCTTGTTTCAAAAATTAAAATGGGGGTATAGCTCAGAGGTAGAATGCCCCTAGGTTCCACCCTTAGTACTTAGTATTGCCCCCCCAAAAAAAGAAGGAAGAGGAGGAGGAGGAGGAGGGAGTGTAGCTTGGAGGTAGAATGCCCTTGAGTTCCACTTCGAGTACCAATAATGATGATGATGGCGGTGGGGATGACAAATTGGATGGCTTCTGTCTTGCATTTTAAAATTAAAAAAAAAAATTGGCATTGGGATTTGAACCCAAGAGCATTCTACCTCCAAGCTACACCCTTAGCCCTAATTTATTTCTCATTTTGAAACAGGGTCTTGCTAAGTTGCTGAAGCTGTCCTTGAACCTGCAATCCTCCTGTCTCAGCCTCCCAAATGCTAGGATTACAGGCATGCACCACCGCTTAGCTGCACTGGTTTTTATGATTGATTGATTGATTGATTGATTGGTGGTACTGGGGGTGGAACCCAGGGTTTTTTTTTACCTCCAGGCTTTACACCCAGACCTATTTTATACTTTATTTGGAAACAGGGTCTCTCTAAGTTGCTGAGAGCCTCACTCAGTAGCTGAGGCTGGCTTCGAACCTGCGCGATCCTCCTGTCTCCGCCTCCCAAGCGCGGGGATGACAAGTGTGCCCACCACGCCCGGCGGCTGTACTGGTTTTTAGTATGACTGTACTGTCCCCACACACCGCTGGGCAATATATTCTAACGGAATTTGAAAATGTGTTTCTCAAAAATATAAACGCCAAGTAACTGTTTGTTTGTAGTGTGGTTTAATGGCCGTTTTGCTCTATAGTGTGAAGCAGGTGGCTTCCGCGATCATTTTCTAGTTTCTCACTGTAGCTCTGCACAGGGCTCTTGCTTTCTTTTCTTTTCTTTCTTTTTTCTTTTTAGGGAAGGAGACGACGAGGGTGTGTGGCCTGTAATCCTCTGGCTGCTAAGCCGTGTAGCCTCCCGGATATCACGAGGCGGTTGCGGTCTTTAGAGTCACATGAAGAAAGGTGTTTTCGACGCACATGTCAACACTGCTAAGAAACCGAGCATCGAGGAAAGGCCCGGATCAGCATCGTCCTTCCGATTTGAACGAGGAGCTCGGTTCACAGGATTTGGCCGTGAGACTGCCAGTCCCTGTGTTATTCCGACACAGAGCCCTCGGCCGTCTCCGTGGGCGGGCATCTGGGTACTTGGCGTGTCGAGCAGTTCCAGCAAAATGACTGTCCCTAGGGGAAGGAACCAAACCCACTTTTGCTTGCTGTGATGGTGCCCTGCATTAACGTACTCAACGCACATATATGAACTTACTGCACAGACTGCCTGATAAACAGGGCTGGATAAGTACTCGCTGCAGAAACGACGCTTGCTTTATTTGATGTCTGTCCACCTGCGGCCACTGGGACTGGACTCTTATTAAGGATGCATCAAAGCTGCCTGTGTGAGATGGAGCAGCCCGTGCGCAGGCCCCGCCGTGTGCGCCCGGCACAGCCCGCTCCCGTGTCCAGACGGAGGTCACGCCCTCATCCGGCCGCGCACACGTTTTCCTAAACTCACCCCGAGGGTCTGGTTGGGTTTTCTTGCTTGTTCTGTTTCGGTATTGGTGATTGAATGAGGGGCATTCTACTGCCAAGCTATACCCCCAACCTTTTAAGAATTTTGTTTTGTTTTAAAACAGGGTCTCACTAGGTTGCTGGGGCTGTTCTTGAACCTGCGATCCTCCTGTCTCAGCCTCCCAAGTAGTGGAAGTTGCAGGTGTGCACCACCGTCACTAACTCGCTGCTTCTTCTCTCTTTTCCTTTTCTCTCCTTTTGTCCTTTTCTTCCCTTCATTTTTTTTACATATTCTATTATTTTTATTTTTATTTTTTATTTTTATTTTTTTTTAATTTTATTTTATTGGTGCACTGTATTCATACATCATAGTGGGATACAAACTTTTGTAGACATACATGCACACATCGTCCAGTCAGCCCCCACCCGATCCCCACCCCATTCTCTCCCCATCCCTCCTTCCCATGCTTGGCTTAGTGGTTGACATCTAGTATTGTAGCAATTTATCAAAAATTAAAAATGATAATCTCACATAACAGTTTCATTTGTCTGATACCAAGCTTTTGATGATTTAAAGATAACATTTCAATATTTCTTTTTGCTTTCTTTCTTACCAGAGCATATTTTTTTCTGTTTTTTTAGGTGAAACTATCATATATTCATATATTTATTTTTCAGAAAAAAATCTATCCTAATATGGAATATGAATTCTAGATACCCAAAACGATCTTGAAAAAGAACAAAGCTAGCAGATATATATTTTCTGATTTCAAACCATATAAAGCTACAATAATTGAAACAGTGTAGTACTGTTCTAAAGGCAGATATATAAACCATTGGAGTTAAATAAAAGCCTAGAGCTAAATTCTTCCCTATATTGTCAAGTTATTTTTGACAAGGTTTCCACGAACATTTGGTGGTGGAAATAATAATATTTTAACTAAATATTGTTGAAAAATAATAATTACATGGAAAAGAATAAAATTGGACCCTTACCTAATCCCACATACAAGTATTAACTCAAAATAGATAAAAGACCTAAATATAAATCTTAAGACTATAAACTTTTAGGAGAAAATCTGGGTCATAAAACCTCACAACATTGAAATTGGCAGTGATTTCTTGGATATGATTTCAATGGCACAGGCAACAGAAGAATAAACAAACTCCCTAAAAAATAAAAAAATATTGTATATCCAAAGACAATGTAAACAGAGTTAAAAGTTACTAATAGAATTGGATAAAATATTTCCAAATGCTATATCTGAAGGTATATTAATATTCCAACTAGAAATCCTAAAAATTAACAACAATAAAGGCAAACAATACAATTTAGAGATAGGTAAAAGACTAACATAAATAATGAATCTCCACAGATAACCAATCTTAGTTGTCTGTTGGATGGAAAATCTTGTTTCTCTGGTTCTGGTGTGTGTTACCTATTTCTTCTTTGTAGTTAATCTCTTTGAGTATTTTCTCTAGCGCTGGTTTTGAAGACATAAATTCTTTCAGTTTCTGTTTGTCATGGAAGCTTCTTATTTCTCCATCTAATTTGATAGAAAGTTTTGCTGGGTAGGAAATTTTTGGCTGGAAGTTGTTTTCTTTCAGAGTTTGGAATATGTTACTCCAAGCCCTTCTGGCTCTCATGACTTGGTTTGGGAAGTCAGGAGTGATTCTAATTGGTTTGCCTCTGAATGTCACTTGGCCCTTTGTTTTTGTTGCCTTTAAGATTCTCTGCTTGGCTTCCACATTGGTCATTCTGACAATTATGTGGCGTGGGGATCCTCTTCTCCGATCCTGTCTAAAGGGAGTTCTATAAGTTTCCTGGATCTGTGTATCAACCTCTTGCTCTATATTTGGAAAATTTTCTGCTATTACTTCCTTGAAGAGATTGTTGATCCCTTTGGTTTCACTTTCTTTTCCCTCCTCTATTCCAATTATTCTTAGGTTAGCTCTCTTAAGATGGGCCCATATTTCTTCAATGTCAGATTCCTGCTATTGGATATTTTTTTCTAGATTAGAAACTATGCGTTCATTTTTGGAATGATCATCTTCTAAGAGCGAGATTCTGTTCTCCATGTGGTCTAATCGGTTGTTTGTGCTTTGAATTGAGGCCTTTACTTCATTAATTGCATCCTTTATCTCTTTTGGCTCTCTCTGAGTTCTTTTCGAAGCACCTCTATTATTTCTACAGTTATTTTCCTGATTTGATCTTCTAGAAATCTCTGATTTTCTGTTTTATCGGGTTCTGATGTTGTGGGGTTGTGCACATTCATTGCTCCAGTGTTATTCCTCTTTCCCATGATTTCAGAAGTTTGTGCCTTCTCTGGGTTCTTCCCTTGGGTCACTATGGCTTCACTTAAGGTGTTCTGGATCTCGAGTCTGTATTATCTCAGAACCCACTACTCCTTTACTGGGTTGTATCACAGAGTCTCCGACCCAGGGAGTCGATAGAGGCTGCTTTAAACTATGGGGGGTGCCAGGTTGCACATTCTCCTATGGTGTGATATCTCTGCCACCACCACTCCCTCACTGGGTCAAGTCCCAGGAGGTACAGTACTGGGATTTCTCCTCTGTGGCCCGCAATTTGACTCATTGTTCTTGAGTACGCAGATGTAGCTGTACTGGACTCGGTGAATTCACTGCTGCTGCCGCCAGTGGCAATATGGCGCCTCTGCCACGCCCTCGGCCATGAGGCTGGCGTATTTTTTCTTCTCTGGTTTTGATTTCCACTCTGAATCCCTGCAGCGTGTGCTGAGCTCGGCCACTTGGAGCTTTAAATGCTGTCTGCACCGAAAGATCCCGCCTGGCTGTTCCGCAGCGGCTCACCTCGGCTTGCTGTAGCCGTCCGTTGAGTTCGCCGCTGCCGCCGGCAGTATGGCGCTGCTGCCGCGTCCTCGGGCGCGTGTGTCTCCTCTGTGGCCCTGAGCTCTGTTCTCAGTCTGCTTTCTCTCTGGAGCCTGGTGGTTTTTTTGTTTTTCTGGTGATGGTGTTTTCTGGCTATGAAAGGCGCTGATTTTGTGGTAATGGAGATTGGTTGTTAGCGGGGCTCTTAAGCCCCGCTTTTCTCGGTCGCCATCTTCCCGGAAGTCTCTTCCCTTCATTTTGTAGTGGGTATTAAACTCAATGGCATTCTACCTCCGAGCTACACCCAATCCCTATTTTTTTTTTTTTTTTGCAGTACTGGATGGAACCCAGGGACATTTTACATCTGACCTACACCCCCAGCCCTATTTTTTATTCTTTATTTTGAAACAGGGTCTCACTGAATTGCAAAGTGTCTCAGTAAGTAGTAGCTGAGGCTGCCCGTGAATTTCGACCCTCCTGTCTCAGCCTCCTAAATGCTGGGATTATACGCGTGCGCCACCACGCCCGGCTTCACCCCAATCCCTTTTTAATTTTTACTTTGAAACAGCGTTTGCTAAATTGCTGAGGGTCTTGTTAAATTGCTCAGGCTGGCCTCAAAACTGTGGTCCTCCTGCCTCAGCCTCCCAAGTACTGAGATTATAGGTGTGTACCACCACGCCCGGCTTTGTGGTTTTTTTGTTTGTTTGTTTTTGTTTTTTGTTTGTTTGTTTTTGGTACTGGGGTTCCTGGAAGCCCTTCTACCTCCGGGCTACACTCCCAGACCTATTTTTATATTTTTATTTGGAAACAGGGTCTCTTAAGCCAGCACGATCCTCCTGTCTCCGCCTCCCAAGCGCGGGGATCACAAGCGTGCGCCACCGCGCCCGGCTCCGGCTTTGTTTTTAATGTAACATGAACATATGTTTCTTCTTCTTCCGAAGGTACCAGAGGGAAATGCACAGCAGGGCTGTGGGAGGACTTAAGCCTCAGTACCCCGGCCCCTGTTATGCCTCCATCCAAGCCTGACCGAGTACCTCCACCAGGCCGAGGTCGGGATGCCGCTGCTTTGCTGTTTTCTATTAAATAATTCATACTTGGTGAGATGCGCAGTATTTGAAAAAAATAAGTCAAAGTAACTCAGGGAAACCTTTTTTATAGATTTGCTAGCATGGGGCGGTTGTGCTGATGAGGCGGGAAGAAGCCGCCAGGGAAGGTGGACGACGGGGATCCGGGGACCTCCCGGGACACGACCAGTGCCCGCGGAGGGGCGAGGACCACAGCAAGGAACCTGGGTGTTCCTTCTTCTGCCTTCCTCTTTTTTTTTCCTTCCCCTCTCTCCCTCTTTCTCTCTTGATTGAACCCAGGGACATTCTATCTCCATCTTATAACCCCAGCCTTTTATTTCAGTTTTGAAACAGAGTTTCACCAAGTTGCTAAGTGCCTTGCTAAGTTGCAGAGGCTGGCCTCAAACCTGTGATCCTCTTCTCTTAGCCTCCAAAGTACTGAGATTACAAGCATGCATCACCATACCTGGCTCCCTCTACCTCCCTCTCTTCCTTTCTTCCTTCCTTCTTTTATGGTACTAGGGATTGAACTCAGGGGAATTCTACCTCTGAGCTACACCCCCAGCCCGATTTTATCTTTTATTTTGAAACAGGGTCTCAGTAAGTAGCTGAGGCTGGCCCTGAACCTGCCATTCTCCTGTCTCAGCCTTCTGAGTACTGGGATTACAAGTGTGCGCAACCACGGGTTTCCTCTTTCTTAAAACAACTTTTTTCCTGACCAAGGACTCAGACAGGGTGGAACATATTTTCTCTCTTCTGGTTAAACAAACAAACAAACAAACCGCATCTCTGCCTTCCCTCTGAGGTGCATCAGACCCCCTTATCTTGCTCCCCTGTCTTGCTGGAGAGAGGAAGCGCTCCTCCTGCCCTTGACAGCCAGCGTGGCTCCTGCCACTCAGCAGTTTCCAGGATGCCAGCTCGCCCCCGGCCTCGGCAGAGCTCGCCCCCACTTCACGTGTGGGATTTCTAACGCTGTGCCCCCCAGAATGAGCTCTGGGGGTTTTCTTTGACACAATCCAGTCTCAGGTTCCCACGTCCCAAGACGCTGCTCTCCCGCGTCTGAGGGACGTTCTGCTGCGGTTCCCGGGCAGCCAGCCCGTCTTGGTCCTTCTCATCGGGGCCCACGGCTGGAAAGGCGTCATGCTCAGAAAGAGGGTGGCTCTGTCCCCCTTCATGACCTCTGTCGGGAGGTCTTTTGAGGCCCCAGAGAAGACACAATGGGGAGAAACGCAGAGCCCCGCTCTAGTGGACTAGCATTCCCAAAGAAACCACTCGCCAGGCTGCCCGGATGGATGAAACGCCAGCTCTATGGTTTGGACCTGACTAGCTTATTTATTAATGTTAGACAGGGGAATGCAGTTTGTTCTCCAGGGAGAGAGCAGAGGAGAAAACAGCCACGCAGGCAGCTGAGAATATTCCAGCCTCGTTGTCGCCAAGGGCTAAATCCACTGTTATTAGATCCAGATCAACGGCCAATCAAGTTCCTGCAGCAGCACAGGTGCAAAAGCCCCTGAACATCCAAGGACTGCTAATTTTTTTTTTTTTTTTTTTTTTGCAATACTGGAGCTAGAACCCAGGGGCATTCTACCTCTGAGCTAAACTCCCCGCCCTATTTTTTATTCTTCAGTTTTTGAAACAGGGTCTCACTGAGTTGTAGAAGCCTCACTAGGTAGTAGCTGAGGCTGTCCGTGAACCGCAATCCTCCTGTCTCAGCCTCACAGATGCTGGGATTACAAGCGTGCGCCACCACGCCCGGCAGCTAAATTCTAATCTGTTAACTCAGGTTCCTTGGCCAGGCAGTAGATATTCATAATACTTGTAATTAATTATGTGCCAGGCATTAGGCTTGGTGCTTTTGCTTATGTTATTTATCTTAACCCCCAGGACAACTTAGAGAATAAGTCTATCCTACTGCACGTGTATGGGTTTATTTTTATTTACCTTCGCAGGCTTGCATTCTTACTTGGTCAGATCACTGCTCAAAAGTCTCCTTTGGTGGCACACACTTGTAATCCCCGCTCTTGGGAGGTGGAGACAGGAGGATCACGCAGGTTTGAAGCCAGCCATGCTGGCTTAAGAGACCCTGTTTCCAAATAAAAAATATATAAAATAGGTCTGGGAGTGTAGCCCGGAGGTAGAAGGGCTTCCTGGAACCCCAGTACCACAAAAAAAAAAAAAAGGTCTCCTTTGCGAGCCTTTCCCAGGCCCCCGCCCGTAACCATGGCACCTGCTTCCTTTACCTGTTTGTAAGACCCTCTGTCCATATTGCAGTCCAGGGAAACGCATTCCACTTTGTTAATTCCCTCTTCAATTACGTCTCACCTAGAAGCTAGCACATTAAGTGCCCCTCTCTTTGCCAATGGTTAGGCTTTTCCTGCCCATCATTTCTAATTTAATATCCACCCATACTTGCCTCATACCTCCTCTGTGAGGAGCACAGGTTCAGAGCCAGCCTCAGCAAATGAGTGAGGCTCTCAGCAAGCTAGCGAGACCCCGTTTGCAAATAAGAAACAAAATGGGGCTAGAGGTACAGCTGGGAGGTAGACACCTCTGAGTTCCATCCCCAGTGCCAAAAACAAATAAGAAGTAAATAAAGATATTTTTCAACTCTTTCAGCATTCTTTACTGTTTTGTTGCTTTCTGAAAAAAACTCACATATTCCAGTTATTGATTTCATTGGCTACCTTTTTTGGTGTTAGGTTTCTTCATACATTTTTCAGTTAGGCTGCAGGCCTGTCCTGCAGGGAAGGGTTCCCTGCCTTCCTCTCTCTCTCTCTCTCTCTCTCTCTCTCTCTCTCTCTCTCTCTCTCTCTCTCTCTGTGGCTGTATTGTGTGGAGCCCTTTCTCTGGGTACTAAGCTCCATCCCAGGTAACAACAGCGCCCGCGTCTCCTTTCACCAGCCAGGGAAGCCGCCGCAGCCGCCTCTGGCTGCAGGGCCTGAGCTTGGCTCGGCTCCCTCCTCCTGCGGGACACTGTCACTCTGTGTTGCGTTGACCTGAAGAAGCCACACTTGCAGCCTCGCCCTCCCACGTCTGACCCCGAGCCCAGAGGGCCTGGTTCAGTGTCTATCGCTGATGCTGCCTGCTTTAAGGGTATAGCTTCCCTTTTATTTTTATTTTTATTTATTTATTTGTTTATTTTTGCAGTACTAGGGATGTAACCCAGGGCATTCTACCTCCAAGCTCCACCCGCAGCTCTACTTTTTCTTCTTTAATTTGAAACAGGGTCTCACTGAGTTGCAAAGGGCCTCGCTAAGTAGCTGAGGCTGGCTGCGACCTGCGATCCTCCTGTCTCAGCCTCCCGAATGCTGGGATTAGAGGCGTGCGCCACCCCACCGGCCACTTTCCTTTATTCATCATCTGTTATCTCTTGGTGCCAAGCGTGGACACAGAAGGGGGGGTTCCAGAGCGTTCACTTATGATGCCGTCAAAGCAGGTCAACAAGGAAGAGAAGCTAGGAGAACACTGAGACCGAGGTGAGGCTGGGAGGGGAAGGATGGGCAACTCTGCGTACGTGGAAAAGTCACCTGGGGCAGCGAGGCGTCCCAGGATCACGGGGAGTCTGTGCCATCCGACGCGAGTGGGGCCACGTGCGGAGCGCCCTGCTTGGAATTTGGGGCCTCGGGACCCGGAGCACGGAGCTGGGCTCTCTGGTGTAGACAGCAGCTCTGAGGACGGCAGGCTGGTGTGGAGGCAGCTGGCAGCTCAGGACTGTACCAGCCCTCAGTGCTCGAGCCGGACAAGGCAAGCGTGAGGACGGCCTGCAGCCACATCATCCAGGCCTCCTGCCCGCCGCCCTAGACCCCGCAGCCCTAACCCTTCAGATGAGCTCAAGGCAGGTTCTGACATTCACAACCAAAATAAAAAATAAGGACTCATACCTTTATGTGTCTGGGTTTTCTGAAAGAAGTTTATTTTTGGGGGGGGGGGCTTTCCAAAAGAAGGTTATTTTTTTTCTGGTTATAAGAATGATGCTCATTAAAACATTTCAAACACTATTGAAAAGCATAATATGTAAAGTAAAAATTACTATCATTCTAGCTGGTCACAGTGGCTCATGCCTGTAATCCCAGTACTTGAGAGGCTGAGACAGGAGGATTGCAGATTTAAGACCAGCCTCAGCAATTTAGTGAGACTCTCAGCAACCTAGCAACACCCTGTTTCAAAACGAAGAATCAAAAATGGGCTGGTGCTTTAGCTTGGAGGTAGAATGCCCCCAGGTTCCATCCCCTGTAACACCCCATCTCCCCAAATTGCTATCATTCCACCAGCCAGACAGCCATTGCTGCTAATATTCCAGGCATTGCTTTTGAAACATAGGTAAACTGAGCAACTTAGTGAGATTCTGTTTCTAAATTAAAAAACAAAATAGGGCTGATGGTGTAGCTCAGAGGCATTCTACCTTGGAGAGATAAAGAAATTACATCCTATGTTATCAATGCTGTCTGCCACCAAATAGTGGCATAAGAACAGGTGGACATGAAATAAGTACAGGTGGATATGAAATTAGAAATCATGGGGAAGACTTCTGGGAAGATGGCGACCGAGAAAAGCGGGGCTTAAGAGCCCCGCTAACAACCAATCTCCATTACCACAAAATCAGCGCCTTTCATAGCCAGAAAACACCATCACCAGAGAAACAAAAAAATCACCAGGCTCCAGAGAGAAAGCGGACTGAGAACAGAGCTCAGAGCCACAGAGGAGATAACCGGCCTCACGCCCGAGGACGCGGAAGCAGCGCCATACTGTCGGCGGCAGCGGCAAATTCACCGGACGGCAACAGCAAGCCGAGGTGAGCCGCTGCGGAACAGCCAGGCGGGATTTCTCGCCGCAGGTAAAATCTAAAGCTCCCAGTGGCTGAGCTCAGCACACGCCGCAGGGATTCAGAGTGGAAATCAAAACCAAGAAGTAATACGCCAGCCTCACGGCCGAGGGCGGAGCAGCGGCGCCATATTGCCACCGGCGGCAGCAGCAGAGAATTCACCGAATCCAGTACAGCTAAATCTGCGAACTCAAGAACAGTGAGTCAAATTGTGGGCCACAGAGGAGAAATCCCAGTACTGTACTCCCTGGGACTTGACCCAGTGGGGGAGTGGCGGTGGCAGAGATATCACACCATAGGAGAACGTGCAACCTGGCACCCCCCACAGTCTAAAGCAGCCTCTATCGACTCTCTGGGTCGGAGACTCTGTGATACAACCCAGTAAAGGAGTAGTGGGGTCTGAGATACTACAGACTCGAGATCCAGAACACCTTAAGTGAAGTCATAGTGACCCAAGGGAAGAACCCAGAGAAGGCACAAACTTCCAAAATCATGGGAAAGAGGAATAATACTGGAGCAATGAATGCCCACAACCCCACAACATCAGAACCCGATAAAACAGAAATTCAGAGATTTCTAGAAGATCAAATCAGGAAAATAACTGTAGAAATAATAGAGGTGCTTCGAAAAGAACTCAGAGAGAGCCAAAAAGAGATAAAGGATGCAATTAATGAAGTAAAGGCCTCAATTCAAAGCACAAACAACCGATTAGACCACATGGAGAACAGAATCTCGCTCTTAGAAGATGATCATTCCAAAAATGAATGCATAGTTTCTAATCTAGGAAAAAATATCCGACAGCAGGAATCTGATATTGAAGAAATATGGGCCCATCTTAAGAGAGCTAACCTAAGAATAATTGGAATAGAGGAGGGAAAAGAAAGTGAAACCAAAGGGATCAACAAGCTCTTCAAGGAAGTAATAGCAGAAAATTTTCCAGACATAGAGCAAGAGGTTGATACACAGGTCCAGGAAACTTATAGAACTCCCTTTAGACAGGATCGGAGAAGAGGATCCCCACGCCACTTAATTGTCAAAATGACCAATGTGGAAGCCAAGCAGAGAATCTTAAAGACAACAAAAACAAAGGGCCAAGTGACATTCAGAGGCAAACCAATTAGAATCATTCAGACTTCCCAAACCAAGTCATGAGAGCCAGAAGGGCTTGGAGTAACATATTCCAAACTCTGAAAGAAAACAACTTCCAGCCAAAAATTTCCTACCCAGCAAAACTATCTATCAAATTAGATGGAGAAATAAGAAGCTTCCATGACAAACAGAAACTGAAGGAATTTATGTCTTCAAAACCAGCACTAGAGAAAATACTCAAAGAGATTAACTACAAAGAAGAAATAGGTAACACACACCAGAACCAGAGAAACAAGATTTTCCATCCAACAGACAACTAAGATTGGTTATCTGTGGAGATTCATTACTTATGTTAGTCTTTTACCTATCTCTAAATGGTATTGTTTGCCTTTATTGTTGTTAATTTTTAGGATTTCTAGTTGGAATATTAATATACCTCAGATATAGCATTTGGAAATATTTTATCCCATTCTATTAGTAACTGTTAACTCTGTGTACATTGTCTTTGGATATACAATTTTTTTTTTAGGGAGTTTGTATACTCTTATGTTGCCTGTGCCATTGAAATCATATCCAAGAAATCACTGCCAATTTCAGTGTTGTGAGGTTTTATGACCCAGATTTTCTCCTAAAAGTTTATAGTCTTAAGATTTATATTTAGGTCTTTTATCTATTTTGAGTTAATATTTGTATATGGGATTAGGTAAGGGTCCAACTTTATTCTTTCCATGTAATTATTATGTTTCAACAATATTTAGTTAAAAGATTATATATTTCTACCACCAAATGTTCGTGGAAACCTTGTCAAAAATAACTTGACTATATAGGGAAGAATTTAGACCTAGGCTTTTATTTAACTCCAATGGTTTATATATCTGCCTTTAGAATAGTACTACACTGTTTCAATTATTGTAGCTTTATATGGTTTGAAATCAGAAAATATATATCTTCTAGCTTTGTTCTTTTTCAAGATCGTTTTGGGTATCTAGAGTCCATATTCCATATTAGGATAGATTTTTTTTCTGAAAAATAAATATATAAATATATGATAGTTTTACCTAAAAAAAATAGAAAAAAAATATTCTCTGGTAAGAAAGAAAGTAAAAAGAAATATTGAAATGTTATCTTTAAGTCATCAAAAGCTTGGTATCAGACAAATGAAACTGTTATGTGAGATTATCATTTTTAATTTTGGATAAATTGCTATAATACTAGATGTCAACCACTAAGCCAAGCATTGGAGGGAGGGATGGGGAGAGAACGGGGTGGGGATCGGGTGGGGGCTGACTGGGCGATGTGTGCATGTATGTCTACAAACGTTTGTATCCCACTATGATGTATGAATACAGTGCACCAATTAAATATAAATAAATAAAAATAAAAATAAAAATTCTAAAAAAAAAAATCATGGGGAGGAAAAAAAGTGTAGCAATTCTCAGTCCCCAGTGCCACACACACACACACACACACACACACGAAAATACATAAGTAGATCATTTCATAAGAATAAGGCACATGCAATTTTATAAGAAACTTTAACCAAAAATATGCTTTGGATATTTTTATAGAACAATACTTCTAAGTCTTCGCTTTTTAAATGAGTGTGTAGAATTTTATGGTATAAAGATACTTTGCCCGGTCCTATTTGGTGGACACTTAGGTTATTTCAAGAGTTTTACTATTTATGAATACAACAAGGAGGATTCTTGTATGTACATCTTGGCGCACTGGATCATTATATCTTTAAGGTACACTTCTCACCTCTCAGATTTGCGCGTTTGTCTGTCTGTGGTGCAGGCCCCACATGCTGAGCAAGTGGAGGACACCCCGGCCCCACTTCTCAAATCCTAGTACTGTGAGTGGCCTTATGGGAGCCGACCGGCTTGGCAGCTCCTGCTGGGGCCAGCCCCAGGAGCGGCGCATTTAGGTTGTTTTGATTCACAGCCACGCCACTTAAACCACCAACGAAATTACTGAGAGTATGTCACGTACGCCAGCCTCTACACTTGACTTTGCAGAAACAAATGTGGACACATTGGGAGTTTTATCCTAAGGAGGAAAGAGAAAACAGCATCTGTTGAACTCTGTGCCAAGCACTGTACAGAATTCATTATCTCAGTGTGTGTGTGTGTGTGTGTGTGTGTGTGTGTGTGTGTGTGTGTGTTTTGCTGAGGATTGAACCCAGCGGCATTCTACCTCTGAGCCCGATTTTACATCCCAGCCGTATTTTTATTTTGAAAAGCCATCTTGTTAATTTGCTGAGTCTTGCTAAGTTGCTGAGTACTAAAATTCTAAGCATGCACATCGCACCTGGTCATTATGTATTCTTCATTTACAAACAGCGCCCTGTGGAGTGGCTGTATTAGCTCTCTGTGTAAAGGAGGACGAGGCAGATCAGGAGGATGGAGCCCTCATCCTTGATCCGTGGTTAGCAAGTGCAGTACTGGGATCTGAACCCAGGTCTGGCTGGTTTTCCTGTCACACATGGGTTGCAGGAAAGAGACAGGAAAAAAATGGCAAGACCAAGTCCCAAGTGCTTTGTAAAATCTAAACAAAGGGGCTTATTTGGGCTCATCGCCATCATTTTTAGCAGAGGCAGACTTCAGACAAACCTTTTCTCTGTAGCAGGCAGCTTTTTTTTTTTTTTAAACAGTATAGGTTAAAAGGACAAAACCAAACCTCACATGATTTGCCCTGGTTCCCCACAGCTGCAGGAGGCACCTGGTGGGTAGAATGCTTGCCAGCTGGGAGGCTGAGGGAGTGTAGGAGGCTGTTTCTAAATAGCTACAGGGAAGCTGAAACCAGCAGGTGCAACCCAGGGTTCCTGGAAAGATCAGAGCAGCAGAAAGAGCAGGCAGAGCCGTCTCAAAGAAAAGGTCGAAGGAAAGGGACAAGCTGTTGTGGAGGGTGCGTTAGTCCGTTTTCCATCACTGTAGCAAAATACCTGAGGCTGGACACTTACAAAGAAAAGAGGTTTAAGTGGATCCCAGTTTTAGAGACTAAAAGTCCAAGATCAAGTGGCCTCATCTATTTGGCCTCTGGTGAGGTCCCCCTTGGTTTATCCCGCCCTGATGAATGGCATCAGAGCGGGAGGGCATGTGGTGAGACCACACGGCCAACAGAAGATGGAGAGAGCGCAGGAAGGGCCAACCTTGCTCTCCCATCCTCGTGAGAACTAATCATTTATGGGGCCAGCACTAATTCCTTTTGCAATTTCCACAATGATCTAATGACCTCCCACCCAGCCCCGCCTCTTAAAGGTCTCACCGCCTCTAGGCATCACCACACTGGGACCAAGCTCCCAGCACACGAACCCTTGGGGGACACTCAAACCAAACCTGGCAGGTGTTGTGGGGGCCCAGGCTGTTGGGGAATGCCAGCCCGAGGAGTATTTTTTTTTTTTTTTTTTTGGTGGTACTGGGGTTCCTGGAAGCCCTTCTACCTCCGGGCTACACTCCCAGACCTATTTTATATTTTTGAAACAGGGTCTCTTACGCCAGCACGGCTGGCTTCGAACCTGCGCGATGCTCCTGTCTCCGCCTCCCAAGCGCGGGGATTCCAAGCGTGCCCACCACGCCCGGCAGCCTGAGGAGTATTGTGACATGAACAAGCGGTGCTTCAGCGTAAGTGACCCTCAGAGTAACTCGCATCTCACTGGAAGCCAGCCACGGAGCAGCCGGAAGCGTTGCTGACCAGACCTGGACTGCAGTGGCTGCTTCAGTTTGGAGAGCGGGTGAGCCGTGTGCTGAGGCTGTACACGTGTCTGGACAAGAACCCCAGAGTGCAGCAGCAGCCCCCCATGGAATCAGCCCCCAGTGGTGTCAGTCCGGGCATCTCCTCTCCCAGTCAACTGCCCTAACTCTTCCCTCCTGTGTTAGTCTATTTTGTGTTGCTTTAGCAAGAAGCCTGAGGCTGGGTAACTTAATAAGTAATGAGGTTTATTTGGCTCATGACCGTAGTGACTGGAGGGTCCAGATAGCACGGTGCTGGTGTCAGGCAAAGGCGCTCTGGCTGCCTCCCGCCATGGTGGAGAAGTGGAAATGGGGCCCACCGGACACTGAAGAGGCCGAGCGCACAGTGCACAGGGCTGCCTAGCTTTACAACAACCCCAGGTGGTAAGAACTAACTCATTATCATCCGTACTGGGGCGGTTTCCCAATGACCTCACCACCTCAACAGTGCCACCCTGGGGACCCCGCTGCCAGCACATGAACCTTGCAGGAAAACACAAACCACAGCGCCCCCTTTAGGAGAAAAGCAGAAGTACAGAGCATGCTGGGAGTTCTCTGGGAAGTGACCTCGTCCAGGGCGGCGGTCTCCATCTTCTCCCTGCGCTGGTTCCAAGCAGGTGCTTGTGTCTGCTGAACCTCCACAAGAGGGATCATGGCAAAGTGGTTTTTCAGGTTATTTATTTCATTTGTTTTTGTGGTATTGGGGATTGAACCCAGAGGCATTCTACCTCTGAACTATAACCCCAGCCTTTAATTTAATTTAATTTAATTTTTGTTTTGTTTTGAAGCAGCAAATCTTGGGAGGTTTAAGAATCTTGCTGTGTTATAGAGGCTGTCCTCAAACTTGTAATCCTCCTGTAGCCTCCCAAATATGGGGATTACAGGCATGTACCACCACACCTGACTCTTTTTAAGTTATTTTATTTTATTTTATTTTTTGTATATGGTACTGAGGATTGACCCCGGGACATTCTACCTCCGAGCTACACCCCCAGTCTTATTTTATTTTGATTTGGAAACAGGATTTCACTAGGTTGATGAGAGTCTTACTAATTACTGAAGCTGTCATTGAACCTGCGATCCTCCTGTCTCAGCCTCCCAAGAACTGGGATAACAAGGGTGGGCCACCACGCCTGGCTTTTTCAGGTTGCTGTAAACTAACTCTCTTGCTCTCTCTGTCTCTCTCTCTCTTAAATAAACAAAATATTATACATTAAGGTGTGTGTGTGTGTGTGTGTGTAATACTGGGGATGGAACCCAGGGGCATTCTACCTCTGAGCTACACCCCTAACCCAATTTTTTATTCTTTATTTGGAAACAGGGTCTCACTAAGTTGTGGGAGGACTCACCAAGTAGCTGAGGCCGGCTATGAACCAGCGATCACCGTCTCAGTCTCCCAAGTACTGGGATTACCAGTGTGCGCCACTACGCTCAACTATATATTAAGTTTTAAATACATAAAGTAAATAGCACTGTAGCATCTGAGTGTCGTCAGGGAAGCCCCTTCCTCCTCGAGCCTGTCCTGTTGGGTACACAGTTTAAAACCTCTGGCACAGCTGGAAGAGCCCTAAACTTAAAATCAGGACGCCCGGCTTCCCATTCTAGCTCCGCCACCTAGCCGTGAGTGTGGCTCTGGTAGGCTGTGTATCCACCTGTGAAATGGAGATACTAACTCGTCTAGGTCCTAGACTGCCGTGAGCCTCAGGTGCAGCCCCATGGAGAAGCCACGCGTCTCAGAAATGAGGCGCACACACTCCCTCTCCACATAGCCTCAGGGCCGTCTTCACATCCGTGGGCTGGGGACAAAGTCACACGGCCTGGGACCCGAATCATAGGCTCCTCCTACTTCTCTGGTGTCTACAGATAAACGGTCATTGCCAAGGTCTGTTTTTCTGGAGTTTTCTCTCCTCCACTTTGCTATTCTTTTGCCTTTTCTACTTTTCTCCGATAGAAAGACCCCCTTCTGTGGCTTGACACCCAAACCTGCAGTCCACAGGTGCACTCACCTGCTCAGGGTCTCCTGCTCACCTGCAGGTTGTCCTCATGTGCCAGCTGATGCCGAGAGCATGCTGGGAGCTTGGTTTCCACTGTGGCAGCGCTGGGAGGTGGTGGAGCCTTTAGGAGGAGGAGCCTAATGAGAGGGAGTTAGGTCGTTGGGGGCCTCATACTCAGAAGGATGAGTCAGTTCTCATGAGGGTTGTTATAAGAGCCAGGCGGCCCCTCCCTGCTCTCTCTGGCCTCTTGTTACCGCCCAGTGTGCGGGCCCTTGGGGCATCCCAGCCCCTGGGCTCTCCAGGGTTTCAGCTGAACACCAAGAACTCCCTGGAACGTGGTTGTGCCGTTCAGATGTACAGCTCTCTGGGAAGGACATTTTAGCAAGGAGCTTGGAGGTAAACACCCCCAGGCTCAAGTCCCTGTACTACACACACATACACACACTCACACAAGCCAGTTGGTCTGAGCGGATGACCCCTTATGGCAGGGTAGGAGCAGGGGGCAGTAATTCTGCCGCACGTTCCACAGGCCCACAGAGCTCAGTCCAGCGCCTGCTTGCTCAGAAGAGACCTGCACCTTCCTTTTCCATCTGCCTGACACTTCCCATGGGCCCGCAGGGCCTCCAGCTTTAGCAGGGCTGTCGAAGTTCTTTCTAGACTGTGCAGCCCACCTCTGCGTCCCTTTAGAGCAGCAGTCCAGTGAGGAGGAGCAAGTGAGGGAAAAGAGAGGCCATAGAGGCCCAGCCTGACCTCCCTGGCAGCGGGAGCCTCTCTCCTTGCCAGAGGGCCACTCGGGCTCGGCCTTCTCCCTGCTCAGATCTGTTCCTCCGAAGTACAGTAATCCTCTGGCCCAGATCAGGACCTGGGCATTCTTCCAAGAGCAATATGGCAAGAGACGCTCCTTTGCTTTTTCTCTTCTCCCCATGCCTGCAAGCCCAGCCATTATGCTTCCCTGTCACCGAGGGATCATCCCACCCAGCTGTCCTCGAGGGCGGGGCTTCCTGCCCTAAGGCAGCGCTGGGAGGCGTGGAGCCTTTAAGAGGAGGAGCCTGATGAGATGATGAGAGGGAGTTGGTTTGCTGGGGGCCTCCTACTCCGAAGGATTAATGCTGCTCTCACAGAATGAGTTAGTTCTCACGAGGGTGGGTTGTTATAAGCGCCAGGCTGGCCCCTCCCTGCTCTCTCTGGCCTCCTGTTATTGCCCAGCGTGCGGGTCCTTGGGGCATCCCGACCTCTGCGTTCTCCAGCTTTTAATCTGAACACCAAGAACTCCCTGGTACATGGTTACCAAATGTGTTTTGTGCATGCACTTGACATTTTGTTCTGGTCCCTGGCTACGCACCAGCACAGGCTAGTGGAGACTGTGTGTGTGTGTTGGGGGGGGGGGGTATTGGAATCACAAGGTAACCGGTTTTAACTTCTTCCTTTGCCGTATCTTTCACTAGAGGTATTAAGATTTCTCCATTTTTCTCCTTTCTTTTTTGTCAACCTCTGTTTAGGGAGCGAATGAACTGTAACAAGAACAAAAGTCTGGCAGCAAGGGGGCGGGGGAACTGAAGAGCCAGCCAATCAGCAAGCCGGACCGCAGGCTCCTGAGACAGGGCCCACCTCTGGGGCCAGGGGAAGTCTGGGCTCCTGGGCCCACCCAGGGCAGAGGTGCTAAGGGAGGCTTCCCTCTGGGCCAGAGGAGGGAGGAGCTGGTTGCCTAGGGAACCGGGATCCTGTCTGAGAGCCTAGGAGGTTTTCAGCCTCAGAACTGACCGGCCAGACATGCACATATCCACGGGTCCAAGATGGAAGCGAAGGGGCTGTGGCTCATGTACACGTGTCCTAGGGAGCTCGGCTAGGTCCTGGCTGTCAGGTGTGGGTGCTGGGTGTGGCCACCTCTACCACTGCGGCACGACCTCACCTAACGCTTTCCGTAGGATGGGATCTAGCCAGCCATCTCAGGTGGTCAGTGGAGCCCCTGGCCATGGCTATGTCCGGGTTAGCTCAGCTACTTTCCTCCCTCCTGACCAAGTCTGGATCCGAGAGATTCAAAGCCTAAGATGTCCCCTCATCTTGAGGTCATGAATCTCACTCTTGCTCTAGCCTGAACCCCGGGACGACAGGCCCAGCCTGGCCTGCCCACGGACTTCACCTGACTGTTCCACTGGCCTGGCTTCCTCTCCTTAACCTGCACTGCTCAGCGCGGCCAGCCTCCGACCTCACAGAGGCCTGTCTCTTCTGGCCTTGCTCTGGGATCCCAAGGCCCAGCCTTTCCTCCTGCCATTCAGCTTTCTTCTGTAACCACAGTCTGAGCCCTCCTCCCCCTCCCTTCCTCCTCCCCCTCCCCTCCCCCTCCCCCTCCCTTCCTCCTCCCCCTCCCCTTCTCCTCCCCCCTCCTCCTCCCCCTCCCCTCCTCCTCCCCCTCCCCTCCTCCTCCCCCTCCCCTCCTCCTCCCCCTCCCCTCCTCCTCCCCCTCCCCTCCTCCTCCCCCTCCTCCTCCCCCTCCCCTCCTCCTCCCCCTCCTTTTTTTCTGTGTGTGGGGTACTGAGGACCAAACCCAGGGACATTCTACCTCTGAGCTACACCCTCACCCATTTATTTATGTTTGTTTTAAGATGAGGGGTCACTAGGTTGCTGAGATTCTCTTTAAATTGCAGAGACTCAAACCTGCAATCCCCCTGTCTAAGACTCCCAATACTAGATTACAGGCCTGTACCACCACAGCTGGCTGAGTCCCTGTGCTAACGAGCTGCCCTGAGTCCCATGGCTGGCTTCTCGGACCTCATGCTGGACCTGGGCACCAAGGGATAGCACTGCCTCAGAGACCAGAGTGGGGAAAGGGTGCCCTGTGCAGCACGGAGGGTCATGCTGTGTGCTGAGCAGGTGCCAGCACCCCTCGGGTCCTGTCGGAACCCCTGTAGCTGCAGCCCCAAAGCCCAGGCCAGTGAGCAGGACCCCCATCTGCTGCAGCCCAGGGCATTTGTGTGCTGCTAATGGCTTACAGCTTTTTCTTTTTACAAAGCCTTCAGGAGTGCGCTGTGAGGAGCGGTGTGGTCTTAGATGGGCACCGTGCAGTCAGAGCCAGCACGGCAGTGTTCCTGGGCACCGTCAGGGTGCGGGGCTCCTGCCCACAGCAGTCTCTGTGGCCTGGCAAGGGGGGTTGAGACAGACGGGATCCCAGGCCCGTCTTCGCCTTGGGCAGCCTGCCCAGTGAAGAAGAGCACATTCCCTTTTTTGGCCCTGGAGATTAAAGATTGTTCTCTTGTCAGGAGAAGACTATAGATTCTAATGCTCCGAACAAGCTGACGTGTTCATTAGGATCATGGCCGTAGAGAAGGAGGGGAGGAGCCCAAGGAGGTCGTGGCCGCTGTCCTGCTGGGCTGTTTACCTTGGCAGCTCTTTAACTGGCTAAAGGTGCCGTCTCTTACCTACGGAGCAGGCCCCACAGGCACGCCAAAGAACTGTGTCCTGAGGGAGGTCTTTGTCCTGATGCCGGAGACGAGCTAGGACCAAGGGACGTACAGCAGTTATATGAACAAATGGAGGGATTCCTAATCCAGGCCACATGTGCGATGGAGACGTGTAGCAGGTGGCAGCCAGCAGCTCTCACAGGTGCCCTGGTCAGCCCTGGAGGTTGACACTCCACCCCGTGTTCTAAGCCACTTTCTTTCATTTGCCTTGCTCACATTTCCCTCCAAATGTTGTTGTCAACAATTTTTCCTGGCAGGGATGCTGGCTCCTCTGGGATCACTTTGGAGTGTATCTCTTCCAACGACCAGCTGCAAACGTCAGGCACCAGCTCCCCACACAGAAAGGTCATTCTGTCTGGATGGTGGACCAAAAGTAGGGTGGCCTCAAAACAAAACAAAAAAATAGCTGGGCGTAGTGGCGCATGCTTGTAATCCCCGCGCTTGGGAGGCGGAGACAGGAGGATTGTGGAGATTTGAAGCCAGCCGTGCTGGCTTAAGAGACCCTGTTTCCAAATAAAAATATAAAATAGGCCTGGGAGTGTAGCCCGGAGGTAGAAGGGTTTCCAGGAACTCCAGTACCACCAAAACAAACAAACAAAACAAAAAATACCCCAGCAAACTGCCAGGTGTGGTGGCCATAATCCCAGCATTTGGGAGGCTGAGATAGGAGGATTGCAGGTTGGAGCAACATAGCAAGACCCTCAAGACTCTTTCACAAAAAAATTTAAAAAGGCTGGGGTTATAGCTCAGAGGTAGAATGCATTGAATTAAATCCCCAGTATGTTAAAAAAAAAAAATCTTCTCTTAAACTGATTGGCTGAGCGTGGTGGCGCACGCAGGTTTATAATCCCAGCATTTGGGAGGCTGAGACAGGAGGACCCAGGTTCAAGGACAGCCTCAGCTACTTAATGAGGCCCTTTGCAACTCAGTGAGACCCTGTTTCAAAATAAAGACTATAAAACAGGGCTGAGGGTGTAGCTCAGAGGTAGAATGTCCCTGGCTTCCATCCCCAGCACTGCAAGAAAAATACCCCAAAACAACAACAACAACAAATCAAGCTGATCATGAAACTAACCTCTCACACACAAGGGGGTGTTTGTTTGTTTGTTTTAACTTATTTTTGCTAGTGTTTGCTTGCCTGATTCTGCTGTGTTGAAGGAAACAGGTGCAGAAAAAGATAAGAAAGAAAGAAAAACTGTGGGCTGACCAGAACAGCCAGGAGCAGAGAGAACAGGCTTCCTCCTCGTGGAAGTTAAAGCCAGAGAGCGGAACCAGGGTTTCTGGGCCTGGAACTTTGCTCCACGGCCCGGACACTTCTTTGCGGCAGCCTGTCCTGCTGGAGGAAGTTGGCAGCATCTGGCCCAGCTGGCTCACCGTGCCCTCTGGGAGTGGCGACTCAGGCTCCTGCGGGCACAGCCACCTGCAGGTGAGAGTCCCCGCCAGAGCCCAGGCTCCCCAGGCCGCCCTCGCTCTGCAAGGGCTCCACTTCCAACAGGGACACAGAGTGCACCGTCTCAAGAACAAAATTTTGCGGATTCCGCAGTGTTGACCTAAGTTATCTTCCTAAGACCGTGAGTGAAATGGCACCCAGAAGACTGGGCACACGTCCCGCGGCCTTGAAACGCCTCAACCAGGAAATCAAAACAAGCTCATGAGTTTAAGAATAGAAAGCCAATGCAAGTCGGGTTCGCCACGGTCCCAGAACGGCGGATGGAGAGACGCCGTGGGGTTGGGGGCCTCGCTCTGCTCCTCGGTCCCGAGTCGGTCCTGTGTCCTGTGTTTGTGTCGTCCCATGGTGCAAATCTCACGTGACACTGTCCCTTGGGTCTCCTGTGAATACTCTGCTCAGAAGGCGTGCCGATGCCCGGGGCACTGCACTCCTCATAAGGTCACCTGGGACTTCTCATGGGCCTGACAGCTGAAGTCGCAGGGTCCCGACGGCGTCATCACAGATGCTGAGTGACGTCCGCGCCAGGGCAGACGTACGAGGAAGCTGAATACACTCATAAGGACCTTCTGACACTTGCCAAAAGGGACTTCAAGAATATGTTAGGAGGCTCTTAGTGGAGCGTGGGTCTGTGTGGGCCTCCTGCAGATGAGGAACCGGCCCAGATGAACTGTCCTGGAACATCCCGGCGGCTGGGCTCTCCCCTGCTGGAGAGGGGCCGAGACCTGGCAGCCAGAGGTCCCTCCTCTCCGCAACACCATCTTTCAAACAGGACCTCGCAGGATTCTGATATGGATGGTGTGGATTTGGCTTACCGCTTTAGATGTGCATTCAACTGAGTGGGAATACCTAACGTTCACGTGTGTGTGTGTGTGTGAGAGAGAGAGAGAGAGAGAGAGAGAGAGACAGACAGACAGACAGACAGACAGACAGACAGAGACTGGGCTACGATCGAGGGCCATTCTACCTCCAAGCTGCACCCCAGCCCTTTTCATTTTTACTTTGAGATAGGGTCTCACTGAGTTGCTAAGACTGGCCGGGAACCTGAGATCCTCCTGTTTCAGCCTTCCAAGTACTCGTATTACAGGCATGTGATACCACACCTGGCCATTTTGTAAACTAAATTGAAGTAAAGAACTCTTATTTAAATGTATTTTGCCGGGCGTGGTGGCGCACGCTTGTAATCCCCGCGCTTGGGAGGCAGAGACAGGAGGATTGCGCAGGTTCGAAGCCAGCCGCGCGCGCTGGCTTAGGAGACCCTGTTTCCAAATAAAATGTAAAAATAGGTCTGGGAGTGTAGCCCAGAGGTAGAAGGGCTTCCAGGAACCCCAGTACCACCAAAAATAAAGAAATGAAGAAATAAATAATAAATAAATAAATAAATAATAATAATGATAAAGAAATAATAAATAAATAAATTTACTTATTTATATATTTATTGGTACTGGGAATGGAACCCAGGAGCATTCAATCTCCGAGCTACAGCCCCAGCCCTATTTTTTATTCTTTATTTTGAAACAGGGTCTCACTGGGTACAGATCCTGGTCTGCGGGATATCTAGGGCTTTTTCCCAGGCTGTGAAGACTGTGATGCATGTCGCAGGTAGGTAAGGACAGTCTTTTTCAGTCCTTGCCTCAGGGTAAACGCCCGCTAGCAGTGAGCCCACCGCACTCCCTTACCAGCCCAGCTGTTGTCAGACTTTCTACTTCCACTGACCGGGCACAGCGAGCACTTTTTCATGGGGGGGCGGTAATCTCCATTTCCCTGTTTACCAAATAAAATCAAGCATCTTTTATTATAGTTACTGGCCGCGTGATTTTTCATTTATGGAGTCTTTTACTGTCTTTCTATTGCACAATATAAGTATTCTTTTATAATAAGTTTCACTTCATTAAAAGTAATTTTGTTTATTGTGGTACTGAGAATAGAACCCAGGAGCATCTACCTCTGAGCTACACTCCCACTCTATTTATTTATTTACTTGCTTATTTATTTGTCTCGCTAGGTTGCTGAGACTCTATGTTGCCACAGCTGTCGTCAAACCTGTGATCCTCCTGTCTCAGCCTCCCAAGTACTGGAATTACAGGCATGCGCCACCACCCGAGACTACATCTAACAGAAAGTGCACCCAATCTCTGAGTTACCTCTGCTCACCTGAAAACTATGTTAGTGAAAGGTAAAATGATTCAGATCTGTAAGCCTAAAAGTGATTTTTTTTTACTTCAGGTTAATGAAAAGATAATCACAGTAGAAGTTTACAAAAAACCATCTTTCCAGATAATTTTTATCTTTCCAAATTGAACTGCTTTTTACTGGATTGTTCCCTCGTTTCTCTGTATTTTCATAGAGAAAAATCACGCCCCTCGACATCACCAGGCTTTGACAGAATTGCCGGAGGTAGAGAAGATTATTTATTATTCTATCCTAAATTTCTCATGCTGTGTGCCGCATGCATTGTATGAGTTATCTAAACATCAGTAACAAAGCAGTACCACCATTGTATACGTGCCCTTTACAGCTGAGATAATATTAGTAAAATCCACATACACGGCTTCAATAGTTACACATACTAATAAAAATAAACACAGCGCTCGCCCAAGCCTGAGTTCCAGCCTTTTCTCTCCTTATCTCCTTTAGACATGTGGGCCTGAGTTCACCGGCAAAGACCGAGGCCCATATAATCTACCATTAAATAAATTATTCAGTAATCTGTGATGTCCTTGTAACGTGAGAGTCCCGTATTAAAAAAATAAATAGCCGCACTGTTCACAGAGACGCACGCCTGCTATTCATAGTCCTGATGGAAGTTGCTTCCCAGCAAGCCCGACTAGAACTCCCTGGTAATCTATAAGGATTGATGTTTATGGCAGGGTTTTACATTAAGCCATTTATTTTCATTATATGTGTATGCGTGCGCACGCGCGCGCACACACACACACACACACACACACACACGTATGACCAGCAGAGAAAGCCCAAGCAGATATGAACTGTTACATCTGTCTCAACTTCCCCTTAGCACTCTGGAAACTCAAATAGGGACAAAGAGACTCCAGGTCACCTGTAGACCCAACGATGCCCATTCCTGACTGTGTCCAGGCAACTAGGGCCCTACTTTTTTTATTATTATTATTATTTATTATTTATTTATTTTTGCAGGTCTGGGGATGGAACCCAGGGGCATTCGACCTCTGAGTTACACCCCTACCCTATTTTTTGGGGGGTGGTACTGGGGTTCCTGGAAACCCTTCTACTTCCGGGCTACACTCCCAGATCCATTTTATATTTTTTTTAATTTGGAAACAGGGTCTCTTAAGCCCGTGAGGCTGGCTTCGAACCTGTGCGATCCTCCGGTCTCCACCTCCCCAGTGCGGAGATTATAAGATTGTACCACCAAGCCCGGCCCCTGCCCTATTTTTTATTCTTTATTTTGAAACCGGGTCTCACTGAGTTGCAGAGGGCCTCACTAAGTAGCTGAGGCTGCCAGCGAACCACAATCCTCCACCACAATCCTCTGGTCTCAGCCTCCTGACTGCTGAGATTATAAACGTGCGCCATCACGCCCAGCTCCTGCTTTTTAAAAGAAGATATTTTGACGGGGTGTGGTGGCGCATGCTTGGAGCATTTGGGAGACTGAGACCAGAGGATCGGGTTCCCTGACAGCCTCAGCTACTTACCGAGGCCCTCCACAATTTAGTGAAACCCGGTTTCAAAATAAAAAGTAAATAATAGGGCAAGGGCTGTAGCTCAGAGGTCAAATGCCCCTGGGTTCCATTCCCCAGACCCGCGAAAGAAAGAAAGAAAGAAAGAAAGAAAGAAAGAAAGAAAGAAAGAAAGAAAGGAAGGAAGAAAGGAAGGAAGAAAGGAAGGAAGAAAGGAAGGAAGAAAGAAACTTTAAGCTAAGTGTGGTGGCATGCACTTGTAATCCCAGTAGTTGGGAAGATGAGACAGGAAGATTGCAAGGTATGAGGCCAGCCTCCGCTGCTTAGTGAGGCCCTCAGTAATTTAACCAGACTCTGTTTCATAATAAATAAATAAAAGAAGGCTGGGGATATAGCTCAGGCATAAAAGGTCCCTGGGTTCAATTCCCAGTACCACACACATACACACAAATAGATTTTCGTTTTCTGCTATGAATGTTGGAGGTCTCTCATAGACACAGAAGAGACAGGAGCCTGGGACACTGAGCTTCTAAGTTCTCTTGCTGTCCCCACCCCAGGCAGGAGCCTGATGACCTAAAGCCTGGGTTTCCTTGAGTCAAGGAACCCAGGAGGCAGCTTGAAGGTTCAGTGTGGGCAGGTGGTCTATAGGAATTCTCATATGGAAGGGCTGGAAAGAAAAAGCCAGGTGTCTGCTTTATCATAGATTAATTTAGTGTGTGTGTGTGGTACTGGGGGTGGAACCCAGGGGCATTCTACCTCTGAGCTATGCCCCCAGCCCTATTTTTGATTCTTTATTTTATTTTTATTGGTGGTACTGGGGATGGAACCCTTCTACCTCCGGGTTACACTCCCAGACCTATTTTTTTATATATATATTTTATTTGGAAACAGGGTCTCTTAAGCCAGCACGGCTGGCTTCGAACCTGCGCGATCCTCCTGTCTCCACCTCCCAAGCACAGGGAGTACAAACGTGCGCCACCACTCCTGGCTTGATTCTGTATTTTAAAACAGGGTCTTACTAAGTAGCTGAGGCTGGCCGCGAATCCAAATCCTCCTGTCTCAGCCTCCCAAGTACTGGGATTACAAGCGTGCACCACCACACCCAGCTATAGTTTGATTTTTTTTTTAAATAAAAATTGTATGAAGCTGGATTCAGTGGCATCCACCTATAATCCCAGTACTTGGGAGGCTGAGACAAGAGGATTACAGGTTCAAGACCAGCCACTGCAGTTTAGCTAGACCGTTAGCAACTTAGCAAGACCTCATTTCAAAATGAAGAGAAAAAAAAAAAAAAAAAGGCTGGGGTATAACCGAGAGGTAGAATGCATGCCCCTGGGTTCAATCCCCAGCACCACACACAGATTTTATGAGTATGGAAACATAATTGGTGTGTGGATAAAGCATTTCCTTTGCAATAGACTACTAAGGCCAAATCGCCAACTAACTCACAGCTCCTATGGTGCACGCCCGAGTAATACCTGAGTTGACGGCTCCGCTAAGTGAAACCTGGCGACGAGTCTACGTCAGAAGCAGAACAGGTAGAAACAAATGAAAAGTGCAACAATTAAGTGAAATATTACTTGGGATTTTCTAACGCACCGCAAGGTTACACTAAAGTATAAACGCCACATATGTAATTGGTAACAACTAAAAGTTGAAATGTACAAGTAGTTTTTAAAAATAAAATTACCACAATGAAAAATTTTTTTTTTTTTTTTTTGGTGGTACTGGGGTTCCTGGAAGCCCTTCTACCTCCGGGCTACACTCCCAGACCTATTTTTACATTTTATTTGGAAACAGGGTCTCTTAAGCCAGCACAGCTGGCTTCGAACCTGCGTGATCCTCCTGTCTCCGCCTCCCCAGCGCGGGGATTACAAGCGTGCGCCACCACGCCGGCCTACCACAATGAAATTTTATCACGCACCTATCAGAATGGTTACAACTGAAAACAGTGACAATATCAATTGCTGGCGAGGGAGACCAAGTAAAACAGGCCCATCCCAAAGATTAATAAATCTAACGTGTGTGTGTGTGTGTGTGTGTGTGTGTGTGTGTGTGTGTGTGTTACTGGAGACTGAGCCCAGGGGCATTCTGTCTTGGAGATACACCCCAGCCCTATTTTATTTTTTATTTTGAAACAGGGTCTCACTATGTTGCTAAAGGCCTCGCTGAGTTGCTGAGGCTGGCCTCCTGAGATCTTCCTGTCTCGGCCTCCCAAGTACTAGGATTCTAGGCATACGCCACCATGCCCAGCTATATAACATTCTTGAAATGACCAATTATGGTAATAGAGAACAGATTAGTGACTGGCAGGAGGCTAGGGCTGGGGTGGAGGAGGAATCAATTAGGGCTTATAAAGAGGCAAGATGAGAGATAGTGCCCGATACACAAACCTCCACGTGGGATAAAATATCATAGGACCCAATACATGCATGTGCGCATGCGTGCACATGTGCAGATAAGACAAGAGAAATCTGCTTAAGACCTGTGAGTCGTGCCCGTGTCTGCATCCTGGCTGTACTTCTGTAGTCTCCTGGTTGCATTCTCTACAGTTTTCCAAAACGTTGCCACTGGGAGGAAACTGAATAAAAGACACGTTGCATCTCCTGGTGTGATTTCTTTTTTTTTTCTTTTTTCTTTCTTTCTTTCTTTTTTTTTTTTTTGGTGGTACTGGGGTTCCTGGAAGCCCTTCTATCTCAGGGCTACACTCCCAGACCTATTTTTACATTTTTTTTTTTTTAATTTGGAAACAGGGTCTCCTAAGCCAACGCACGCGGCTGGCTTCGAACCTGCGCGATCCTCCTGTCTCCGCCTCCCAAGCACCGGGATTACAAGCGTGCGCCACCACGCCCGGCTATCCTGGTGTGATTTCTTACAGCGGAACGTGAATGTAGTTATCTCAAGTGTTTAATTAAACATTTAAATGGTACACGAGCTATGATATTCTCATGATATGTCTGCTAACTTTATTGTACAGAGAAAGAGACCAGGCGGAAGCTGAAGAATGACCAGTGCAAGGCTCGACAAAGGTTCAAAGCCGGGGACAAAGGCAGAAGCCGGAGCTCTCTCGCACGTGTGCGTGCACATGTGTGTGTGTGCGCGTGTACTTGCTTGTCTGCAGGGAAGGGCACTAGCAGAGGTGGCTGGAGGGCACGTGTCCAGGGCCGGGCTGGAGCGAGCGCTCAGCAAAGGTGACCATCATGCTGGCGACTCCCCAGGACGCCCCGCTGGGAGGGAGACGCCGCTCCCGACGGGAGCCAAGGGCCAACCATGAGATTTTAGCTTCAGTAACTCCAACACACGCCATCAGGACTAAAATGACTCCAGCTCTGAGATGCTGAGAGCAAGTCTGTTGGCTGTGTTTTTGGAATGGGCTCTCACTATGGAGAGAACACAGCATCATCTCCGGGCGGGCGGCGGGCGCCCCTCGGCTGGCTGTGCCTGTTTGTTATCAGCTGTTTGTTATCAGCCTGTTTGTTATCAGTTCCACAGTGTCTCTCCTGACACCCCCTCCGAGCGCCGTGAAGGCCCAGGGGAGCTGAGCACGTGTCCTGGCGTGGGAAGCACAGTGCGCCTTGCGTGCTCCTGCCCCAAGAGCTCGGCTTTAGGACAATTCAAGATGAAAAACGAGAGCTGACCGAAGAGACGGTGAGTCAAACGGGCGTGGGATTCTCTTTCTTTGGACCTCGAAGTTTCGAAGGGACCTTAAGACCTGGGCTGAGCTGGGACCTCACCCCGTCCTGAATATGGGTGGAAGGACTAATAATAACCTGCTAATAATAACCTCCTGTCCAGGAGATTAGTGCAAGAACAAAGCAAAAGGTACTAGAGTCCCACTCAACACTGAAACTTTTAATACTGATTTATTGGCAGTTCATAGCCCGTCCCTAACAATTTCCTTAATCCTGTTCCAGAACATGAGAGCTCCTCCCTCCCTCCTTTCTTCCTTCCTTCCGACTGGGGATTGATTCTGCCTCCAAGCTACAACCCCTGACCTATTTTATTTTTTATTTTAAAACAGGGTCTAAGTTGCTGAGGCTGGCCTCAAACTTGTGACCTTTCTGTCTCAGCCTCCCAAGTATTGAGATTCCAAGCGTATGCCGCCACCCCCGGCTCAGCCACCCCCGGCTCAGCGTTTGTTTTTTAATAGCTCTTTCTGTGAATTCTTATCATCGTGGTTCACTTGCTGGTCTTCAGATATCCACTGCCGTCCTGGAGTGTTTCAAGGAGACTTGAGACACTTGGTGTCTGAAAGAACCGGTGCCAGGCACTGTCGGCTTGGCACTGAGGACCCGGCTTCATCCCTCCTGGTAGATCATGGAGGAAAAGAGGTGGTTTGGGTAGGAGCGGGAAGGAGGAGCTCTGGGGCCAGAGAGATCTGCACTTGCCGGCTACGTGGCCTCATCCAGTTTATGAACCTCAGTTTCCTAACCAGTTAGGCGAAGTGGTTAAGAGCACAGACGAGGGCTGTATCACCTGGTTGGGATCCTAGAGTATCTCTGTACTGCCTGGGTATCCTGGAGTACGTTACTGAAGGGGTGTGTGTGTGTGTGTGTGTGTGTGTGTTACTGGGCATTGAGTCCAGGGGCATTTTACCTCCGAGCTACAGCCCCCAGCCCTATTTTATTTTTATTTTGAAACAGGGTCTTGCTAGGTTGATGGGAGTCTCACTCCTTGCTGAGACTGTCCTTGAACCTGCAACCCTCCTGTCCCAGCCTCCCAAGTACTGGGATTACAAGCATGCACCACCATGAACTTCCTTAGACTTCAGTTTCTTCACCTGTCAGGTGGGTGTGGCAGAGACAGCTCCCCTTCTTCCTAGATAATAAGCTCTTGTTTTTATCTGGACTAGTGGCCTCCTCATAGAGGTCACTGTTTCAACCTCCCTGAAAAGCAGAAAGCAAAGGCCCAGGCAGAGTGGTCAGCAGCCCAGCTCGGTGTTGCAGACCCCTCCCAACTCAGAGCCATTATTAAAGACCAGGAGACTGACCGGCTCCAGGTGTTTAAGGAAATCTCTACCCAAGAGCAGAGACCTCCGCGGCCACGCAGGATAAAGAAGACAGAGCAAGAAGCTAACGAAAATGAAAACAACAGGAAATCAAAACAAACCTGAGGGTGGAGGATGTGACTTCCAATGCCACGATATAGTACAGCAAATGTCTAGTTTTCTTTTTTTCTTTTTTCTTTTTTTTTGCGGATCTGGGGCTGGAACCCAGAGGCATTTGACCTCCGAGCTACAACCCCTGCCCAGTTTTTTATTTTGAAACAAGGTCTCACTGAGTTGCAAAAGGCCTCACTAAGTAGCTGAGGCTGTCCGCAAACTGCGATCCTCCGGTCTCAGCCTCCCGAATGCTGGGATTACAAGCGTGCGCCACCGCGCCCGGCAAATGTCTAGTTTTCAACCAACGAAAACCAGGCCAGTAAAGTATGACTAATACAGAAATAAGCAATCAACAGAAAGCCTGTATTTAGACTTACTAGACAAAGACTTTTAAAACCAACCATTTTAAACATACCCACAGAACAAAAGAAAGCCATGTCTAAAGAAAATAAAGCAAAGTATGAGCATTTTTCTCCTTATACAGAGGATAGTATTACAAGATAGAAGTTGTTATTAGTTTTTGCTGTGCTGGGGGTTAGACTCGGCCTCATGCACACTTGGACAGTGCTCTACTACACAGCCCCATCCCAGAAGTTATTTATTTTTAAAATAACAACCAAATAGAAATTGGGCAAAAGAAAGGAAAAATTCACTCCGGGAGCTCAAAAGAAGATGTGACCAGGCAGAAGAAAGAATTAGCAAACTTGAAGTTAGGTCAGTTGAGATTAGCCAATCTCTAGAACAGAAAGAAAGAAAAAAAAGAAGGAAAATTATAGTCCTAAAGACCCTGGGGGGCACCACCGAGTGCACCAAGGTGTGTGCTGAGTCCCAGAAGGAAGAGAGGAAGAGGAAGGGGAACATGTCTGAAGAAATAATGGATGTCAACTCCCCACATGTGCTGGCTGTGTGGCTCAGTGGTAGAGCACTTGCCTAGCATGTGTGAGGTTCTGGGTTCAAGTCTCAGCAACACACACACACACACACACACACACACACACACACACACAGAATATCCATATTTTATGAAAAAAAAACATTAACTTGCACTTCAAGAAGCTCAACAAATTCCAAGTAGAATAAACTTAAAATATATACACCTAGATAATTAAAAATCTAACTATCAAAAGACAAAAGAGCTGAGCATGGTGGTGCACGATACTTAAGAGGCCAAGACAGGAGAATTTCAGGTTCAAGACTGGCCTCAGCAACTTAGTCAGAGTCTCAGTAACCTAGTGAGACCCTGTTTCAGAACAAACAAGTAAACAAAAAATTTTTTAAAGGGCTGGGTATGTAGCTCAGAGGCAGAATGCCTCTGAATTGAATCCCCAGCAAAACAAGATAAAACACACACACACACACACACACACACACACACACACACACACACACACACACGCCAGAGAGAATCTTGAAAATAGCAAGAAAGAAGTAACTCATATACAAAGGGTCATCAATAGGATTAATACTAACCCATTCCAATTAAAAGATAGATACTGGCAGAATGTGTTTAAAACACACCCACTTAGCCGGGCTTGGTGGCACATGCTTGTTATCCCAGCATTCAGAAGGCTGAGACAGGAGGTTTGTGGTTCAAGGACAGCCTCAGCTACTTAGTGAAGCCCTTTGCAACTCAGTGAGACCCTGTTTCAAAAAATAAAGAATAAAAAATAGGGCTGGGGGTGTAGCTCGGAGGTAGAATGCCCTTGGGTTCCATCCCCAGTACTGCAACACACACACACACACACACACACACACACACACACACAATACAATTATACCTTTTCTTTCTTTCTTTCTTTCTTTTCTTTTCTTTCTTTTTTTCTTTCTTGTACAGAACCCACAGACATTCTACCTCTGAGCTACACCTCTAGCTCTTTTTTTTAATTTTGAAACAGACTCCAGCTGGACTTCTGAGAGTCTAAGTTTCTAAAGCCAACTTCTATGCACAATTTAGATCTGAAGACACAAATACTTTGAAAGCAAAACAATGAGAAAAGTTATACCATGTAAACAATAATCAAAAGAGATGGAATAACTATAGTAATATCAGACAAAACATTATGCTAATAAACTTACTACACGTTGCTAATACACAACAAAACTGTTGGTACACACAAAGAAGGAGCTCTCCTGTGAGGCTCCTGGAGGATGAGGGGCCCCCTGGAGAAGCACCGGGCGCCAGCCGCACATGAGACACTTGGGCCTCTGAGCCCAGCCCATCCTCCAGCCAAATACATGGATGAGTGCAGGCCAAGCCAGCAGAAGATGCTCAGTGGACCACCAGAATCATCAGAAATAGTAATTGTGTTGTTAAAAGCACAGCTTTTGAGGTGGTTTGTTTTTCAGGAACCAATAGCTGAGATACCTGCCTGCTTGGAGTTCAGTGTGGCTGGGAGATTTGCTTTGGCAAATTAAATAGGATGCACGTCCTCCCAGTGGATGTGTTTAGAAGCTCTTCCCCTGTCGTGGCATTCGGGGTGTGTGCCGACAGAGAAGGGCTCTGAGATCAGCCCAGCGTGTCGCACAGGCCTGTGGTTGCAGGACTTGGGAGGCTGAGACCGGAGAAATACAGGCTCAGCACCAGTGCGCAGGAGCTTGGCGAGGCTCTGCTTCAAAATAAAAAGGGCTGGGGATGTCACCCGGTGGTAGAGCACTGTACTGGGTTCAATCCCCAGTACAGGGAGGAGGAGGAGGTAGAAGACTGAATGGACCCAACACAAGGACAGCTGCCCTAGAGAGCTGCCCAGACCCACAGAAAATAGGATGTGAGCTCCAGTTAAAGGATTGTTATATTCATTTTTTTCTCCTTATTCCAGCTCCGAGCTACATCCCGAGCCCTAATTTTTTATTCTTTATTTTGAAACAGGGTCTCACTGAGTTACAAAGGACCTCACTAAGTAGTGGCTGAGGATGGCCTTGAACAGTGACCCTCCTGTCTCAGCCTCCCAGATGCTGGGATTACAAGCGTGCGCCACGCCTGGCTGTTATATTAGTCCTAAGATTTACTACGGCAGATCTCTCCAGCCCATCCTAACTGATAGAGTTGGCCTAGCAGGACTGGGGATTTTACCAGACACTTTCTGTGCAAAACCCACACATCCAAGAATTGCTAGACCCATCTGGGAAAGAGAAGAAATGTTTGAGTTTAGGCCGAGAGCTCAGTGCAAAGCTGGCGAGGTGGGATGCGTTGTGATACGAATCTGCCTTTGAGTCCACTCATGCCCGATGCACACGTCGGTGCCCTGGCTGCTTAACTGTACAAAAGACGCTCCTGGACTCTGCGCTCACCTCGTAGTACTGGGGAGAACAAAGGGTGGGTCTGAACCAGGTCAGCTGGTGGCAGAGAACAGAACGCCAGTCAGCCGAGCCTGCCGCCCGCCTCTGCCCCACTGTAACGGTGGAGGCCACCTTCCAGCCCTGCTGGAGTGCTACCATTTACTCACATGTCAAGTGAAACAAAATCTAAGGGAAAGCTGATAAAAACGAAGGCTTCTTTTTCTTTTAAGAAACATACTTTGATGGGTGCGTTGTAGTCTCATAACATAGTTCCGAGTGACGGGACACGCACGCACGCAGCACTCGGTGAGCCTCCCGGCGTCCTCGCCACTCGGCGTCCTCGCCACTCGGCGTCCTCGCCACTCGGCGTCCTCGCCACTCGGCGTCCTCGCCACTCGGCGTCCTCGCCACTCGGCGTCCTCGCCACTCGGCGTCCTCGCCACTCGGCGTCCTCGCCACTCGGCGTCCTCGCCACTCGGCGTCCTCGCCACTCGGCGTCCTCGCCACTCGGCGTCCTCGCCACTCGGCGTCCTCGCCACTCGGCGTCCTCGCCACTCGGCGTCCTCGCCACTCGGCGTCCTCGCCACTCGGCGTCCTCGCCACTCGCCTCTTCCCCGCACAGAGGAGAGGGCGGCATCGACCAGCTCACATGCCTCCGGGACATCATCGGAATGTTCCTGCACTAAATCTCCCTCCCCCGGCACCCACATCCCCAGAGCCCCCTCCACCACGCCTCTGAGGTCTCCCTTATCTTTTCTTTATTTCTGTGGTATCGGGATGGAACCCAGGGGCATTCTACCTCCGAGCGATACCCCCAGCCTTATTTTGTATTCTTTATTTTGAAACAGGGTCTCACTGAGTCGCAAAGAGTCTCACTAAGTAGCGGCTGAGGCTGTCCCCGAACCGCGATCCTCCAGTCTCAGCCTCCCGAATGCTGGGATTGCTGGGTGCGCACCATGCCCGGCTCTCTCCTCCGATACCTGAAGTCCCTCTGGGGTCCCAAGCGCTCCCTGGCTTCCGCAGGTGACAGAAATCATATGGCCCTTTGCTGTCTGTGATTGGCTAATCTTCCTTAACATAATGTCCTCCAAGTCCAACCATTTTCCTGCAAACAACATAACTTTGTTCTTTATGGCTGTGGTCCCACTACTCGGGAGGTTAGAATAGGAGGATCACAGGTTCAAGACCAGCCTCAGCAATGTAGCAAGACTCTCGGCAACCTAGCGAGACCTTGTTTCAAAACAAAAAATAAAATAAAACAGGGCTGAGGGTGTAGCTTGGAGGTAGAATCCTCTGGGTTCAATACCCAGTAACACACACGCACACGCGTGTGCACGCATGCACACACACATGTGCACACACACACACACACACACACACACACACACACACACGGCTGAATGAGGGTGCGATTCAGAGGTAGAACGCCCCTGGGATCAATTCTCAGCATCAAAAAAAAGAAAAAGATGAAAGGAAAAAAAGAAACAAAAACCAACTGTGCGGCATCCACAGGTTAGAGCCATGGAGTCACTGCTGGCCCAGGGCATGGTGGATGGAGCTGCAGGGGAGGCCCGGGGACCCCCTCACAAAGGGATCCCCCAGACCTAAGGCCGGGTGGGGCACCCAGTTCTTCTCTGGTCTTTGGTTCCTGGGGCTTCTGACCCCGAGGTGAAGCCGGTCCTGAGTCTGAGTCTGGTCCTGAGTCTGTCCTGGGGCTCTGTCCGAGAGGCAGCTGGTCAGTGAACGCCAGGGATGAGGGGAGGGACGAGCCCCGGGAACGGCAGGGCAGCCGGCAGCTGCGCCTAGCAGTGATGCTCGCAGACACGAGAGCCAGCTTCTCCACGTGCTGGCCTCAGGCTGCCTGGGAGCCAAGTGCTGGGTTTTCTTGAACCTCTGCTTCCACTGTAAGATGGAGATGCCCTTCCTACCTCCCGGGGTCGTTTGGGGCCAACCTGAGGCCAGGGTGTCGGGAGGCTTCGCAGCCAATGGTCGGGCCAGGCCGCTGTCCAGGCTCTAGGAAGCCACCACTGCTCCCCTGCGAAGCTTTTCCACCTCCTGGCACAGCGGTGCTTGTGGAAGGCTTGCTCACCGTGTCAAAAGAAAGCTCCTTTTATTGTGAAATCGTTAGATGACTGGCCTCACAACCACTGTAGCTAAAAGAAGAGGTGTCCTGATATTCAGAATTCTCCCTCTTACAGCCCCAGGCCAGGGCGTTCCAGGGGCAGATGAGTTCCAAGCAGCAGTAGGGGCCACAGCTGGAATCAAATTTGGGGCCCAGAACCAGAGGGACACGTACCGTAAACACAGCTGAGACCAACCCCAAGGGGGGCCCACAGGGAAGACAAAAGTATCCCGAGAGGGATGGTGGGCAGGGCTGCAGGAGGAAACGGGGTAACACCAGCCCCTCACCCCCAGCACAGCAGGTCTTAAGCGCTGGTGTCAAGGCCTGCCTTGACATAAACAGGAAAAGGACAAGGCCTGAGAACACAGGAGGGGAACAAGAGGAAGTTAGTTTAGAAAATGTTGCAGTTAGCCAGGCGTGGTGGCACACGCTTGTAATCCCTGCACTTGGGAGGCAGAGACAGGAGGATTGCGCAGGTTCAAAGCCAGCCGCGCACGCTGGCTTAGGAGATCCTATTTCCAAATAAAAATGTAAAAAATAGGTCTGGGAGGGTAGCCCGGAGGTAGAAGGGCTTCCAGGAACCCCAGTACGACCAAAGAAAAAGAAAGAGAAAAAGAAAAAAAAGAAAAAAAAAGAAAATGTTGCAGTTAGATAAAAGGCCATCTGGGGTTTTAGACATACTCATGCAAACCACATCCTGGAAAATATGTCAAAACAAGCTCATAACGATCTATGCCTTCCTGCACAACTGCAAGCTTTACATTCTTGCTTTGTTTAAGTAAAGGTCAACCAGTCAGTTTTGTACAACAAAAACTTCATTGCAAAGATATAAAAGATGCTTGCTAACTATGATCGGGGCCCTTGCTATCTCTGCTGTGACACATGAGGCTTGGATCCGGATTCGAATCTGTATTAAAGGCTTGATTTATACTTTAATTTCAGCCGGTGGTCTTCTTGTTTGGGTGCACTCCGTAACATCTGGAGGCCCCAGCGAGATACCGCACAGACCTCTCCCTGGTCCCGGTCCCGGGTTCCAAGGGGAACCAGTTTGAGAGGTCTCCAAAATCATCCAAATTTCTGAAGCCTCAACTCGTCGGCTGACAATATCAGGTAAGACAGGCCTGTCATTCAGGTTTTCTGGTTTCTGGGGAGCACTCCATCTGGGACCGTGGAAAAGCGGGATGCCACATTATTTTCCCGGTCCATGCCTGCCGCTGTGATGACAGCCAAAGGCTCTGGTAAATTGTCTGTTGGTCTGGAAATTTTCGTTGTGATCTTTTTCTGTCTGTAGTCCGTCACTTTGCTTTTGTCTCTGTGGTTTGGTGTTGACATGGGGCAGGGATCGTCCTCCTCAGGGACCCTGTCTCCCTTGGAATGTTTTCTTAAAAATTTTGGGGATTTCAAAAAACGGGGAGAACATTATGGCATAAGAGTTGATGTTTTCACTTTAAAATCATTTTGTGAGTTCAACTGGCCAACTTATGGTGTCAGATGGCCCTCAAATGGCACTTTAGATAAAAATATTTGCTTTGGGGCCGGGCGTGGTGGCGCACGCTTGTAATCCCCGCGCTTGGGAGGCAGAGACAGGAGGATCGCGCAGGTTCGAAGCCAGCCGCGCGCTGGCTTAGGAGACCCTGTTTCCAAATAAAAATGTAAAAATAGGTCTGGGAGTGTAGCCCGTAGGTAGAAGGGCTTCCAGGAACCCCAGTACCACCCAAAAAAAAAAAAAAAAAAATTTGTTTTGCAGTTCAGAATGTTGTCTATGGACCCAGTCAGTGCGCGGCACGGCACCCTGATCAAATACCCTATATAGACATTTGGATTGATATATTACGTGACCAGCCTTCATGGCTTAAAGGATGTCAACCTGAGCCAGAAAGAGTCTTTAAGGGACAAGTCCTCGTTACCAACCTCTGGAATCTTGTCACAGGCCAACTGCCTAATCGGACACAGTGGCCAGGCGGGACCAACAAAGATGGGGGCAGCCCTTGCAGCGGAAGTGATCAGGGCAACAGCCGCCGCTGTAGATGCAGCTCTGCCCGTGGCGGGGATGCTCGGGGCCAGGAGGGGGCGGCCCTGAGCTGGACCCTGGCCCCGGCCGCGCTCCCCTGCAGCCTCACGGGGGACAGGTTCAGCCTGTGGTGTCCACAATGCCCCAGGCCACCTGTAAATGTCCAACTCCGAGTGGGGTCCAAGCGACCATTTGCCCCTCAGGCCGCAGCAAGGAGTGCCGCAACCCAGCCCTGGGCCGAACCCCATGTTACGACCTCTGCCTTCCTGGCCAGGTTCCCCTGAGGAGCGGCTCAAGAAACTGGAGCTTGGACAGGGGACAAACCTCGGGGCCCTTGGCCCCCTGCAGGCTGATCACCGGGTTCCCCTGCCCGGCTCACCACCCCCAGCTGTGGCTCTGCCTCTCCCATCCTGGACCAACTTAGCCTGCTCCAAGTCTGTGAGCAGCGGGGACTTGTGCCCAATGGGGATTGCCTTGGGAGGGCACCGCAGCCCCGCAGAGCTGGGGGCTGCGCTGGCCGCCTGGCACTCCGGCCCGAGCCCCCCACCTTGCGACGGAGCTCGTAGCTGCGCTGCCTTGGGGGCTTTCCTGGACCCCCGACCTTGCTCAGCATTTGGACAGAGCCCCCGCTTCCCACAGTGCCTTCCACATGACAGCTGCGCGGCCCTCTGAGCTTTTCTACGCTGAGGAGAAGATGGCTCATCACACACTGCTGCTGGGCTCTGGTCATGTTGGCTTGCGGAACCTGGGCAATATGTGCTTCCTGAACGCCGTCCTGCAGTGCCTCAGCAGCACGCGGCCTCTGCGAGACTTCTGCTTGCAAAGGGACTTCCGGCAAGAGATGCCTGGTGGGGGCCGAGCCCAAGAGCTCACAGAAGCCTTTGCAGATGCGATTGGCGCCCTCTGGCACCCCGACTCCTGCGAGGCTGTGAATCCTACTCGGTTTTGGGTGGTCTTCCAGAAACACGTTCCCTCCTTCTCTGGATACAGCCAGCAGGATGCCCAAGAGATCCTGAAGCTCCTGATGGGGCGGCTACACCTTGAAATCAACCGCCGAGGCCGCCGGCCTCCACCAATGCTGACCAACGGGCCAACTCCCAGCCCGCCCCGCCGAGGAGGGACTCTGCTAGAAGAACCCAAGTTAAGTGACGACAACAGGACCAACCTAATATGGAAACGTTACCTGGAGCGAGAGGACAGCAAGATTGTGGACCTGTTTGTGGGCCAGCTAAAAAGCTGTCTCCAGTGCCAGGCTTGTGGGCACCATTCTACGACCTTCGAGGTTTTTTGTGACCTGTCCCTGCCCATCCCCAAAAAAGGACTTGCCGGGGGCAAGGTGTCTCTGCGCGACTGCTTTACCCTGTTCACCAAGGAAGAGGAGCTAGAGTCGGAGAACGCCCAGTGTGTGACCGATGTCAGCAGAAAACACAAAATACCAAAAAGTTAACAGTGCAGCGGTTCCCCCAGATCCTCGTGCGTCATCTGAATCGATTCTCCACCTCCCGGGGCTCCATCAAGAAAAGCTCAGGAGGTGTAGGCTTCCCGCTGCATCAACTAAGCCTAGGAGACTTTGCCAGCGACAACACCAGAAGCCCTGTGTGCCAGTTGTACGCCCTCTGCAGCCACTCGGGCAGCGTACACTACGGCCACTACACAGCCCTGTGCCGCTGTCAGACTGGCTGGCATGTCTTCAACAACTCCCGCGTCTCCCCCGTCAGCAAAAACCAAGTGGCGTCCAGCGAGGGCTACGTGCTGTTCTACCAGCAGATGCAAGAGCCGCCCCGGCGCCCGTGACTCCCCCAGCGCCCCAACCCCAGGCTCCCCACTCATTGGGGAGGGGGGAGGGGGCCGTAGCTCCCGTTAAAGAAGGGACCCTTCCACCTGGAGGCTCCTTTGTCTCCCAGCCCCGTGAAATTCCTCTTTTTCTCAGAATCCCCAAGGTTTAATTTCTCTCTTAGACCCTCTTCACCTCTGAAGAGAGGGAAGAGAATTAAAGGCTAAAAAAACAGATTACTGGGCCAGATGGATTGCCCTCTGATGCTGAACTCCTGAAAGATATTTTTCCCAGCAGTCGACCCAGATGGGATCCAAACTCCAGCCATGGTAAGGAGGCTCTCGATCAGTATCACCAGCTTCTGCTCAAAGGTCTTCGGGCAGCTGCCCGTAAACCCACAAATCTTTCTAAGGTCACTGAGACAGTTCAGACCCTATGGCCTTCCTGGAGCGGCTACCAGAGGCATACTGGACTTCCCCCATCGACCCGGATGCCCCCAAAGTTAGGTGAGCACTGGCTGTCCAATTTGTGGCCAGTCAGCCCTAGAAAATCACTTTCGGAATTGGTTGAGGTTGCCCAGAAGGTCTTTAAATTGGCAAAACGTCTTGCTGGCTAAGAACATTGCCAGAAGACCAGTAGAGCCCTTGAGGTTCTAACTTCAGTTCCTGACAAACCTCTTGCCTCCACAGCCCGTGTACTCCAAAACAGAACACGCTATGGCGCAAAAACTCCAGGCAAGACCTGGTAAACAGGGGTGGCTCTACTTACCAGATTCTAGAATTTTTATTCCCCAGGTCTTGGGGTGCAAGATTGTGGACCAGACATACCAGAGCACTCGCTTTGGAGGAACCAAACTGGCCGAATTGCTTCGATAAGATGTCCAAAGACTTGGCCAGTAGGTGCCGGTCATGCGCTAAGGTAAACGCAGGACCCCCACACCAGGAACCATTAAGAACCTGGTTCAGAGGTGAGAGCCCCGGAAAACATGGGGAGGTTAATTTTACTGAACTGACTCCAGCTCCTGGAGGATACAGGTATCTCTTGGTTATGGTAGATCCTATTCCAGATGGCCCGAGGCTTACCCAACCAAAACCAAAAGAACTCAGGTAGTGGTTAAAAAACTCCTCGCCGAGATTCTCCCTCGGTTTGGCCTGCCACTATATACGGGATCTGACAGTGGTCCAGCGTTTATCGCCAGTGTCACTCAATTATTGGCTAAGACACTCAGGATAAACTGGAAATTACATTGTGTCTATAGACCTCAGAGCTCAGGACAGGTAGAAAGAATGCATCGGACCTTGAAAGAAACCTTAATTAAACTAAAGCTAGAGACTGGCCATAACTGGGTGAGTCTCCTTCCTTCTGCTCTCTTTCGGACATGGTGTACCCCTATATAAAGGGACTTATGAAATAATATTTGGCCGCCCCCCACCTATTCTTCCCCGGCTGAGGGAAGAACAGTGAGCAGATGTGTCAAATCACAATCTTTTAAGATCTTTTACAGGCGCTCCAAGCGACCCGGGAAGAAACACAACTTATGCGGGCGGCCTACCAGAAATGGAGCCTCGAACAAACAGATACTCCGGTGGCCCAGCCAGGTGATCTGGTGTGGGTAAAGAAGAGGGACCCTGCCTCTCTTGAACCCTGATGGACCATATCCTGTTATCCTGAGCACCCCCTCTGCAGTAAAGGTTGGAGAAAAACGACATTGGATACACCATACACAGATCAAAAAGGCCCAGGAGGAAGATGAAAGGTAAGAGGTCAGCCTCTCCAACAACCCGTCAAAGGTCAGGTTGGTGTGACACTCCTCTTTGCCATCTGGTTCCTGACCCTTAGCCGCAGACGAATATCACCCTTGCCCACGCTACCCACGCCGCGCCTCTCATCGCTGGTACGTAACCCGAACTCTGGATAGAGCTCTAGTTGGAAGTGTCACCACCACGCGACCACCCAAGATACAGACCGTAGGCAGGAATATATCCACTGAAATGTTCCTGAACATCTCTGTACGGGGGACAAGTGTTCTGAGATGTTTAGTCGCTATTGAAACCTAGCTATGGGAGAGCCTTAGGGCCTCTGAATCAATGATTTGATTCCCGGAAAGACCAGTAGGGAATGTCAAGGCCTGCCTTGACATAAACAGGAAAAGGACAAGGCCTGAGAACACAGGAGGGGAGCAAGAGGAAGTTAGTTTAGAAAATGTTGCAGTTAGATAAAAGGCCATCTGGGGTTTTGGACATACTCATGCAAACCACATCCTGGAAAATATGTCAAAACAAGCTCATAACGATCTATGCCTTCCTGCACAACTGCAAGCTTTACGTTCTTGCTTTGTTTAAGTAAAGGTCAACCAGTCAGTTTTGTACAACAACAACTTCATTGCAAAGGTATAAAAGATGCTTGCTAACTATGATCGGGGCCCTTGCTATCTCTGCTGTGACAGATGAGGCTTGGATCCGGATTCGAATCTGTATTAAAGGCTTGATTTATACTTTAATTTCAGGCAGTGGTCTTCTTGTTCAGGCACGCTCCGTAACATTGGTACCTAGCCGCATGCCTGGAATCCCAGTACTTGGGAGGCTGAGACAGGAGGATGGTAGGTTTGAGGATAGCCTCAGTAATTAGTAAGACTCTCAGCAACCTAGCAAGACCCTGTTTCAAAATAAAAATAAAACAAGGCTGTGGATGTAGCCTGAGGTGGAATGCCTCTGGGTTCATCCCCAGGAACAGCAAGAGGTAGGCTGGCACACGGGCTGTTTCCCCGAATTCTCACAAGGATCCTATGTCGTGGGTACTACACATGGACCCTCGTGACCTTGCCCTGTGGCTCAGAGGTGGTAAGAGACTCACAGGGTCACACAGGAAGCGCTAGGGCACTGGAGGGAAATGGAGTGGTATGATTTGCAAGGTAAAGAGTTTGATTCCCCCTCTGGGCTTCTAGAACGTTTTTGTCATACGTTGCTAAAGACAGATGTCAACCTAAGGCAGAGAGTCGGCTGGACATGGCATTTAGAGGTCCATTGGGGCTGGGCTTCCAGTGAGACGGTAAAACAGCAGCTGCCCGCTTTAACTCCTGGCCCTTGTGCACCGCTGAACTGGATCCACGTCTTTGCCGCGTGCTGGGCTAGTCACTGCAAGCGTTTGCGTTGGAAAGGCGTGTTCAGCCCCCTCTTCCTCCCTCCGCTGTCCTCTCTTCCCTCACGAGGACCTCACCAGATGTCAGCGCCACAGTCTTAGACCCCCAGTCTCCAGACCATGTTCCAGATAAATGTCTGTTCCTTATAAACCCAGCCTCGGGTCGCCTGTTACAGCATCAGAACACAAACTAAGACAACCGGGCCTCCGCGTGTTTCCAGGCCCGGTGTCGGGGCAGGATTGGATGAAAAAAAAATGGGGCATGGGAGTCAGTTTCACCAGTGACTTCTGGAAGAAGAAACAGAGCAGAACTTGGGGGGAGCTGGTTCCCCATGGGGGAGACCGATAAAAGACAGGAGAGCGCCAACAGACGAAGTCTCTCCCTCCTCCCAGGTGGGACATCTCCCCCGGCTCACCGGAACCATCCTGCCTGGCCAGCTACAGTGCTTCTTTCTTCCTGGGGCTCTGCGGCCCGTCCCCACCCCACCCGCTCCCCCTCTTACCACTTTGGCATCCTGCCTCCCAGGGAAGCCCGGACACACACACCTTGCCTTGGGTCCCTTTCTTAGGAGATAATTCCCTTTTATTTTTTATTTTTATTTTATTTATTTATTTTTATTTATTATTATTTATTATTATTATTATTATTATTATTATTATTATTATTGGTGGTACTGGGGTTCCCGGAAGCTCTTCTATCTCTGGGCTACTCTCCCAGACCTATTTTTATTATTTTTTAATTTTTTGAAAACAGGGTCTCAAGCCAGCGTGGCTGGCTTCAAACCTGTGTGATCCTCCTGTCTCTGCCTCCCAAGCAGGGGGATTACAAGCGTGCGCCACCACGCCCGGCTACCTTTTATTTTTTTCTAATGGTACTGGGGATTAAACCCAGTGGCATTCTACCTTCCCAGCTACACCCCAGCCCTATTTTTTATTTTGAAGCAGCGTCTCACTAAGTTACCAAGTTGCTGCAGGTCTAGCTGTGCTGCTGAGGCTGGGCTCAGCCTGCCATCCTCTTCTCTCAGCCTCCCAAGTACTGGGGACACAGGTGTGCACTGCCACGTCCAGCTCCATTCTGACATCTTAAAATTCAGTGCGGCTTGCTGCACCATTTTGACTTTTAAAAGGTCAAAACTGAGTGGACACCATCACAGCGTTCCCCGGGGATGCTAACTCAAGTTTGCACAGAGAAGGCGGCCCCATCCTCCCAGAGTCCAGCCCTCGCTTCCCCAGATCTTTGGGCCGAGGGCTTGGCCATACCGGCCTCGGCCCCTGGGGTCAGCTCCCGGCCAGGGGACGACCCTGGCTCCCCCCACACGTCCCCAGGCACCTGCCTTCCCTGCCCCTCCCCGACTCCTGGGTTCAGGGAGCCTGGGGGAGCTGCCCTCCAACCTGGTCCCCAGACCCCAGCCCCACCCCAGGTCCCTGGGGGCAGCAGAGGAGATGCCGCTCTGAGCGCACCCCCCCCCCTCCTCTTCCTAATTCCAGTCCCCAGAGCAGTTGCAGCAACATCAAAATGCAAGTCAATTGCGGGCATCCCGAGGACCTGCACTGACTTCGCGTCCCACTGTCGGGAGAATCCGAGCGAGCAGGGCCAGGCCTGACAGCCCACCTTCAGCTTGACCTGGCCGTGCACCTCTCCACCCTCACACCTACTTTCCTTCAGTTCAGCTCTATGGTACCTTCCTGCTCGCAGTCAATCACTCCACCCTCCTCCTGCCCCAGGGCCTTTGAACTTGCTCTCCCTCCTGGGCATCCTATGATTGGCCCCTTCCTGCTCTGTCTCCCTATTTAAATAGCCCTCATCCCTCTATCACAGGTCCTTTTATCCTGCCTTGTCTTCTTGGCACAGAATGCCAGCTGTTGCAGTTACTATCTACCTGTGTGGACGGGCTCCTCTGACCAGAACGTAGGCTCTGAAAGGCCGGGCCCTGCTCTCCCTGTTCCTGGGTGTGTGCCGCGCTCAGCTCTCCGGGCACGTAATTAGCGCCCTGCAAACAGCTTACTGTGAACAAGTGAACCAGAGCCCGGGAGGTGGCCTGTGGCCCCCCGGGGAAGCGGTGCGCTGGGTGCTGCCCCTGGCGCCCTGTCCAGCCCCCGTTCCCTCAGATTTCTTTCTCATGCAAACCTGCTTTCTTTACCTTTTTTATTTTCATGATGCCTTTCACATGGATCAGATTAAACCGACACTTTCTTTGGAGTTTAAGAAGCCACTGGATCCTAGCCTGCCTTCCGGCATGCTGGGACCAGACGGTCTCCTGGGCAAGGCTGCGGCTCAGGGGCTCCGCGAGGCTGGGTGCCCTGGGCCCGCCCTGGGCAGCCGGAGGCCCTTCTCTCTTTGCTATTCTTGAGCTTTGTACAGTTACCAGTTTGATCAATTTACCATAAAAAACCTTGTCAGGCCAGCCGGGCGTGGTGGCGCGCGCTTGTGCTCCCTGCGTGTGGGAGGCTGGGACAGAGGTTCGCGGACAGTCTCAGTTACTTAGTGAGGCCCTCTGCAACTTAGTGAGACCTTGTTTCAAAATAAAGAAGAAAACAAAAAATTGGGGTGGGGGTGTGGCTTGGAGGTCGAATGCCCCTGGGTTCTACCCCCAGTACCACAAAAAAATCTTGTCAGGCCCTGCATGGTAGTGCACGCCTAAAATCCCAGGACTTGGGAGGTTGAGACGGGAGGATCACAGTTTTGAGGACAGTGTCAGCAGTGAGACTCTCAGATACCTGGCAAGATCCCATCTCAAAACCAAAGAGAACAGAAGAAAAACACAGAAAGGGCTGGGGGTCGCTGGGCAGGTGGCGCATGCCTGAAATCAGTACTTGGGAGGAGACTTGTGGCCTCAGGAGCTTAGCAAGGTCCTCCACAACTTAGACCCTGGTTCAAAATAAAAAATAAAATATGGCTAGGGATGTACCTTAGAGGTAGAATGCCCCTGGGTTCCCTCCCTAGTACACTGAAAAGGGGGTGAGGGGTGTTGCTTGGAGGTGGACTGTCCCTGGGTTTGACCCCCAGTAAAACACACACACACACACACACACACACACACACACACACACACACACACAATATTTCTATGATTCCGCCGGGCGTGGTGGCGCACGCTTGTAATCCCCGCGCTTGGGAGGCGGAGACAGGAGGATAGCGCAGGTTCGAAGCCAGCCTCGTTGGCTTAAGAGACCCTGTTTCCAAATTTAAAAAATGTAAAAAATAGGTCTGGGAGTGTAGCTCGTAGGTAGAAGGGTTTCCAGGAACCCCAGTACCACCAAAAAAAAGTAAAAATAAAATAAAAATAAAATATTTCTAGGATTCCTTTGTTAAGACGACTCTCAGCTACGTAAAAAAGATTGCTGCCAGGAAACTAAGCCGGCACGTAGATGCATAACCAGCTTTCTTCCCTTTGCATTTAGGCCTGACTGCAATATTGTGAACCTCGCAGACCTGCCCTTCCGCGACGCCGGGTTCTTAATTACACCAGCGACGGTCCTCTGATGAGTTTTTCCATGTGAGTTAGAAATGTCGACTTGTTAATGATCATGGACCCTCGACTCCCGGGGGAGACCGGTGTCCAGGGAGAGCCGTCCTCCTCCAGGCGTCATGCATGACAACAGTTAACTGTCAGAAAGATAGTTCACGTTGTTTTATTTCCATGAAACTCACTCAGTTGAGATCAACTGCAGGAGAAAGTTAGCCTGAACTTGTTAAAACTAGAGCATTTACAACATCACAAAATATTAGGCAGTCGAATATGGTGGTGCACACCATAATCCCAGTACTTGAGAGGCTGAGACAGGAGGGTCACGGGTTCGAGGACAGCCTCAGCAAGTAGTGAGCCTCTCAGCAGCCTAGCGAGATCTTGTTTCAGAGCAAAAAAAGTAAAAAGGGTATAGCTTAGAGGCAGAATGCCCCTGGACTCAAATTCCCAGTGCCACATTAAAGCAAACAGACAAACAAACAAACAAAACGCACCCTAGGAGTGAACCTCTTGTGTGTTTCCCTAGCATTTGGTTGGTGATTTGGGCACTTAGAGGCCCCGGCCCCTCATCTGCGAAATGTTTACACTGCCAGCACTAACGCTGCGTCGGCCCGTGTGCAGACGCGGTGCTCAGAACGAGGGACCAGTACGGAGTCAACGCCGAATCACTCGGTAATTACTGCCGATGATGTTGAAACGCGCCCGCTGCCTCAACGACTCAAGGTGCTCCCCGGTATTCCCAGGAAGAAGTCCTGCTGAGCCTCCTCGAGGGGACTGCCGGGCCGGCGCGGTGGCGCGGACCTGCGGGCGCAAGGCTTGGCAGACTGAGACGAGGGGGGCAGGTCCGAAGCCAGCCTCAGCAACTCCGGGAGACCCTGTTCCAAAATGAAGAATAAAAAATAGAAGCCGGGCGTGGTGGCGCACACTTGCAACCAGAACTCGGGAGGCTGAGGCAGGAGGCTTGTGGTTGGCTGACAGCCTAGCTACTTAGTGAGGCCCTCACAACTCAGTGAGACCCTGTTTCAAAATAAAGAATACAAAATATGGCTGAGGGTGTAGCTCAGAGGTAGAATGCCTCTGGGTCCCATCCCCAGTACCGAAAAAAAAAAAAAATAGGATGGGGGGGGGTGTGGTTTCAAAATAAAAAAAAAAAAGGACTAGGTGTGTATCTCAGAGGTAGAATGCCCCTGGGTACAATCCCCAGTTCCGCAAAATAAATAAATAAATAAATAATAAATAAATAAATAAGGGCTGGAGGGGGTATAGCTTGGAGTTAGAATGATCTTAATTTCGATCCCCAACACCACAAAAAAAGGGAAGGATTGGAGGTGTAGCTCAGAGGTAGAACCTCACTGGGTTTAATCGTAGTACACACACACACACACACACACACACACACAGAAAAGGGAAGAGAGAGAGAGCAGTGAATCATATATAATTCACAGCACCATTTGCACGCCAGAAGTTATTCTGCAAAAGTAGAAGTCCCTCCAGGAGCGATTCCTTAATGAACCTCACACCCCGCCCTCGGCTGTCCTCTGCATTTCGTTGGTGAATCTTTTTTCTCAGCAGCGTTGAAGGGAGCTGCAGTCTAGCCTGACGACGAACACGCGCCCACGGTTTAGATGCACAGCCGCTCAAAGAGCGGAGTTCCGCTGTGTTCAAGGCAGCGGCCGGAGCCGGGCGTGGCGGCACACGCTTGTAATCCCAGCATCTGGGAGGCTGAGACCGGAGGATCGCGGTTTGAGGACAGCCTCAGCTACTACTTAGTGAGGCCCTTTGCAACTCACTGAGACCCTGTTTCAAAATAAAGGATAAAAAAAAATAGGGCAGGAGGTGTAGCTCAGAGGTCGAATGCCCCTGGGCTCCACCCCAGCCTGGTACAGCAAAAATAAAGAGCAGAAGGGTGTGTGCGGGGTGGGGTCCTGAGAGGCCGCTGGGCTTGGGGCTTGTTCCGCATGTCAGCTGCCTCCCTCTCCCGAGGCCCCTGCGCCCTTCAGTTCCTCCATCTTGGCGCGGGCTCCGCATCCATTCGGGACTCAGCCCCCACTCCGCTTCCTAGCTTATTTCTTTAGCAGAGGCCTGCAGCTTTCTTTTTGAGCTCAGCGAGGCGGTTCATCACTCGGTGCCTCGGTTCTTGGCTCCACAGGAATGACAGCGAGATCAGAGCTAAACAGCTCGAGGGGCTGCGCTGGCCAAGACGCACGGCCAGAGCCCACGGCCGCGCCCTCCCGCCGCCCCAGCCAGGCCGGCAGCCCTGCCACACCGCCGCCCCGTCACACCGTGGGCTCAGCAGAGGAGCAGGGGCCCTGGAAAGCGGGGTTGGAGGCCCGTGGCCTCCGTAGGACTGCATGCTGGAGCAGGGGTGGGGAAGTGAGATGCTTCCCCACGGAAGTAGCGGTGTGCACAAAGCTACGGTTTGAATGTTGGGGTCCCCCCAAATTCACGAGGAAACTTCACCTCCAGTGTGCAGAGTGGGGCCTTCAGGAGCTCACTAGGCTGAGGTGGAGCCCCATGCACGGGCGTAGGGCCCTGGTGAGGAATCAAGGGCGTGGGGGGCGCGTGTGCACGCGTGTGTGTCACTGAGAACTGCATTTAGGGGGCTTTACCACTAAGCTACACCTCTGGCCCCGTTTATTTTTGAGACAGGGTCTAGCTAAGTGGCCCAGGCTGGCCTCGAGCCTGCGATCCTCCTGCCCCGGCCTCTGGAGTCGCTGGGATAACAGCTGCGCCCTTCGTCCCTCCACCCGGGGCGGACATGGCCCTCATCCCCCAGAGGCCGCAGCAACGAGCCACATCTTAGAAGCGGGGCTCAGCCTCGTCAGACGCCAAGCCTGCTCAGGGTACCCCCAGTCTGACGTCCAGTCTCCAGAACTGGGGGGGCACTGTCTAGAAATCCCCCGGTCTCGGGTACTCCGTTGAAAGGCAGCAGGCATCGTCCCAGGGCAGTAGGGTGTGCACACCCGCACACAGTGCCCAGGAGGCGAGCCCGGAAAGGCCTCTGGAGGCCTGGAGAATGTTCTAGAAGGGAAGAAGTCCTATCACATGTTCTCCTGATGGAGTTTTCTTTGGGTTTTATCTAGACAGTCACCCTGGGGAGGACTGGGGGACACTTCCTCTCCAAAGCTTCAGCATGCATTTTCTCAAAACAAAAACATGCTCTTACATATCCACAGCACAGTCGTCAAAATCGGAACTAGCCAGGTATGGAAGTGCACGCCTGTAATCCCAGTGCCTGGGAGGCTGAGACAGGAGGATCACAGGTTCAAGGACAGCCGCAGCAGAGTAGATATTCTCAGCAACCTAGTGAGACCCTATCTCAAAAAAAAAAAAAAAAAAAAAAAACAAAAACAGGCGTGGTGGCGCACACTTGTAATCCCAGCATTCGGGAGGCTGAGACAGGAAGACTGTGGTTCACGGACAGCCTCAGCTACTTAGTGAGGCCCTTTGCAACTCAGTGAGACCCTGTTTCAAAATAAAGAATAAAAAATAGGGCTAGGGGTGTAGCTCAGGGGTAGATGTCCCAGGGTTCCATCCCCAGTACTGCAAAAAAAATAAATAAATAAAAAATAAAAAAAGGGCTGAGAGATTCACTCAGAGATAGAATGCTGCTGGGCAATTATCGTTTAATTAAAAAATACATGTTTTCATTTTCAAATTCACTCCACCACATCCCAGGGCCCCAGAAGCTTCGGAGGTTTCCGAGGCCAGATGTACGGTCTGGAAGACGACACTTGAGGTCTGTCTGTGCGTGCCAAGCACAGCCCGCCTGACCTTCCAGACATGGCCCAGAATCGGCCCCTCCACCGTCGGCTGGTGCCACGAGGGGCGGCGAACCAGAGGGCAAGCTTGGGTTTTTGGCCTCTGTCCCTAAAGTACCAACCTGGGATCCCTGGTGGTGACCTAGAAAATAAATCTCAAGCCCCCATTGCTGCCTTTCTTCCCGAGGGCTGGGCCACGGACTCCCCTTTGTAATGTTTGTAACTGTAGAGTTTATTCTTTGGTGTGGACCACGAATGATAGTTGACTTAAACTGCTTCAGAATGAAAGAAGAGACAGGAGGCACACAGAGGTCTTGGGTTTTCAAGGAAACAGCACGGACCCGTAACGTTGATAGTTAGGAGGTTGAGACAGGAGCATCACAGGTTCGAGGCCAGCCTCAGCCACTTAAGCGAGCCCCTCAGCATCTTAGAGAGACCCCCTAGCAGGAGCATGGACCCTCAGGGATAAGAGGGAGCTAAAGAAGAGGACACGGCACGGCTGGTACTTCGTAGGTGGTCATCATAATCTTGATCGGCGTGCGCGGCCCCGCCGGGAAGGCCCCATGGGCTCCTGCGCTGGCCTCCTGTGTGGTCCTGGGCGCGGGGTCTGCACAGCCCTGTGGGTCTCCAGATGGACACAGCTGCCGCTGACCAAGGTCTCTCTCGTTGGCAAATAAAGCTGAGCCGCAGTTTCTGAGCCAGCCCACAGAAGGTTCCAGAAAGCTGAACACCCTCCAAGCAGGGGCCATGTCTTCTCTCTGTCCTGAAGCCCGCTAACTACTGGAACCACCTAACCAAATTCAACTTCAAGACAAGATTTCTAGAAGGAGCCTAGGACGCACCTCCAGGATCCAGAAGGTTCCAGGTGCGGCTGGGGCTCGGCCCCGACCTTGCCCAGGTTCTGGCTCCCTGGGAACACACCGGGCCTCACAGAGTTGAAGGAACGCTGCTCTCCCGCACCCCTAACGGCGCTCTCTGGGTCCGACTCCGGGCAGCCAGTGTCTCAGGGATGCGAAGTCAGCGGGGACGGTGAGCCAGGCCCTGCCTTTGCCAGGAAGATGGAGACCATTTTCCATCTGACTTTCCCAGCAAAGAGTGAAATGAAAACAACCGACAGAAGGTGTCCGGTCTGGCTGCCGGCTTCTGTCTCTGAAGTGCCAGGCGCGATGATCCAGCCGAGGCAGGCACCACCCCGGCGCCCAGGGCAGCGGGAGGCGGGCCCGCCTGGCCTCGGGATGGCCCGTCATCCGCCACCGTAAAGCACGGTGTGATAAAACCCCCAGGACACTCCCGCGGCGTGCCTGCCAACCTCCCCTGTCAGTGATGGAGTCTGAGCTGTGAGTAGGTTAGCCCCGGAGAAGTGCGCCCGCCTTGAGACCGTCCAGGAGATAAAGACTTCGGGCGTTCTCTAATATTCTTAAATCTGCCTTTCTAATTCCACGAGGGGTATAAGGAATTAAAGAATGATCACCGCCCCGAGATCTGGATTTCCCGGAGAACTGCTATGCGCAGAACTCCTGTATTTAAGAGAGAAATGAAGGAGACGGTTTCTAGGAGAATGCCCAGGAAAGGACATGTGCATGGATCACAGAATCTGTCTGGTGCTGCACACCTGTTTGAGGCTTCTTAAAAGTCCAGGTTGGGCTGGGTGTGGAGGCGCATGCCTATAATCCCAGTGCTTGGGAGGTGGAGGCAGAAGGGCTGGAGGTTGGAGGCCAGCCTCAGCAACAAAACAAGACCCTTAGCAACCCTCAAAATAAAAGATTAACCGGGCGTGGTGGCGCACGCTTGACCCCAGCATTCGGGAGGCTGCGACAGGAGGGTGGCAGTTCGTGGCCGGCCTCAGCTACTTAGTGAGGCCCTCTGCGATGAAGTGAGACCCTGTTTCAAATTGAAGAATAAAAAATCGGGCTGGAGGTGTAGCTCTGAGGTAGAATGCCCCTGGGTTCCATCCCTAGTAACACACACACACACACACACACACACACACACACACACACACACACACACAGAGCTCAGGTTGATGCTAATAGAGTTTACCTTCTGAAAGAACCAGGTTCAACATTCCAGAGAGGTTAAGAAAACAAACACAGAAATAGGAGGTCTGGGAAAACTCAAGGGTGAAGGGGCTGGGGAGAGGAGACGATGCTACCCGGAGCCCCGAGCCGCATCAAGCTGGAGACGTGCTCAGGAGGCGCCTGGCACCTTCAAGAGACCCGGGGCGCGCCCTGGTGCCTCCAGTTAATAAGGACGCGTCACATCTTGAAAGCACTCAGAGCGTCGATGTCCGGTGTCCTCACCACACACGTGTGTGAGGCGGTAGGAACGTCACATGGCTTCACCTAGTCATTCCGCAGTGCCAAAACATCAGGCTGCATACTGTAAATACGTACATTTTTTTACTTAATTTTAAAAAAGGAAGCAGGATGCGGTGGCACACACGTGTAATCCCAGCTTTCAGGAGGCTGAGACCGGAGGATCACGGTTAGAGGACAGCCTCAGCTACTTAGTGAGGTCCTTTGCAACTCAGTGAGACCCTATTTCCAAATAAAGAAAAAAATAGGGCTGGGGGTGTAGCTCGGAGGTAGACTATCCCTGGGTTCCACCCCCAGTACTGCAAAGTAGAGAGACAGACAGACAGACAGACAGAGAGAGAGACAGACAGACAGACAGACAGACAGACAGACAGAGAAAAGTTACTGGACTTGTGACTCCCAGCTTCTCAACAACGCAGGACCTCCTAAAAGCTCTGGCCGGTTTGTCAATGCCCGCCCGCCGGGCTCAGAATCTCGGGGGTGGGGAAGGCAGATCCCAGCCCCTCTCCTGATTTTCCTACTTTAAAACCTTCAAGGAGAGCCGGGCGTGGTGGCGCACGCTCTTCATCCCGCACTTGGGAGGCAGAGACAGGAGGATCGCGCAGGTTCTTAGCCAGACGCACTGGCTTAAGAGACCCTGTTTCTAAATTTTTTTAAAAAAGTATAACAATAGGTCTGGGAGTGTGGTCCAGAGGTAGAAGGGTTTCCAGGAACCCCAGTACCACCAAAAATAAATAAATAAATAAATAAATAAATAAATAAATAAATACCTTCAAGGAGGAGGATAAGGTAGTTCGTGGTGTGGCGCACACCTGTAATCCCAGTACTTGGGAGGCTGAGACAGGAGGGTTACAGGTTTGAGGCCAGCCCCAGAAACTTAAGGGAACCTTGTTTCAAAATAAAAGGAGAAGGCTGGGGGTGCAGCTCAGAGGTAGACTGTCCCCGGTTCAATCCCCAAGAACACACACAGGCGTTGGGGGGGTTGAACCCGCACTTACAGGGCTCGGGGCACAGTGGTCGGACGTGGGCGCCGAGGCTGCTCAGAGACCCGGCCTCAGCCGCCTCCGTTCAGAGAGCAGAAAGCCACCTGGACCTGAGCCAATGCCCACTGCCTGAGTGTGGGAGGGGGGCCAAGGGGCCAGAGTCGGGGACCCTCAGGAGGAGGTGCCAGGCAACGGGTGGGGGGGGCTTCCAGCAGGCCTGGCGCCCCCCGCCACTGCAAAACGCCCGGGTCCTAGCCGAGATCGGAAGCGCACCCCCGTCCCGTCCTCCAGTGCACCAGTCAAGCCTCGGAGCCTGCTCACGAGAGGTGGCTGGAGCGCAGAGGAGGCCTGGGGGCTGCGAGCCCCCGCCCCGCCGCCCGCTCCGCTCCGCTCACCCGGGACAAAGTGCGGCGCCCGCGCCACCTCGTGGACGCAACGGGAACTGCAGGCTCGGGCGTCTGACCCGGACCCTGCAAACCTGGGCTGCGTTCCTCTGCAGGGAACTGAGCCTCAAACCGCAATGGCGGCAGGAGCAATAGCAGTGGCAGCTGCAGCGTCGAGGATCCCACAGTCCCCCAGCGTCCACGTTTCGGCCAGTGGACTGACAGCCTGTGGCCGCACCCGAGGTCCGCATGATTATTACCGATGGTGGCGCAGTCCTGAGTTAAACAGTACTGGAAATACTCGGTAAGGCCCTTGCCCTTTATACTCTAGTCCTGAAACCCCCAGGGGTGAAGCTGCCAGGGCTCCAGGTAGCTGACCCACAGGCCTTTTCTTCTGGACCCCCCAAAAGGTGAGGCCATATTTCCCGCTGTAACCTCCCAACCCATGGGAGCACAGGTAGGCTCAGAGAACAGAAGGGCCCTTGGGGGAGCCAAGGGTGCGGCCATCCGCCTCTCACCTTTGCTAGGATGGCGCAGTAAACAGAAGGCACCAGGATGCTGCGCCCAGGCCCTGGTGAGCGGGCGAGTGGGCCTGGACCACAGCAGAGCCTCTCAGCCCCAGGCCTGCAGGCTCCATGCGCCCTGAAACTGCCCACACCTGAGGGCTGCGAGCCTCGGGCAGGTCTCAACCAGCCCTCGCTGTGGCAAAACACCTGAGAGAATCAGCTTAGGAGGAGGAAAGCCTTATTTTTGACTTACGGTTTTGGTCCATCATAGGGTGGGCCTGTTGTCTGGGGGCCTGGGCGAGGCCATAGGGCCATGGGGCAGAATGGCGGCCAGGAACAGGAGCTGGAGAGGAAGCTGCTTCCGGGGGCACCTAAACAGGGCAGGAAGGGGCAAAACCCCTCAAGGTCACGCCCCCATGACCTAACTTCCTCTCGCTAGGTCCCACCTCTTAAAGGTTCTGCCACCTCCCACTAGCTCCCATGGGCCTTGAGAACCCTTATCTACACCAAGGCAGACCAAGAGCGGTAGAAAATCAGATCGTTGTGAATAAACAAATCACCCTTCTCCATTTATCTCTTGAGATCGCAGGGTTTGGCGAGGAGAGAGAAGGCGCGCGCAGGAGGCTGGAAAGGAGAATCATGGTCTGGGGGCGCACCCCTTCAGACCTCGGGGTGCCAGGAAATGGGAGTGCTCAGGAACTAGAGCACCGTGTGTTCAGGATCCCACAAAGGCTGGCACTGTTCCAGAGGAAAATGATGTGTGTTGTGCACACGTGTGACATCTTGCGTACAACATTCGGGGGCTCACAGGCATCCCTGAGGCTTCCCTGTGTCATCCTAGGGTTAGTGGAGCCTCCCTTCACCCTGACTGTCAGCCAGGTGGAAGCTCCGAGGTGTGGTGTGGTTGCAGGGACAGAAGAGACCTCGTTCCTGGCCGCAAAAGCGCGGCCAAGAGGCCAGTGTGGCCAAGGGGCACTCTAGGCCCTGCAGCGACATGTAGCCCTCGCCTCTCCTGCCCAGCCTGACCTGGCCCTGCGGCTGCCCAGCCTCCACCACGATGCTCAGAGGCCTCTGTAACTCAAGGCGCCTTCCTGCCTAGGCTATCTGCTGGCTGTTTCCTGGTTGTCCCCGTGCCCTGCACGCGGAGCTCAGCATAGCAGGTGTGCTAGTGCAACCCCCCTTGCTCTGTTCCACACTAATGGGGTTTGTGCCGGGGTCCAGCCCTAGCAAGAGTCAAGGTTCGTGTGTTGGTGAGGGGAAGCCGAGGTCGATGAGAGAAGAATGACCACAGGAATTAGATTCAGCCTTCTCCATTTTATTCAGGATTTGTTACAACTTTTATACATTCTAAGCATTTTATATGTGACTAAGCAAGGGCATAGTCACGCAGCAGGATCGCCAAGGACAGTAAAACTTACTATTTTCTATAGAGTTCAGGGCAAGGGTGCCAGACATTTAAATAATCATAGTAAGCTTTGTCTCACTTCACGAGGCTGACTCAAACCCAATCTTATACAGTGGCTTAAACTAAGGTCAGTTTGAACTTGATGCTTAGCCCAATCACTTTATCCTTGGGAAAAAAATCTTTGCTGCCTGAGTCTCTCACAAGCCGCTGCCCATCAGTTTTAGTTATAATGTTTATACATAAAATTCCAATTATACATATTAATCCAAATAATCCTAAAATAACTTTATGAAGAAAGGAATGCCAGACATACTTCAAGGGGGACCTACGCCGTGCGGACCCCCTGATCGAGCTTTCTCAAGATCTGCATGAGACGCTGTAGCAGGTCTGGATTCTTCTTCTGTCTGGGGTCCCTCAAGGTAGGTCTGCTGGCCTGTCAAAGGCCATGACGTGCGGGGTGCCAGAAGCCCCGGGACTCGCGGAGAGGAAGGCGTCTCTCCCAGCACAGGCTTCGTGACTCCTGGCCAGAGAGGTCACACCACGGCCAGACCCAGTCACACAGGTTAGAACAATAGCGGTCACACCTGGTGACAGCCCTTTGATTGTCCTGGCTCTCAACGTGGCTCCACAGGTCTCAGTTTATGCTCTCAGCAGCCCTGGGATTTCTTCAGGCTTCAGAAGACCAGCAGAGACTGGAGTTGGAGTCACAGAGGGAGGGTGAGCGTCTCTGGGGCTCGAGGCTGCGGCGGGGCTGGAGCTGCTCTTGGATAGAAACCGGCTGCACTGGAGGTCAGTGCCATCTTGGAATAGAGCCATCACGGCTCTGTCTGTGGGTGCCCCAGGGCCCTCTGCACAGTGTGGAGACACAGTCCTTTTCAAAAACACAGAAAGCCCCGCAGTTGCCCACCTGGGGACAGGGAGGCGGCCTGCTCCGAGGGATGTTTGAGTGAGGGTGCCCGTTTCATGGCCAGTGCGAGGCAGGTCCCTGCCCATGTCCGGGGAATGGCTGCATTCCATCTGTGTAGTGAACACTATTTTGGTCTGTTTTTTGTTTGTTTGTTTTGTGGTACTGGGGACCTAACCTCATGAAACAGGGTCTCACTGGGTTGCTGAGAGTTCTGCTGTGTTGCTGAGGCTGTCCTCGAACCTGCGATCCTCCTATCTCAGTCTTCCAAGTACTGGGATTAAGGGCACATGCCACCACACCCGGCCACGTACGGCTGTTAGAGTAACGGGTTCTCCCACGCTGGCTGCTGCCCTTTGCCCCTACCCAGCCAATGGCCACCTGCCTGTCATTTCCTGGTCCTTTTCCAGGACCCACCAGATGTCCCCATAGCCCAGCAAGTAGGGGTCACAGCTGGCACAGCCAGCACTCCTGGGCTTGGGGCGCGATGGTTAGATACCTGGGTCCCCCGCCCAGGGCTTACCACGGCCCCTCCCTCCTGCCTCTTCTCCAGCCGCCATGGCTGCCCAGCCTCACCGCTTCTCAGCAGGAGCCTGCATCCTGCCTGCATGTCTGGCCCGGTGCCATCTCACTGGGACCCCACTGTACCAAGCATGGCTGTCTTGAAGCTCTTTGAGGGTCTGAATTGATGGTCGGTCCACTGGTTGACTGGTTTCAGATCTCTCTTATCTGATGACAGGTAAATGGTGCTTAATCAACATCTAGGTCCAGAGCCAGAGAGGAGAGAGGCCCAGGCTGGGCCTGGCGGGGCTGCCTGAGAAGGAACGTTCCTGAAGGGGTGGAGCCGGAGGGACCCTGCTCCTGGGGGCAACAGCCATGCTGGGCAGGCCGGTGGCCACAGCAGGTCTGCTGGGTGGGGCCGAGGTGTAGGGAAGGTCCAGGGCGGGCTAGGCGGAGCGAGGATGCCGTGGCGCCAGGCCAGGGGAGCCACAATGGTGCAGGGGTCGGGGCCTCCCTCTGGGCGGAGGTGCGCCTGCAGGTGGCTGGGCAGGGAGGCCAAGGAGGGGAAGGGAGGGGCCTTGCTCCGTGCCCCGCCAGTGCCTGGGAGTGGGATTTGGGAATCTCATGTCACACTTTGCCACACACACCGGGTTGCTAAGAAGCTGCCCTCCCGGCCCCCAGTTTCCCGGGTTGGTGGCTCTGGACTGGACGGGCCAGCATTAAATCTCTCTGTTCCCTGTCAATAGCCAGTGTGGGCTTTCTGGGATGGCCTCACCCTGGGCCTACGGGAGGGATGCGTCGGCCCGAGATAGAGCCTGGGCAGGGCTGCCCGTTGGCCTGGGTCTTACTTGGGGCAGCCCACCTCCTGCACCCACGACCTCCCCTCCCCAGCCGAACCCGGACCCACCTGCTGTTTCCCCTTGCCACTTGATCAGGACCTGCTATAAGCTGCCGCCAAGGGAGCCCGGGGCTGGGCCACAGTCTGCTGCCCTCCGAGGCTCTGACTCACATCAAACGTGGAGCTCCAAAGGGCTTCCAGGGACTCACCGGATAGAAGACGACACCGGTGTGTCACCCACCGACTCCGGTCCTCAGTCTCCCCAGGCAGCCGTGTTCCACCCCAGCCTTGCCGGCCCCAGCCCGTGGCTAGAATCGCACGTGGAATGCTGGGAAGCCCAGGCCTCAAAGAGACCTCCGGAGCCGCTCTGGGCCTGGGCTCCCGTGTGTTTCTGGAGCTCTGCGGTGCCTGCGGTGTGCAGACCTGGAGAATCCAGGCGCAGACTCCAGCACGCTGGGCCCCGTGGGGCTGTGCAGCGGACACCCCTTCCCACGCCCAGGCCACCTGCGCCCGCACATCCCCTCGACTGGTGAACTCAGCCGCACTCATTCCTGGCCCCAAATCGCCCAGAATTATTTTGTATCCAGCCCTTTCTCCTTGGGTTTTAAGTTTCTGCTTCATCCTCTGGCTAGTGAATTGAGTCTCGGTTGATAAAATATCTCTGAAGGCAAACTATTTCATTGTAAAAACCTCAGCAGGGGAAAGTTGGTTGAGAACGAAATAGAAAAATTATGTTGTTCTTCTTACGCAGCTAGGTGTCCTTAAACTCTGCTTCATTTTGTCAGTTCCTTAACATTTTTATATCATGCATTTTTGTTTGTTTTCTACATATTGTCTTTGTTTCAGCTTTATTAACTTTAGTCACTTTTTGGTGAGGAGGGTCCTGGAACCAAAAAGCACTCCACCACTGAGCTATGGCCGCAGCACAACTTTGGAGACTTCAGGATTCGCAGAAGTTAACAGAAGAGCATCCTGAGGCCGCGCTACCTGCTGGGAGCCATCTTTAGCCCATGAAATGGAGTCACCGTTTTGGACCAGCGTAGCCATGTACATAGTACACGCCGAGTGGAAATTGTCCGCAAGCAGACCAGCTTCCTTGGACCAGATGGGGCCAGAAGGTGGACCTTGAGCACCTATTCTCTCCTATTTCACCTTGCTCCTCCCTAAGCCCAGCTTGTGACGGCCTTTTCCTAAAACTTAGCCTACAACCCTAAACTTAGCTCATGACCTCCTTGTGCGTGGCTTTGTTTAAACCCTTAATTAAAAAAAGGATGCCTAGCCAGGCGCGGTGGCACACGCTTGTAATCCCCGCGCTTGGGAGGCTGAGACAGGAGGATCTGGGTTTGCAGCCAGCCTCAGCTACTCAGTGAGGCCCTGCGCAGGAATTGCAGACACGTGACGTGGCTGCGACCGGCTTCTGTCACTAGCACAATGCCTTCAAGTTTCAGACCCAGTATATCAGGACTTCATTTCTTGTGGATGAGAAACATTTTGTGTGTCTGATTTTCATCTTTCGGCTATTAGGAGTAATGCTGCTATGCACATTCACATCCACACTTTTGGGGTGGATATATGCCTTAAGGTCTTTAGGAGTGGATTTACCAGGTCCAGCGTTAACACCATGTTAAATCTGGGGGGAATTGCCAAACCATTTCCCACGGTGGCCACACCGTTTGACAAATTTAAGCACAGCACCCCCACATCCCCACCGCCCAGGTGGAGGCCAGCCTACTCGCCACCGCCCCCTATAGGCAGCCCTGGGTTTGACTCCTATCAGGATGCAGTCGCTTCCAGGCCCAGAGCCTGCTGCAGCACCAGCCAGGACCCAAGGAGCGAGGCAGGGAAACCTCGGCTCTAAAGTCTGCACATCAGACACCCAGGTTTTCCTGCTGGCCTTCCAAGGGCTGATGAGACAGGCCTCCTCCCTTCTGGTCCGCTTCCTTCACAGCCAGCAGAGCTTCTCAAAGAAATGACAAGCCAGGCGACAGGCTTCCAGGTCATGATGCCCCGGGAAGCTGCGTGCACAAAGACAGATTTTGCTAAATGCAAGGCCTTCTGGGTGGAGCTGAACCAGGTTTGGGGATCAGGGTGGCTGCGGGAAGGCGGCTGCCTTCGCAGTGGTCCTGTCAAAACTGCCCTTCCTCGCCCTGTTAATATCCCACCAGCAGGGTCTCTAAGATAAAGACCCAGAGCCCCAGACCTCAGCTCACCCGCCGCCGCAGCTGAGGCAGGACTTCCCCCGCAGGCCCCTGACAGCCCAGACTGCTGGGTGACACGGCCATCTGCTCTGCGGGCAAGCTGCCGGGCAACCAGAGCCGCGCTGGGCCAGAGGGGCCCCAGTGGGGGTCCTGGGGAGCTGGGCCTGCAGCAGTGAGGCTCTCTCACGGCTCAGCAGCTGTCCAGTGACAAGCCCGTGCCCGTCCTTGCCCCGAGCGGACATTGCTGTAGACTCGTCGAAGCCTCCATGCGCGATTACATAGACGCCACTGTCATGCCCCTCAGCGCTGCTTAGCAAGCTCTATCTGCAAGTCTCTTTCCAAACTGCCGGCTCCTCACCTTGCCTGCTCCTGGAAGATACTGCATGGAGACCGGAGCCCCCAGCAGCTTCTCGGGGCTGCTCCCCAAATACCACCCTCCAATCAGGCGGCAATCAGCCTGAAACGGGCAGCTTCCTCCTGCAGCTGCTGGGAACTTAGCAGTGCCCGGCTAATTGGGGGGGCTCTGAAGCTGCCCCAGGGCAGGCTGTTAAGCGCTGGGGGTGTTAGTGTTGCCCGTGGCTCTTCTGTCCACACTGAGCTGAGGGGGCCACCGCAGGAGCACAGTGTGGGCCTTGGGCGTGGGGCTCACAGCCAGGAGCTGGGAACCTGGGGCCACGGTGGGCCAGCCGGGGCCATGCTCCTGCGTGTGCAACCCCAGAGTCCGCAGAGCTGAGGCCCAGCTCAGGGTCTAGAAGGAAAGCAGAGGATGTCTTTCCTTCTAGAAAAAAGCAAGCTTCTTGTGGAGCGTTGTTTTATGTGCAGCCAGGTGTGATTGCAACCCAGCTGCCCCTCCCCGCCCCCCCCCCGTGCCCTCGGAGGCCTGCCCAGCGCCCCTCTTCTTTTTCTCCCCAAACCTCCTTTTCTCTTTCCTACAATATCTTTTCTCCTGTTTCTCTTCTTTAGCCCTAGAACAGAAAATCGTCTCATTAGTTTTATTTTTTATTTTTTATTAATTTATTTTGCGGTACTGGAGATGGAACCCAGGGGCATTCTACCTCTGAGCTACACCCCTTGCCCTATTTTTTATTCTTTATTTTGAAACAGGATTTCACTGAGTTGCAAAGGGCCTCACTAAGTAGCTGAGGCTGTCCGCGAACCGCAATCCTCCTGCCTCAGCCTCCCAAGTACTGGGATTACAAGCATGCACCACCATGCCCAGTGGTTTTATTTTCTATGTAAAGGCTTTGCAAAGGGTGTAGGCTTGGAATCTAACCGTGGAAGCAGCACTGTCTAGGGAAGCACACGCCAGCCCAGTGCTGGGCTGGTGCAGGCACTCAACCAGCCCCCGGGGAAGTAAATAAGGAATGAAGGCAAGTCTCCTCATTATAAATCCCCAACGCTGGGTCTGGGTGTGGCCTCTTGGAATTCCTGTGGGTTTAGGCACAAAGTAGTAGTGTTCATCGTCCTGGGCTCCCAGAAAGTTCCAGAAGCGAGGCCCAGGTGTAACTCAGGCCTGGTTGTCCACTCCCTTTTACATCCCACTGGGTTTCTCCATGGAGAGCACAATGGGCGGGAATGGTGGGGGCCCAGCGCCCCCTGCTGGTGCATCTGCATAGGCAACTTGAGTCAGCTCCATTTATTTCTTTTTTCTTTTCTTTTATTATTTATTTATTTATTTATTTATTTATTTATTTATTTTGGTGGTACTGGGAGTGGAACCCAGAGGCTTTCTACCTCCGGGCTATACTCCCAGACCTATAGACCTATTTTATATTTTATTGGAAATAGGGTCTCACTAAGTTGCTGAGAGCCTCACTAAGTACCTAAGGCTGGCTTCGAACCTGTGTGATCCTCCTCTCTCGGCCTCCCAAGCACGGGGATTACAAGCGTGCGCCACCACGCCAGGCCTCTTTTTTTTTTAATATGCTTTTATCGGTGCATTATAGTCTCACATCATACTGCAAATCATGTTGAGAGTGACGAGTTCTTATTGAGCCTGGGGAAGGCTGGGGGAGGACTTCTGGGTTTGTCCTAGGTCCACATCTCCATGAATGGCAAACCTGAAGCTGGCTCGACCACGGTCGGTCGTCAGAGTTGGCCCCAGGCACCACCAAATGAGAGCAGGCCTGTTTTTGTTTGAACAATCTCCCTGGCCTGAGAGCCCATGTCCCATAGAAACGTCTTCTGCCATGAACACCTGTAATCCCAGTCCTTGGGAAGCTGAGACAGGAGGAACACAGGTTTGAGGATAAGTGCAGCAATTTACTGAGGCCTCAGCAACCTAGAGATTCCCTATTTCAAAACAAACAAACAAGCCGAGCGTGGTGGCTCACACTTGTAATCCCAGCATTTGGGAGGCTGAGACAGGAGGATCACGGTTCGTGGACAGCCTCAGCTACTTAGTGAGACCCTGTTTGAAAATAAAGAATAAAAAATAGGGCTGAGAATGTTACTCAGAGGTAGAATGCCCCTGGGTTCCATCCCCAGTGCTACAAAAAACAATCAAACACACAAACAAACAAACAAACAAACACATTAACAGCAAAACAAAAACCTAGGTGTGGTGGTATACATTTGTAATCCCAGTACTTGAGAGGCTGAGACAGGAGGGTCATAGGTTTGAGGCCAGCCTCAGGAATTTAGCAAGACCCTTGGCAACCTGTTTCAAAATTTTAAAATAAATAAAAAGGGCTGGGAGGTATATCTCGGAAGTAGAAAGCCCCTGGGAACTATCTTACATTGTAAAAGAACAACTCTCGCCCAGTGTCAACTAACTCCCACTGTAAGCCAAGGCCACCGTGGCCATTCTGGATGAAGTGGAGGGAACATGTATGCTGAGTAAGCATTGCACCCGGTTGAAAACATAAAGTTACTTTAATTTCGTCTCCCACTGTCCCTTTAGATGTATTTAGTGGGGTTATTTTCCCCTTTTCCACTGAGAGGGACTCACCGGGTCACTCTCAGACCATAAAAGGTCCAAGGTGCTTTCCAACATAAAATACTAAGAAGACTCGACTGGCTGTGTCTCCATTCCTAAGCATCCGTCCTGCCTCTTTCCTTTTCTCAAAAAAAAAAAAAAAAGATTGCTGTGTTTTATTATACAAATACTCCATTTCTTATAGAAACCACAAACAAGTGCAAAGAATGACAGATACATCATGATCCTAGTCCCCCAGGGGAAAAATCATCGATTCTCATGAACATCCTTTCAAAACTGTAATTCATGCACACGCCGTGCACACATAGGAACACAGATATTTTTACAAGAAATAGGAGCATATTCAGATAGTTTCATAATTTGCTGTTTTTCCTGTAACATCATTAACATCTCTTGAAGTTAGTAAATATATATCAACAATATATAATTCCTAGTGTCAGTAGAAAATTCAGTTTTGAGTGTGCTATCATTGAATTAACTAACCGGTATCTACTTAACATTTTTTCCAGTTTTTAAACACACGCACACACACACACACACGCACACGCACACGCACGCACGCACACACACACACACACACACACACACACTATGGCTCTCGATGAATACCCTTCTAAGTTAAATCTTGGCACACATCTGTAATTTTTCATGTTTTTAAAGGCATCTGCTAGTGCCAAAATTGCCCTCCCCAAAAGATTGTTCTGAAAAGACTCATACCAGAGTAGTTGCTAATCTCTGCGCAAACTCATCTCCCGTTGCAAAAAAAAAAAAACCAACCCTTTTGTGTGTGTGTGTGTGTGTGTGTGTGTGTGTGTGTGTGTGAGAGACTGGGGACTGAACCCAGGCGCTGCACCCCCAGCCCTATTCTATTTTTTATTTGAACACAGGGCCTGCTGCCCAGGATCCTCTGAGGTAGATGGAGAGGGCTGGACTCTGGTCCTCACTGCTTGATCATTGCTGGAGATTGAACTTGACTTGGTTGTATTTGTTTTAAGACAAAGAAGAATATCCCAAAGTCACTCTGATCACAGGTATGGGGGGTGATGGTCCAGTTCACCTTTGAAGTACTGGGGGGGGGTGTCCTGGGAGGCTCTAGGGACCCTGGGGCCAGTCACGGCAGTGCCTCTCAGGAGAGAGGGTGGGTAGCCCATCTCCATGGATACAGAGCATAGTCAGACCTGCTGAATAGCAGAGGGTTGGTCCAGGCCCCTCTGTGGTGGCAGATGCCTGAGCCCCTCTTCACCTTCTGGGGCAGGCCTGTGACCTGTGATCCAGCAGAAAGGGCTGCTGTCAGTGGACGCTGGGCCAGGCTCACTGCGGTGGGCACAGTCTGGCCTCCTGGGCTCAAGCCCCTCCCTCTGACTGCCCGCTGTGACTCACCTGAGCTGGCCTGGGGCTCACCTGGTACCTGGTGGGCGGGACTGAGGCAGCTGTCACTGGCCAATGAGGTCACAGGGAGGTGCTGCTACAGGGGACCCATCCCCGCCTCCCCAGCAGCGGTGCTGAGCTCCAGAACATGCCTATGTTTTCCTGTTGTTCAACTTAATATACACATCCTTCCTTCTTTCAAAACAGCTAGCCCTCATTTGTATATTTTGAAATTAAAATAGATCAAAGTTCATTTTGTTGCAGACCTGGCCGTCACCCGAACCAGCCAAGGTGCTAGGAAACAGGGATTGTGAGCTGATGATCGAATCGAAGGCCAGGGGCCCCGACCTCCTTGCCGTTGTTAACAGTTTTGTTTTTATTTTTTATTTATGTGGTGCTGGGGATGAATCCAGGGGCATTCTACCTTTAAGCTATACCCCCAGCCCAATGTCTTTATTCTTTATTTTGAAATGGTCTCACTAAGTTGCGGAGGGCCTCGCTAAGTAGCTGAGGCTGGCTGTGAACCTGCCGTCTCAGCCTCCCAGGTACCAGGATGACAAGCATGATCACTCCCGGCTCAGCAGTTTTGTTTTAGATGGAATCCCCAGACCCCAGCTGTCAGTTCCAGGGGCCAACCTGGCCTCACCATATCTCACCCCAAATTCCCAGGGAGAGAAATCCAGCTGGACAAGGCCTAGATGTCCACCGTGGTCAGTCCACCTGGTCCCAGGTGTATCTAGGGGAGCAGGGTCACAGAGCTAAAAGAAGTGGGGGCCTGGGTGGAGCAGATGCCCCTGAGAGGCTGTTATGCAGACAGGGTTAGCATTTGCAGGAGACGGGACGAGGTTATGTATCATTCTGCCCCAGCTGAGGTGACATTGAAACTTGCAGGAAAAGCGCCAGTGGTCTGGGAAGCTGGTGTGTGTGTCAGCAGGAGGCGGCCATGGCTCCCGCGGCCCCTCCCGCAGGCACTGGCGGCAGCTGTTTGACAGTCAGGCAGACCTCTGTCCTGTTGCCCTGAGCTGGGTGCCGGGGGCTGGCGCCAGGGGAGTTTGGGCAGGTGGAGGGTGGGGGTCGCACGTCCTCAGTCACTGGTCCCTGGGTTATCGGGGAGAAGGCAGTCTACAGGGATGCTGGGGCGAGGCGGAGGGCGAGGGCTCACTCGGCATCCGAGAACAGAGGGCTTGCAGGTAGGAAGAGAAGTTCAGGTCAGAATGCAGAACGGCAGGTTACTGCGGTGGGCACTGTCCTATGGATAACAGGTTCCGAAGAAGCATTTCCAGCCCGGGGTGAGTGGGAGAGGAGGGCAGGAGAGGGATGAAATGTCTGAAGTGGTGTGCCCGGGACTTCCCGGCCACGAGCAGAAGCGACACGATTCCGAATCCGAAGCTGCTGTAAGCAATTCAGGACCCAGTGGCCTGGCGCTCGGATTCAGCAGGATGTGGGTGAGGGACTGAGGAATAGACAATTTTCGTGGGGGGCTGAGGGTCAGACCCAGGGGCATTCTACTCTAAGTTATATTCCCAGCCATTTTATTCCTTTTTTTTTTTTTTTTTTTTCCCAGTGCTGGGGCTGGAACCCTGGGGCATTCTACCTCTGAGCTATACCCTCAGCCCTATTTTAAAATCTTTATTTTATTTTATTTTGTGTGGTACTGGGGTTCCTGGAACCCCTTCTACCTTCGGGCTACACTCCCAGACCCATTTTTATACTTTTTAGTTTGAAAACAGGGTCTCTTAAGCCAGCACGGCTGGCTTTGAACCTGCGCGATCCTCCTGTCTCCGCCTCCCAAGCGTGAGGATTACAAATGTGTGCCACCACGCCTGGCATAATCTTTTTTTTTAAACAGAGTATCACTGAGTTGAAAAGGGCCTCACTAAGTAGCTGAGGCTGGCTGTGAACCCAGATCCTTCTGTCTCAGCCTCCCAAATGCTGGGATTATAAGCATGCACCACCACGCCCAGCTTTTTATTCCTTTTTTTGAAACAGGGTCTTGCTAAATTGTTGAGGCTGCCCTTGAGCCTGTGATCCTCCTGTTTCAGCCTCCCAAGTATTAGGATTACAGTCAAGTGCCAGCATACCTGGCTTTGGAGGACAGACAGGTGAAATGTTAGAAAGATCCCATGGGAGCCGGGTGTGCTGATACACGCTTGAAATCTCAGTACTTGAGAGGCTGAGACAGAAGGATTGCAGGTCTGTGGCCAGCCTCAGCTACTTAGTGAGACCCTGTTTCAAAACATTGAATCATCAGCCGGGCGTGGTGGTGCACGCTTGTAATCCCAGCATTCGGGAGGCTGAGACCGGAGGATCATGGTTCGCCACCAGCCTCAGCTACTCAGTGAGACCCGGTTTCAAAATAATGAATAAAAATTTGGCCAGGGGGGTGTAGCTTGGAGGTTGAATGCCCCTGGGTTCCATCCCCAGACCCACAAAAAAAGAAAAAGAAAAAAAAAGAAAAAACAAAACAAAGATAAAAAATAAGGCTGGGGGTGTAGCTTAGAGGTAGAATATCCTGGGTTCAATCCCCAGTACAGAAAGAAAGAAAGAAAGAAAGAAGGAAATTCAATGGAGATGAGTATGGTGGTGCATGTCTATGATCCCAGTACTTGGGAGGCTAAGACAGGAGGACTGCTGGGTCAAGGACAGCCTTGGCAACTTAGCAAAACTCAGCAACTTAGTGAGACCCTGTTTCAAAATAAAAATTAAAAAAATAGGGCTGGGGTATAGCTCAGAGGCAAAATGTCCCTGAGTTCAATTTCTAGTACAGAAGGAAGAAGAAGAAGAAGAAGAAGAAGAAGAAGAAGAAGAAGAAGAAGAAGGAGGAGGAGGAGGAGGAGGAGGAGGAGGAGGAGGAGGAGGAGGAGGAGGAGGAGGAGGATTCCATGGGGCTTGGCAGCCCATTTGCTTGGAAAGAAGGATAAAATATCAGGCTTGAGTGACTAGGCAGTGCCAGTGACAGGTACAGGGTGTGTTTGCCACATCCACACGGCAGCATTCCCACCCAGTGGCAGAAGCATCCTGCAGTCAGTGGATGTTGCAGCCTGTCCTCGTCTTCAGGTCTCCCAGGAAAGGCCCTAAGAGCCCCGCAGGCCCAGCACGAAGGAGGTGTCAGAGGATGAAGGGGAAGGAAAGCCCGTCACCAGCCCTGTAACAGGTCCTCTACCCACATTCTCAGGAACCTTCAAAATAACCCAAAGAGGCCAGGCGTGGTGGTGCACACTTGTAATCCTAGTACGTGGGAGGCTGAGATGGGAGGATCGCAGGTTCAAGGACAGCCATGGCAAGTAGTGAGGCTCATCAACCTAGCAAGACCCTGTTTCAAATAAAAAATTAAAAAGAAAGCTGGGCATGGTGGCACACGCTTGTAATCCCAGCATTTGGGAGGCTGAGACAGGAGGATCACGGTTCATGGCCAGCCTCAGCTACTTAGTGAGGGCCTTTGCAATGTGAGACCCTGTTTCAAAATAAAGAATAAAAAATAGGGCTGGGGGTGTAGCTCAGAGGTGGAATGCCCTTGGGTTCCATCCCCAGTACTGCCAAAAAAAGAAAAAAATTATAAGAAAAATAGGACTGGGGTTGTATCTCAGAGGTAGAATGCCCCTGGGTTCACTCCCCAGTGCCACTAAAAATAAAAATTAAAAACAAAATAGCCCAAAGACCTCTGGGAGGGGAGCGCAGGGGCCTGGCTGCTCCGGGCTCTGAGCACCCCCTCGGGTTCTCCCCCAGGCGTCTAGCCCAGGGCGCCATGGGGAGGCAGACAGATGGGCTGAAGAAGGCCTGCTAGGGAAGGAGTCCAGCCTGGCTGGAGGTCCGCCTGTGCTCGGCTGTCAGGAAGCTGAGCAGGGACAAGGGACAAGGTCAGGGCATCCGGCAGAGAAGGAGCTTGTGGGGGCACAGGCAGGTTAGTTCTGGCTGTGCTGAGCGTGGTGGACAGCGAGGTCTGGCAGAGACAGGCGGGTCTGAGCGTGGGAAGCAGGCTAGGGCCTGAGTCCAGGGCTGGGGGCGGCCTGCTGGAGACGGTGGCCCCTGTCTAAGCTCGTTCTCGACAGCAAAGATGACACGGTGCCTCTCAGCTGCTCTGCCTTCTCCGCCCAGCCCGCTCATCCGGTAGGAATACTGAGCGGGCAGATGACTGCTAATGAGAAAAGGGATGGGAGAAGCGCTTCATGCTGCACCAAGCTATGATTATGGGTAGTCACGTAGAGAAAGGAGTTATTTTTCCTGAGCATGAAGGACAGGACCAAGATCAGGTTTTCGGGTCACATGGGTTTCCCATTTGCTTCAGCCACTTTTCTTTTTCCCCATTAATTAATTAATCCCGGCTCTCGACCCAAGTGATTTGATTTCTTTCAGGAGGGCCTATGCTAATTTGGACCTGAGCTTCTGACCCTCAGGGTTGATGCTGATTGAGCGCGACGTCTTCATTCACTGTATAAACTCTGTGCCAACGGAGGGGCCGCGGCTGAACAAGACAGACGTGTCTGCCCTCAGCCTCCAAGAGCGTCCTAGAGCGTCCTGAGGGGCATGAGAGGGGGCCTAGGGGGTGTTCGTATTGAAGATGTAGACAGGGGCTACAGTCTGAACGGCTGTGGGCCTCCACATTTTCCTATTGAGTCCCAGCCCTCAAGGGAATGGGATTAAAAGGGAGGTAAGGAGCTCTCGAGGACGGGACCCTCGAGAACAGAATCAGTGCCCCTCTATGAGAGATCTGAGAGCCCCCTGCCCCTTCAGCCCCCGAGGACGCAGAGGGAAGGCGCCGGCTATGAGCCAGAGAGTGGGCCCTCCCCAGACACCGGAATTGAGGTGCTTTGATCTTAGACTTTTCAGCTATAGATCCTCCTGACACAGCCTCCCAAGCACTGGGATTACAAACGTGGGCAAACCTCACACTGTGTTTTTGTTTTTAAAACATGTATCTGAAAGACCAAGTACATTCCTTGTTAGGTATTGCCACTAAGAACTTGATGGATTGTTATTAGATTGTCTAAAAGCGAAAGCAGCCAACATGGCAAAGAGATAAAAGAAGAGAGAGAGCTGCCATGGCGCCAGTCCCAGCACCCGGCACTTCCTCCGCTGCCAACCTAGAGCCACAGAACCACAGCAGCGGCCGCCGCGTTCAGCGAGCGCCAGCTCCTCCGCCTCTCTCTCCACTCTGGCCTCAGTCCAGCCGCCCAGCTTCGTCCTCCCTCCCTCATTTGGGGGGGTGGACAGACATCCCCCAACTGAGACTGGGACTCACTTTCCCCAACTGGGGCTCACTGGCTCCCCTGCGGGTCCTTGAAGGAACAGGTCTCCTCTGGGTGGAGGAAGAAAACCTTCAGCGAGGTTCGGAAGGTGGAGCCCCGGGGCCCAGGCAGGCGCCAAGTTCCTTTGAGCGGCAGGGCTGAGTCCCGCTCGGGACCAGGCCTCTAGGGAGCCGTGCAGCTGCACCCAGGCCTGAACTGCCCTCCACGCCAGCCCCACGCACGGTGTGGAAGCGTAGAATACGGGGTGGAGCGGATGGGAGGGCAATGGGTCTTTCCTGAAGCTCCACGGGCTGGTGCCCAAGATTTTCAGGGGCCTCCAGGGCTTTACCTGGGACCTGGGTGGGGCAAAGGGACGCAGACAGGGAGGAGTTATTAACTAGCGGGTAGGTAGCAGGGCACGGTGGCGTGCGCTCGTAATCCCAGCATTCGGGAGGCTGAGCCAGGAGGATCGCAGACAGCCTCAGCTACTTACTGAGGCCCTTTGCAACTCAGTGACACCCTGTTTCAAAATAAAGAAAAATTTCCTTCAGACTCTCTCTAAATTATTTTCTGAAGTCTTGTATTACTTCTATAGTTACATTCCTGATTTGATTTAAAAAAAAAATAGGGCTGGGGTGTAGCTCAGAGGTGGAGTGCTGGTTGTTAACTAACCCTTCAGGATGCAGGAAGACAGGCCGAGTCTGAACCGGGCTCATTCAGAACAACAAAAGTGACCCTGCTCACCCAGATTCCGGACCAGTATGCAAGATGGTGACACCTTTTTGGCTTTAAATGCAGACTTTTAATCTTGGGGCGGCGAGGCCTGGGCAGGGCGGTGGTGGCGGAGGGCCCGACTGCTCAGCTCGAGGTGGGGGGACGCAGCTCCTGCTAGGTGGGGAGCACCGAGTCCATCTCGTCGGGGTTGAGGTACAGGTAGATCAGAAGGCAGCTCCAGACGCCAAGGACGAGAAGCGTTCCCAGGCCTGGCATGGCACTTTCCCGCTGGATGGGAAAGAAAGCGGAACCGTGAGGGGGCCAGGGCTGCACTGGGGGGCGCCTCCCTGCGGGGGGAGCCTCGGGCAGAGCCTCAGGCCTGGCCCCCCGGCTCCTTCCTGCGCCAGGTGCTCTAAAGCTGGGGGTCGTGTGGGTGGTGGGTTGGCTGACTGTCCCCAGGCCCTGTTCACGCAGGGCGGGGTGAGGAGACCCCACTGAGAGAAGGGCTTCTGGGGTGGGTCTACCTACCCCTGATTGTAGTTGGTCTTTAGGGCACACAACAAACATTTCTCCTGCGGAGGACAGAAACGGCACAAGAAAGGTCATTTTTCCCTGGTCCGAGATGGCCAGCCTGCGGGCACCCCAGGGCCTTGCTATGAAGGACAGAATACCATGGTGGATGGGGGCGGGCGCACGGGGGGGTCCTGTGCAGTCACGGGGCCGGCGGCCGGGGGCTCCAGAGGGGGCCGCCGGCCACGCTTCACTTACGCAGCAGCTCTGGCACCGATGCACAGGCTCCAGGGCGTCCTTCCTGGGTTTCTGCGAAGCCATCGTCGTCTTCTGCAGAGCCAGGGGCGCTCCGTCGGCCTCGCCCATCTTCTTGAGCCTGTGCTGGGGGTCCTTGTCCTTCTTTCCCAGCAGCGCTTCTTCCTGCTCTGTTAATCCCTTCCGAAAGGGGCTGGGGGTTTGGGGAGGGGTGGAGAGTTGGGGAGGTCATCGCTCCCCGTGCACGCGGCGGGAGGCATTGACTCCGAGCCCCTGGGGCAGCAGGAGCAAGATGGCCCTCTAAGCCCGCGGTGGTCGGCAGGTGCGGGAGCAGGTTCTCAGGGCGAGGGGAGATGGGCGGGGGCACTTACAGCTTGTTCTTCTTCTGTATGTTCATTAGGACGTCCATCTTCTCATCCATATCCTTCTGCATCTCCTTGGAGAGAGGTCAAGGCTGGACCTTTGAGCGGGAAGAGCTGCCGGAAGCCCTCCCCGCCTCTCTGTGGCCCCCCGGCGCCCCGTCCTCAGGATGCGCACAGTGCGGCTGAGGCGCCGATGGGCATCCGTGACAAGGACCCGCTCCCCGCCCCACCATCCATGACAAGACCCGGCCAGGCAGAGTCCATGAGGACTTGACCAAGGTCTCCAGGCAAGACAGGGGTCAAAACTGACCCGGTCTCACATGCAAGACCCAAGGCCACTCCGGTTTGATGCTTCTAAGATGATGGACTCAAGAAAGCACATCTAAGCCGGGCGTGGTGCCGCACCCTTGTGATCCCAGGACTTGGGAGGCCGAGACAGGAGGATCGCAGTTTGTGCCTGGCCTCAGCTAGTTAGCGAGGCCCTCCGCAACTGAGTGAGACCCTGTTTCAAAATAAAGAATAAAAAATAGGGCTGGGGGTGTAGTTCAGAGGTAGAATGCCCCTGAGTTCAATCCCCGAGAGAGAGAGAGAGAGAGAGAGAGCTAAATCTTGTGACCTTAATGAAACTTTGGCTCCAGTGTTTTGACCCTGCATGTTTTTGTGTTGGTTCCGTGTGTGTGTGTGTGTGTGTGTGTGTGTGTGTGTGTGTGTGTGTGGTGTGTTTTATTGGGGATTGAACCCAGGGGCAGTCTACCTCCAAGCTAAACTCCCTGCCCTATTTTTTATTCTTTATTTTGAAACAGGGTCTCACTGAGTTGCAAAGGGCCTCACTGAGTAGCTTAGGCTGGCCTCAAACCTTGATCCTCCGGTCTCAGCCTCCCAAATGCTGGGATTACAAGTGTGCACTACCATGCCTGGCCCTATTTTTATTTAATTATTTTTTAAATTTCTTTTTTTTTTTGTGGTACTGGGGTTCCTGGAAGCCCTTCTACTCCCAGACCTATTTTTCCATTTTTATTTGGAAACAGGGTCTCCTAAGTCAGTGCGCGCGGCTGGCTTCGAACCTGCGCGATCCTCCTGTCTCCGCCTCCCAAGCGCGGGGATTACAAGCGTGCGCCACCGCGCCTGGCTATTTTTTAAATTTTAAAGCAGGGTCTAAGTTACTGAGGCCCTCACTGAGTAAGTTGCTGAGGCTGGCCTCGAACCTGCGATTCTTCTGTCTCAAACTCTCGGGTACTGGGATTACGGGTGTGCACCACCATGCCCGGCTGGTTCCACCTTTTTACCCAATCTACCCCTCAGAGAAACGGTCAGCACAAAACTGTGTAGCTTACATAGTGTAACACTCGCATTATTAACTGAGAATCGAAAGGACAACAACAAAAAATAAGCCTTGGTGGAGTTTAGATCTCTAAAACTTGACCTGGGAAAACTGATTAAAATAGTGGACACAAAGGGAATTCTAAGGTGGCAGAAACTATAATTGACGGTATTTGATATGGGCAAAAACAGATTTGGATTAACCACTTAAAATATAAATGAAAACAGCAACTTACTCTAATGAGAGCAGCTCATTAGAAGGAGTGAGGTGGAACCAGTTTAATCTGACGTAGAAAACTGGTCAAGGAGTTATACTTGGGGGGAGATGACTTCAAAAAAGACATTGAAAGGCATTTCTTCTTTTTCTTTTTCTTTTTTGGTATTAGAGATTGCACCCAGGAGCATTCTACCTCCACGCTACACCTCCAGCCCTGTTTTATTTTTTATTTTGAAATAAGTCTCACTAAGTTGCTGAGGCCAGCCTTGAACCTGCGATCCTCCTGTCTCAGCCTCCCAAGTACTGGGATTACAGGCGTGTGCCACCACACCCAGCTTGAAAAACATCCTTAAGCGTTAGTCTAATTTTGAAAAGATTAATATCCACAGTGTCAAAATACCTGAAGTAAAAAAATATAAACCATAGATTCAAGACATCAAAATGTCCCATATTCTTACAAATCTCACTCTCACTTGGAACTCCTCCTGTGCCTTTCTAAGTCAGCTTTCCTCAGCCATTGTCTTCGCTCATTCTGCGCGCCAGATGAAACCTCGGCGGCCACGGCCGGGCTGCCTCTCTGGATTTCTCTGTGCCGAGCCTGTCACCGAGGACTCTTGGGTTTCCTTAGTGCATCTTTCAGGCTTAGCCCTTTAATTTTCTTCCTTGAAAAGCGGCGTCTCTCTTCACCTTGAGCCAGGGGTGTCCTCACTGCCGGCAGCCCAGCTGCTCCCAGCCAGTTCTTTGATCAAAGCTCTCTGGAGGCCCCGTGCTGGTGCAGAGCAGCGGCTGCTCCGCCTTTCAAAGGCTTCATTGTCCTCGCCTCTGAGCCCCGCGAGTCTACCGCTCCCTGGAATGATCCGCACTGGCCAGGCAGCCTCGCATCCGTCCTGCGTCCTGCTGGCCTCAAGCTGTCCCCTGCCCGAAATAGCTTCCTCCTGACTTTCAGTCCCCGCGCGCTCACAAAACACTGACGGCGTTTGCATTTTAATACGGAAATAATGCATGCCCTTTGCAGAAAATTTGGGCAAGAAGAATATTAAAAAAACCCTTCTCACCCCTCCCCCCCCAACAACTGCTGCGAGCTCTTTGGGTACATTTCTTTCCAGTCCTTTTTCTAGATATGTACTTACTTGCTTTTTCCCCTAGTTGAGACCAGCCTGTGCACTTTACCACACCTTGCTGTTTCTAGACCTCATTATTATTATTATTATTATTATTATTATTATTATTTTGGTGGTACTGGGGGTGGAACCCAGAGGCTTTCTATACTCCCAGACCTATTTTCTATTTTATCTGGAAACAGGGTCTCACTAAGTTGCTGAGAGCCTCACTAAGTAGCTGAGGCTGGCTTCGAACCCGTGCGATCCTCCTGTCCCAGCCTCCCGAGCGCGGGGATTACAAGCGTGCCCACCACACCCGGCGTTCTTCAGTATTAGTATCCTTTCTAAGCAGTGTCATTAAATAGTTCCTAATTTTCATTACATGGATATGCCACAACTGTTTGGCTGTTCCTGTATTCAGAATGGTGGTTGTTTCCGAGTTTTTGTTGTTATAGATAATCCTGCGATGAACATTTGTTTACAGAGAATTATACTGGCATTTCTGACGCGTCTCATCGGTTAAATTCTGAGAAGCAGAATAAAGGAGTTTTTACACTTTTGATGCCTATTATCTAATGTTACAGTTTGCAAAGATTTGCCCTCTGGTGAGCAGTGTAAGAGTTTTCAAATTGTCATATGTTAAAAATTTGCTTACTTGAATATAACTACTCTGACTTCATTTGCATGTACTTTGTTTTTCATGAAGCAAAGCCCTCTTAACATCCATACTGCTCTTCAGTTACGCTCTTCTCTGGCTCGTCTGTTCTGGCCCTTGCTGATTTTCCTGATTGGTTCTTGCTGATTCGTGTGAGCTGTAGATGTTATAGATAAAAATCTTGGTCTATACTTATCATGATTGTAAAGATTATTTGCCCAAGCTGTCGTTTGCCTTCTAATTTTGTGGGTGGTGTTTTCTGTCTTAATTCTTCTTATTTTTAAAAATTTTTGTGTTACTGGGATTAAACCCAGGGGTGTTTTACCTCCAAGCCACACTCCCTGCCCTGTTTGATGTTTTAATTTTTGAAACAAGATCTCGCTAGACTGATGAGAGTCTCACTACTTACTGAGGCTGTCCTCAAACCTGCGATCCTCCTGTCTCAGCCTCTCAAACACTGGGATTACAAGCAATGTGCCCCCACACCTGGCTCCGTCTTAAGGCTTTCAAAAATATATACAGTTAAATATATCAATGCTGTCTTTGTGATTTCTTCCATTGTATTCATATTTTAGAACATCTGATTCAATATTATGTATAACTTCTTAACTTCTTACTGGGTTTTTTTTTTTTTTTTTTTTTTTTTTGGTGGTACTGGGGTTCCTGGAAGCCCTTCTACCTCCGGGCTACACTCCCAGACCTATTTTTACATTTTTATTTGGAAACAGGGTCTCCTAAGCCAGCACCCGCGGCTGGCTTCGAACCTGCGCGATCCTCTTGTCTCTGCCTCCCAAGCGCGGGGATTACAAGCGTGCGCCACCACGCCCGGCTTACTGGTTTTTATTATTAAACTCACTCAACAGATAACTTATAGTGCTAACTGAATGATGAAGTTTTTTTCCTCTTGTAGTCAAGCAATGTTTTTAATATTGTTACACAATCTTTTCCTTCATCTTAAAGGTGTTACGGTTTACAAAGTGATGTTTAAACATCACCTTTAAGATGTTGTAACTTTTATAGAACTGGGGTTATCACCCCTTGAGTGTACCTTGAATCACCTGGGAATTAAAAAAAATCATTGGTGCCTCGACCTTCTCTCTGAAGGTTTTGTTTTGGGGGTGCAGCCTGGGTTTAAGGGTAGGGAGTGAAATCTCAAATCTCCCCAGGCAATTCCTGTGTGTGTGTGTGTGTGTGTGTGTGTGCGCGTGCGCGCGCGCACTCCTGCGCAAAACCAAGGATTGAACTGAGGGGCATTCTACCTTTAAGCTACACATCCAGTCGTTTTTATTTTTTGTTTCGAAACATAGTTTTGCTAAGAGTCTCACCAAGTTGCTGAGGCTGGTCTTGAACCTGCGATCCTCCTGCCTTAGCCTCCCAAATCCTGGGATTACAGGTGTGTGCCACCATGCCCGGTCTATTCCCAGGCAGTCCTAATCTGTAGCCAAGGCTGTTTGCTGCTGCTCAAGTGTTGTAGACCTGGTTTCATTCCAGAGCAAGCATGGGAATCACTGAGAGCATTTTAAGCGACTCTGCTTCCCCCGAGGTTTTGTTCAGCTCATCTGGGCTGGAGCCCAGGCAGTGGAGTTTTAAACCCTCCCGAGGGATCCCTGCACATTTCTGGCAGAGCAGCTGCCGAGGATTGCCCACCCCAGTCCTTCGCTGGGCTGGTTCGTCCTTGGGCTGCAGCGCCCTCGTCTCTTCACTGTGGCTTTGCCCTAGGTTTCCAGGATCTGGGGAGGCTGGTCCTCCCGTGACCTCTGGGAAGACGAGTAGCTACTGATTCTGCCTCCTCTGCTGCCACCTCCTCGTTCTCAAAACGTCACCAGGGGAACCTGGCCAAACACAAGGGCTGAGCTGCCTGTGCTGGCGTTCCAGGGGACTCCGAAACACACGGAAGTTTGCAAAGTGTGGTTCTAGAATCCAGATTCTCTTCCTTGACTTTTTCTGGTTGTTGTTAAAAAGAATTTTCAGTTAGATTTTCAGTTAGATTAACATTAAGACTCCAGCATCAAGTCGTTAGCTTCAAGGCTCAACTGGGGTTTCCTTTCTCTATTGGGAATGTCTCTCATTCCTCCAGACCATGCTTATTATGACTCTGTTCCCTTTATTAAGCACTGTGTGCTGGTGCACACCTGTGATCCCAGTACTTGAGAGGCTGAGAGAGGAGGCTCGCAGGTTCAAGGATGGCCTCAGCAATGCAGCTAGACTCTCAGCAACCTGGTAAGACCTTGTTTCAACAACAACAACAAAAATAAAACAGGGCTGGGGTATATCTTGGAGGTAGAATGACTCTGGGTTCAATCTCCAGTGCCACAAAATAAAAACTTTAATTAATGGACCACCTACAACTTAGCTTGCAATTGTTCCTTACAATGGAGTTTGGGTCTCGTAGCAGGTTATAAGCACCTGGAGGGCAGGTCTGGCATTTCTTCCATACTTTCCAGTGTGGGCCTGGCCCATGGAAAGTGCTCACTAAGAACTTACCTTCAAGCTGGGCGTGTGGCGCACACTTGCAATCCCAGTACTTGGGAGCATCAAAGGTTCGTGGCCAGCCTCAGCTACTCGGGCCCTCCACAACTTAGTGAGACCCTATTTCTTTCTTTTTTTTTTTTTTTTGGCGGGTCTGGTGATGGAACCCAGGGGCATTCGACCTCTGAGCTACACCCCCTGCCCTATTTTTTCTTTATTTTGAAACCGGGTCTCACTGGGTTGCAGAGGCCTAAGTAGCTGAGGCTGTCCGCGAACCGCGATCCTCCAGGTCTCAGCCTCCCAAATGCTGGGATGACAAGCGTGCGCCACCACGCCCGGCTGTGAGACCCAATTTCAAAAAAAATAAATAAATAAAATAGAGCTGGGGGTGTAACTTGGAAGTAGAATGCCCCTGGGTTCAATGCTTAGTACTGCAAAACAACAACAACAACAACAACAACGAACTTACCTTCATAATTTCCACAAATTCCTGAAGTTTGTCAAAATCTTTGTCCATTATATCCTTTATCTAATGAGGAAGAAAAGCTTGGCTTAACAGAGAACAGAGAAATGAAGCCAGTTGTGGCTCCTTGGGGGCGTTTTAAGCAAAGGGCGGCAGGTGCACCTTGGGACGAGCCTACTGAGATGACGTACTGAACCGCTTCCTTCCAGGGCAGTCTTGCTATGTGGCTTGCGCAGGGGAAGTGAACAAGGAAGGTGCGGTCACCCCGGCGGCACCCCGGTTCCCTCTCACTCCACATTACCCCTGAGGCGCGTCTCCCCAACCGTGACCCCTCAGGGCGTCTGCAGTCACTGGAAAGTTGGGGCTAGGCGTCACCCAGGTAAGAGATGAGTCTCTTAGCCCCCCAGTCCTGAGCTCTAGGGCGAGGGCCACATTGGCTGCGATTTCCAATCTCCGCTGGTCAGAGGGAGGAACTGGGCTTTCCTTGAACCTCTACACCCCCTCCCGTCACTTAGAGCCTCATCCTGTTACCTGCTTTATCTCTTCCATTTTCTCCTTGAGTTCCTCCCTCACCTCCCTGAGTTCATTCTGAGGAAATAAAACGGGGAGAGAGGGAGGCGAGAAATGGATGGGAGGGAAAGAGGAAGAGAGGGCAGGTCCTGGGGCACGGCTGAAAAAGGACCACAGGCTGCTTGCACAGGCAGCGAGAGCGTGCGGCCAGGACAGCGGTCAGGGGCCCTGGAGGCACCGCGTGCTGGCGGGGCGCTCCGTTGCTCCTTGGGAGCCTGCCCCACCGGTACAGCCCGGACCTAGAAACGGTAGAACAAACCCAGAGTAAGGGTTGTTCAGTGACCCACATGATCCGTAATCCTCAAGAGTGCCAATGTCCTAGAAGACAAAGCTTGAAGAACCTTCCATTGAGCGTGAAGAAACATGGCGGTTGAGAGCAGCATGGGTTTGGATCCGAGCCTGGCTGGAGACAGGTTCTTTTGCTTTTTGGTTATAAAAAGCTTTAGTGAGATAATTGGTGAAATTACAGAAAGGGCTACAGGTTAGTACTGTTTCTCTGTTAATTTCTTGATTTTGATCATTGTACTGAGAATGTGTAAAAGTATGTCTCTGTTTTGAGGAAATGCATGCTGAAGGTTTAGGGGGAAACGTCCTCTCAAATGGTTCAGAATCTATACACGGTCAACCCAACCATCTACAGAGGGTGGGTTCCAGGCCCCCGTGGTGTAGACCACAGGGAGGATGGGAAGATGGAGTCATGATGCCCAGCCAGTGTCCCGAAAATGACAACTCGGAGCCAGGTGTGGTGGCCCATGTCTGTCATCTCAGTAGTTGGGAAGCTGAGGCAGGAGGACTGTAGGCTCAAGGCCAGCCTCGACAGCTTAGACCCTGTTTCAGAATAAAAAATGAAAAGGACTAAGGGTGTAGCTTGGAGGTAGAGTGCTCCTGGGTTTAACCCCCAATACCAAAAAGGAAAAGAGAGATGAGACAAGTCCTATACAGCCATTCCTCCGCGTCCCTGTAGATTGGTTCCAGGACTCCTGCAGATGCCCGAACCGAGGCGCTCACATCCTCTACACAAAGCGCCGTGTTTCCACATCGCCGACACGCATCCGCTAAGAGGCTTTAGGTCATCTCTGGATTACTGACAACGCCCAGTACAAGGCAAGCAGCTTTCACACTGCATAGGGAATTATGACCCCCAAAGCACATGTACATGTTCAGTTTTTTTCTTGAATCCTTTCTTTCTTCCTTCCTTTCTTTTTCCCCCTTTTTTTGTGGTACTGATGTAGGATAGAAGAAATAAGTAAGTAGAAAGGAGACAGACAGGAAGGAAAAGTAAAATCTAACTTTAATATAGGAACCTGAAGCGGAAGTGTTTCCGCCTCTAGTCCACAAACCAGTTCTCTTTCCCAGGCCGGACACTCCCAAGTTCCTGGGAAACCTGTAGAGCCCAGAGTTAACAAAAAGAAACTATAATAATGCCCTGCACATTGAAAACAAGACAGATACAATATTTTGAGAAACCTAAATTTAAGGACAGCCCAACTTATCTGTCAAACCGCTAATGAGGACCCCAATCAGCCTGAGGACCGTAAGGCTGACCAGACCACGAGGAAGTACCCTGGGACCTCCGGCTGAGAGCATCCTCACACACCTCCTCCAGCCCACCCTCATAAAGTCCCCTATAAGAAGAGAGAGCTGGGCGTGGTGGCGCACACTTGTAACCCCAGCATTTGGGAGGCTGAGACTTGGAGGATCGCGGTTCGCGGACAGCCTCAGCTTCTTAGTGAGGCCCTTTGCAACTCAGTGAGATCCTGTTTCAAAATAAAGAATAAAAAATAGGGCTGGGGGTGTTGCTCAGAGGTAGAATGACCCAGGGTTCCATCCCCAATACCGCAAAAAAAAAAAAAAAAAACCAACAACAACAAGAGAGAGAACCCTGAATTCCACAAAATGCCTTCCTCATCTTGAGGTGGCCCCATTCTCTCCTGAATGTGTATTTCCTCCCCTTTCCCCAAATAAACCTCTGTCCTTATGTCTGACTGGCGCGTGCTGAAATTCTCTTCCATCACGTTAGCCAAGGACCCTGCAGACCCTGAGCTGAGGACTCAGCCCGACAGTACTGGGATTGAACCCAGGGGCATTCTACCTCTGAGCTACATCCCCAGCCTATTATTATTATTATTATTATTATTATTATTATTATTATTATTATTTTGTGGTACTGGGGTTCCTGGAAGCCCTTCTATCTCTGGGCTACACTCCCAGACCTATTTTTACATTTTTATTTGGAAACAGGGTCTCCTAAGCCAGCGCGCGTGGCTGGCTTTGAACCTGCGCGATCCTCCTGTCTCTGCCTCCCAAGCGCGGGGATTACAAGCGTGCGCCACCACGCCCGGCCCCAGCCTTATTTTAATTTTTTTTTAAAACAGGATCTCACTAAGTTGCTGAGGGCCTCGCTAACTTGCTGGGCTTGGCTTTCAACTGATGATCCTCCTGTCTCAGCCTCCCCAGTGCCAGAATTACAGGCATGTACCACCGAGCTCAGCTTTCTCAAATATTTTCTATCTGAGGTTGGTTGAATCAGAGATGGTGAAGCCATGGATATGAAGGGCTGCAAGGGAGGGAAGAGAAAGAGGCAGAAACAGAAACAGTTACATGTGCATACATGGAGGTGGGGGGGGGAGAGAGAGAGAGAGAGAGAGAGAGAGAGAGAGAGAGAGAGAGAAGGAGGAGGAGGAAGAGGAGGAGGAGGAAGAAGAAGAGGAGGAGGAGGAAGAAGAGGAGGAGGAGGAGGAGGAAGAAGAAGAGGAGGAGGAGGAAGAAGAGGAGGAGGAGGAGGAGAAAAAGAAAGCAACCATGATAAAACACCCACATTTGGGTCATCTTGTTAAAGAATATATACAAATTAATTGTACTGATTTTTGCAGCTTTTTTTGTAATTCTAAAATTGTTTCTGAATGAAAGTTAAACGAGCGTGGGGGCGCGCGGAGGCTGCGGTGGGTCCCTGGGAGCACAGCCCGGCTCACTCACCTTCAGCTCCTGCGTCATCCCTGTTTTCGTGAACGGCCCTTCGTGTCTAACTACTTTGTAATCGTATGTCTGTTGATTGAAACAAACACGGAGCATTAGAAACTAGAGGTGTGGATGGGGTTGCACAGGTGGATCCCCGAGTTTCTGTCCCACCCGGGGGACGGGCACTGAGACCTGGCGCTTGCACAAGCTTCTCCTGGCCATGTCCCCCTCTGAGCGCACCTCGTTCGGCTCCCTCCCGGCCCACCGGGCCGCACTCCCCTTCCCTCCCTGGCCTCAGCCTTGGCAGCATCTTCTCTGCTCTGCTCCAGGGAAGGCCTTGGCCAAGAGCCCACTCTGAGGTGGCCACCCGGTCCTAGCTCCCCATCTTCAGTCCCTGCCCAGCAGGTAATGGCTGAATTTCCCCGGTTGACATATCTAATTGGTCACGGTTCTCCAGGATCTGTGGAGGAGCCCTGACTCCAAGCCACTTCCCCACAGAGCCCGGGCCTGGCTGCCGGCATCGGCATCGCCTCAAAGCAGTTCCTTACTTTGGTACTCTCTGGCGTCAGTTCCAGGCAAACTGCCTTATAGTTCTTGCTCTGCAGAGAAGGGAAGCTGGGATTTAGTCCGTCAGGCTCAAGACTGATCAAGATCACATCTGGCCCTTGCGAGAGGAGCCCCCACAGCCCTCCAGAACGGTCTCCCCCAGCACCCCACCTCTTGATGACTACTGAGCTCCTGACCACCCGTGCACTGAGCCTGGAGGGCACTTGGCGGGGACTCTGAGAAGTCACAGAGGCCCTGGAGACAGACAGACCCAGGTTCTAATCCTAGCTACCCTCCCTTCTTGCTGTGCCAACCCCGACGAGTTATTCAGTCCCTCTGAGCCCCCGTTTCCCCATCTATAAAATGGAGGTGATAGTTACATCTACCTAGTAAGATCATTTTGAACCTCAACTGCCAGCCTGGTGCGGGCTGGCCTGGGGCCTGGGACTGTGTGTGCGTGGTCTGGGGGAGCAGGGAGTGTTCCTGGGAGGGAGTTAAGGCCTCTTTCCTCCCCACCCCAAGGCCACACATGGATCCCCCAGTCTTCTGGGCTGAGGCCCTGAGGGGGACGCACAGGACTAGGTGGCGTCTCTGCACCCTTCCTGCCGCAGAACCCACGCGGCTGACAACCTTCCTCCGTTACCAGGTTTGATTTCTTCAGGTCTGCCTTCTTGGCCGGCATGATAGAGGAAGCCAGGGTGTTCTTCACCTTCCCAACCTCCCCACGACAGCCCCCCGCCCCCCAGACCAGGCCACTGTCCTGTGCCACTTACAGGCCAAGGTGAGGGCAGGGTGACCACCTCTCTGTGTGTAGAACAGCTGAGGTCACAATGCCCGGCACCCACGCCCTGGCCAGAGTCACTGCAGCACAGGCCACTGGGCCGGGCTCGGGCTGGGCTCCATGGCCGCCAGGTGAGGAGCAGTGCCCGTCTCAGGGAATCGGTGGTCCTCCACGGCAGGACCAAGGTGCCGCCTAGGAGGAGCCAGGCACCGCGGCCTGCTCTCTGGCAGCTCTGCTGGGAGCTCCTGACTGGACCCCCAGCCCCATCTCTTCTTCTTGGTTCTTCTTGTCACCCCTGAAAGAGGGTTTGGGCAAGAAGCAGGGCCTGGCCAGTGCTAAGGGAGAAGCCTTTGTGGGAGAAAAAGGATACTAACGAGAAGGCCATTTTGAGGACGGCTCTCCTTCGTGCCTAGAGTGGAGCATCAGAGGCAGGTGACAGCCCAGAATCCTCTGCAGTCCAGCGTGGTGAATTTCCTGTTTCCTCTCCCCTCTGGCTGTTCCATGGCCTTCTCCCCAGTTGTTTTAGAAGCCACTAGTTAGAATCCAGAAAAGGGCAACCTGGGCACTGGGAGAGCCGAGCCCTGGTCCAGAGCACATGTGGATTCCACCCACGCCAGGTGGGCGCAGCCCCTCCTCGCCTTCCCCTTCCTGAGGCCTCCCACGAGGCCACCAGCGGCGCTCCTCCCTCCCTGGCCGCCTGTGCATGTCCTAGGCGATTTCAGCCCCCGACCTGGTGACAGCCATGGACCTCCCTCATCACCATCACAGCTGATGGAGAACTTGTCACTCTGTCCAGCTGGGGGGAGGGCACCTGCTTCCCAGGCCCCATTTCCTCATGTGTGGACAAGGGGCTGGAGCTGTGAGGTCGCTGGCACTGTGTCCTCCTGTCCTCGTAATCGCCCTGTCCTCCCAGATCTGGGCTATGTGATGTGATGCTTTCTTGCCGGGCATGGTGGTGATGCCCACTTGTGATCCTGGTACTTGGGAGGCTGAGATAGGATCGCAGGTTCAAAGTCAGCCTCAGCAAGTAGTGAGACTCTCATCAACCTAGCGAGACCCTCCCTGTTTCAAAACAAAAGCATAAATAATAATTTTTAAAAGGGCTGTGGGTTCCTCAGAGATAAAATGCCCCGAGTTCAATCCCCAGCACCCCCAAGATGTTTTCTCCAGGTGTCCACAGACCCTCAACAAAGCTGGGCAGGGCACTGTGGTAAGATGGCCGACTGTCTCTGTGTTGTCCAGCCTTCCTCTCGCTTCGGCTTGAAGGCCTCCTGGACCTTCGGCAAGCTTCTTTTGCCTAGCTAAGCGGTTGTTAAATAAACTGTCTTCCAGCCATGCTCACACACGAGCTCACAGGCCTATGCGCCAGGGAAGTAAACTAAAAGAACCAGAGTCTCGGTGTGCAGCTGCCTCATTGAGTAAAATATGCCGCACTTAGAGACATACACACGCATGATATTGCCATTGGCAGAGATTTCACCGCGGACCCATAGCTCTGGGCTTGACCTCACGCCCTGTTTACCATTCATGGTCCCAACACGTCACTGTTACCCACAGGTTCTGGACAGCTGGGGAAATCCATTTCATGAGCCTGGATAAATGAATCACATTCTCCTTTGAGAAGATTTTGCAGCTGGGTGAGAGCAAGATGGAAGCGGCCCTGCAGGGCTGGACACTGCTGTGGTAAATTTGCTCTGTGTCAGCCATGGAGGAGGCTTCCTGGAGGAGGCCAGGAGTGCTTTTCCTAAACCCCCTCACGGCACAGTCTGCATAAAGCCCACCGATGTCCCACTGGGGTTTGGGGAAAAGAGATATTCATGAGAGAGAGAGAGAGGGAGAGGGAGAGGGAGAGGGAGAGGGAGAGGGAGAGGGAGAGGGAGAGGGAGAGGGAGAGGGAGAGGGGGAGAGGGGGAGAGAGAGAGAGAGAGAGAGAGAGAGAGAGAGAGAGAGAGAGAAGAGAGAAGAGAGAAGAGAGAAGAGAGAAGAGAGAAGAGAGAGGAAGAGGCCCTTCTCTTTTTTCCAAGCAGAGGATTTGGATTTCTTTTAAAAAGTCCCATTTTTGTTTTTTCCAGTTTCATGAGGATATTGTTGTTGGGTGCTCCTGAAGGGGAAATTAAGAAATGGTCTGTAAGCCAGATATGGTGGTGCACACTTGTGATTCTAGTACTTGTGAGGCTGAGACAGGAGGATTGCGGTTCAAGGACAGCCTCAGCTACTTAGTGAGGCCCTCTGCAACTTAGTGAGAGCCTGTTTCAAAGTAAAGAATAAAAAACAGGGCTAGGGATATAGCTCAGATGTAGAATGCCACTGGGTTCAACACCCTAGTACTGCAAACATTTTTTAAAAAATTAAAAAAGGTTTGCAGAGGCCTCTGAACATGGCCTTTTGTAATTGCAGTGGCAAATTCCAGGGCATGGCCAACAGTGAGAACCAGAGAACAGGAAGAGAATGTCTTGTGTGCATAGGGGCCCGCTTGGCCACTGCGGGGCTCAGTGTTCTAAAGCCCTGGCTAGGATGGAAGTCTTCATAAAGGGGCATAGGATCTGGAAGGGCACAGGCTCCAATCGGCCTGCAGTTGACAAGTCTCAATCAACACCCCCGATGGCCTCCTCTGAGCCCTGGCAGCTTATATCCCGATGCACAGCAGTGTCTGGGTGGCTGTCCTCAGACAGAGGCTCTCTGGTTTCTAGCCCCAGTGAGCCTCTTACACACAGTTTTTAGAGATTTCATATGATGGGGTTCTGTGTCCTGCTAGATTTATTTTCAGACATTGGTTATTATGTGATTTCTGATAATTTCTATAAACAATATGTCAGGTTTGGGCTAGAATCATAATCCTATTACACTATTTCTGTGGGAAACTATAGTTCATATTGTATGAGCTGCCGCGGTTCTACTCAGGACCGCATGCATCCCTGCGGATCTCCAGCTAATCCCATACACTTGATGATACGTGAAAGTCGCAGCAGACGGACCGTGAGGCGTTCTGGCCTTTCTCTCCTGTGCATTTGCAGCGACAGAGACGCGCCCGCCAGGCCCCCGAGACGTCATTACTATTTCCACGACCAGTCGTCACAGAGCAGGGACCAGACAGCAGCCTGGACGCGGCCGACCGGGGGCCTCCCGAGCCGAGTGGGCTGCACGCGGGAGACGCTGGAGGCGCTTCAGGACCAGGCCTCAGGGTCGGGGTCTCTGCCCTTCTGTGACAGTGCTGCGCTCTAGTCGGGCCCTGGACTGTTTTCTTTGTCGGCAGAGAGCATTGGTACAATGCTCACGAAAGGGCTGTCTGGTTTTCTGAAGCTCAAATTCAATGGGTTCCGCATTCCTTCTGCGTTGCTTGCCCAAGCACGTGGCTCCTCTGAGTTAGTTTAAACTTTTAAAAAATATATTTTTTTATGCTGTCTCAGAATAGCATATAAAGTGATCACCATCATTCAACTTAGTAGGTGTCTCCTTGTTGCCAACTGTAGGATAGTTCTTCGCAAAAAGCAGAAAGAAAAAAACCCCCGGGCTATTTGTAATCTTTGTAAGGTAAGACTTCGCCACTTCCAGTCGGTCTCATGGGCTCACCAGTCAAACATATTACTTTTACTCCAAATGCCTCTCAGACATGATTGTACTGACCTTTGTCCAGTGGTTTCACTTTGTGGCTAGTAAGGGTAATTCTGATACAGTGCATGGCCACATCTGGTTCCATGGCTGTCGTCCCAGGATTTCTATCTGCCAGCCTGCCTATGGATCTATCATCCATCCATCCATCCATCCATCCATCCATCCATCCATCTATCCATCATCTATCGTACTGAGGGTTGAACCCAAGGGTGTTCTACTTCTGAGCCACAGTCTCAGCTCTATTTTTTCCATTTGTTATTTTGAAATAGGGCCTCACTAAATTGTGGAAGACCTTGCTAAATTTCTGAGGCTGGCCGTGAACCCGCGATCCTCCTGTCTCAGCCTCCCTAGTACTGGGATTCCAAGTGTGCGCCACCAGCTGCTTCCTGACCGACCTGCTTTGTAGTCCGAGAGGACAGTGGTGTGTCAGGATTGAGAGTAGACAGGACTGATCCTCGCCACACACACAACCCCGTCACCCTCCTAACTTAGACTTCACAAAGCTAAGATCATACCGGCAGACACACTTTGATACGCTGACGCGAACTTGGCTTCTGTTGGGCGCCCAGTCCTACCCTGAGGAAGCTGCTGGGTGGCAGGTGAGTGGAGCCCAGGAGCCTGCCCTCAGAAGCCACGTCCCCCAGCCTGCTTCTGCCTCCATCCCTGGAACTCCAGCCTCTTCCTCTCCCCCACCCCCCATTAAAGCAGCTAAGCAGCTTAGCGTGGCGTCTCTATGCAGCTAAGAAGCTGGCCGCATGTTCCTCTGGCCGTGGGTCAGGGAAGCCCCCGGCGCAGCCCTGACTCTTGCTCGTGGCTGCTCTGTTCATTTCTCCAGGGCAACCCAGATCCCTCACTTAAGAGACAGGCCCGGGCACGGTGGTGTGCACCTGTAATCCCAGCAGTGGGGAGGCAGAGACAGGAGGATCACGGTTTGTGGACAGCCTCAGCTACTTAGTGAGGCCCTCCGCAACTCAGTGAGACCCTGTTTCAAAATAAAATAGGGCTGGGGGTGTAGCTCAGAGTTAGAATGCTTCTGGGTTCAGTTCCCAGACCTAAAAGACAGGCACAAGAAGCCTGGGTGACATAAAGGTGTGTGGGGAGGTGTTTTCCAGGGCTGTCCCATCCCCAGAGAGTGGTCCTGGCGACCGGCACAAATAGGTCCTGTCACTAGGATGTCACCGAGGCCGCTGCTGCACAAGAGGATTTTCGTGACCTGGCATCATTGTTGAAGCCTTAGCTAATTTTCTCTCTCTTTACCTTTTGCCCAGTCACACAGGCTGTGCTTCCATCAGGGAAGGCTGGGAAGAGATGGAGGCAGAGAGAGAGAGCCCTCATGACCCAGGTGTGGTGGCGCTCACCTGTAATCCCAGTGCTTGAGAGGCTGAGACAGGAGGATCACCAGTTTGAGGACAGCCTCTACAACTTAGTGAGGCCCTGTCTCAAAAAAGGGGGTGGGTGGTCTGGGAGTGTGGCTCAGAGGTAGAATGCCCTGGGCTCAACCCTAGTAACTAACACGTACACATCCCTTCCAGGGCGGTGTCCCAAGGCCTGGCGAGGACAGCCTGCCACACTGGCCCGCTCCTCCTCCATCCACGGTCCCCTCTGCCTTCTCTTCCTCTCCATCCCTGGCTCCCCCCGCCCTTCAGGATCCCAGGATTCTAGAGTCTGGCCTCTGCCGCCCTCCTGCCTCCCTCCCCCAGGACCAGCCCAAGGAAGGCTCCCTCCCACCCCTGTTTCTGTTGCCTGAGCCATCATCCGGCTGCCTAAGTTGCAGGAAAGGGAAATTTCTGCTGTATTCAGGACGCAGCCCCAGCGCCCCACACAGTGGCTATGAGGCCCTGAGTATTAAGTATTTGCTTAGTAAAATCTGTCAGTGTGGAGAGCAGAGAGGGGAGCGGCGTAGAGAACAAAGGAGGAAGGACCAGGAGAGGAAGCCGGAGCCTTCCCACCACGTCTCTGGGGCTCTGCTGCCTGCGGCCATGCTGCTGCGGGGGCTGCTGATCTCCTTTTGCACGGCAGGTGAGAGTCCCCGGGGCCGGGAGGAGGACACCCTGGGGCGCCTCTCCTCTGAGGTCCCAGGTTTTGAGGTTGGAGACAGAGGAGACAGAAAGGAATGGTTTTCTTTCTCTTTCTTTCTTTTTTTTCGGTAGTACTGGGGTTCCGGGAAGCCTTTCTACCTCTGGGATACACTCCCATGGGCTACACTCCCATACCTATTTTTTTTACTTTTTATGTGGAAACAGGGTCTCTTAAGCCAGCGAGGCTGGCTCTGAACCAGCGCGATCCTCCTGTCTCCGCCTCCCAAGCCCGGGGATTACAAGCGTGCGCCACCACGCCCGGCTTGAAAGGAATGGTTTTCAACCATCCTTCCAAGCCACCGCTAGCCTGCTCGCTGCCCAGCCTGGCCAGCTCCCGCCTGCAGAAGCCCACAGCCCAGCTGACTGTCCATGGCTTCTCACTAACACATCTGATGGACAGAGACCCGGCCTCCTAGGTAACGGCCAGAGATAGGCTCTGAGTTTACTGGGCTTGAGGTCTAGTCGTGGTTAGAAACTTCCATCCAGATAAAAGACAATGCTCGGGGTGGTGGCGCATGCCTGTGATCCCAGTTCTTGGGAGGCAGAGATAGGAGGATTGCAGGTTCAAGGCCAGCCTCAGCAATTTAGAGACTCAGCAACCTAGCGAGATCCTGTTTCGAAAACAAATTTAAAAAGGACTAGGGGCGTAGCTCAGAGGTAGAATGCTTCTGGTTACCAGTCACCTGTCCCCCCAGTAAAAAAGATAAAGAACAAGATAATGTCAGGATTACACGACCAAGTGTAGGGAAGGACTGCGACGCCCCAGCACGGGGGCTCAGGGAGCCGAGGGGCCAGCGTGGGGCCGTGGGGAGACGCGGCGGCTCGGGTTGGAGGAGGGCACAGAAAGGGGTGGGGTGTTTCAGAAGTTTGAGGTTCTCCCTGGAGGTGGAGCTGACGGGGTTTGCAGGGTGCCTGTCTGCCAGGATGGAGGCACATTAGTGCCGCCCATCCTGGGTCCTGAGGCCCGGCCGGCTGCAGGCCGGGTGTGATCCATTAGATCCTGAGGTCAGCCTGTTGGTCTGTAGCCGGTCTGTTAAAAATTTTAAACAGAATTAAAAATATCTGCCGGGCGTGGTGGGGCACGCTTGTAATCCCCGCGCTTGGGAGGCGGAGACAGGAGGATCGCGCAGGTTCGAAGCCAGCCGTGCTGGCGTAAGAGACCCTGTTTCAAAAATATAAAATAGGTCTGGGAGTGTAGCCCGGAGGAAGGAGGGCTTCCAGGAACCCCAGTACCACCAAAAAAAAAAAAAAAAAGAAAGAAAGAAAGGAAGGAAGAAAAGAAAAATGTGAGTCACACATGCTAAGAAAAGAAGTCTTTCTTCTTTCTCGGCACAGGGCTCCTGCAGCTCCCAGCTCCAGGCAGCATCTCCGTCGCTGGTGGGTATCGAGCGCCGCCCTGGGTTCCGCAGGTGCCTCTGGGTCCCTGGCCAGCCCTCTGCCTCCCTCCCCTCTGCGTCCAGGGCCCAGTCTTGTTCTCCCCTCGCAGGGCTGTGGCTCGAGGAGGCTCGCTGCAGCCTAGGCCCCCAAATGCCAGCAGCAAGCCCTTCCGTCCTCTCTGCCCCCGCGCAGGCAGGACCTGGCAGAGCAGCCCTGGCCAGCCCGCCTTTGCTGAGACCCCAACAAGGATGGAGGGAAAGAAGGAAGGAAGGGAAAAAGAGAGGGGGAGGGGGAGGGAGAGAGGGAGGGGGAGAGAGAGAGAGAGAGAGAGAGAGAGAGAGAGAGGGAGGGAGGAGAGGAAGGCAGGCAGGCTGAGATTTTAGGGCTCGGGTGGGGTCCTGGGAAAAGTTTCCCCTCTTTTCTTTTCTTCCCTTCCTCCTTCTCTCCCTCTTTTTCTCATTTCCTTCCTAACACAGAGTACTTCTGACGTGCCCAGGTGGGCACCAGGGGATATGTTGATGAGTTAAGGCTTCTTCTCCCAAGTTGTCTAGACCTGGTGGTGAAGAGAGACAGACAAAAAACAAGGCCTTTCCTTAGGAGAATGTTAAATATTATGATGCTGGTCCCATTAATAGACACTGGTATCCTTGTGCTAAGATGGGCCTGGGTATTGGTACATTTCTGTTTTGAAACAGGGTCTCACTAGATTGATGAGAATCTCACTATTTGCTGAGGCTGTCCTCTAATCTGCAATCCTCCTGTCTCAGCCTCCCAAGTACTATGATTGCAGGCATGCGCCACCATGCCTGGTAGTACTGGTACATTTGAAAAGCTACCTGGGTGATTCTGAGTCTGTGGAGCCCGTGATGAGCCCCTGGTGTAGGGATAGTACAATGCTACTCCTATGGCTTGGAGCCTGGGGACCCCCCCAGGCTTCTAGAGTCCTGGCTCTACTAATTTCCCACTGGGTGGCTTTGGCTATACCACTTAACTCTGTGACTTGGTTTCACATTTGTAAAACGGGCATACGAGAGAGTTGACCCAGGATAAGAAGAGTGAAGGAAGAGGGGGAGGGAATTCAGAGGCGAATAGGGGATTTGGTGAAGAGGTTGGTGGCAAAGAGAAGGCCAGGGCGGCGGGGTCCACTGGGAGAGGAGGCTGGGCAGCCCCGGTGGTCTGGGCTAAGAGCTCCTGGGCGCCGTGCAGTGACAGCCTCTCTTGCGGCAGCCTGGAACCCGGTGTACAGTGGCAAGACCTTCTATCGGCTGGAGCAGGCGCTGAGCTGGACAGCGGCCGTGGGGTACTGCCGCCAGCACCACACCGACCTCGCCGACCTGCAGAGCCTGAACAGCCTGGAGAGCATGGTCAGGATAACGGGGGCCATGAGCAGGACGGAGGCCTGGATCGGCCTCTTCTTCGACGCCAGTGTTTCTGGCCCGCGGTGGTCGAGCGGCTCCTCCTTCTCCTCCCTGGTGTGGGGCTCGCTGCCCCGCACCTTTAGGAAGGACATGTGCGCCACTGTCTATTACACGTGGACCATGTCGCCCGCCCTGGGGGCCGACTCCTGCTCTGCGCAGAAGCCCTTCATCTGCTACGAGGGTGTGTTCAGGCACTCTGACCCGCCTTCCAGGTTGCCTTTCAGGAGCGTGTGGGGCGCACTGGGGGCTTATCTCCCAGTGAGCAACGGGCGGTTGCCCTTTAGGTCATGTGCTTTCTCTCTGTTGCCTGGTTTCTAGTCCTCAACCCCCCTTCCTGAGACTCCATTAAAGACTGGGTAGTAAGCCAGACAGCGACAAAGTCAAATCGGGAATGTTCTATCATGTGTCTTCCTTCTGTCAGTAAAGGAGGTGGGAGAAAATAGGGGAGAGACAGGTTAGGAGATCGACTTACACCCTGGAGAAATGAAAGCAGAATTCCAGGCCTCCCTCCTTATGAAGCACAGGGGATGGGTCGTTACCTCATCAGGGATGGAGAGAGGAATACCCACCCTTGGGGAGACACCCTGCTTCCTGGGAGGCCGTGCTGGGCCAGCTCCCGTGGACAGCTTTTCAGGAAATCTGCCATGGGGTTGCAAGGGCGTGGTGCTGGCTTTTAGGGAGCAGGCGAGCCACATCCCTCTACCCAGCCTGTCTGCCCCTTGCAGCCCAAGCCTCTGACCTCTGTCTTGTTGGTGCCGGGAAGATCAGGTGGAGAGATGGTCACAGACTGGCTGACATTTCCCTGGTTAAAAAGAAAAAAAAAAAAGTCTGTTTCTGTTTTTCTGTGGCATCCAAGGTTCAGCCCAACACTAGACCATCCTCACCCCCTAAGAGGGTGCGGAGGTCGGTCCAGGCCGTGGCACACCTGGCCTTAAAACATAGCCTGTGGTGGCCCATGTTTCAAGAGATTTCCTGGGGTGCTGGGCCTGGGTGGAGGGTTCCTGCCAAAGAAGGGCTGGGCCTGCCTCCTCTGCTTCCTCCCTGGGGCAGAACTCCACCAGGACCTGTCCTGACCACACTCGCTTCTCTCTGGTTCTGCAGTTCCATTGCCCACCAATGCCTGTGGCCAGTTCCGCTCCCTCCTGAGTCTGCTCCAAGCTTAAACAAAACAAAGCTCCATGACCAGATCACTTCCTGTCAACACACCTACTAGCTCAGCCCGAGGACGCACACTCGGGCCTTGTCTCCCAGCCTTCCCACCCCAGACCCACACAGCTCCTCCCCACCTGCGGCCCTTCTCCCACGGAAGTCCTGAGCTCTGCCCAGGCTGGGCTAGCTCCTCCTCATATTCTCCACGAATGTCAGGACCCTGCTTACCTTATTTCTATGTCCCCGGAGCATAGGAGAGCACTAGTCATGCAAGTGGGTGCTGAATTTATATTTGCTGAGTGAACGTAGCGAGGAAGGCGTGAGCCTGTCTGCTCCCAAGCCAGGCTTCTCTGGGTGCCAACCTGGCAGCACCTAGTGCCCCTGGGCAGAGGATCCAGGGCAGCCTTCACTCCCTGCCCTCTAACCTGAGCCCTGTTTCTGTTTCACAGACCCGGGCGCAGGGCGCCCCATCTCCTCGGAGTCCACCGTCAGCCTGACCTCGCTTACTCTTCCAAAGCGAGGTACACACGCCCCTACCCGCCCTGTTCTGGGAACTGGGCTGGCTTTGCCTCGGACTCTACCTGGGGCAGCCAGCAGTCCACTAATGCCGGGCCCCTCCGCTGCCCTGCTAGGCTGGCCACCAACCAGGTTTTGCTGTCCTCAGGCTGAAACCTGGGCAAGAGAGCTAATGCCTTTGCCATTCAAGTGGGTCCAGAGGGGAAGGTGGCTTGTTCCAATTCCAAGCCAGAGAGTGGGATCAGCCACAGCCCTTCTTTAGGGAGTGGGGTGTGGGGCTGGGCAAGACCTCTTCACAGGCCTGTCCATCTGGAGAGGGTAATTTCTTTCTCTCAAATTTTAACCCTCTGGATATTATTTATTTATTTATTTATTTATTTATTTATTTATTTAGCGGTACTGGGGATTAAACCCAGGGGCATTCTACCTCCGAGCTATATTCCCAGCCCTATTTTTTATTCTTTATTTTGAAACCAGGTCTCACTGAGTTGCAGAGGGCCTCACTAAGTAGCCGAGGCTGTCCGCGAACCGTGATCCTCCGGTCTCAGCCTCCTGAATGCTAAAATTACAAGCATGTGCCACCATGCCCGGCTTGCTTTGGTGTTTTTAACACGTGTCTTCATCTCTGATTCAGAGAAATTCTCTGACTGAGGAGATGTGGGCAACCAATTTGTTTTGTAGAGTGGGTCACAGAGCACAGGAGTGTAGTGAAATGACACAGGTCTCCCCGCAGACCAGCCTGTGTCTGGATCTCAATTTTGTTTGTTTGTTTGTTTTTGCAGTGCTGGGGATTTAACTCGGGGCCTTGTGCATGCTAGACAAGCGTTCTACCACTGAGTTGCACCCCAGCCCCATATCTCATCTTGATACTTACTATGGCAGGAGTTTGGGCAAGACAACGCCTCCCTTAGCTTCCTCTTCCTCGTCTGTGAGATGAGATTAGCATCTACTTCTCAGGGTGACAGTGAGGACTTAAAAGGATGATGTATCTGGGCATGCTGGCACACACCTGTAATTCTAGTACTTGGGAGGCTGAGACCTAAGAACTGCAGGTTCGTGTCCGGCCTCAGCAACTTAGCAAGGTCCTCTATCGCTTAGTGAGACCCTGTTTCCAAATAAAAAACAAAATAGGGCTGGGGTGTAGCATGTCTCTGGGTTGAATTCCTAGTACTGAAAAAAAATATGATAGAGATGGGCGTGGTGGTGCACACTCGTAATCCCAGCTCTTGGGAGGCTGAGACAGGAGGATCGCGCAGGTTCAAAGCCAGCCTCAGTTACTTGTGAGGCTCTCAGCAACTTAGTGAGACCCTGTTTCTAAATAAAGTGTAAAATAGGTCTAGGAGTAGAGGCCGGAGGTAGAAAAGCCCCTGGGTTCCACCCCCAGTACCACAATAAAAATAAAAATAAAAATAAAATAGGGCTGGGGTGTAGCTTGGAGGTAGGACACCTCTGGGCTCGATTCCCAGACACACACACACACACACACACACACACACACACACACACACACAGTAGGCCATATACACATCTCAGGGCTGGCAGATATTAGGTGCATAATATGGAGTAACATAATATGGAGTAAACAGCCAGTTTAGATAGGGAAAGTGTTAGGGGAATGGTGGGCAAATCTTGCTGGGCTCCGCAAGCGGCCTGTGGGAGAGGCTTTGGGAGGCCCTATTTGAATTGAGGATGTGATCCGGATTCTGCAGACTCCGGAATCAATATCTGGGGTCACCGCCCACATCCTTTCCAAACATCTACGGTTTGGAGTTGCAGATGTGTGGGCCTAGGTGCTGCGGGTGGGAAGGGCCTGGCAGTGGGTGGCCCGCCCCACCCCTGGGACCTGGCCAGGGCAGCCGCAGGCAGGGGACAGAGGTGGCAGCGGTGGGAAGCCAGGAACTGATCTGTCTGAGCTCCTCCCAGGAGCAGGGCCCCGGGATGGGCCTCCCCTGCCTGCTGCACATCGTGAGCCCAGCTCCTCGGTTCTGCCTCAGCCTGGGGGCTCTAGAGTCAGTGTGGCAGGCACAGCCCCTGGAGATCACAGAGGAGGCTGGCTTCAGGCCAGGGTCGTCTTAGGTCCCTCACAACCCCATCCTGGTTTATTAACTGCTCCTCTTGCTAAACCGTTGCTATGCGTGGTTTCCTGGGATCCTGACCTCAGGCGCTAGTAGGATGCCCAGTGGACAGATGAGGGATTGAGAGTCAACCTGTAGGTAAAATGGGATGGAATCTGGCTCGTCCGATCTATCTCAACCTGGTATTTAGTCTGCCTAGAAAACTGTGCTTTTGGTCATACCTGTTACCAGAGGACTGGGGACAAGGGTCCAGGTCAGCCCAGAGCCCTGTCCCGGAGGCAAGGAAGGCTGGTGTCAGAGGTTGCCCTCTTGGCCAGTGGCCCCATGCTCTTTTCCTTCAGCCGAGGTCCAGATCGGTGACTATAACTTCATTCGATTTGAAAGAACCATGACCTGGGCCTCGGCTCTGAAGTACTGTCGTGACCACTACACCGACCTGGCCGACCTGCAGACGGTGTCTGACGAGGAAGGCAGGAGGGCCTTGAAGCCCATCACCAACGACACCGAGGCCTGGATCGGCCTCTACTTCAACACCGACTCCAATTCGCTGAGTTGGTCCAGCGGTTTGGGGGCCGTCACCCACCCCTGGATGCGGGTGCCCGCGTTCAACAAGGGACTGTGTGCGGGACTCGCCACCTTCGCCGGCACCAACCTCGAGGTTTATGCCTTGGACTGCTCTCGCCTGAGACCCTTCATCTGCTTCTTTGGTGCGTGGTATTGGACTCCTGCCGGATCCTCAGCTCGCCGAGGCTAGGACAAGATGGGAAGGGTGCACTTGGCAGCAGGGGACGCGAAGGCTAGACCTAACGAGCCAGGCTTGGAGGATTCTGGAGCAGGCTCCGGAGACTGGGTGTCACAACCACCCCCATCCCTCAGTTTCAGGACATTTTTACCACCCTTCAAAGAAATTCCTCACCCGTTAGCAGTCACTCCCTGGCAACCACAGATCAACTTTCTAGCTCTGTGCTTTTGCCCATTTTATTTTATTTTATTTTATTTTATTTTGGTGGTACTGGGGTTCCTGGAAGCCCTTCTACTTCCGGGCTACACTCCCAGACCTATTTTTACATTTTTATTTGGAAACAGGGTCTCCTAAGCCAGCGCGCGCGGCTGGCTTCGAACCTGCGCGATCCTCCTGTCTCTGCCTCCCAAGCGCGGGGATTACAAGCGTGCGCCACCACACTCGGCAGTTTTGCCCATTTTTGTCTGTTCTTTTTGTGTTTTGGATTTGATGAGAATAAAATAGAGAAAGATCCCTTGAAGGGCTACTGTGGGGAAGGAGGATGGGGAAGGGCCCCAGTCTTCTGATGGTCGTGCGGGGGGTGGGTGCGTGCCCGTGTGCCTCCCCATGGGCCGCGGGGTGTGACGGCCCCGCCCCCAGCCTCACTGTCTGTACTTCCTGCCAGATCCCACCGGACACCGGGTCACGGCGGAGATGCCCCCCATCTCTTCCTCTTCCTCTGGCTCTTCTGAAGTTACCGTGAGCACAACTTCCAGGACAAGCACAGGTGCTTTGAGCCTGCTCTTGGCTGGATCTGGTCTTTGGGGCCTGGGAAAATAGAAACGGTGGTCCAGGGACCCTTCCAGAAGTACCAATGACATGAACCATCTGGGTGGCATAGAGGCCCCTGTGCGGAGAGGCTCTCTACCCCTGCGTGGCTGGGCCATCTGGAGGTGGGGAAGAGAGACTTGGTCGCCACCAGCCTCCCTGCTCCTTGAGGTGGCCTCTGGACATGTAGTTCAGGGCCAGGAGATTCAGGTGCAGTCTGCAGGTGAGCTGAGGAGGGCCTGGCCTGGAAAAGTCACTCCTCAGCAGCACAGTGCCCACAGAGGGAGCACGACAGAGGTGCCTGCCAAGTCCCTTCTAATTGTGGCTCCTCTGTGGGGAGAGGGGACCAGGGATGAGCTGGGACTACCTTTGGGGGTAGCTGCCAACAGCAGGGATACTGTGCCGATAGGTGCTTACATCCCTGAGACGTCATTAGACCGAGTACCTCATTTTGCTTCCCAAGAGTTCTGAAGCTAACTAGGATAATTGAGTCCAAAATTACAGCTCTCCTAGCCTCCGTACAGATTCCTACATCAGACAAAAGTATTATTTCCCCCACTTTTTTTTTTTTTTGAGGACACAGAGAAGGGACTTGATCAAGGTCAAAGAGCACTTCATTAATTCACTCATTAAGAATGCCATGGAGTTTGTGCTCTGTGGCTAGGATTCTGGAGACATGAGGGGTGGGGAGACCGGGGCTGTTCTGACGGTGCCGGTGCTTAGTGTAGACACGGGTGCGGGGTTGGGGGACACGGAAGGGGGCAGCCCTTGTGGGGTTGGGGGGCACTGAGGGGGGCAGCCTTGCTTTATCAGGGGGATTTCCTGGAGGGATAATTATTTAACTATTTGGATGAGGAAGAATTATCTAACAAAGCCCAGTGGAGGTGGACTGCAGGCATGTGGGTCTGTGTGTGCATGCACGTGCGTGCATGTGTGTGCGAGCGTGTTGAGGGGTGTTGCACTGGAGAGTGGAGGTGCAGAGCTTTTGGTTCAAAAGTTGGGCAAGAGCTTGTTCTGTGCTTCCCACCTAAGGTCTAGCCTGTCTGTCCATAGACACTTGCTACTGGGGGCCCTAGTGGGAATGGGAGGCACCTCCCGTGCACCTGAGCCTTCAATGGCGGGCACCGCCAGGCATGGAGGAAACTCAGGCCCAGTGCAGGTTCTTTCCTGTGCGGGCTGTCCCAGGAACACTGGGCTCACAGCCATCTTCTCTCCTGCCTAGGCACCAGCGCCCGCCCTGCAGGCACCTCGCAGAGCCAGGTTTCCCTGGCACTGCCCCAGCACCCAGCGAGCCCGGAGCCCACTGAGCTGGGCCCCAGTACCCAAGACCCCCACATTTCTGCAGCCACAAGCCCCACAGATCCCCGAGTAGCCTCGCCCAGGCTTCCTGCAAACTCCACCACCCCAGGGAACACCCAGGGAACCAGCCAGGGCGGGACCCCAGGCCTCATGCCCCTGCCTCTGGCCCCCGCTGCTTCCGTGTCTTGGGAGAGCCCCTCTGGCCCCCAGGAAGTGGCCGGGACCCCTCTGGCCACCACTGCAAGCCTGACTGTGGACCCTGATGCCCAGCGCAGGCTGGTGACTTGGAGAAAGGCAGCTGTGAGGGCCTCGCACAGCTCCACCTGCCCCGTCTCTGCTGCTCCCAGTGTGGCAGGGACCTCTGCGTCCCCCACGTCCAGCTGGCCCCTAGCGTCCCCCACGTCCAGCTGGCCCCCTGCATCCCCCACGTCCAGCTGGTCCCCTGTGTCCTCCATGTCCAGCTGGCCCCCTGTGTCCTCCACGTCCAGCTGGTCCCCTGCGTCCCCCACGTCCACCGTGTCCTCCACGTCCAGCTGGCCCCCTGCATCCTCCACGTCCAGCTGGTCCCACAGCATCAAGCCTTCGCCTGACTCTCGGGGGACTGCAGAGCCAGCTTTGGGGACATCAGTCTCCATCTTGGGAAACCCAGCTACTTCCCGAGAAATGATCACAGCCCCTTCCTCTGCAGCTCCGAGCCAGGCAGACCTCAAAGTGGCAGCTTCGAGCCCGCCAGGAACTAAAACAGGTGCCCTTCTGGGTGTGGGTTCTCTTGGGCTTCCCGAGAAGATGAGATGGGGTGTGTGTTGGGGGGTGCGAGGTGCTCTCCAGGGTTGCCTGGGCTGCATTCAGGCCACTCTCTAGCATTGGGTCCACCAGAGCCAGTTCACCTGCCCAGCCTCCCTTGATAATTTAGGATGGAGACGGGGGACAGGGCAAGGAGATTTGGGAGAGAATCGATTTTACCTGTAAAAACAGGAGTCTGGCAGCTAGGGCTGGGTTGATTGGTTGGTTCTACTGTGCAGCCTTAGACAAGATCCATGAAGCTCTCTGAACCTCATTTCTCCTGTCTTTACAATGAGGACAATACCACTGCAAAGGCACCTCTCTGTCCCCAGACCTGGCAGATAGTCTGTGGTAGTTGTTCCCACTTGTCTCCACTTACTAGGGACATTTTGTGTCCTTACCTTCTCCACCTCTGCCTTTGTCTGCCTCAGTGGATGGGGTTGCCTCCTCAATAGTTACAAATGGTGATGCGTGATCATAGCTACAGTTCATCAGGACTGCGGGACCCCACAGTACAGGGGCTGTTCATCTTCTCTCTCTAATCCCTTCTATGCCTGGAATGGGGGCTTTGGACATTTGCAGATAACAGCCATTTCTTGAGTAGTTCTGGTATTTTCTTTTTGTGGTACTGGAGATTAAACCCAGAGGCATTCTGTCTCTGGGCTACACCTCCAGCTCGATTTTATTTATTTGGAAACAGGGTCATACTAGGTTGAGAGTCTCACTACTTTCTGAAACTGTCCTTGAACATGTGACCCTCCTGTCTCAGCCTCCCAGGTACAGGGATTACAGGCGTGTGCCACCATGCCCGACTGAGAACTGGTATTAAACAGTGCAGTGAAGTAGGGACACGAAGATGCTCAGAACTTGTCTCCTGGGTGTAAGAGGGGGATCTAATAGGAACAGACACAGACCAGCATGGCTCAGAAAGTGCTCATCAGAAGTGTGAACAGAGCCAGGCGTGGTGGCGCACACTTGTAATACCAGTACTCAGGAGGCTGAGACAGGAGGATCTGGGTTTGTGGCCAGCTTCAGCTACTTAGTGAGGCCCTCTGCAACTTAGTGAGACCCCGTTTTAAAGTAAAAAAAAAGTCAAAATGGGGCTGGGGATGTAGCTTGGAGGCAGAATGCCCCTGGGTCCAATCCCCAGTACTGCCCCCCCCCCCCAAAAAAAAAAGTGTGAACAGAGGCAGAGAGTGAGCCATTCATTCTGTAACTGGACAAAAGGTGTAATGAGGATTTCACTGCAGGAAGTGCTAGAAAGTTCTTTGTAAATGGAACAGCCTGGGCTAAGACAGTTGTCAAAACGTGTGGTTTGTTTGGGATTGCCAAGCAGTCTGGTTTGGCCAGGTTAGAGGTCACACTTTGGGGAAAGGAGCGGTAGGGAAAGGGGACCAGGTGGCTGGGCTAGTCAGAAGGCCTTGTCCCCGCGGGCAGTGGGGCCACAAAGAGTGTTAGCAAGGGAGCGAAACGCTCGGGTCTATGGTTTCCAGAAGCCAAGGTGGTCACAGGGACATGGGACAAGGCTCACCTTGGGATGCTGGGTGAAAAACAGCACGGCCCAACAGTACACATGCAATCACAGCATGGGAGGAAACATCAGCTGCTGGGAAAAGATGAGAAGGATGCGTGAAAAGGTCAGCAGCTTGTAATCAGCGCCTATGAGAGCCCGCTTTCTGTTTCTGAGTCTTACAAGTGTGTTCATTTACTAAGGAAATGCCAATGCGTTGGCAGGGGCAGGGCCTGAGGAGAGGAGGCTGACGAGGACAGGAGTGTGGGGAGCAGAGCACTGTTGTGCAGCCTGGCGGGTGGAAGCCAGGCCTGCTCTGGGCAGCGGAGGGCGGAGGGCCATGTGCAAGCGATTTTACATCATTCACAAGCGGCACTAATCAAAGACCTTTAAAGACAGCCACATTAAAAAAAATCCTCAGCACTGCTCAAAGCACAGAAACACAAACTTTTTAAAAAGACACATTTAGGCCGGGCGTGGTGGCGCACGCTTGTAATCCCAGAATTTGGGAGGCTAAGACAGGAGGATCCGGGTTCACGGACAGTCTCAGTTACTTAGTGAGACCCTCTGCAACTTAGTGAGACCCTGTTTCAAAATAAAGAATGAAAAATAGGGCCGGGGGTGTAGCTCGGAGGCAGAATGCCCCTGGGTTTCATCCCCAGTACTGAAAAAGAGATGCATCTAAGCTTTTATTTTTTCCCCCCACCTGCCAAAAAGGGTAGTGATTTGAAAGGGTGGTGATACTGGATGAGGACCTGGGAAAAACAAAGCTTGCCAACCGGTGGGCGTGTCAGCGAGCTGCCGTTTCTTTCCTACCAAAAATCTATTCTTAGAAACTGATTAAGAAAACAAGAGTTCAAGGTGCATGTATACAGACACACCCACATGCAGGGGCGTCTGTTGAGACATCATTTGCTATAGTAAATAGTGAGAAGCAATCTAATGTCTCCTGAAGTGGATTGGCTAAGTAAGTTAAAGTACATGCAGTGGAATACTACGCAGCCTTAATCCAGTGAAGTCTATTCTACAGCAGACTGTTGGTATGGGTTGTCCCTGGGTTAGGAGAGAAGATACTTTTGCTTAAATAGTTTGTGATGGTATATTACAAAAATAATACGGTTATGCCTGTATATATTTATATCTTTTTAAAAGATACCTGCAGGACAACTGACCGGCCTCTGGTGACTGAACATGAGGACAGCTGGGGCCGCCGGGGCCTCTGGCTGGGGGCCTCAGGGTGTGGCCGCCACACAGGGTCCGGGAGGCTGTGGGGAAGAGGCTGAGCATGGTTTGGGGTGCTGCCCTTGGATGGAGATATTGAGGGTCCCCATCTGCGTGGCTGACAGATAACTTCAGGGCACTGGGCCCCTTGGGTGCAGACCACTAAAAACCAGATTTGGTATCGAGGACAAACCTCATAGTCTTGCTCTAGCCCCACCAATCCTCCTGTTGGGTGCCATTTGAAAGCAGTGGCAGAGGAGCCAGGGCTGGAACAAGAGCCCCGGGTGAGCCAGGGATGCGGACGGCTTCCAGGGCGGCTGTGTGCAGCGCTCAGGCTGCCCTGTGTGTCTCCCGGCTCTCCGGCTGTCACCACTGAGAGACCGGTCGCCTGACACCTGCTAGATCGGCTCTAACTCCTTCCGTTCCCCCCAGCTGTGAGCAGTGTAGAGGGTGGCACTGACAGAAGACATCCGGTCACTGCCACATCAGTGCGACATTCAAGCTCACCCAACCAGGCGGGATCTAAAGAAAAAACCTCAGCTCCAGAATCAGGTAACTGCCTCTGTTTGCCCCGCTCCGGCCCTCAGAGCTGAGCGGAGACGTCCAGACGGCGGCTCCAGAGCCCAGGCCATCAGGGGCCTCTGCATGGAAGAGAGCTCGAAATCCTCGCAGCGCACTCTATGCAGGCTCCGTGACTAGTGTAAAAGCCTGATGGTGGTCTTCCCTGCTTCCTCCTCTCTCTTACCTTGAATAAGGGCACAGTAAAAACTACCCTGCCTCTACCATGGGGTTGCGGTGAGCAGGTAATGAGGTAATTATGCAGAGGTACATTATAAACTACAAACACTATCCAAATATAACCTAGTCCTACTAATGAGGGCGTGGTCCCTGCGATGGCGTCACTGGCTCAGAGACTGTCTCTAGTTTTCTGAGATAGATAGCCCAAGGAGAGGTGGATATTTCCAGCATGGTATGGAACATCTTAAATCTGTTAAGCTTAACAGATTAAAAGAAAAATACAGAAATTATGGAAAATGGTGTCTAATGGGTGGCCGTGTTGTGGAGGAGAGACAGTGTTACCCAAATGGAGGGACTCTCTCCTTTGGCCAGCAGTTGGTTGACCCTAGACGAGCATTCTCCTGGTCAGCACTTCCTCTCTTCTTTTAGGAATCCTCAGTCAGAGCCGGGTGTGGTGGCACAGACCTGTGATCCCAGTACTTGGGAGGCTGAAACAAGAGGATGCAGGTTCGAGGCCAGCCTCAGCTACTTAGTGAGGCCCTCTGCAACTTAGTGAGACCCTGTTTCTAAATAAAGAATAACAAGTCAGGCTTGGGGTATAACTCAGAGGTAGAATACCCCTGGGCTCAATCCTCAGTACTAAAACAAAACAACCCTCAGCCACCATGTATCCAAGGGGTACTCGTGTCTTAGCAAAACACCTGAAATTCCGAGTGGCGATAGGGGAACTCTCCTGGAATCCGGCCACTCTCTCTTTTCCAGGATATTCTTTTGGAATCCTGAAAGCAGATTTCACCGTCTCAACTCTGGTGGACCCAGGAGAGATGAAGGACCATTTTTTGAGAGAGGTGAGGCTTCTGCTGTCTCCTAACGTTGATCAGCCGGGTGACTTGATGCCAGACGATACCATCAGGAGGAATATACCGAGGGAAAATGCCCTGGCAGACTCACTCATTGTTCTGCCGCCGCTTTGCTCACACGCGGGATCTCTGTGGATCTTCCCTCCAACAGTGTCCTGCACTCTCTCCATCCCCTCTGCAGCCGAGACAGCGCAGCCAGAGGACGTGCGTTAAGGTCTTGGCTGTGTGCACTTTGTGTAATCTAGCAGGTAACTTAGTATTTCCGAGCCCCTCAGTTTTCTCATGAAATAAGAACAATAATAATACCTACCTCATATGGTTGGTGCTATGACTAAGTGATATATTGCATCTAAAGTGCTCAGCGAACTGGTACATAGGCGGTACTTAATAAACACTAGCTGTTATCATTACCAACATTATTATGATGATCTGAATTTCTATTTGTTCCAGACCTTTTTCTTCCTGTTCTTCCAAAGTTTTCTGGGATAGGAGACTGTGAAGAGGAATAATTGTTCTTAAATACTTAGAGAAAAGCCTCAAAATGATTAGAGAACATGACCTGAGGCACATTTCTCAACTATAACAGATAACAATCATATCAAGCTAGAGTGTGTCCTATAACCATCTAGCCCGAATCTTAATTTTATGAACAAGGAAAACAGATTGGCATTTATCTAGTAGCTTTCTGCAAGGTGTTTATGGGGCCAAAGAAGCAGTACCCAGGAGATTCGTTCGAGAATTTCCCAAAATCGAGTTTCTAGAAGGCCGGCAACGAGTGTGGCTGTGCAAATGTGTGCACATCAAGACTGGAGGGGCGGGGCGCTCGTGGTGCATTTTGCTATTAGAGAAGAACAAGTGTAAATGGCGCCATTCAGCACCTGACCCATCTCCCAGCCAAATCCCATGTGACAAAACTGCAGGGCCACGAAAGGCTAAGGACCCTTGGGGCTGGGAGACAGTGATTTTAAGTTCTCCGTATATGTTGATTCCTTAGGGAGAAAGCTCTGTATTTGGTCCTGGCCTGGCCCCTCATCTGAAGCTTTTGATGCCAAGCCAGAAGCCACCTACCTTCTATTTTAAATTGGAGCCAATGGAAAAATGGGGTCAAATTGGGAAATTCTCTCTTTTGTTGGGATGTATCTATTCCACAAATAGGGTAACTAACCATGTTAAAAGAGGCTTTCTGCCTCGCAGATTTAAAGGAGAAAATGGATAGGAACAGGTGTGTGTGTGTGTGTGTGTGTGTGTGTGAAAATTAGGTGTACATTATCTGTTTGAGCATAATTTCAAATTCCAAATAGAAAGCAAGAAAATATCTGTAGCCAATTTATGCTAGTTTTCAGGAATGGGGACAGAAAACATTGTAAGCCCCCCCCCACACACATACACATACAGAGTGGTCAGACCTTGATTTAGACCAGAGGTCCTCAGCTTTGGCTGAAATTAGAATCCTCTGGAATAGTTTAAAGGTAAATAAAGAAATAGTCTGGCCCTTGTCTATAGAGAAATTCTGTTTAATTATGGTGGAGTTCACTGACTTAGTCATTTGTTTTATTCTTTTTTCTAACAAAACTGATTTTTGTACTCGCCCACTGGTGTAGGTCCTAATGACCAAAGACAGGGAGACTAAGAAAAAAATAAAGGGTAGGGATGGACATAAAGAGCGTATGTGTGGATAGCTTAGAGCTAAGAGGACCCGGGGTCAGGACGGCACCGGCAGTTTCTCTTTTTCTTCTGGTGGTGCTGGGGAGCAATCCCAGGACTTGGGTTCTACCACTGAGCTCTGCTTCCCGCCTTATTTCTCTCTCTTTGATTTTCAGATCCAAGAAGTCTTAAAGTCTACATTAGGTCATAAGCAATTCAGTCTGAAATGGGTCGGCTTCGAAGTGAACAAAGAGTAGTCCTAGGCTCCTGACGGGCAGTTTCCTCTTCATGCAATCTTCCCTGGGTTTTCAGTGAATATTAGTTTAATTCCTAGAAGAACACGGAAATAACTCGAGCTATGCAAAGGGGCCTAGATCTACAACTAACACAAAACTCTTATGAAACCTGCATCCTTGGATTACAGAGAATAAAACAGGTAAGCAGGAGAAGAGGAAGGCGTTTAAGATCGAGAGCTCGAGACTGACAACGAGGACAAACAACCTCAACCACGCAACAGAAGCCGGGGAACAAGCCCCTCTCATCTCTCTGAGGAGAGCAGAGCGGAGCGCAGAGGCTGAGGAGGGGACTGGAGGCAACTCACTTACCAGCCACAAGCTATCAAAGGAAATTTAAATTTTGTGAGAGGAAGAGCTCTCCAAGGGTGTTAACATATTTAGCCTATATCTGAGTTGATTTTTACCTGTAAGATGGGAAATTCTAAAGCATGTTGTTCCTAACGTTAAAACATATCTTCAGAATGATGTTCCTGCACACATTTTCTTTCTTGTTTTTCTTCACGTGCCCTAGGAACAGAGATGCATGCTAGAAATAAGACAGCAATATGTCAAATACAGCAGCAACTTTAGTCTGAAATGTTTAAAGTTAAAGTTTATTTGTATTCTTTGTAGGAATATCAATAAAAGACCTCAAACGTATCTATATCTGTACATGTACAAGAACCATCAAAAATTATTCACAGAACAAAAATAAATCTTCTTTAGAACAAACCCAGGTAATGAAATGCAGATATGGGTCTCACACACGGAACAATCTAAGTGCTACTCAGCACAAAAATATGGCTTTGAAAATAAAATAAAATCTTGGGTTTTGTTTTTCTAAGGTGTATCTCTCTTTCTTGAAATAAAAATAAATTATTTAGAGCTATCATTGTAAAATATTCATGTGTATTAACACACTCTTATTAAGGCCCTGGAGATGAAAAAACAAATCAAATTTAGAAGGTAAATTCCTCACAGGCGTGATCCAGGTAAATGTGCTGCTGTCCGCTTGAGTTGATTTTAGTGTAACTAAGAAATGTCTAAGCACCAGTCAAAATTTAGCATTTTCTATTGACTTTAGCTTGGCTGCAGGAAGATGGTCATAGAGTCATTAAGATTTAGCCTTTTGGTGGGCCAGGAATGGAAACTGTCCCTTTGGGAACTTGGACATGACATCAGTGTGATACCTGTGCACACACATTTGCACGCTCACACAGATGACGGAGGCCCCTAAGACACAGCTTCTGTGGAAACCTCACTGCACCAATAGAGAAATCTGGTTTTAAGTTGACCTTAAACATTTCCTAGGGAAAAAATGAGGGTGTTTGAATGAAAGATACCAACAGAGTAGAAAACTAAAACGTGTGCTGAAATCAACGGGCCCAGGCTTTCACTTGCCCTTCCTGGGGTGGCTCAATGGGTCTGAAGTCCAGCTGGGTTGGTGAATCACACATCTGAGGATGGTCAGAAACCAAAGCTACTTCCTCTGAGTCCTCCTCTCAGGTTAGTGATAGATAGTGTTCTAGAACCCGCTAGGGTGTCAATAACGATATCTAGGGATCTTGAGACCATGTCAGACCAAATCAAGTTCAAATCACTTTTTTATATACATATAACACATATGGTACATTTTTAAGAGGAGAGGACTGTTAGAGACTCTAATAAATAAGAGCATTAAATCTAAAAAAACCCCCAAACTCAAGAAAGTTTGGGAAGTGCTGCTCTATGACGTGGACTGACATTCAGCAAAGGGAGGCTCCGGGAGTCGTGTGTCTCTGTGGACGTGTGCACGTATGGGCAGCGACTGCCTCGCTCTACGTCTCTGTGGTTTAAGAGCAGGCAGGGATGCTAGTCCTCCTGTTTCCCTGAACCTCTGAGCTACTGTAGCAAAGACCACGAGGCAGAGGCACGGGCCCTGTTCTAGATTATGTGTCTTCCAGGGGTTCTTCCTCATAAGATATTTATTCTCTCTCATGCAAATTTCATCACTTTTATCCTTTTAAAACCAAAGCAGTCATAACTGGGTCATGACAACAAGAAAATGCTTCTAGAACAAATAATCATTCAAACATGAAAAAAGTCTCTACTTAAGAATTCAATAGCATGCTTGTAATCACAGCATTTGGGAGGCGGAGAGCAGAGGATCTCGGTCTGCGGACAGCCTCAGTACTTATCAAGGTCCTTCACAACTCAGTGAGACCCTGTTTCAAAAATAAAAAGACTAAAAAATAGGGCTAGGGGTATAGCTTGGAGGTATGATGCCGCTGGGTTCCAACCCCCAGTACCGAAAAAAAAAAAAAAAAGAATTCAACACCTCAATATTTTTTGCTTTTAAGAAATTAGCAGCCGGGTGTGGTGGCGCACGCTTGTAGTCCCAGCATTCAGGAGGCTGAGACTGGAGGATCGTGGTTTGTGGACAGCCTCGGCTACTTAGTGAGGCCCTCTGCAACTAAGTGAGACCCAGTTTCAAAATAAAGAATAAAAAAAAAAATAGGGCAGGTGTAGCTCAGAGGTAGAATGCCCCTGGGTTTCATCTCCAGACCCGAAAAAAAAAAAATAAATTAGCATAAATCCTTTTAATTGACATATGGATTAAAAAAATCCCAGATAATGGGTGGGAATGCAACTATTTATTGTTGGACTGAGCAGGGGATTTCATTACTAGACTGGAGAATTGAAGAGGACTGGAAGAAGCCCTTTTGGAGTTTTGGGTGCCTATGATTTGGAGGAGAATGTGGCTTCCAAAAGAAGACACAGCGATGCTGTGGTGGGTCTGGTGCTGAGCCTGGGCCCCCTTGCAATGGACCAAACTGATATGACGGGAGTCATCCCCGAAGAGGGCCACTTCCCCTCAGCCCACAACCAGCCTCCTCAGAGCTCCACCCTGGAGCTAGCGGAGCTGAATCTGGACGGAGGCTGGGAAACATGGACACAGACCTAGTCGCTGGCAGCTGCCTTTTTCTGGGACTTCCAAACCAGAACTCTGCTCTTGGTCCTCTGCACCTCTGAGCCCAGTGCCAGCCAGGGGTCTACTGAACGTCTGCTCCACAGAGAGCACCTGTGGGAAGCCGGGCATGGGTGCACGCTTGTAATCCCGGCATTCACCCGAGGATCATGTTCGTGGACAGCCTCAGCTACTTAGCGAGGCCCTTCAAAACTCAGTGAGACTATTTCAAAATAAAAAAGGCGAAAAAACAGGCCTAGGGGGTGTAGCTTGGAGGCACAATGCCCCTAAGTTCCATCCCCAGTACCAAAAAAAAAAAAAAAGAAAGAAAAAAAAAAGAAAGTAAGTCTGTGGATCGGGTAAGATCTGAAATGCTTTACTGCTTAAGTTAAGCTAAGGCTGAAGGGCACATAGTTACTGTCACAGCAGTTAACAGATAGAAAATCTGATTTTTCTCTTTACTGTCCAACTCTATCACAGAGGAAAGGGGAAGCAGACCAGTCAGGAAGCTAATTCTGACCAATTTGATATCAAACAAACAAAAAAAAAGCAAAAATCAATGGCAGAGTGATTATCTCATTTAGCTTTACTGTTCTTGCCAAGAGACTACCCTGGACCCAACGGCACTTTGGAGAGAGTACCTAGAACCTGGTAAGTCTCCAGCCCCGTTACAGTTACCTCACTGTAATCCCTCCCTCGCCATGGCATTTATTGCAGAGATTCTTGAGTCACGCTGGCCCATGGGAAGGTAACTCTATTTGCAGCGTTGACCTGGAAAGTTTATTGCTCCAGAGACGTCAAAGGGAAATAGAAAGCTCTTTTCCTGAATCCTGCTAACATTGTCCTGTGAATGGCCAAGTCAGGTGATCACCTAAACAGGATGTCACAAGGAATTTGTCTAGATTGCCAGTTCCATTCAACCCTTGTCTGCGTGCCTCCCACAGTGTAATGTACTGAGGGTCACAGGAGGGGCTAGACACAGTCATCTCAAACCTTCTCCCCAACCACACACCTCCCCCAGCAAGGCCAGGAGAAAAGCCACCTAACAAGGCACCTATAAAGATGAACACCTGCTGCTGTCTTCTTCCACACCTAAAGAAAGCCTTTCAGAATAAATGGAATGCAGCATTAAAGAAATACTCAGGAAAATATGTGGATAAGAGTTGGCTTAAAAGATGATCTAAAATTGAACGCCTGGAAACAATTCTGAGCTTTCATTTCTTAACCCAATTACTTGTATGTGTGTTGTGTGTGTATACACACACACACACACACACACACACACACACACACACACACACACAATTTAACCTAATCCCATAGTAGAGGGCTGCACAATCTGTCCAAATGTTTTAGGCATTTAATATTTTAATCCAGATTTCCCTCTAAAGAGGTCCAAGAAAGCTAAAAAGATATTTTGCATTCATCAAAAACATTTGAGTTTTTGTTTTTAATTTTTTGGGGGGTGTCCTCCCAATCCAATAGAATTTTAGCAATCCTCTGTAACCTGTAATCAATACCTGGAGAGCTTCCAAACTGCAGTGCACGTCACCCATGTTACGTACTAAGGCCACTGAAACAGACGATTCTTTTTACCAGGTTTTCTGTGGTCCAATGGAAGGCGTTTACATGAATTGGACATTTCTAGAGCTGAGGAGAGTGAGGCACCAACAAGAGCAGATCCATGGTTTCATCCCTCCTCCCCCAGTAAAGGCGCTACTTCAGGACTGGTCACATTTTCTCCTCTTCAGTGATTTTGACTACCTGTGCCCTCAGCTTGGAGGGAAGAACTAAGAATCTATAAGATACAATAACAATAAAAACAATTTTTAAAATAAAATAATTACCAAGAGTCATTAAAATACCCAAGTGCCAAAATAGCTGGGCATGAAGTTTACAGCTCTTCTAAGCACAATGAGAGGCTTGTTTCAGGTCTATCTGAAAGAGATGGGCTGTTTTGAAGAAAATTATCTGAAAAGGTTGTGGGTCGAGGGGCCCTGGTGAGGCTGCTGAAGTGCAAGGCCGACACAAAGACCTGGCTGGGAGGACGCGATGAGCGAGGACCCACCAGGGCTCAGCGAGCCGGCCGGTGGCCGGTGGCCATGCAGTGGCCTCGCCCCCAGGCGAGCACTGTCTCCTCCTCGGGCTCCCTCAGAGTCAGTGGCAACGGGAAACACGTGCGCCAGCCTCGGGGCTCTCTTACATCTTTCTCTCTCCTCACCTTTAATTTTTTTCTCAAAGCTTATAATTTAAAAGAACTTTAACTTATTTGAAAAACATTGTAAATACTTTCTCAATATAAAACAACTGCTTAAATCTTGCTTAAAGAGATTCAAGACCTTTTGACATTACATTTATCTGAAAACAATCTGACAGCTGAAGGCATGGATGTTTCCTATTTGTGTGCAGCTATATGAACATATGTGTGAATATATATGTATATATATTTATGTATATAATGTTGGTTTAGCATGTAACATTCCATACTTCTGGTGATCAAAGTTTCAACCCAGATGACATTTCACACCTCTGGGGGGAAAAAGAAAGAAGTTCTTTCTGTCCTATGAAACAGCCATTATTGCCAAGTCTACAAGAGCACAGGAACAACAGCTGGAATGCGCCGCCCGACACTCTGGGCTTCCTTTTCGTAAACAAGACTAAATCACTAGGAAGAGATGCTTCAGGTTGGATTTCCTTTCTAAACTTTACAGAGGGGAATAAGAGGAAGAAGCAGCGATCTGAACGTTAAAGACGGAGATAAATTACCCTGTCCATCAATTTGTTAGCATAATAATTTTTTATCCTGAATGAAAATTATAACTTATACATAGAAAAAAATTTTAATAGGAAATATTCAGAGATTCCTGCTATGTTGTGGTTAGCCCTTTTCTATATGGAAGAAAGGGTGTTTTTTTTTAGATGATTTATGAACAGCATATTTGAATAACCTCTCAAGGGGAGAATAATCCCTGTTAGTGATACAACTGCTCCCACCACGGAGAGGAAAGGGCAGTAGAGGCATGCGAAGATGAACATGGTATGCAGAGACACAGATATTTATGGTTCTGTAAACTCTAAAGAGGAAAGAGGACACCCTTTATTACAACAGGAGTAGAAATTAAAAAGCCCCATATCTAAAACAGAGCATTCCCATCTGCTGTAGACAGAGTCGTAAACTACCGGCAGGAGTTAACAGAAACCACTCCTCAGGTCCAGCTGGACGCAGCGGCCGTGACCTCGTCCTGGGAAGCAGCGAGTCCCCACATGGGATAAACCGTCCGGCAGACCAGTCCTGGTTGATCAGAGGCGAGTTAGTGTTTTTATAGGTCTCGGTATTTGCACGTTTTCCTAAAGGACAGGGCCCAGCGGAAGGTTTTTAAACTGGCAGATGAATCCCTGAAAAAAAATCCATTCTGACATGGTCCTGCCGCACCCGCTGCGCTTCCCTCAGCAGACACGCGGTCTCTGCCACTGAGCCCGAGGCTCGTTTCGCACGCACGCAGGCTCCCTACTTTTCCTCTAACAACTGCGGTGCTTTCAACAAGAGAAAAATAATAATAAAAATAGCAATAATTAAAAAGGTAATCTACATTATTAACTTCCTTTTGGTATATTACAGTGGTATTTTCTGTACATGGCCCAGAACTAAGTTCCCTATGTACACAGAGACACGGAGGGAAAACGCTGCCCTTGAAGTCTTCGCCTTAGGCTCCTCTCTTCATTTCTGAGTTCCCCGCCACACCGCCACTGGGAAGTAGCAGCATCCTGTAAACCTGGAGGGGCTGGGTGGGGGGCTGGGGACAGGCGGCAGGCTTCTCCAGTCTGTCCCCACAGTCCGAGTCCCCAGGCCGTCAGCAGCTGCTGTTCTTGAATTCACCATTCTCCGTGATGGAAAGCTTGGTGGGGTTGGTTGGGGAGATGCCATTGCGAACCTGCGTGCTGTACCGCTCCTTCACCTGGGTTAGCGCGCTCATCAGTCTGGTGTTGGCCGAGTCCAGCGACACGATCCGCTTTTCCTACAACACACGGATCATGGCTTTATTCAGGTGACGCGGAGGAAGTACCGGCCTTTGTCCAAGTGACAAGGCCAATGCTTTCCCCACTGAGCGGGGCACGCAGGGTGCTCCCCCAATAAATGGAACGTCTCTGCCTCTTTCTGCAAGATGGCTAGGCCCCACTTCTCTTGTTATTTTTCCCTCCATTTCCTCTCTCTCTGTTCCTTTCAGCATAGTGGGACTTGTTATCGATACTGCTTTGACACCAGGCTGTCATGGACAAATGACACCATGTGCTACTTTGGACTGCAACAGTGGCAGTCAGCTGCCTCGCTGTGCTGTACGGAGCACTGTGGGCCACAATTGGAACATGGACATTCAGTGGCAGAGAAAGAAGCACCAGAGGTTTCATTTCACAGAAGAGAAAGTGCGTGTGACTCGTGGGTCCTCCCCCCAGAAGGCACGACATTCACATCCGGAAAGAATTCACACTGTGCTCAAAACTAAAACAACACATGGGGCGACTCGAAGTCACCGACGGGGTGAGGGTAGGAGAGCACGAGGAGGTACAGCAGCCCAAAGCTCAGACCAAGGAGTCGCTGGAGTCTGGGGAGGGAGGCGTGGCTGAGGGATGCTATGGAGGACACATGGGGACACACAGAGAACAAGGCACCAGACCCATTCCAGCTCAGAGCCTCCAGAAAGCCGCCAAGGACAGCGCTTTCACTTTACTCTTGAGTCTCTGAAAAAAATAATGCTTTAGAATCACTATTTTGGAACCAAGGGTTGTTGCATATACACATAATAAAACCAAGGGAGAAGGGGGCCAAAAAGGTAATCTGAAGTAGAATAGCTAAATTAAAAAAAAAATCAGCCCATCAAAACATCAGCCTTGCAAAGCTCAGGAGACACTCAGTGGCAACAGCCGGGGCTGTCAGTGCAGAAACTTTCCAATAGAAAGTCCTTATTTTTCAGAAAATAAGCTTACAGTTTTTACCTATGCCCATGAATTAGAGAGAAAATAGCTCAGGAGGAATAACTGTAAAGCCAAAAGGAGTTTTCCTACCCTGGGAGTGTGAACTTACCCAGAGAAGAGCATGATAAGGTTCAGAGGAAGGGAGGAGGGCAGAGGGCAGAGGGCAGAGGGAGGAGGGCAAGTGTAAGGAGGGCAAGAGGGAGGAGGGCGGAGGGCACAGGGAAAAGGGCAGAGGGAGGAGGGTGGAGGGCAGAGGGAGGAGGGAGAAGGGCAGAGGGAGGAGAGCGGAGGGAGGAGGGTTGATGCACCTCCTTGATACTTGAGCAGTAGCTACCCAAGGCCACCAAGTAGCACTGCTCTCTTGGGACAGCTGCCAGGAGCCATGGAGTGGAGACTCCTCCTTGGGGAATGGGTAAAACCACAGACAGCCATGGCAGCTCTTAAGGCTTTCCTCTGAGCTCCTACTCTGCTAGGGAGGGGGATCTGTATGGCAGAACAGGGCTGCTGGCTACAGCTTCAAAAGTGTAAAAAACAAAACACAACCCTAACCCAAACGAACTCTTCCTTCTCAAGATCCCTAAAAACTTCCTTTCTTTGATAGAGGACTCAAGTGGTAAGACACCCAGAATTAGTCTTATTAAATAACAACTAAGCTCCTATGTGTTTTATTTTGGAAGGGTAACTCATTTTAAGGATAGGGAAAACTCAAGGGAAGACAGTTATGTAAGGCTTTTAAAAAGAATCATCATTTCATAAAAATTATAGCCAGTGAAAACAAGTATGGGAAAACAAGTATGTATGTTTTAAAAAACCAGTAGAGGTCAGCCCTGACCAGTGGCTGCCAGAAAACAAGAGAGAGGTGCCAGATATGATGCCCCTCCCATGGTTAGGAATGATCTCTAAATAGGATAACTGATAATTTTTTGAAATGATTAAAGAAGAAAAGACATTTCAGTATTAGGATTATAAGGATAGATGATAAGGCCCCAATATTAATAAAAGCAGGATTCTCCAGGGTTCATCTAGAAAAAACACAAACAAAAAAACCTCACCAAAAAACAAAACAAAATACTAAAACCCAAAATAAGCATTCATAAAAAATTATTTGATTCTTGTCAAAAACAAGGCTAAGAGCCGGGTGTGGTGGCGCACACTTGTAATCCCCGCGCTTGGGAGGCTGAGACAGGAGGATCGTGCAGGTTCAAAGCCAGCCTCAGCTACTGAGTGAGGCTCTCAGCAACTTAGTGAGATCCTGTTTCCAAATAAAGTTTAAAAGGGTCTGGGAGTATAGCCCAGAGGTAGAAAAACCCCTGGGTTCCACTTCCAGTACCAACACACACAAAAATAAATAAATAAAAATAAAAAATAAAAAACAAGGCTAAGAATGATTATAATTACTTATTGCTCCCAAAGGTCAGCTGAAAGAGTCCAAGTGGAGAAACTTCCTGTGTCATTTCCTCTACTGCCAACTCTCGAATACAATGAAAAAGAAATCAAACAAACAAACAAAAAATCAAATAGGAACTTTTGAAAGTCAAGTTCAGTTGGCAAAAGATATTCTGACATTTTGATTCCGCCTGGACCAAGTGGCCAGTGTAGTCTGTGCGTGACAAAGGGTTTCACGTGGGGAGGGGCAGGAGCTGGAATGCGTCGGAGGCCAGCGCACGGGCCAGGGCTGGGGTCTGCTCAGCTAGAGGACGGACAGGATTTACTTGCCTGTTTGAATAATCTCATTTCCATTTATGACCTGTAATTTAACACAGTGGAAATATCACTTGCAACAGTAACTAGGCAGCTGCTTTGCTTCTAGTAGGAGGAAGCCATCTCTGCTCTCCATGGGAGTGATGTGGACAGATCCTGGGAGTCACAGTGACCCCTCATACTTGGGAGAGAAAGGTGGCACATGCTCTAGTTGAAGGTTTAAGAAATGGCTCCTCAGCACCGTCAGTAGGACCTAGGACTGGGGATTCTTTCTGCGCTTGGCTGTGGAGAGCTACCATTTTGCAGTTCTAGGTGGAGTGGCTGCTGCAGGCCTTGGAACATGAAGTGCCAGGGGAGAGGGAGAGGCGAGGTTCAGGGACAAGCCCTTCCCCGTGGGAGTGCCGGCTGCTGAGAGAGGAGACCCACTCCTGGGATACCCAGGTGCTAGTGCTTTGAGAAGTGAGATGTGCCAGGATTTACTGTAGCATGCAGAAAGCAACTGGGTTCGTTTCAGAAATACTTTCTTACGACCAGTGGCACCAAGGCACAGGTTACCTTTCTGGGAAGTTTTCACCCCACAAGTCTTCATTCTAGTAAAGGATGCCAGAAGGGCAGTTCTGCTCCATCAAACACTTAGAGGTAAGATTTACTCTTACAAAGAAAATATTGGATATAAAAAGTCAAAGGATGCTCAAAGTTTTCCTATGATAATATTTTAACATATTGATAAGCCAATAGCTGGGATTGAGAAATTTTCTTTTTACGGACACTATATACTTTAACTGTCTTTAGTACTTCTGATTTGTGCTGTGTGTGATGTAGTGGCTTTCAAAATGTGGTCTAGTGGATTCTCTATGAATTCTTTAGGAATCCACAGTGAGTCTCTGGTAGCATGCTTGTGTTAGAGTGAGTAATTTATGTATTTAAGCAGCCCCAGGACATTTTGACGCATTTGTTGGGAGTGGTCCGTTGTTGTTGAATGGTCTTTGGGAGCAGGGTGGAGATTGGTCTATGGATGGTATGTGGTTCCATCAAACCAGTTCAGACAACCAAACTGCCTGAAGCCTTGAGCTACGCGGCCAGGCTCTGGCTGGTGCTTCGAGGAGGCCCTTTGAAGGAGCTGCGCTCTCAGCCAACACGCAGAGCCAGCACAGGCACGGCCAGGCTCCCTGTGCTGAAGACCGCCCGTGTGAGACTGGCTGGAACCTCAAAACGGTTTCTTTGATCTCATTAGCACTAACATCTCTCCTGGTGTGGCAATTAATACGACGGTCCCACTTTCATATTGTTATCTTGCAGTCCCCAAAGTGAACACTGATCAGCACGAGTTTCCCTTATTGAAGTGCCTTCTTTATACAGGCTCTTTCATGAGTCTCTGGAAGGAATTTTTATAGTATAAAAAAAGATCCTTTTCTCTGTTACTTTTCTCTTATTCACCTTGGGGATACCTAGAGAGATTGGAAACAAAGGGCCTAGTAAAGTCGTTACAGATCTTCCTTCTGGCTCTTGGTAGGACAAAACACCCACAATCTGTAGCGCTCAAGAGTCAAAATATTTTGGGAACTAAGCCCATGACTGAGTATCACAACTCACACTCAATGTCCAGTGTGTTTCAGGGACTGTGGGACCACAAAGCATCTTTCCATGGCTCTACATTCAACCTTACTCCCAATTCCTCTGAGAAATGAACCCATCCCATCCTTTCGCACTCTGTAAGGAAACTAGACAGGTAGGTGCATGTTCCAGAACACCAGGGCTCTAGCATGCAGTGATGAGCCACTACAGAAACTGCATCCAGCTGTTGTTCCTTGTTTCCTTAAGAAATACAACCATATTTTAAACTGATAAGATGAAAAGGTGTTAGAAACATTTCTGCCCCCTGTAACTTTCTCTGCTCACTGGTGTCCCTGTGAGGTGCCCTTGGCAGCCATCACCCCACTGGGTCCCAGGTGTAAGCTACCGTGGACAGAGACACAGGTTCTGATTCCATCAACCTTTTCTTACAAAGTCTTATCTGAAGAGGCTCCCTAAGCACAGCACCAAAAAAGAAGGGCAGCCAAGCACATTCCAAGCAGCAACACCAAGCCCAGAACCAAAAGAATAAGAAGGAAGGTACCTTCTCCAACCTCGTCTTTCCTATAGTTCTGTGACCATCTGAGGCCGGAGGCTGATGGCAGTGGATGGGGTTAACAAGACCGTGAGGAGCGCAGCCAAGCAACGGTGGGTGGGGCCACAAGCCAGGCACATGCAGCGCATGCCCCACGGGTGCCCAGGGAAGGAGCACGCCCCGTCATGCGCCAGGCGGAGACTGGTCAAGCAACTGCAGTAACCATGCCCTGCTGGGTTAACGGACTTGCTGTCAGGGAAAGAGGAAAAGTCCTGGAGGCCACACAGAAACTCACTTCATCTTCAAAGATAATGTCAAGAACGTCTCAAGCCTCAGCTGTGAGGACCTGCCTTGCGGTGTGCACGGTGGCAAGGGGGACGACACAGCTACGAGGCGCGGTGCCTTCCAGTGGGCCCAGGCCCTGCTTACCTGAGCATCAATGATTTTCTGCTTTGCATCAATGACTGCTTGCATCTCAGCATGATCCTTCTTCAGTTCTTCTTCCACAGCCATGAGCCTAGAGTGTGGCAGAAAGGAGGCAGCCACATTTTCAAAGAGAAGGCCCGGCAGGGTGGAGAACGAGAAGCCTAAGACTCAGTTCACGCGCTCTACTCTTCCTCAATAGAAGACCTGCAACTGTCTTTTCTTCTAACACTTCTCCAGCGAGCCACTTAGTTTTCTTTTTCTCTTGGCACTGGGGATTGAACACAGGGGCATTCTACCTCTGAGCTACACCCTCAGCCCAATTTTATTTTAAGGCTGGATCTCGTGAGGTTGCTGGGAGTCTCACTAAGTTGTGGAGGCTGAGGATCAAACCTGCGATCCTCTCTCTCAGCCTCCTAAGTACTGGGATTACAGGTGTGCACCACCATGCCCCACCCTAAGTTTTCTTTTCGGTGATTGCTACGGTTAAATAAAAAGCCTACCCTTATCTGAGGTGCACTAGACGCTTCAAGAGACACAGTCCTTGCATGTACACTGAGCCCCACATGGGTGGGGCTTCTGCCTCCAGGCCTGCCGGTGTTGGTCTGGACTGCTGAGGAGTGCGGCGGCCAGGCGGCCCCTCACCTGCTGATGATGCTCTTCATCTGGCTGTCCTTCTCTTCCTGCTGTCTGCGAAGCCGCTCCTCGCTGTCCTCCAGCCGGGCCTTGTACTCCAGCAGTAGCTTCTGCATCTGCTGCTCCTGCACCAGCAGCCGCCGTTCATACTCCTCCAGCCGCCGGCTGGACACTCGCAGGCGCTCCTTCAGCTTGCTAATTTCTTGTTCATACTAGAGCAAAGAAGAGGCACCCATGGTGAGGAGAGGCATGCTGGTTTTAGAAGTTAGTGACTTACTTTTCTTTTTAATTTTTTTTTTATGGTACTAGAATTTGAACGTAGAGGCATTCTATCTCAGAGCTATACCCCCACACCGATTTAATTTCTTATTTGGAAAGAGTCTCCCCAGGTTGCTGAGAGCCTCACTGAATTGCTGAGGGCGTCTCGAACCCTCTTTCAGCCTCCCAAGTACCAGGATCACAAGTGTGTGCCACCACGCCCAGCTAGTGACTTACTTTTAATGAAAGAAACCTGAGGCAAGGTACCTAGACTCTGAGTTGCCATTCTCAATGCTACTGTTATTGTTATTTTAAATCGTCAACTGGTATAGCAAGATGTAAATGCAGCTTTGTCCTTCTTAAATTATGTTTTATTTTATTCTATTTTGGTACTGGGGATTGAACCTAGAGGCATTTTACCCCTAAGCTACACCCCCCAGCTTGGTTTTTTAAAATTTCCTATTTGGAAACAGGGTCTCACTAAGGTTGCTGAGAGCCCCACTAAGCTACCGAGGCTGGCTTTGAACCTGTGATCCTCCTGTCTCAACTTTGTAAGTACGGGGATTACAAGTGTGCTCTACCAAACCTGGCCTTTAAATTATGTTTTAAATCTTAACTTGGCATTGCAAATTCTACTTAAGTAACTCTGACATTAAAGTACCAGTTGCTGTGAGCAACTTATGATCTGTGATAGGATATCAAATGGGAGAAAAGATCAAGGACGTAGAACCTGACAAATGACGTCCAATAGCCCGAAGACAGCTGCTGACAAGATCTGTGCACCACCTGTGCTACGGGGTCTCCCACGTATCTGGGCTCATCCGCGTGCTAGTCCTTTGTTTTACTAGAATTAGACATCTAGGAAACAAGCAACATGTCTAAAAGGGTAAATCAATAAATCAATACATAAAATTTCAGGACAGAGTAAGTAAGCCACTACTCCTTTCTCCCTGACTATGAAAGTATAAAATACTCAGACATCAGCACTAAGCAAAGGACGACCTGTTCTCTAGGGCTGATTAATACTGCCTCATGGCCTGTTTTCATAATGCGGCTCATCTGCCCAATTTGGTACTACTCAGTGAGTCTGCACTCTCGCTAAGCATCCTTACTCAGATCCAGTTGGCAGCCAGGCGTGGTGGCGCACGCTTGTAATCCCAGCATTCGGGAGGCTGAGACAGGAGGATGGCGGTTGGTGGACAGCCTCATCTACTTAGTGAGGCCCTTTGCAACTCAATGAGACCCTGCTTCAAAATAAAAAATAAAAACTAGGTCTGGGGGTGTACAAGCTCGGAGGTAGAATGCCCCTGGGTTCCATCCCCAGTACCAGGAAAAAAAAAAAAAATCCAGTTGGCTATACGGCCCTTTTTTGGACGGGAGTTCCTGTAGACCGGGTCTGAATACAATGGAACGCCAAAAGTTTTAGGCAACAACAGAAGCATATCCTTTTTCATGGATGGTCTACTTATTCTCATTAACGGTTAATAATAAATCTATATGGTATTTTGAAAAATGCAATTTATATGATATTATCTCATTTAGTTTAGTTGACAGCTAGCTATTGCTTGCCCAACATTATGGTTCCAGAATGTCAAAGGTGAATGTTTTTTGACAGCTCTCAAGAGTTAGACTGCATTATTAAGCATACTTTAAGATTATGCTAATAAGTTGATTATCTGGTTGTGAATAAATGTGATAATGCTACATGTGATATAAGGGTCATTGTTTGAGAATCCTTTTTTATGCCAATTTTTCTTTTTAAAAAAAACCCTCAAAACTATAGATGATGTCTTCTTGTCTATAGAGCCTGATAAAGAAACAAAACAAATAAAAAAACACTGGGTCATGGTGTTCAATTTTCTTGATGTGGTTTTGAATGGGCTCGCTAGTATTTCTTAAGGAAGTCTTGCATCTATTTTCATATTGTAACCTTCTTTCTTTGAGGGATCTTTATTTAGCTTTGGTATCAAGGTGATACTGGTTTCAGAGAATGAATTTTGAAGTGTTCCATCTCTTTTTATTTTATGAAATAATTCGAGGAACACTGGACCTAGTTCTTCTTTAAAGGTCTTACAGAATTCAGCTGGGCAACTATCTGGCCCTGGACTCTCCTCAGTTGAAAAGCTATTGCCGGTTCTATCTTTCTTGTTACTGGTCCGGTTAGGTTTTCTCTATCCTCTTGGACTTTAGGTAGGTTGTATATTTGGAAATTTGTTTATTTCTTCTAGGGTTTCCAGTTTATTGGAGTATAACTTTTCAAAATAATTTATAATTATCCTCTGGATTTCCATAATGTCTGTACTGATTTCTTCCTCTTTTTACCTCTTATTTTAGTAATTTGGGTGAGTTCTCTCTTACTTTCTCACTGGGTTGGCTAAGGTATCAATCTTGTTTATCTTTTTAAAAAACAGCTTTTTTTGTGGTACTGAGGATGGAACCCAGGGGCATTCTACCTCCAAGATACACCCCCAGCCCTATTTTTTAAAATTATTCTTTATTTTGAAACAGGGTCTCATTGAGTTGCAAAGGGCCTCACTAACTAGCCAAGGCTAGGCCGCGAATTGTGATCCTCCTGTCTTAGCCTCCCAAGTACTGAGATTATACGCGTGTACCACCATGCCCAACCTAAAAAACTGTTTTTTTTTAACCAAACATGGTGTTCATGCCTGTAATCCCAGTACTTGTGAGGCTAAGACAGGAGGACTGTAGGTTCGAGACCAGTCTCAGAAACTTAGTGAGCCTGTTTCAAAATAAAAACTAAAAAGCCTGGGGGTGTGGGTTGGAGGTAGCATGCTCCTGGGTTCAAACCCCCAGTACCCAAAGAACAAAACAAAACACAACAACAATAACCCCCCCATCCAGCTTTTTGCTTTATTGATCTTTGTATCGTTTTCTTTTTATTCTCCATTTCACTGATTCATGGTCTGATTTTAACTACTTTGTGACCTCTACTGGCTTTGGGGTTAGTTTGTTTCTGTTTTTCTAGGGCATTGAGAAGCATCATTAGGTTGTTTATCTAGAGTATTTTTGTTTTCTTATTGTGGGCACTCAGTGCTTTAAATTTTCTTCTTAAATCTGCTTTTAGAGTATACCAGAGATTATGGTGAGTTGTGTCTCTATTTTCATTTGATTCTAGGAATTTTTAAATTTCTCTCTTATTTCTTCAGTAATCCAGGCCTAGAAGATGGTACACCGTGACCACGTTTGTTTCATTCTAAAGGATGCAAGGTTGGTTCAACATATACAAGTCAATTAACATAGTTCATCATATAAAGAGAACCAACAAAAACCACATAATTACCTCAGCAGATGAAGAAAGAACATTTGACAGAACCTAACATTCATTTGTGTTAAAAACATCAAAGAAATTAAAAGACAAAAGGACCTATTTCAACATCATAAAGGCAATATATAATAAATCCAAAGCTAACATCATACTAAATGAGGAAAACTCAAAAAATTCCCTTTAAAGTCAGGAACAAGTCAAAGATGCCTACTATCACCATGCCCATTCAATCTTGTACTTGAAGTTCTAGCCAGACCAACAATACCTACCAGATCACTGGTAGGAAATTAAAAAAATACAAGCTAGGGAAAGAAAACCTGAAAAGATCTCTGTTAGAAGATGGCATGGTGCTACACTTAGAAGATTCAAAAAACTCAACCAGAATTATTTTAGAGCTGATAAACAAATTTAGCAAAGTGGCCAGGTACAAAATCAACTTAGAGAAATCAATAGCTTTTCTATACACCAACCATGAATCCGCTCACTGAAAAAGAAATCTAGAAAACAATTCCATTCACACAACTCCATTCACAATAGCCTAAAATAAATCTAACCAAGGAGGTAAAGGACTTCTACAATAAATATTATAGAACTCCAAAGAAAGAAATGGAAGAAGACCTTAGAAGATAGAAAGACCGCCCATGTTCTTGAATAGGCAGAATAAATAGTCACAATGGTCATACTACCAACAGTGATCTACAGAGTCAGTGAATCTCTATCAAAATGCCAATTTCACAGAGCTAGAAAAAAGTCCTAAAATTCATATGAAAAAACAAAAAACTCGAGCTGGGCGTGGTGGCGCACGCTTGTAATCCCCGCGCTTGGGAGGCAGAAACAGGAGGATCGTGCAGGTTCGAAGCCAGCCGTGCTGGCTTAAGAGACCCTGTTTCAAAAATATAAAATAGGTCTGGGAGTGTAGCCCGGAGGTAGAAGGGCTTCCAGGAACCCCAGTACCACCAAAAAAAAAAAAAAAACCAAAAACAAAAAACTCAGAATAGCCAAAGCAATTCTGAGAAGAAAGAGCCATGATGGAGGCATCATAATAATACCTGATTTCAAATGAAACTTCAGAGTTACAGTAACAAAACCAGCATGGCATTTGCACAAAAACCGTCATGCAGACCAATGGAAGAAAACAGGAGATACAGAGACAAATCATCATATTTATATCCAGATGATTTTCAACAAAGGAGCCAAAAACATACGCTGGAGAAAAGAGCCTTTTCAACAAACGGTGCTGGGAAAACTGGATACCCATATGTAGAAGAACGGAACTATATCCCAATCTCTCATCCTGTGTAAGAGTCAACTCCAGATGGACTACAGACCTAGAGATTACACCAGAAACTCTGCAATTATTAGAAGGAGACACAGGATCAATTCTCCAATATACAGGCCCTGGTAAAAATCTCCTCAATAAAATGCCCAAAGCCCAAGAAATAAGGAGGTAGAATGCTTCTGGGTTCCATCTCCAGTACTACTAACAAAGAGAAAAAAGAAAAGAGTGAAACAACCAGTAAGCAAGAGAAAAACAATCAAAAAAACTTCAAAAAATCTAGACTTAATTTTGAGCTTGGCTGACGATGAATAATTTAGACTTAATTAGAAATGAATATCTGAATATCCTCCAGATTAAAGCAATCTACATAAAAATACATCTAACTCCCCTTCCCTGCAGCATGATGGACATTTTCCACAAATGTTCACATAGAGGCACCACCCACTTCCTACACACACGCATCTACACGCTGGTTTAGCAGAAGAGGTGGAGGTTCAGATGGGGTGGGAGATCATGCTCTTGGCTCCATAACTCTGGGGTCCTATCTTGTTGGGGCAAGAAGCCAGAAAAGACAGACTAGGTTCTACCTTCTCAGCATGCTTGGCTTCATCCGGATTTTGGTCAGTTTCTTCAACATCTTCTTCATATTGTCCATTGTTTAGGACCCAGGCTGCTGTCCTCTCTACCGGGGACATGGTGGCAGAGTCCACAGGTGACTGGACCTGCATCAGAAACAGTTATTAGCACTTACCCAAGAAAGCTCCCTCACTCATCAAGTGACATAAGAGACAGCTATTCTTCGATGATGTAACTGCGATTCCTCAGTTTTCTAATAAATCCTCTCAGCTGTAAGTAATATTTTATTAGTGCCAGGGTTAGGGATAAGAAAGAGAATAACCATTTGTAGAAGAACAAACTATTCGCGGGGCTCGGGAGGCGGAGACAGGAGGAGCGCGCAGGTTCGAAGCCAGCCAGGCTGGCTTAAGAGACCCTGTTTCCAAATAAAAATATAAAATAGGTCTGGGAGTGTAGCCCGGACACACACACACACACACACACACACACACACACACACACACACACACACACATTGCTGCCTTCTGCAGTCTGGCTTGGGGAATTGCTTGGCTGAGTCTTTCCTCTCGACTCTCTGCTGCGATCCTTCCTGATTCCTGAAGTTCCTACCCCTCTCCTTCCTTCTCCTAACAGGACATCCCCCCAGCTTCATTAAGTCACCTACTATACAAGACAGACAGATACACACATGCAAGTGCAAACATAAGCAGACATAGAGGAAGAAGAAAGGCTGACACACGTTAGCATTCAGTCGTTGTTAGGTATCATGATCGGTATCATTACCATGGCTGGAAACTGACCATTATATCAGTATTTAAAACAAGTAAATAGCCAGGCGTGGTGGCGCATGCTTGTAATCCCCGCGCTTGGGAGGCGGAGACAGGAGAATTGCGCAGGTTGGAAGTCAGCCAGGCTGGCTTAAGAGACCCTGTTTCCGCCGGGCGTGGTGGCGCACGCCTGTGATCTCTGCACTTGGGAGGCGGAGACAGGAGGAGCGCGCAGGTTCGAAGCCAGCCAGGCTGGCTTAAGAGAGCCTGTTTCCAAATAAAAATATAAAATAGGTCTGAGAGAGTGTAGCCTGGAGGTAGAAGGGTTCCATCCCCAGTACCACCACCACCAAAAGAAAGAACAAACTTTTCTGAATAGAAAGTTGTATCACATCCAAGGACCATTCATTTTCTCCTTCTAAAGAAAGTCAAAGACTTAAAATTTTTAATTTTCCCTGTGGCCCAAATGCTGTTAGGTACCAAGCTACCTACAGAAATTAAGATAATGATACAAGGAGAGGAAAAAAAAAAGCACAACTTGGGAGTTGATTGCTCAGGTGAGGAAATGTCTGTTGGACCTCGAGATGACCATGCAAAGAGCTGATTAATGCTGCACTCACACTCACAAGGCAGTATCTTATATGCCAGAATGGTTTTCACATCAACCGTTTAGAGAAGGAGAAGAACAAGTGAGACTGGTTATTTTTACAGAACACTGGCTTCCTGATGGCCAAGACCGTTCAGGAGTCCATGCTTTGGACCAGATATGGGATGAAAACAACGGATACTGGATAGTCTAAGGCATATTTGTACCCAGTTAGGTAACGATAAACTGTCTTTTTCCAATATAAATAAACACTGGCCTTGAGGCTCAACCCTGATGATTAGTAGCTGAAGCTCTCAATTTCTTAAGTATTACTTTTCAAATCTACTGACTATGGATATCCTTCTCCTCCTCATTATCACCGCCATCCCCTGCACCATCCACACCATCCTGATCACTGTGGGCACGGAGGTCTGACTGTGAGGTCTGGACATGAAGTCATGTCGGAGGAGGGCCGAGAACAAAGAAACAAATTGAGAAAGCATCCTCTGCCATTGCTCTGTCCCGAGAGGCCCTGGCCCCAGCACACGCCCAGCGGCCACACGACCGCTCCTGACCGCACTCCCTGTCTTGCCCTTAAGGAGGTGGCTTCTGACTGGTGGGCTCTCTCCCTGGTCAGACGCTTCCTTCCAGGGTTTATTCCTAAAGCCAGTTTCCTGCGGTCAGGCCGTGTTTTCTTTGTCTCCATACACGCCAACAGTCACTTCACAGGGGATTTTTTTTTTTTTTTGGTGGTACTGGGGGTGGAACCCAGAGGCTTTCTACCTCTGGGCTACGCTCCCAGACCTGTTTTATATTTTATCTGGAAACAGGGTCTCACTAAGTTGCTGAGAGCCTCACTAAGTAGCTGAGGCTGGCTTCGAACCTGTGCGATCCTCCTGTCTCAGCCTCCCAAGTGCGGGGATTACAAGTGTGCACCACCACGCCCAGCTTTTCGCAGGGGATTTTAAGGACTGAATAAGGTCCTGCATGTGGGAGCTTTTCAGCAACTTGAGAGTGCTACAGAGGTTACGTGTGAGTCGCTGCTATATTTATGTTTTGAAAACTAGGACTGGATGTTACAGTTTATATTAGGCTATTGAACACTAGTGTTTTTTCCACAAACAGTTTGGGAAATAGGCATTTTTCCTCCCTCTGGCTTGCCAGAGAGGAAGAGAGCGAAAACGAGAGTCAAAGTGTGAAAGGGGGGAGGAAAGAGCAGAGGAAGAGACAGGAGAGGGCCGGCAGGCACGGCATGTTATGAGCTGGTCTTTCATAATGAAAAGGGACTTGTAATTTTGAGGACCCACCATCCCATAATTTCATAGTTGAAGAAAATGTTCTTTCCCACACAGAGCCTTACACCTTAAGAATCTTTAAATAGTTCTGGGTTAGAACTCAGTTATACTCTAGGAAGTTCAAGAGAGGGGGGATTTTGTTTTTGTGGTACAGGGATTGGACCTGGGGGGCATCTATCTCCTAGCTACACACCCAGCTCTATTCTTTTAAATTTTGAAACAGGATTTCAATAGGTTGACGAGGGTCTCACAACTTGCTGAGGCTGTCCTTGAACCTATGGATCCTCCTGACTCAGCCTCCCCAGTACTGGGATTACAAGCGTGCGCCACCACATCCAGCTAACAAGAGGGTATTTTGATGATCTCGAGAGTGGATGAAAAAGATTTCTGCAGAGACTAAAGCATTATTAGAGCTGGGCTGGGAGACACTTCAAGACTATGCACACAAAAGTTATCTGAGGGTATTTCGTAAAGGTTTGAAGAGGAACCTGTTTGGCTGATATAGAGATTATGGATAGGTATCGATAATGAGGGCTTCATGCCTGAGAGTTGATGTGTAGTTTGTCCAAGTACAAGTGTACAAACACATACAAACACACACGTGCAAACCGTGGATGAGAGTATAGAAATTTGTTCTCTATGGCCACTATTTACCTATCGATATGTCTTAAGCTTCTGTACACTTAGTACTAAAACTGTCTCCACCTCCACCGTGGTTATAGATGTGTTTCTTATACATTTATTTGTATATTATTTTATTTTCGTCACATCTACCTTATGACTAACATATTGTTTGTTGATTTTCATTTTAATTCATAAGGATGCAGGGAATGAGCGACATCTACCAACAAGGCAGTTTGGTTTTATCGGCATCAGCACCTCACTGTGTTTCTTGACTTTTCCTTTCTACTCTAGATGGATGCGAGCTGAGGGACGGGCTGACACGGGCCGCTGGGCACTTCCCACCAGAGCCCTGGAGGCCTTCTTGGTGACCTCGTGGGGTGAATGGCAAAGGCAGTGTTCAGAAGCCAGGGACAGCAAGCAGGGCTTAAGGTAACAAGAGAAAGCGGGAAACCACAGGCCACGGTGCCAGGTCCACACAGAGGACAGAGCAGAGCCCCGCCCCAGTGGAGCAGCACTGGGGCCTGCCCCACAGCTCTGTGGGGACAGGAGGGTGCCTACTGTTCAAGGAAAAAGGACCCCAACCCAGGGAAAGCAGCCTCTTCTTACCTAGGTGGCGGCCATTTCTAGTTAGCTAAGCCCATGGGCTAAGCAGTACTGGTACAATCATGAGTTTGATGTTCTGTATATGTTTTATATATCTATAGATATATTTATATACTGATAGCTATATATTTTTCTATTATGTAGCAACACAATTACATGATGATGGTGATGATAATGATGATGACGACGATTTAGCAATACTGGAGATTGGATCCAAGGCCTTGAACATGCTAAACAAGTGTTCTACCACGGGGCTAAATCCCTAGTTTTCCAGCCCAATACAATCAAATAAACACCTTGTGTATACTTGAATACTTTTGAATGTCACTCTCTGCGAACACTGACCTACAGGATGTATTATCATCTATAAAACATAACTATCCATGTCAAAAATTACTACAGGAAAAGTCAAAAGTTACTATGGGAAAAAGTCTGGGAAAGAGCTTGGCACCTGCGCGGTGCCTGCCACTCAGTCACGCCGCAGCGCCCCCTGCTGGATTGTTTCTGTATTGGTAAAGGGAAGTAGGAACGGGGGCTCCGGTTTTTGTTACACGTGCACCTGAAAGGCACAAAGAGCAGAGCATTGAGTCTTAAAACATTAGTAGAAAGTCGACAGTTAAAGGACACAAATGCCCTTTTAGTTTAACAGTCTTATCACTTTAACACACAGGGCACAGAAAAGCTGTTTGACTGAAAGCAATAGCAGTTCAATAGCAGTTGAGATAAAGTAGCTATTTTAGCATTAGGAATTATTACTCCAAGCAGCTAATTTGATAGCTTTCTGCCTCATATGGCTAGTGAGGTGTTGTCTGAATTAACTTGCTTTATCTACAGCGATTTGTTATAGGTAACTTTATTGTCTATAAATGCCCTGCAAACTAAGGGTATTCCTAAGAACTAAGACCTTAGCCCCTAAAAGCATATTAGAACAAGGACACGCCGGGCGTGGCGTGCATAGCTGTAATCCAGTACTTGGGAGGCTGAGGCACAGGGCACAAGCCTGGGCAATTTAGTGAGACGCAATCTCCAAGTAGAAAACCGAAAGGCTAAGGATGCAGCGCCTCGGCACAGCGCTCCTGGGTGCTGCCCCAGCACTGCCCTCCCTGCAGACAGGAGCAACAGGGAGCGCTCACCAGGTAGGGAATCTGGGCTTTACTGTTGAGATGTAAACACAGGGCTGGTTCAGCCCACAGGTGGCAGGGATTGCTACTGTATCCTATAGCTAGCTCACGTTCCATGGGTTATAAGGGACTGTAGAATGGGAAGTCAGCACTGCCGGTCTCTACCTTTTTATTGGTTGAATCTTATTTTCAGCTTGATATATCTTACCACTTGTCTGACATTCAGTACGTGGTCAAAATAACAAAAGAGCCAGGCATAGGCACACACCTATAATCCCGGAAGCTGGGAGGCTGAAAATGATCACAGGTTCAAGATCAGCCACAGCATTAGGGAGAATCTGTTTAAAACAAAAACAAAAACAAACAACAACAAAAAAAACCTGGGATGGGGGTATAGCCCAGAGGAAGAATGCCCCTAGGTTCAATTCCCAACCCAGTAACAAACAATTCTTCAACTCAGTATCAAACAAAAAGCACCAAATAACAAAATAAAAATTACTAAATAAATGAGACCAATATTAACTATCCCTTCTATTTATTCATTATGTCTTTATAAAATTATAAAGAGACTAGAAAGCACTATTAAATAAATCAAAAGTACCTATATTAGACTGAAGAAAAACAGAGGTGATTTCTGTTTCAAAATTGTTATAATACATGCTTGATATAAAAATATACACTGTCTTTGATAGTTTTTCTTTTGGCCTCAAGCGTGCCAGTCTTATAATTGGTTCCAATTATTCAACCAATATAATGGCATTATATCATACCGATTATATTTTTTCTTTTTGCAGTACTTAAGATTGAACTCAGGGGCAATGTACCTCTGAGCCCCTCCCTCCGAGGCCCATCTTTATTTTATTTTATTTATTTTATTTTTTAAATTTTTATTGGTGCATTATATTTATACATCATATTGGGGTAAAAAACTTTTTATTTTATTTTGAAAGAGAGTCTTGGTAGGTTAAGGAGAGTCTCACTGCTTGCTGAGGGTGTCCTCAAACCTGCAACCCTCCTGTCTCAGTCATCCAAGTACCAGGGCTACATTCGTGAGCCACCATACCCAACTTCATTTTTTTTTTTTTTTAAAACAAGGTCTCATTAAGTTGCTGAAGCTGATGAGCGTGGGGTCCTCCTATGTTAGCCTCCTAAAAACTGGGATTACAGGCAAGCGCTACCATGCCTGGCTCATCCCCAGGCCTTATCATTTTTATTTTTAAATTTTGAGACAGAGTTTCAAGAAGTTGCCCAGTCTGGTCCTGAACTTGCAATCCTTCCTGCCTCAGCCTCCTGAGTAGCTGGTTATAGGAGTAAGGCACCACGCCCAGCTCATATAGTTCTTTTGAATGGTGATGATTAGTTAAGCACGCTCCAGATACTTGTGAAATTCGGTTTATTTATGAACACTCTGGGCTCTCTTTAGAATTCATAACTAATGTACAGTTGATTATTAGGAGGACACTGTCTGTCCTCTAGTCCTTGGGAAGCAGTTTTCTTCTGTGCTTGTTCCATCCCCTTTATGAGCTGGCCACGTAGTAAAAGTTAACATCTCTAGGTGGTGGTCAAAGGAATTGAGGCTGGCAAGCCCATCTTGCATAGCTTCAGCTTCAGCCTTAGAAAGCGAATTTGTATCCACTGACTTTCAAAATGATACATTAAAGAAAATAAAAGATAAAAAAGAAGAAAAGAGTAGGCATTCCCATCAGGAATCTCTCCCTTTTGAGATGAGGCTGTAGAATGCTTCCCTGGGAAAAGTAACAATGCTTTGGGGCAGAGGGCCTGACACAGCAGTTTCACTGATACTACCATTAGTCATAGCCTGGCGATCTGGGACGGCTGACAGCAGGCCAGCTCCCTGTCCCTTGCTAGCCAGCATTTATTAGGTGTAAACAACACTCGCTGGTTTCAGCTTCGTCGTCGTCTGGAGTAGGCTCTCATAAATGAATAACACTTCCTCTATCAACAGCAAAGAAAGGGCTGTCTAAATTCACAAGTGAGCTCAGCATTCTTAAGAAGTGATCAGACAGACATTCAACAAATCCAAATGTGAGAAGTGTGTTATACTGATGGGCTTCTCGGACACCTGCTTTAAAAGGTCTACTGTTAGGGGCACGGTAAACCTGACCGACTCATACCTCAGAAATGAACAAGCCCTACTAGAGTGCATGATATGTGAAAAATAAAAAGAGAAACGAGAAAGAAATCCAAACAGAGGCCTACCAGGTTCAAAATATTAAAAGTTTTCTTGAAAAAATTCTTCCCTCTGTAAATGACTTCACTAGGATTTTCTTTCTCTCCTACTCACTATTTGGAGATGACGGGAGTCACCCACACTGCCAACAATGCCCTCTCCTCTGTGCTAAGATACAAATGGAATTTGCAGGGGACAAAGCCACTGATAATTACAGACGCCCAGAGAACAATCCCTACATAGAAATCCTCAAGTTCTGAGGAGAGAAGAATTCCCCAACACAATTTGCAATTAAAATATGTAAAGGAATTTGCCTTAAAAAATGTGCTGATTATATAGAACTTTAGAGGCTTCATGGGAGTGAGATGAGAAACATAAGCAAGAAACGACAAGATAAGGAATAAAAAGAAAACAACATAAGTTCAAAAGAATGAACCATCTGGGTAGAAAAAGGCAGGCAGTTGAGCAATCAAAATACAGTGATTTTTGTTTCAGTTATCAGCACAGGCGTCAACAAAATAAATATCACAAGTTGTGCTAGGTCGTCTCACTGTTAGCTGTGCCCCACTCCATGTCAGTAAAATGCAGATATTCCCTAACTCAATGGTTGTGACACGAAACTCAATTTTTAAATCAGTTTTTCAGGATGGTATGCGTTTCTCCTCATCTGTCCGTCCGTCTGTCCGTCCGTCCATCCATCCACCCATCCATCCAAGTAGGCTTGTATTTACTAACAGATGCATGCATTCTGTGCTTATGTGATAGGTATTACATTTCCCTATAGTAAAAATGTAAATGATGATTTGTTCCAGCCGAGCATACAAAAGGCTATTCATTTCTAATATTTATAACCAATCAGCATGAGCCATGGGCCTGGGAATTAAGGGGTACACGATACAGGAGAAACAGGAAGGCGGAAGTGACAGAGGAGAATTTTAATTTTCCTTTCTTTCCAGGGCTGGACTAAGTCAACTTTTAAAAAAAATATTTATTCGACCTCGCCGCGCCCTCCCGGAGCCGCCTCTCCTTTCGCACCCGCATCCTGTGGGACACTGCGCTGCGCGGACATGGGTCGAGTGATGGTGGCCAGGCTGGGGCTGCTGCTGCTGGCACTGCTCCTCCCCACATTTATTCAAACCAAACCACCTTTGTGACGCTTTCAAGTAACTCCTCAGAGACTACCTCTGCTGCCCCAAATTCAACTCACGCCCCCCCAGCGCAGGTGGCAGCGCCCTGCGGTCGACAGCCGGCCTCCTTGTGGTCGTTCCGTCTTCTGCATCTCTACTGCTAGAGACTCGGGCCAAGAAACGCCTCTGCTTCCCCATCTTCTAAACCCAACCCAAATGGCGACCAGAAGCCTGAGTGTCAAGGAAGAAGCAGGTCTACATCAAATCTACTAATTCCATACCTTACTTTATTGACAGAGATATGTTGAGAATTCAAAATTTGGTTGAAAGACATTTGAAAGGGTTTCACAGACACTGAAAGCCAATACTAAATCTGCTGGAGTTCGTGTGCAAGATATAAAGAGATAACATCCCAAATTGAGACAGGATATCCTTGAATGTGGCATAAGAAATACAGACACTTAAAATTCTGAAAACGAGAATAGATTTTTATCTAAATGATGCAATGTGGAATGGAGGTTCGGTTTTCATTTGGTTAAGTCTGTTAAGGCCATAAAACCTTAGGTAATATGAAGAGCTTCCCTGTTCTGTTTATATGTGCTTTAGAAGGAATTCCAGGTGTTACTGTAAATCCTCAGTGCATTGTTTTGCAGTACTAATTTAATGCCAATATACTCTATCTAGATAAAGTTTCACATTGTTAAGCTATCACTTGTTCTTCTGGAAACTGAACTCTTCCTCCTCTGCGGCTTTGGGTTTGACATTGTCTGAACTTTGCTGTAGTAGTTGACATGTGCCGGGGTGCCGGGGTGACGATGGATTGGAATCATCCTGCAACCGAGCACCATAGCGAATGGTGTTGCTTATACAGCCTTACAAAGCCAGACGCCGGGCAAGTCAGTCCCATCTCTCGTTTCCATTCAACGAGAGCGCCAGATTCATTTAGCTAAACCGATTCCAAAGAGTAGGACTGCACCAACCCCAATTTATTTCAGAATGCTGCTTTTTATTTCTGCATCTGTTTTGAAGGTAAAATCACGAATCTTGAGATTAGAAGACAAATATATGAAGGAGCCAAAACTGTAAGTCAAGCATTCGGAAGGCGAAGACTGAAAGCTAACTGCATTAAATTCACAAAGTTTTTATACTCTTTCTGTAAATACTTTAAAAAAAAAAAAACTCTGGATCAGAATAACCACATTTGGAACACTTTTCTGTTATCAGTCAATAGTTTTAGGTTGTTAGAACCTGTTCTTGAGCCTAAATGTGGGCTTGATTCTGCTGTAAATCTTTTGCAACTGTCTCGATACACAGGAGCCTTTTAAAAATAGACACTTCCTGAAACCTTTTGTTCGCATGGTCACACACTGATGCTTACAGGTTCCAGTATCTAATATGGCCACAGTAGTGTTGATAACCAAAGGTATTTTTTTCATCTCTAGAAAACCTACATGGGAACAAACAGATCTGAAGCTACTGTGTGTGTGAATGAACGCCCCTCTCTGCTTCAAACCTGAATGCTGCACATCTATTTGGATTGTATATTGTGTTTGTGTATTTATGCTTTGAGTCATAGTAACTTCTCATGTTACAGAATTGATTTGCATTGGACACAAACTGTAAATAAAAGGAAATAAATGGCTGAAAGAAAAAATCATTCATTCATTCATTCATTCATTCATTCATCTATTTGTTTTGCGGTACTGGGAATTGAACCCCTGGCATTTTACCTCTAAGCTACATCTCCAGCCCTATTTTTATTTTTGCTTTGAAACCAGGCCTAAGTAGCTGAGGCTGGCCACGGACCTGTGATCTTCCTGTCTCAGCTCCCAAGTACAGGGCTTACACTATGCCCCAGCTCTAAGCTAACTTTTTTTTTTTTTTTTTTTTTTTTTTTTTTGGTGGTACTGGGGTTCCTGGAAGCCCTCCTTCCTCCGGGCTACACTCCCAGACCTATTTTATATTTTTGAAACAGGGTCTCTTACGCCAGCACGGCTGGCTTCGAACCTGCGCGATCCTCCTGTCTCCGCCTCCCAAGCGCGGGGATTACAAGCGTGCGCCACCACGCCCGGCGTTCTAAGCTAACTTTTGAAAAGCAGAAAGGCCCTTTCCTCTGTCCTTTCTCTCTTTGCCAGTCTGCTGTTATCTACTTCCTATCCCGTTTTTAACGTCCTCCTGCTGCCCTAAACCCCGAGTAAATGTTCATGCCCACAGGACACTTCACCTTTAAAGTTACTTATGTTTCTTTTCTCCTCCCAATAGGGTTTAAATTCTTTGAAAGTAGTTGCTGTTAGGCTAACACAAAAACAATGTGAAGAAACTAATTCACAATAAGGTGGGAGTGATCGACAGCTTTCTAACACAAAAATCATATGTATATACATGTATGAATAATATACATTTATAAATAAAATGTGTATATAATATAGATAAAAGATGCACAGAAATATATATTTCTTTTCTTTAGGTGAAAGCGCTATTTAATCAATGAATTGGTAAAATTTGGGGGAATATAACAAAATAAAAATATTAAGGGTAAAGAAAAAGTTTATTTCTTAAATTTCTCAGGATATAACGACCAACTAGGAGGTTGTGCCAAGGAAGTGTGTTCCAGGAATAGCTTAACTTGGCCAATTTTATTTTATTTTTGGTTACTGGGTGATTGAACTCAGGGCATTTGACCTCTGAGCTTTACCCCCCGCACATTAAAAAAAGTGCTTTTTTTTTTTTTTTAAATAGGGTCTTGCTAGGTTGCTGAAGCTATTCTTGAAACCATGATCCTCCTGTCTTAGCCTCCCGACTCACGCCTGGCTTAGTCCTGCTTTTTATCCTCTTCCTTTGCTTCTGTATCAAGGGTTCTGTAAGTGTTGTAATTTTTGTCTTTAAAGAGTTATCAATGTGAGAGCAAGGAGTGAAGGCAGAAGCTGTCAAGTGAGTACTTCCTCATAAAAATGTAATCCCACTAACGAGGTACACTGGGATTCTACTGGAGTCCCCCTGCCCAGTTACTCTGCTGCAGAAAACCATTTGTCATAGAGTCTTTTTACTCATAAGACTCCCTGGTACTTATAAAGGATAGTGAGGTTTCAAAAATTCAATGAATATAACACTTTTAAGGAAGAAATATTTTTAGGTAACACACACACATTTGCTAAGGTTATGAGTTCATTCAAAGGGTAAAATATGCTCAGTGCCTCGAAACGTAATATTCAAGAAAGGAATGGTTAAATTCTTGGCATACAAATAAGAAAAAAGAAAGTGACAATTGTCCACTCGGCCCGGCATGGTGCGTGTAGGCCAACAGCACTGTACGGGCCGGGGCCATCAATGCTTGCTGGCCACGCGTGCTTCTATTTTTTTACCCTCTTCTTTACTTTGCCTCCATAGGCGTTCAATTGTTTATTTTCCTAGCCATTTCCAGGAAAAGGCAGGCGGGATTTGGCATTTCTCAAGGGAGTTGGGGGGTGAGTGAGGAGCAGTTACCTTACATTCTTAGCTCAAAATGCAAAACTTTATTCTGGAAGCTTAAGGAAAAAACCACAAAGGGAGAGCTTCCAGATTCCCCAAGTGTCGCTGACTTTGCCTACGGAGTTCCTCGTTTAAGTGCGCGAGAGCACCTTTGCCACCACAGATCTGAGTGCCCGCTGAGCAGCGGCTCCCCTGCCTATGGAGGGAGCCCCGGGTGTGTGAGAGGCTCCTAAGGTGCTGAGGCAGGTGACAGGCTGCTGTCTCCCTTGGCTGGAGTCTCCCGAACTGCCCATTTCTTCTTTCCATTTAAAGGTTGCAGAAAAAATATATATATTTTTTAATCTGAGGATTGAGCCCAGGGGTATTCTATTTCCAGGCTACTATACCAAGCTTTTTATTTATTTATTATTTATCTATCTATCTATATTTTGAAACCAGGTCTCACGTAGTTGTGGCGGTTGGTCTCGAATCTGCAATCCTCCTGTCTCAGCCTCTGGATACTAGAATGATAGAGGTGTGCCACCATTCCCAGCTTGCAGAATTTTTTTTTTTAATTTCTGAAAAAGAGTCTCACTAAGTTGTGGAATCTGGCCAAGAACCTGTGATCCTCCTGTCTCAGTCTCCCAAGCGCAGGGATTACAAGTGTGCGCCACCATGCCCAGCAGACAACATTCTTAAGGGAAACCTTGTTAGCAACCGGATTTGCCAGTGATCCTCCCTCCCAATAATTTATATATATAAAGAGCCATGGAAACAGCTGCAGTGAGCAGAAGCCCAACCCCTCCAGCCCATTCCTACCTGCTGCGTCTGCTGTCTCTGGATTGCTCGCACTTTGGGGACAGGGCTCTCTCTGGAGGAAGAGGACTGCTGTCGGGACCGGCTCCCATTCTGCACAGGTTCGGCCACCAGGGCAGCAGAGGCCACGGACATGCTTCCAGTGCTCCGCAAGGAAGCGCTGTGGGGCAGGGACGGGGGCGCTTTGGCTCGGGCCCCTAGCCCAGCCTGGTCCATTTTCCGGATCTGAGCCTGCCCAGTACTGTTCTGCCGTGGCAGGGCGAGAGGTATGTGTCTGTCTGGCACTGCGTGCCTCCTGGAGAAGTCTTCACTCTGGGTGCTCCGCTTGGTGAAGTCCTCCATGCTACTGTTGCTGGGGCCGCTGAGTTTGAAGTCTTCACTGTTACTTTGGCTTCGAGAACTGGCAGTGCTTAGGTTTTCCAAACTGGAGTCGACGGAGGCCTTTGGCATTGCTGGGATGGGGTTATTGAGGTGGTAGACGGGGTTCTGGAAGGACAAGGGCTGCAGACCTCCCGGCTGGGTCAAGGCCGGGTGCAGGGGCCTTCTCACTTGGGGCGCGCTCTGGGGGGTGCTCTGACTTTCCCGCAGGTGTTTGATGCTGGCCACCTGGGTGATGGAGAGCTGGCTTCCCGTCAGGCGCACAGGCACATCAAGCATGACAGACGGGAGCTCCGCCGGCGCCACGTGAGTGTCCTGGAGGTCCATGAGGGAGATGCTCCGACCATTAGGAAGGCTACTTTCCTTCTCGTCCTTCTCAGAGTAAGTCATGCTCTGGGAGGAGGCTTGCTGAACAAGCAGCAATGTCTTCCCTCTGAAATAGCTGTCTGTATTGTCCTGACTGGGAGACTTTAGTTTATGCAAATCACTGTGGAAAAGGAAAGGACTTTGAATTACTCCCGAGGCAAATTCGACAGAGTTAATATTCTTCAATTTGGGTATATGAACTCTTTGCAGGCCCAGTGTGGATACTGAGATTTCTTTGGAAACTCAGATTTCATCAGTACAAGTTTTAGAATAAAAGCCAGCATTTTAGTTTTCCCTCAAAGGTGGAGCATAACACTGTGTATCCACCTCTATCATGGTCTTCAGTTTTCCTTAGAATTCCAATAATCTCCTGTTTGGGTTTTATACTCTCCCAAGGTATTATGATTCATACTTGATTAGTTCTGTCTCAACCTTCAAAAGAAGCTTTGAGCAGATAACCCAAGGGTTCCTGCTAAAGGCACAAACCTCGCCAATCCAGAACGGGGAGTGTAAGCATCAGTGTTGTATCTACCAGTCCTGCTGACACAGCTGGATATAAAATGGTTTTACCTGAGGGTCTCCCAACTTGTGAGTGCCACATCACATAAAAACATCAATTTCACAAAGCCCTTAATCTTCCAGTAAGCATGACACAGATTTTATGTTTATTGACTATAACTCTATACCGTCATCCTAGAAAATATCCTAGATTTTGTACATTATCCTAGATCTTGTACATTAGAACAAGTACATAGCTAGTTCATCTCAGATGACTCTCTTCACTTGTTCATGACTTTAAAGTTGTAAATTCAACAAGTAAGTTCAACAGATTTCTGCTTAAGCCTAAACATTATCTTTCTCCATGACAGTAGTTCAGACTCTTTCATACCTGTCAGTGGGGTCTTCAAATATCTTCTGCAGCCCCGAGGAGAGGCTCCCGCTGACGTTTGGACTGGAGCTATGCTCAGTGAAGCGTCTCAGCTGCTGTTGGATTGGTGTGGGATTAGTCAGAGACTTGGTGATATCGGCGAGAACACGAGGGAGCGGCCCCAGCTTTGCCACGGTCGCCTGTAGGAAGGAATTTTCACCCTGATGGATAAGAGGCATTGTGACACCCAGCACAGATTGTTGGGGGTACGGTGCCCATTCATGGAGGGGTGTGGGTTGGAGGGAAGGGTGGGTATGTGCGAATGAGAGTGGCAGGTTCATAATGCATTGTTATGGAGCAGCGGGACCATGGCGTCGAGATGGATGGAGGAGGCGACACAAGGCGCAGGAGACGTTGAGGGAAGAAAGGAAATAGAAATTAGGATTACGCAAATAAAAATTAAAAGACATGCTCAAAACAACCAAACTATTGCCATTCCAACTAAAATAGCATGCAAAGCAAATCAAATCTCTGGGCTGTTAACAGACCAAGGTGGAGAGGGGGAGGAGAAGAACCAAACACCTTCTAACTAGAAGGACTTCAAGGCCAGAGGATCGACTAGTGCGGTGAGACTTCCAAAGGAAAAGGATCATGGGAGCAAAGACGCACACGCTGACGCAGGGGACGGTGGTGCATTCAGGGATCCAGCACGGCGGGGCGGCCCGTCGACACCGCCAGCCCTGTCCTCTCCTGGTCAGTCTGGGCAGCCCTGACCTTCTTCAAGTTTTGTTTTTGGTAGGCTGTTGACAACCGACCACCTACCTACCTATCATCCTTCCTCCTTCCTTCCTTTTAAAAATACACTTTTAATGGTGCACTGCAGTCTCATCTCCTAATCTCTTCAGAGTGACAGGGACACACATGCACACAGCACTTGGTGGAGCTCTGTATGGGATGTCTCAGTATACTCCTGTTTCCCAGAAACAGAGACTAAAAGGGAAAAGTGTGTTTATACAGCAAAGCTATTAAAAAGACCATGAGCTTGAGTAACCGGGTCTATTTACAGGATAACTGTGATAACTGAATAACAAAGTTATTCAACAAAGAATCACCTTTTGGCTGGCTTTATCCACCTGGGTCTTTCTGTCCTCTAGGGCGTCGCCTCATGGGGCCAGCGGCCTTCTCAACAGCGAGCTGTCCGTGGCTGCCTCTGACTACTGCCTCCTCCACGCTCAGTGACCTTGCACCTGCTCCCCCAGGTGAGTGTCCTGGAGAGAACGCCCTCGAGGCTCTCCAGCGTGGAGCCAAGACTCACTACCAAGGAACTGACCCTCAACGTAGCTGCAGCTTAAAACATAGCTAGCATTTCCAAAGGTGAAGAGGGGGTTCTTGAGACTAAGAAGTAGTTTATTGTTTTGTGCATGCTTTAAGTATCAGTGGGCACACTGCCAGTTATGTCTCTTCAGGAAAATTATCTTTGTTAATACATTTTCCTTTTCTTTAATTTTGATTAATACAACATTTTTATAACTAGAAAAATGAAAGAAAACAAATCTTTATACAGAAAAATAATTTTGTTTTTTGAAGTTGTTCTAACATCTAAACTATTTTCTACTGCAAAATCTATTCTATTTTTTGTAAAACTTCAGAAGGAAATGATTGGCATGCTTTACATTTACTTATTAATATGACAGGTAAGAACATTCATAGTTAGAAAAAAGTTTTTTCTCTCATGAAAAAAGTTATTTAAACATGAAAAACAGTAATTTCTAAGTTTGTATTTTTTTTTAGAAATTGCTAGATGAGGTTTCATCTCATTCTATTACCAATGAATAAGAATACATATCAATATTTGGTATTACGTTTTAGACAAACTTTTCAGATATGTATTATATGTAAATTTATATATATTCATTAATTAAGATAATCATTTTAAAATGTATTAATCATTTTATAGCTTTCTAGAATTTGACTGCTGTGGAACACATTATTTTATTCAGAAATGATGACCATTTACTTTTAGATATCTAGGGCAAAAGGCTCCTTTTCCCAAGCAGAAAGGGCGACTCTGGTCCCTCATCGATATTCTCCACGACTCGGGGCACAAGTTCTCCACCTCCCGCTTCTCATTACTCGTTCAGCCGACTTTACCTTATCAAGTTGGGAAACTACTTCCCACAGTAAGGAATGCAAAACTGAAAGTTCTCGGCCCAGATCGATGTAACCGTCAAAGCCTGGGGTGTTTGAGATGGTGTCTGGGTTGGAGATCTCCAGAAGGAAGCGTTTCATGCCTCCCCATTCGTGTTCTAAGAAATCATTCATGAATGCCATGTATTCCTCTTTGTTACCAAACCTGAAGCAGAGGGTGAGAAACGAGGAAGAGCATGTTGAAGAAGAGACTGAGGACGGTTCTGACTTGACTTTACACACACAGAGGCACATTACTTTCTAATTTTGTGGCATAGCTTCTGATTTTACTTTGTAAATGAAAGGGCTAAAGCACCCATCCTCCCTCCCCCTCCCCCTCTCTTTGCAGTCCTGAGGATAGAACCCTAGAACCCAGTGTTCCCAGAGGCTAGGCAAATGCTTTACCACTGAGCTACACCTCCAGCCCTACTTTCTTATTACTTGATACATACCAAAACACAAAGAAAAGAAAAAATTGAATAGCTTTCTATTCTCTGTAGGTTAAAGACACTTATTTTTTCCTGGTATTTAAGGTTCTCTATAGTATAGTTCTTATTTACCTATTAAATGCTCACCAGTCTAAACTTCAATATTGCTAGTGTTTTCAAAGTCTCTCAAATACTTTGCACAGTATCTCCCCCACTGATCCATAGTACATATTCTAAAACCTCCAATGGATTCCTGAAAATATGGAATACAGAACTCTATATATTATGTCTTATTCCAATACATAAATACTTATTAAACTTCCACCTTTTAGGTGAAAAGGAAGACCTTAAAGCTTTTCTTTGCATATTTGAATTTTCAGCATCACTACTTTTATATTCTGGATTACTTGGCATAAACACCGTGATACTTTGATAATCGATCTGATAACGAAGAAGCTTACTAACGGAAAGGTAGCATATACAGCGTGTATATGTTGAACGAAGGAAAAATTCATGCCCTGGGTGGGAGAGAGCTGGCCAGCATGAGATTTCATCATGCTACTCAGAATGACATGAAATTTAAAACTGACATTTCTGGAAATCCCATTTAATATTTTTGGACCACAGCTGACCAACTGTAACTGAAACTATGGAAAGAAAAACTTTGGATAAGGAAAGACTATTGTATTCTTTTTCTCCTCCAAGCTTTTGCTCATGTTCTTTATTTCCACTACTGAAGAAACTTCTTTGCCTATACAGATTCTAGCCATCTTCAGGGCCTATTTTTTTTTTTCTTTCTTTCTTTCTTTTTTTTTTTTTTGGTGGTGGTACTGGGGCATAAACCTAGGGGGATTCTACCACCGATATGCCCCAGCCTTTTTTATTCTTTATTTTGAGACAGAGTCTCAACTAAGTTGCCCAGGCTGGTCTCAAACTTGCAATCCTCATGACTTAGTCTCTAATGTACTGGGAATAGAGGCCTGTGCCACTATGCCTAGACAGGGTCTAATTTAAATCTATAAAAGGTATTCTAAAATAAACTAGAAATGGTTTTTTATCAGAATTAGCTCAAATATGGGTAAATATGTACGTGTGTGTGTGTGTGTGTGTGACTGACTGAGGATTGAACCCATGAGGATTCTACTTCTGAGCTACACCCTCAGCCCTATTTTACTTTATTTGACTTTTGAAACGGGGTTTCACTAAGTTGCTGAGGGCCTGGCTACATTACTGAGGCTGGCCTCAAGTCTGCTCTTCTCTGGCCACACAGTCTCCGAAGTATTGGGATAACAGGTATGAGCCATGGTGTAAGACTCAAATATGTATCTTTCTACACTGAGGACACAAAGTTAAAACAGGGTACTTTAAAAAAGACACTATTTATATTAGAAAACAATGTTTCATTAAAGTTTTAATTATTTTCTTCCATGAACTGCTAATAGAAAGTTAAGCCTCTATATTAAGTACAACTGTCTTTCATTTTGCAAGTGTGAATTCTTTCCCAATTACTTCTTAAAATTATTCTGTAAGTTATGAAACGAACATAAATTTACTGAGGAAAAAGCTGAAAATAATGAAAAGTGGAAAGAAGAGAGTGGGTGGAGCCATTTGGCTCCTACATATATTTGCTGTTTGCATTTAAGTGCAAGTGCTTTTGGCTTTTGGCTTTCGCCTGAAAACATTTAAACCTGCAGAAGAGTTGAAAGAATGCACAAGAAATACCCATACACCTTTCATCTGCAACGAAATGTCACAACGTCACCTATTTTGCCAAATCTGCCTTCACTATTTATACATACACAGGGATATTTTTTTTCTAAACCATTCTAAATAAAATTACAGACATCACTTCTACATACTTCATTCTAATTTTTTGAGAATAAAGAACATTACTTACATAAACCAATGCCATTTTCACATTAACACTTTTAAAAATATGATTCACGAATCATCTTATATATAGCCCATATTTACATTCTACCAATTTTTCCTCAAATAACTTTTTTTTTTGCCCTACTTGAGATTAAATTCAGGATTAATTTACCATTGAGTTACCCCTCCAGCCCTTTAAAAATAAATTTTTTTTTGAAACAGGGTCTCACAGCCGGGCGTGGTGGCACACGCTTGTCATCCCCGCGCTTGGGAGGCGGAGACAGGAGGACCGCGCAGGTTCGAAGCCAGCCGCGCGCGCTGGCTTAGGAGACCCTGTTTCCAAATAAAAAAATGTAAAAATAGGTCTGGGAGTGTAGCCCGGAGGTAGAAGGGCTTCCAGGAACCCCAGTACCACAAAAAAAAACCCAACAACAACAACAACAAAAAAACAAAGAAACAGGGTCTCCCTAACTTGCTGAGAGTCTTGCTAAATTGCTCAGGCCGGTTTTGAACCTGTGCTCCTCCTGTCTCAGCCTTTCAATTACTGGGATTACAGGAACGTGCCACTATACCCAGCTCAAAGGATTTTTATAAAAATTTCAAGTTTAAGATCTAAATGAATTTCACGCATCATATTTCGTCTCATCCACTAAAGTATCTTCCTGCCTTTTGCATTTTTCTTAACATTGTCTTCTTTTTCTTGGTGGTGCTAGGGATGGAGCCCAGGGGCATTCTACCTCCAAGCTACACTCCCAGCCCTATTTTTTATTCTTTATTTTGAAACAGGGCCTTACTAAGTTACGGAGGCTGGCCACAAACCTACAATCCTCCTGTCTCAGCCTCCCAAGTACTGGGATTACAAGTTTGCACCACCATGCCCAGCTCCTTACCACTGTCTTTAAGAAGTAACCAGGCAAGTGGTCAGAGATAATATAACTACGGAATTTGATTGTTCTCCCTCATACTTCTAGAATAATAGCATGGCCACTGATTTGTGTCCTATCTTTTTTATACTAGTTCTTTAAAGGGGGTCTTTTTTTTGTCTTTTTGGACTGGGGATCGAACCTGGGCGGTACACTTGCCATGCAAGTGCTTTGCCACTGAGCTACATCCCAGCCCTTTGTACTAGTTCTTTTCATTTCATTTAACTACATCTTTGTTTTCCATAGGATTAGTTATCCTTTGTAAATATTGTTTTAAGTGGCTACAAATATTCTATTTCGTTAAATGCGTGTACTATAGGTTACTTAATATTTAAGTTCCTCATTTCTTTCTTTCTTTTGTGACACTGGGGACTGAACATTACATTTGAGCTGTACCTCGAGCAGCCCTATTTTTTTTGGTACTGGGGATGGAACTCAGGGGCATTCTACCTTCAAGCTACACCTGCAGCCCTATTTTTTATTTTGAAACAGGATCTCACTAAGTTGCAAAAGACCTAAGTAGCTGAAGCTATCTGGAAACTGCAGTCCTCCTGCCTCAGCCTCCCAAGTACTGGGATTACAAGTATGGGCCACCATGGCCGGTTTGTCCAATTTTATTTTGAAACAGGGTTTCACTATGTTGTGGAGGGCCTCACTAAGTTGCTAAGGCTGGCTGTGAATCTGTTATCCTCTTGCCTCTGCCTCCCAAATACTGGGATTACAGGGCATGTACCTGGCTTTTATTGTTATTTTTATTGACAACACAATAAAAATCTGGTAACATGAGTGATTAGGCCCCTTAATCCTATTTAAATTTTAGGCCTTGCTGGGTGTGATGGCACACACCTGTAATGTCAGTATTTGGGGGTCTGAGACAGGAGGATTGCAGGTACAAGACCAGCCTCAGCAACCTAGCAAGGCCCTGTTTCAAAACAACAACAAAACAAAACAAAGAAAATTTAAAAAGGGCTGGAGTACAGCACAGAGGTAGAATGCCTCTGGGTTCAATTCCTGATACGCACGCACGCACGCACGCACGCACGCACGCACGCACGCACAGCTTCCTGTAATTTTTTTAAGCTATATGGTTTAAGCATGGTTATGGTAGGCGGGATGACTTACTTGGCAAAGTTGGCCAGGTTCTGAATGACCTTGGCAATCAGAGTGAGTGTTCGAGACGTGCGGTCATCAGGATACTCCTGCATGAGGTTGAAAAGACTCGGGGACATAATGGCTGGGCAGAGAAAGCGCAGGAACAGCGAGGCGCTAATGAGCCGTTCGCTGATGTCCTGCTTGCCCCGGCTCAGGCACTGCTGTTTCCATGAGGCAAACACTTCCTTCAGCTCACGAGGGAAGACACTGAGGAAGAAGAGGAAGGAGTAGGGGGAGGAGGAGGGGGGAGGAGTAATAAATGTTCCAAATGTAAAAGTGCCCAAACCCACGACTGCAGACGCGATCCCACTCCACCCTGGCACGCCCCTGCTCTAGGGCCAGGCTCTGAGGAGGACCTAGTAGACATCTGGGAGGAGGCTTTGCAAATTCATGGCCAAGAGGTGTTGGAGAATTTACAGAAGGCCAGATGAAGACTGGAAACTGAAAACTATAAAACTCTAGATTAGTAGATTAGTATAAATTTAGTTTTGCAATGTGGGAAAATAGCATGAGACTCCTGACTAAACCATCTGGTTCAATGTAGCTCACCATAATCTCACTAAAGACTCTTCATCAGAAACCATCTAAAATCTCAACCAGTTGCTGGGGCTACAGCAATGATCAAAGTTCATGAACACATCTGTTCAACACTAGTAAATATTTTAGAAAGCTAGAAAAATACTTTTGGGTATTAGACAAAGCAGTACTAACGTTATGAAAACGATTATTTAGATAGCTAGTTTGGAAGTACTTCTATTAACAATGGAGATTTAAATTCTAGAAAGAATGTCCTAGGGAAAACTTCCAATTTCCCCCTAAGTCCTTCCTTTGTGATGACTTTAATATGACAAGATGTAATCCCGTAAGTGAGGGTCGCCAGCTCACCAGTAAGAGTTGATGATCTTGCAGAAAGCCAGCTCACAGCACATTTTTAGGTTGCTCTGATGGTCTATCAGTTCGCTAGACGAACATTTGCTGGGATCCACTTCACAGTTCTCATCTGACTCATACAAAGCTTTGATGAATTCTCCTATTTGAAGAGAGAGATGACAATATAACTAGTGTCTTCCTGAATAGATGAAAAGAAGTTAGGACTTCTGTCCTACAATGTGTAACATGGAATTCTTCTCTCAGACATGACACAGAGGGCGCAAAAGGCTGCCTCCAGCTGGGCGTGGCAAGGCACGGCTGTCATCCCAGTACTTGGGAGGCTGAGACAGGAGGATGGTAGGTTCACTGTCAAGCTCAGCAACTTAGTGAGGCCCTCCAAAACTTAGTGATACCCTGTTTCAAATAAAAAAGATAAAATAGGGCTGGGGTTGTAGTGCAGAGGTAGAATGTACTTGTGCTCAATCCCCAGTACCACGGGGCAGGGTGGGGGGCACCATAAAGGTCACTGCTTTGGAATTAAATAGCTATTACATTCTGCAAATCATGTTTAGTCTTCTTATCCTGGAAGTAGACCCACAGCAATCACTAACATCATTACAGTCTCTGCAAAACAGTAACAACAAAACTTTAAACCCTGGAGTATCTTTTGTCAGAAACCACAAATATATTCAACTAGCATGAAACTGTGATTTGTTATAAGGCTTATCAGGGTAACCAATACTACCATTATTCTAGAAAAACAAACAACCTGATCTTGATTGAGTAGCTACCTAAGTAGGGTCTTCGGGGTAATGCCGGTACCAAACGCAGCTGCAAGGGAGGCTCTCTAGCCTTTTTCTCACCACAGGGACAGCCATTTCACTTATTGCGAAATTACAGCAGCTCTCTCTATAAACTCCTGTGTACTTTCCATAGAATTTTAGCTTAGAGGCCCTGTGCACACGACCTTTCTATAAAGATGTGTCCAGTATTCCCTGAAAGAACACAGCCTTACCTACTTGTCCCTCCAGTGTACAGCTACACTTGCACGTCTTCTAATGGCCTATATTTTACACTGCTTTATGTTTATTTGTTCACATGTCTGTCTCATTTCTAGAATGAATACCCTGGAGGTTAAGAACTGGATTTTAATCATGTTCAAATCCCTAGTTCCTTAAATAGTTCTCAAAGCACTGCAGGAACTCAGAAAATATTTATTAGAGACGGCAGTATGCATTCTTGTGTGTGTGTGTGTGTGTGTGTGTGTGTATTTTTTTTTACACAGGTATTTATTAACGAGGTTGGGACCTTTTAAAGGTCCTTCTAAATCTGCTGCTATTAAGGTTCATGCTAGTTATAACAGAGTTCAAGAAGGTGAGCAATAATTCCTTCTAAACCAAGTAGCAGCAGTGATACGAAACAGTTTCCATCAAAATGGTGAGTACTGAGATAAAATGAAAGCTTTTCAACATCGCTATGGCAGAGGATGGGAAGTGGTCATTTGGAGGAAACTTGGAGAACAGAAGTAAAGCAGTGTGCAGAAAAGAAGGTGGTGCACAGAATAAGTAAAGGAGCCAAAGAGACGGCGTCAAATCCCGGCCACCACTGAAGCGACCGTGAGGCCTAGAGAGGCCACATAGCTCGCCTGAGCTCCAGCTACCTTATTTGTAAAACAGTTACCAGACCTGCTTTATGGAATTGTGGTGAGGATCAGATATAATGTGCAAAACGTATCAATGTGGTTCCTCCACTAACAGGAGCTCCATACGGGAAGTATTGTCATGTGCAAAATATGCTACTTTTAAATCCCTTTTTCCCAAAGCGAAATGGCCCAAAGTAGTAATAGTTCTCACCTGGTATATGGGTATGTTGCCTATGCTGTGTTTCTCACATAATTTATTTCATTTAACGAGTACCTAAATTTAAAATGAAGCAAGCAATGTCAAATATCCCGTGTAATAATTGGCTAAACTCTATATTCGTATCATAGACATTCTGTTTGGAGAGTTCTTTCAGGTTATATCTATCCTAGGGAATAATACTAATATTAGTGAGTAATGTAAATGTTAACTACTTTTCTCTTATTCCTAAAAAAAAAAAAAGAACCAAATAAATAACTCCGGGCCCAGAAGTTAATTGTCTATAATGCTTAAACTACAGCATCTAAAGTTTTTATTCCTGATTATGAGAACACATAAAATCTAAATACAGGAAATTATTTTTAATTTTTGAAATTATAATCTATGTTTGATAATGTGGGACGTACCACATTCAAAGCTACTATAATATTGTACCTAGAAGGTATTCACTTGATCAAAATTATTCAGATTCAAAAGCCCATTGACTTTGCTCCCTGGCCTGTAAAAATGAGACAAAAGGGCTGCTCACTAAATTGCTGGAATGTAAGTTTGCCCCCAGAATGTTTTACGATGTGTTCTCTAGTTAGTCATTAACTCCTTATTACCTACGATCAATATTTCATGTGTAGGAATAAGCAAACAGGTATAGACATACTGCTGCTGAAAGGAATCTGCCTCCATCAACAAGGGTGGAATCAGGCCTTTTGAGGGACTTCTTTTCTATATCTCACAGATGGTATTTCCTGTGTGTCACAGGACACCAACATGAAATCTCACATCAACCAGACAGGTAAAAGGGCCAGCAGATGGAGGATTTAAATCTAAATGAGGCAGAGTCTGTGCAGTAAAGAGTCATGGTCTTATCAAGATAAGCGAAGGCAGGCTAAGACGCAGGTTGATGTTGTACAACACGACCGGCAGCATTTAAAATCATTTTTAATAAGAATTCTTCAAACATGGTTGGACCTATTTTTTTCTTGCCCAAGATGCATTAAATATCACAAAAGAAGATGATCTAATCCCTGTATGAAGAATCTTACCAGTGAATTCTGTTAATGCTTTGAGAAGCAGCGGCCATTTTTAACAGCCAGGCCTGGCTTAGATTACAGGGGGTTAGTAGAGATCTTTGAGGGGCTGCTTGAATTTCTTCCTATGCTTGCTGAATTAATTTTCATGCCTCATTGAGCCAATCAGCTATTTAATTATTCACTGTCATATCAAAGGACTTGTATTCACTTTTCAACCTGGAAATTATTTCACTCAGAAGCCCTATTTAGCACATTGATTTTTAGAATATGATTATTTGATTTTGAAGAAGCAGGTAGTTAAACTTCACCCTTTATGCACAGAATGGAGAATGCTGCTGGAGATGCTTTACTGTTGACCTTTATAAGACAACACAAATCACTGAAGCAAGCCATGCCATATGATTTATGAGTGCCATAATGAACGTTCCTAGTGACCTCTTACTACCTTTCCTAATGTCAGTGAAAACGCATCTTTTTTCATAACTTCCCATTAGCTCTTAAACTCAAGAACTTGACTCAATTTGAAGAGAAGCCGGAACTCTCTTTTCTACTGGTGTTAGAACGTCGTATTTATGTGGTTTTCTTGCTTTCATTCTTCTTCTTCTTTTTTTTTTTCAGTACTGAGGACTGAACCCAGAGGCATCCTACCTCTGAGCCACACCCCAACCCTATTTTTTTGATTCTTTACTTTGAAGTTGTGGAGGTCTCACTAAGCCCGGCTTCTTCAGTCACTTTCTTCACCGACCCATTTTAATCAGTATCTAACATTAATTGCATTAAAAACAATGTACTCTCCTGGGCATGAAAGATTTCTGTCTTTTTGGCTATAGGGAAAACCCTATCTTATTTTCCTATTACTGTAAGCTACTTGAGAACAAGAGTCTCTCCTTTACTGACTGTCGACTTTTGATAGTCACATATGGCTGTTAAGCATTAGAAATGTGGTTAATGCAAATTAAAATGTGTGCTAAATGTTAAACATTCACTGAATTTCAGAGTGAAATTAAAATACCTCATCCATCCATAGTACCTATATTGGTTAGTTGTTAAGTAATTTTGGATACATTAGTTTAAATAAAATATGGTATTAATTTCACCTGTTTTTCTTTATCCTTTTTATCCTCACAAAATGAATGCATGGAATTATTCATGTGTATGTTTCTATGGGGCAGTACTCCATTACATCCACCGTGAGGTACTAGGAATACAGAGGTGAGAAAATGGCTATTCAAGAACTCACACCTGCTCTACCTATCATGATACGTCAAGGTGTCCGACACGGTGCTCTGCCTAGGGGTTAATGACCAAACTTGAAACAAGTGAATGACCTAGTCAGGAAGAACTAATAATTTGACAAAAATCAGTTATGTTAAAAACTCTAAATAGGTGCATCAGTGTAGGCCTGTAATTCCAACTACTTAGGAGGCGGAGGCAGAAGGATAGCAAGTTTGAGGTCAGTATAGGTAATTAGAAAGACCCTGTCTTAGGGGGAAAAAAAGGGCAAGGGTGTGGTGGCACACATCTGTAATCCCAGTACTTGGGAAGCTGGGATAAGAGGATTGAAGGTTTGAAACCAGCCTCAGCAACTTAGCAAAACCCTGTTTTTTTTTTTTAATTTAATTTAATTTGTGTGTGTATGTGTGGTACTGGGGTTCCTGGAAACCCTTCTACCTCCAGGCTACACTTCCAGACCTATTTTCTACATTTTTTAAAATTTGGAAACAGGGTCTCTTAAGCCAGCGGATCTGGCTTCGGTCCTGCGCAATCCTCCTGTCTCTGCCTCCCAAGTGCGGGGATTACAAGCGTGCGCCACCACGCCCGGCCAAAACTCTGTTTTAAAATAAAAAATTAAAAGGGCTGGGGGTGTAGCTCAGAGGTAGCATGCACCTGGGTCAATCCCTAGTTGTTTTGAAAAGGAAGCAGGGTCTGGGGATGCAGCTCAGTGGTTGAACACCACTAGTTCGATCCCTAATAACACAAACCAACCAAACAACAATAAAAAAACAAAGAGAAAACAAAACAAAACCCTCTAGAGACCTTGAAGGCAATGTAAGAGTTCCTTCATTTTTTGAGGTTTGAATGCATGCTAACAGATGCTGGGTTAACCCTTTCAATACATTACTCTATGTCCCCAAATAAGGGACTTGGTCTTGGGGTGGCCGTGTACACTGCATGTGTGGAAGGATGATTTCCACATGCTATAATATCCTAATCAGTTGTCTCCAGGGGAGAGTACTGCAGAGATTTCTCACTAAACTGAAACTAAAACCTCCATGTTTTAGTCAGTTGAGCTAAACACACAGAACTGGAGTTCAATTTGTTTGCCTCATGCAGGTGTGATAAATTAAAATGGGAAGTGAGAGAACGCTCCCCTCCTCCATACCCAGGGCGTCGTGAAGATACTGCTGTCCCACCAGCTTGAGGTACTCTTCGATGGACTTGGTGGCGATGGTGTTCTCTCTGAAGATCAGGACGTCGTGCTCTCCACAGCGATCCACCTCGGACATCACCAAGTCGGTCAGGAAATCCTGGTGGAGAAATGTCCCATCAGGCAGAAAGGAACGCAGGAGGTAACATGCATGAAAAGACACCATGGAGATACCAGGCATCTTGGGAATGCGGCTTTAAAACTCAAGCTACCAGAGTCACGGGGCAGAAAAAGGCATCAGGCAGATGAAAGTGCTCTGTGTCACTACTCCCACGTTTAAGATCCCTTCAGATGTACTCCATTGTATTTTGAAAAAAGCCCTCACTCTGAATGCGGCCTCAGTCTCTACATTCTGGTCTGTCCAGCTGCCCGGCCTTTCCAGCTGGGCTGGCCTGCACTTGCCCCAGCACCAGGGCTGCTCGCAGTGCACCAAGCCCTTTCCACCCCTCCACTCACTCGCGCCTCTTCCGCAGCTGCCCTCAGGTCTGCTCCGCTCCACCCTCACTCCATCCCCTCTCCAGAGCCGCGCCTGGCAGCCTCTGATCCTAGTTCACACGTGGTTTCCTCTAGCCAGGCCTGTGTTTCACACCCATGTAGCACTATGCAGCGATTCATCCTTTGTACTTTAATTGAAATCACATTTATTTCTGCAATTACTTGATTCAGATGTTCCCCCACAAGGAGAGGGTCTGTTCCCTGCCGCCTCCCTGGCACACCTCCAGCCCTGCCGTACTCTACATGTTCAGCGTGTGAGCCACACACCGGCCCGTATCATCAGCATGGATTTCTTGACCCGCCGCTTGAACTCACTTTTGCAGTCCACTCCTTCAGTCTGCCCAACCACCCACTACCCAGCCACCCATCTGTGAAGAAGGCATAAGAGAAGCAATGCCCTTCATTCCTCAACAGCCTTAAAAGATTTGAGTGGTAAGTATTTTTTGGATATTTCCATGGCTTTAAAACAAAAACCAGAAGAAATACTCTGTTTTGGGAAGTGGGGAGATGGGGACAGGGTGGCTACCAAGTGCTGGGTGCATATATGGCACTGTCAACATAATTTACACTATGATGTGAGACTACAGTGCACCGATAAAAGCATATTAAAAACAGAAAATATGCTGATTTACTTTTACTTTAAAATTGAGTATTTTAAACATTATAGTGTTGTTAAAAAGTACAATACAGTATGAACTTAGGAAATCACTTTTTGGTGGCACTAGAGATTGAATTTAGGGGCATTCTGCCTCTGAGCCACACCCCCAACCCTATTTTTTATTATTATTATTTTTTGGTGGTACTGGGGGTGGAACCCAGAGGCTTTCTACCTCTGGGCTATACTCCCAGACCTTTTTTATATTTTATTTGGAAACAGGGTCTCACTAAGTTGCTGAGAGCCTCACTAAGTAGCTGAGGCTGGCTTCAAACCCGTGTGATCCTCCTGTCTCAGCCTCCCAGGCGCGGGGATTACAAGCGTGCGCCACCACGCCCGGCTTTTTATTCTTTATTTTTAAACAGGGTCTCATTAAGTTGTGAGGGCCTCACTAAGTAGCTGAGGCTGGCTGTGAACCATGATCCTCCTGTCTCAGCCTCCCAAGTACTGAGATTACAAGCTGCCACGCCCACAGGATTCACTATTAATACTATGGTAAGGGGCAGGAATAAGCTTTGCAGAGGGACAGCAATGTTCTGTCTTGATTATGTGGCAGCTTCAGTGGGCGTATAACAATTTGTCAAAACTCTTTAGATGGGTCAATTTTATTGTATATAAATTGTGTGTTAATCAATTAAGTTGTTTCAAAAAAAACCTTATATACATATTGAACCTTCAGTAACTGAAAAGCAGAAAGAACATATATCCATAAAACTTCAAAGATGAGATCTTAAATTTCAATGACACTTTACCCCAACTCTTAAACTTTTTTAATGACAGAAAGCTCAAGATGTTTATCAGTGAATTCAGTCACAAAAATTATATTCAGTAGGAAGTTTTTTAGACAGGGGATTAAACATCTAACATATTGACACATTTTGACATATCAAAAAATTTTAACAGCACTTTTTATTGTTTGGTTTTAAGTATATTACTACAGTGGTCAATAACTCTGTATCTGAAATATAATTTTACTATGGCCAATTTGCTTATAATATGTTGGACACTCAGCCTTGTGAAGGCTGAGGCTGATAGGTCAAAGACTCCATCAGTTAATTGGTTGATGTTCTTACAATCAGCATATTTCTTTCCATCTTTCTGAATTTTTACTTTTATGCAGGATGAAACAGCTACCAAATGTATAATACCCTTGATATTTTTATCCTAAATATAGATTTTTAAGCCCACGAGGACTCTTGCTAATGTCTAGCATGCTTCTTGAGCATCTCCTTCTGTGCCTAAGAATGGAGTCATCAGTTAAAGTAGTGAGGAAGAAAAGCATCATATAACACTCCAGAACCAAACAGAAAGCGGCCTTAGCACATGAATCCTAGCATTTATTTATTAAATAATAAGTGCTGACTATTATCATGCATCTTTCATCAAAATGAATTTTAAATATTTGTTGGTCTCTCCATTTTATTGTTTTAGTTTTATAAAACCCATCTCTTCTGAACCTAAGGACTACTAATAGGTTCTCCTCCCCCTTCCCTTCCTCCCCCCCACCCTTTGTTCTGCTTCTTCTTTAATAGCAGAGCACATTTCTCTAACTTGGGTCTCTGCAGCACCCATGTGTTCTTTTTTGTACAGGTAAGGAAGAGTAATGCAGCCCCTCGCTTACCTTGGCTCTGCCAGTACTCTGAAGAATGTGCACGAGGGCACAGGCCAACTCCTCTTTGTTTCTCACACTGATGACTGGCTCAAGGACAGAACACAGCATGGTGTAGTTGCTGGTGACGAATTCGGCAAATTCTTTGTATTGCTCCATAGGCAGAATGGTGATCGTTTGGAACCGTGACTTAATCCGAATAGAAGGTCCTCCTGCCTTCCCTTTGTTGGGTGTAGGTGTGCTGACCGGATACCACTTCTCTACAAACTGGCGGCCAGTCACACTGGCAGTGGGGATGTTGACTAGCCCTACATAATTATTCTTGTCCTTTTTTTTCTTTTTTTCTACATCCTTATAGATGTGAACTGTGATGCTATGAAGAGGTGGGAGGCTATAGAATTCAAAATGTTCGCCCCAGAAAATATTGTCTGCTTTGGTCTTGCTGGTTGTACGAGCAAAGAGGGTATCATCAAGGCACAGTTCACAGAAATATTTCTTTTTGGGGGCAAGGTCCTTGGCTTCAATGATCCATAAACGAAGAACATTTTCAGCTCGTCTGCAATTGTCCTATAGAGGCAACAGTATTGAATTTGAGAGCTGGCATCTTTGAAGAAAGAACATTTCTTCTTCTTTTTTTTTTTGTAGTACTGGGGATGGAACCCAGGGGCACTCTACTTCTGAGCTACACCCCCGACGCTATTTTTTATTCTTTATTTTGAAACAGGGTCTCACTGAGTTGCAGAGGGCCTCACTAAGTAGCTGAGGCTGTCCGTGAACCGTGCTCCTCCGGTCTCAGCCTCCCAATGCTGGGATTACAAGTGTGGCCACACGCCCGGCTACAACATTTCTTCTTTAAGTGATGCTGATCATATACTTTATACAGCAAATAATGAAAAGATCTTCTATCTCATTTTTTTTAGAATAATAGCAAGCTCTAAACAAGAATGCTTCAAAAACTTAGACAGCCAGACATATTCTGTCTCACTTGGGCAAAACCCAAAAACCAAACCAAAACAAAAAAACCTTGTAACAGTAACTTCTCATATAGCCAGCCTAATGATAACTGAATTAGTTTCTAAAAATATAAGAGATAATAAGTAGTTAATACGCTTGTGTTCTAGTCGAGTATCATGTACTAGCTCTGACATGGGCAACTCACTCAACTTTTCTGATGCTTCTTGTCTGTACTGGTAAAATCCTGACAGTGAAATCATGCAGTGAGATTATTTTTAGCACAAAATGTCATAACATGTACATGTGCCTTAAAACTGTTAGACTCTATAAAAATTAAGATATTATTACCACATTTATCTTCTATCAACTTACTGCATACGAAGTGAACTTTTTCAATACTCAGAGCCACTGTTACCTTATTTGGTTGAACCGTCCTTCGAAGGTTTTCCATCCACTTATCTCTTTCTGAAGCAGAGTTACAGCTGAAGCATTTACTTCCGCTTAAGTAGGTGACCTTCAAGGTAAAGATTAAAAATGAGGAAGAAGAAACATAAGGATTGGGGGGCTCAATCTTCCTACTTCTATCATTTAAGAGTTAAAGATATGCTCTGGACCCAAGTTATACTATAGAAATCTAAAACAATCTTTGCTAATTTTGTAATATCTCTGTTTAAATCTACATGCACTTTTTGGTTAGTTCTCTTGGTAGCATCCAGACTCCAAGTATGAGAACAAAAGCTATTTAGAACTCAACTGGTCTACAAACCAGAAAAATCAAGGTTAAAAATCTTTCAGGGCATAGCTTAAATTACCTGAAATGAATATGCTCAATTCTGGCTTAAAAAAATCTCTTTACAGTAACAGAGAATTTTCCCAACCTAAAAAATGAGATGGACATTTACATACAGGGGGCATTCAGTACACCTGTTAGACAAAATCAAACAAGAACTTTCCCATGACACATTATAATTAAAATGACTAATGTAAAAGTCAAGGACAGAATCTTAAAAGTGCTGAGAGCAAAAGGCTAGGTGACATTCAGAAGTAAAACAATAAGGATTACTCCAACCAAAATCCTAAAACCAAGAGGCTTGGAATGATATGCCCCGAGCCCTGAAAGAAAATAACTTCTAACCAAGATCGCGACATCTAGCAAAGCTATATTTCAAAATCGATGGAATAATAAAAAACACTTAAAGAAATAAAATACAAATAACAAATAAAAAATGAACACCAGAAACAGGGAAGGGAAAAATTCTCAGATGAGCAATAAAATAAAAGATAAATTATACTGTATCAAATAGAAAATATGACTCAAAATGACAGGAAACAAAATCACCTCTCTATAATACAATGAATGCAAATGGTCTCAACTCCCCAATTAAAAGCAAACAGGGGTATCTATCTTCACATTCAACACTCATCAGAAGAGATAGTCATTTATTACTGATAAAGGGAATAACCCAACAAGAAAATATAATAGTAAACCCTTATACCTAAACATAGTTGGTGTACCCACTTACATAAAAAAAAAAAAAACACTGCTGGCTTGATATTAAGAGTCAGATAGATCCTAAGACAATAATAATGGGAGATTTCAACACACTTCTCTCACCATAGACCAGTCATCCAGACAAAAATCAGACCTAAAGAACATGATAAATCAAATGGATCTAGTAGACATCTATAGAACACTTCACCCAATAAGAGCTGAATTCACATTCTCCTTAGCTGCTCACAGAACCTTTTCCAAAACAGACCATTTTCTAGGCCACAAAGCAAGTATAAACAAAGAAAAAAACTGATATAATTCCTTGCATCTTTTCAGGTCATAAGGGACTGAAAGTAGAATCACCAACAGAAAGATCCAGAGGGATTACATAAATACATATAGATTGAATGAGACACTTTTGATTGAGGACTATATCAAAGAAGAAATAAAGGGAGAGATTAAAAAGTTTTCAGTTCCAAATGAAAACAGAGACACAATTTACCAAAAATCTCTGAGACACTCTAGAGGTAGTTTTAAGAAAAAAAAAATATAGCATTGAGGGCCCACATTGAAAACAAACAAACAGAAGATGGCGACTGAGAAAAGTGGGGCTTAAGAGCCCCGCTAACAACCAATCTCCATTACCACAAAATCAGCACCTTTCATAGCCAGAAAACACCATCAGCAGAGAAACAAAAAAATCACCAGGCTCCAGAGAGAAAGCGGACTGAGAACAGAGCTCAGAGCCACAGAGGAGATACACCGGCCTCACGCCCGAGGACGCGGCAGCAGTGCCATACTGCCGGCGGCAGCGGCGAGTTCACCGGACGGCTACAGCAAGCCGAGGTGAGCCTCTGTGGAACAGCCAGGCGGGATTTTTCAGTGCAGGGAACATCTAAAGCTCCCAGTGGCTGAGCTCAGCACACGCTGCAAGGACTCAGAGTGGAATTCAAAACCAAGAAGAAATAAGCCAGCCTCACGGCCGAGGGCGTGGCAGCAGCGCCATATTGCCACCGGCGGCAGCAGCAGCGAATTCAACGAGTCCAGTACAGCTACATCTGCGAACTCAAGAACAGTGAGTCAAATTGCGGGCCACAGAGGAGAAATCCCAGTACTGTACTTCCTGGGACTTGACCCAGTGGGGGAATGGCGGTGGCAGAGATATCACACCATAGGAGAACGTGCAACCTGGCACCCCCCCACAGTCTAAAGCAGCCTCTATCGACTCTCTGGGTCGGAGACTCTGTGATACAACCCAGTAAAGGAGTAGTGGGGTCTGAGATACTACAGACTCGAGATCCAGAGCACCTTAAGTGAAGTCATAGTGACCCAAGGGAAGAACCCAGAGAAGGCACAAACTTCCGAAATCATGAAAAAGAGGAATAACACTGGAGCAATGAATGCCCACAACCCCACAACATCAGAACCCGATAAAACAGAAAATCAGAGATTTCTAGAAGATCAAATCAGGAAAATAACTGTAGAAATAATAGAGGTGCTTCGAAAAGAACTCAGAGAGAGCCAAAAAGAGATAAAGGATGCAATTAATGAAGTAAAGGCCTCAATTCAAAGCACAAACAACCGATTAGACCACATGGAGAACAGAATCTTGCTCTTAGAAGATGATCATTCCAAAAATGAACGCATAGTTTCTAATCTAGAAAAAAATATCCAACAGCAGGAATCTGACATTGAAGAAATATGGGCCCATTTTAAGAGAGCTAACCTAAGAATAATTGGAATAGAGGAGGGAAAAGAAAGTGATACCAAAGGGATCAACAATCTCTTCAAGGAAGTAATAGCAGAAAATTTTCCAAACATAGAGCAAGAGGTTGATACACAGATCCAGGAAACTTATAGAACTCCCTTTAGACAGGATCGGAGAAGAGGATCCCCACGCCACATAATTGTCAAAATGACCAATGTGGAAGCCAAGCAGAGAATCTTAAAGGCAACAAAAACAAAGGGCCAAGTGACATTCAGAGGCAAACCAATTAGAATCACTCCAGACTTCCCAAACCAAGTCATGAGAGCCAGAAGGGCTTGGAGTAACATATTCCAAACTCTGAAAGAAAACAACTTCCAGCCAAAAATTTTCTACCCAGCAAAACTTTCTATCAAATTAGATGGAGAAATAAGAAGCTTCCATGACAAACAGAAACTGAAGGAATTTATGTCTTCAAAACCAGCGCTAGAGAAAATACTCAAAGAGATTAACTACAAAGAAGAAATAGGTAACACACACCAGAACCAGAGAAACAAGGTTTTCCATCCAACAGACAACTAAGATTGGTTATCTGTGGAGATTCATTATATGTTAGTATTTTACCTATCTGTAAATTGTATTGTTTGCTTTTATTATTGCTAATTTTTAGGATTTCTAGTTGGAATATTAATATACCTTCAGATATAGCATTTGGAAATATTTATCCAATTCTGTTAGTAACTTTTAACTCTGTTTACATTGTCTTTGGATATACAATATTTTTTTTTTATTTTTTAGGGAGTTTGTATACTCTTCTGTTGCCTGTGCCATTGAAATCATATCCAAGAAATTACTGCCAATTTCAATGTTGTGAGGTTTTATGACCCAGATTTTCTTCTAAAAGTTTATAGTCTTAAGATTTATATTTAGGTCTTTTATCTATTTTGAGTTAATACTTGTATATGGGATTAGGTAAGGGTCCAATTTTATTATTTTCCATGTAATTATTATTTTTCAACAATATTTAGTTAAAAGATTATTATTTCCACCACCAAATGTTCGTGGAAACCTTGTCAAAAATAACTTGATAATATAGGGAAGAATTTAGCTCTAGGCTTGTATTTAACTCCAATGGTTTATATAGTACTACACTGTTTCAATTATTGTAGCTTTATATGGTTTGAAATCAGAAAATATATATCTTCTAGCTTTGTTCTTTTTCAAGATCGTTTTGGGTATCTAGAATCCATATTCCATATTAGGATAGATTTTTTTTCTGAAAAATAAATATATAAATATATGATAGTTTCACCTAAAAAAAATAGAAAAAATATTCTCTGGTAAGAAAGAAAGCAAAAAGAAATATTGAAATGTTATCTTTAAGTCATCAAAAGCTTGGTATCAGACAAATGAAACTGTTATGTGAGATTATCATTTTTAATTTTGGATAAATTTCTATAATACTAGATGTCAACCACTAAGCCAAACATGAGAAGGAGGGATGGGGAGGGAATGGGGTGGGGATCGGGTGGGGGCTGACTGGGCGATGTGTGCATGTATGTCTACAAAAGTTTGTATCCCACTATGATGTATGAATACCGTGCACCAATAAAATAAAAAAAAGAAAACAAACAAACAAGCAAAAAATTATCAGAAAGTCTCCAGATAAACAATTTAATGATGAACCTCAAAGTCCTTGAAGCACAGGAATAGGCCAACCCAAAAACTAGTAGAAGGGAAGAAATACTTTAATTAAAATTAATTAGAAATCAATAAAATAGAGAACAAAAAAACAAAATGTTAATTAAAGAACTATTTTTTTTTTGAGAGCTAAACAAGATATCCCTTAGCCAACCTAACAAAAAGAAAGAGTTGGCCCAAATTACTAAAATGAAAAGAGGGGATATCACCAGAGTGTGACATCCAGGGGATCACTAGAAACTATTTTGAAAATGTATTTTCCAATAACCTGGAAAACCCAGAAGCAACTAATAAATTTTTAGACACATACAACCTACCTAAATTGAACCAAAAGGATAAAGACAACCTAAACAGAACAATCACAAAAAAAGATACTGAAACACCAATAAAAACCCTTTCGTCAAAGAAAAGTCCAGGCCCAGGCATATTCTTAGCTGAATTCTTTAAGATCTTCAAAGAAGAATTAAGCCTTCCCTAATATGTAAGAGTTAGGGAGAAATGGGTCATAGGAGGAACTCTTGGAAGAGGATCAGTAACTTTTAACTCTGTTTACATTGTCTTTGGATATACAATATTTTTTTTATTTTTTAGGGAGTTTGTTTACTCTTTTGTTGCCTGTGCCATTGAAATCATATCCAAGAAATCACTTCCAATTTCAATGTTGTGAGGTTTTATGACCCAGATTTTCTTATTTTTCAACAATATTTAGTTAAAAGACTAGTATTTCCTCCACCAAAAGTTCATGGAAACCTTGTCAAAAATAACTTGACAATGTATGGAAGAATTTATCTCTAGGCTTTTATTTAACTCCAACGGTTTATATATCTGCCTTTAGAACAGTACTACACTGTTTCAATTATTGTAGCTTTATATGGTTTGAAATCAGAAAATATACATCTTCTAGCTTTGAGACTGTTTTGGGTATCTAGAGTCCATATTCCATATCATGATAGATTTTTTCTGAAAAATAAATAAATAAATGTATGATAGTTTCACCTAAAAAAAAAAAAAAGAAAGAAAGCAAAAAGAAATATTGAAATGTTATCTTTAAGTCATCAAAAGTTTGGTACCAGACAAATGAAACTGTTATGTGAGATTATCAATGTTAATATTGTATAAATTGCTATAATACTAGATGTCAACCAGTAAGCCAAGCGTGGGAAGGAGGGATGGGGAGGGAATGGGGTGGGGATCGTGGTAGGGGCTAACTGGGCGAGATGTGCATGTATGTCTACAAAAGTATTTTCTTTATACCACTATGATGTATGAATACATTACACCAATAAAAAATAAATTAAAAAAAAAGAATTAAGCCCAAAGGTCCTCAAATCACTCCATGATATTGAAAGAGATGGAATATTTCCAAACTCATTCTATGAAGCCAGTATCTTCTTGATACCAAACTGTAGGTCAATATATCTTTGATGAACATAGATGCAAAAAAAATACTATTGGCGGTACTGAGGATTGAACCAGGGGCATTCTACCTCTGAACTATACTCCCAGACCTATTTTTTTATTATTTATTTTGAAACAGGATCTTACTAAGTTGCAGAAGGCCTTACTAAAGTAGCTGAGCCTGGCTTCCAACCTGAGATCCTTTTGTCTCAGCCTCCCAAGGACTGGGATGACGAGCATGTGCCACCGCACCTGGCTGCAAAATTTCTTAATACTAGCAATCTGCATTCAAAACCACATCAAGAAAACTGTATACCATGACCAAGTTAGTTTCATTCCAGGGATGCAGGACTGGTTCAACATACACAAAGCAGTAACTGTAATTTGCCACATAAATAGATCTAAAGACAAAAATCACATGATCATCTCAATAGAGAAATTAACTTAAATACCATAAAGGCCATATATGGTTAACCCAAAGCCAACATTATACTGAAAGGGAGAAAAATTAAAATAATTCTTTTTAAAATCAGGAATTTTTAAAATCAGGAATAAGCTGGGCCTGGTATAAGAAATACTTTAATTAAAATTAATTAGAAATCAATAAAATAGAGAACAAAAAACCAAAATGTTAATTAAAGAACTATTTTTTTTTTGAGAGCTAAACAAGATATCCCTTAGCCAACCTAACAAAAATAAAGAGTTGGCCCAAATTACTAAAATGAAAAGAGGGGATATCACCAGAGTGTGACATCCAGGGGATCTCAGCATTTGGGAAGCTGAGACACAATCACCGTTTGCGGCCAGCTTCAGCTACTTAGTGAGGCCCTTTGCAACTCAGTGAGATCTTGTTTCAAAAAATAAAGAATAAAAAATAGGGTTGGGGGTGTAGCTCAGAGGTGGAATGCCCTGGGTTCCATCCTCAGTACTGAAAAAAAAAATCAGGAATAAGACAAGAATACCACTACTAGCACATCTTTTCAATAAATTATTTGAAATTCTAGCTAGAGCAATAAGGCAAGAGAAAGAAATTAAAAGGATACAAATATGAGAAGACCTGAAATTATCTCTTTACAGATAACATAATTCTATACTTAGATCCAAAAAACTCAACCAGAGGCTTTCTAGAGCTGATAAATTTAGCAAAGTAGCCTGATACAAAATCAACTTACAAAAATCAGTAGGTTTTTCTATATATCAATTAAGAATACACTGAAAAAGAAATCTGGAAGACAATTTCATTCACATAGCCTCAAACCAGAAAATCAAACCAAACAACAACAACAACAACAATAACAATGGAATATATCTAACCAAGGAGGTAAAAGCCCTCTACAATGAAAATTATAGAAGGCTAAAGAAGAAAACTGAAGACATTAGAGACTAGAACGACCTCCGATTTTCTTGGATAGGTGGAATAAATATTATCAAAATGAACATACTAATAAAAACAATCTACAGATTGAATGCAGACAAACTATCAAAATACCAGTGTCATTCTTCACAGAGAAAGAAAAAAGTCCTAAAACTCATATGGAATAACAAAAAAACCTAGTCAAAGCAGTTACTAGCAATAAGAACCATGCTGGAGGCATCACAATGCCTGATTTCAAATTAATCTGCAAAGTTACAGAAACAGAACCAGCATGCATTGCCACAAAAACATACACAGAGACGAATAGAATAGAACAGAACAGAATAGATGCAGCCGGGTGTGGTAGCACATGCCTGTAATCTTAGTACTTGGGAGGCTGAGACAAGAGGATCACAGGTTCTCAGCTACCTTCAGCAATTTAGCAAGGCACTCAGCAACTGAGTGAGACCTGGCTTCCAAAGGGGGGAAAAAACAACTGGTCTGGGGGTGTAGCTCGGACATAAAATATCTCTGGGTTATCCCTTGCAAGTGCACACACATGGAGAGAATAGAATTGAAACTATGGAAACAAATCCTCAAACTTAGAGTCAGTTGATTTTTGAAAAAGGAGCCAAAAACATACGCTAGAGAAAAGACAGCCCTTTAAATGAGAGGTGCTGGGAAAACTTGATAGCCATATGTAAAAAAATCTCTCATCCTGCACAAGAGTCAGCTCATGGTGGATCAAAGACCTACAAATCAGATCAGAAACTCTGAGTTACTAGAAGAGAGCCCAGGACCAACTTTCCAATATATAGGCACTAGTGGAGACTTTCTCAGTAAGACTGCTAAAGTTCAGGAAATAAAACTGAGAATCAATAAGTGGGATAACATCAAATTAAAATCCTTCTGCACAGCAAAGGAAGTCTTTAGTAAAGAGATTGAAGAGAGACCCTTCAGAACAGGAGAAATCTTTTCCAGCTATTTCTTTGATAAAGGACTATTGCCTACCATACATGAAGAACTAAAAAAAAGTCCAATCAAAACAATGGACAACTGGAACAGACACTTTTCAAAAGAAATACAAATGGCCAACAAAATACAAATCTATAAAATAATGTTTAACATTATTATCTCTCAGGGAAATGCAAATCCAAAGTATACTAAGATTCCATCTAACCCCAGTTAGAATGACAATCAAGAATACAGATGATAACAAGTGCTGGTGAGGATGTGGGGAGAGAAACTCTTACACACGGCTGGCGGGATTGTGAATTAGTACAACCAATATGAAGATCAGTATGGAGGTTCGTCAACAGACTAAGAACAAGCCCGGCGTGGTGGCATACAACTCTCATACCAGGACTTGGGAGGCCGAGTCAGGAGGACCACAGGTTCAAGATCAGTCTCAGCAACTTGAGGGAGGCTGAGACAGGAGGATCAAGGTTCGCGGACAGCCTCAGCTGCTTAGTAAGGCCCTCTGCAACTCAGTGAGACCCTGTTTCAAAGTAAATTAAAAAAACTTTGGCTGGGGTGTAGCTCAGAGGTAGAGCTCTGGGTCCCATCCTCAGCACTGCCCCCCCCCAAAAGGACTAGGGGTGTAGCTTGGGAGTAGAATACCCATGTTCAATTTCCAGTCTCTCTCTTACCACACACACACACACACACACACACACACACACACACACACGAATGAGACCACCACATGACCTAGCTATATCATTCCTCAGTATCTTTCTAAAAGAACTAAAGTCAGAAAACTAGAGCGATACATGCACAATTCATAATAGCTAAATTATGAAACCCACCTAGGTGTCCATCAACAGATGAATGAACAATATAAATAAAATGTGGCGTATATACAATTCTAGTCAGGCATAGAAAAACCAAAATTATATCTTTTCCCAGAAGATGGATGGAACTACAAAACATTTTACTGAGATTATCCAGTTTCAGAGTCAAGGGCTGAATGTTTCCTCTCCTAAGTGAAAGCCAAAATAAAAATAGGAAACAAAAGACTTTAGATAACTGAGGAGAATGACTGGTACAACATGGAAAGGAATTGGGAGAGGGAGGTGGGAAGAGGAAACAAGAAATGATGAAAGAAACAGTTAAAGTTATGCCGTCACACGTTAAGTGTACCGCTACCAAGCTCAGTGGTGTGTGTGGGGAGGGTGGGCAGTGGCTTGGGACAAGAAGAGCTAAACGGCAGAATGTGGGAGTGTGTTTGTATCACTTTGAACCTCACTAAGGTTCAAAGAAAAAAGATGACCTCAGAGGTCTTACAATGCACCAATAAAGTATAAAGAGGGAAGCGTTTCTAAAACAGTTTTCTTAAAGCTGCCTTACTATAACATGGTAGAAGGCTACTAAATGAGATGGAAAAGAAGTAATAGTATCATTGCTGTTTCTGGAGTTTTTTTTTCCTCTGCTGGGCAACCAGCCCGTTGGTTTCCAGCCGTTTGTTAGGGTTAGCAGCACCGCTCTTACCAGTCTTTTAAATGAGGCATGTTGTCTATATGCCTAGCATCTAACGCCGGGCTTAGTTATAGTCTACTGAACTGAGTTCCACAGATAAGGAAAAGCTCAAGTGATTTTTATTAAAAAGAACACCAAAAGTTAACCTGGACACTCATTGTGGGGAGGGGTGAGGGGAAGGGGGAGAGGCACCAAGCACAGTCTGAATGCCATTTTCAATATGATCCACATAAAAATAAAGAAGTAATAAAATAAGAAACAACACCAATAAATAAAGACGGTTCCACTTGCTGACTCTGCTCATGCCGGCGCACTCTCAGGCCGTGGGGCTCAGGTTAGACTCTAAGCTCTGTCCAAAATGGCAGTTACCCACCTCCTGTGGCCGTGAGTGCGGGAATGTAGTCTGAACAGAGATGTGCCACAAATATAAACATCAAAGTTTCAGTCTTTGAAGATTTAGTTTAAAAAAGAATGTATAATATCTCCTGATAAGTTTTATATTACATGTTGCTATAATATTTAGTCTACATAAAATCTTAAATTACACTTGTGGCTTATATTTCTCTTGGACAATATAAGTCCCTAAGAACAAGAGTCAAACATCTTTCACCTTCTGCAATAATCAGCACAGGACTCTTTACTAGTCACTTAGTAAATTCTTGTTAATAATCCAATCTTGCCAGGGTGGTGGTACACACTTGTAATCCCAGTACTTGGGAGGCTGACACAGGAGGATCACGCAGGTTCAAAGCTAGCCTCAGCTACCTAGTGAGACCCTGTTTGCAAATAAAATATAAAATAGGTCTGGGAGTATAGGTAGAAAGCCCCCGAGTTCCATCCCCAGTACTACCCCCCCAAAAAAAATCCAATCTTAACTCTAATAATTATCACACACACACGCACACACACACACACTTCACAATGAATGTGTAAATAGCCAATTGTGTACCTCATAATTGGGGAGGAAGAAATTACCTTCTATAAAGTGATAGTTATAATTTTCTGGGGAAGGGAAATTTGTGGATTCAAGAGGGCAAACACCTTCTTCAGTGTGCAAGGAAGCAAATGTGCAGGGGTCCAGAGATCCAGAGATTTAAAAACGCATTCCTCGATATAGGTTGCGTATGTTGTAGCTCTAAGAGGCTGTAAGAGTTATGCTTTGGGTTGAGTTCCTCAAAATAATATTGAAATTAGGAAATTAAGGTCTCAAGAGAAAAATTACACAAGTAGGTGACATCCTTATCAGTACTAAGAGATGAACACATTTCTTTAATAAGCTTTTGTTTGTCTTGCAACTTTTAGAGAAAGTACTAAGTACCCCGCCCTCCCCATACTTTTCTTTTCAGTGCTGGGTACTGAACCTGGGGCCTCGAATGTGCTAGAACAGGCCTCTACCACTCAGCTTAACCCCAGCCCCTGACCTTTCCTTTTTTATGAAAGCAGACAAGAGCAAAAGAATGAGATGCTAATAACTTTAATTAAGAATATAATCAGATTAATAAATTTCCAACTTTTCCCTCGCAATAAGTACTTAATTTTCAGCAATAGATGAGTTAAAATAATCAAATCAGCAACATGACAGGAATGAAAGCCCCAAATTATTGGAGAGAAAATCTTGCTGACTGTTCTGTCTCTGCTTCCTCCCTCTCACCTCAAAGCAGAAGTCTTGTCCGAGGATGCTGCTATGGAGTGGCTTCACTGCCACGGGCTCCCCTCTACCGAGGTCCAGACATTCCACGGCGCTGCACGGGCTCAGCAGGGACTCGTGGGAGCGGGACTCCTTCAGCTTAGGCAGCCCACGGGACCTGCAGGGGAAGAGATGTGAGGAGCGTCACTGCGGCCCGCAAGGAATAAGGGCCGGCGGGACGGTCAGGAGTAAGTGGAGAACCACCTGCAGGGAACGAGGGCAGAACCCACTAGAAGTCTTTAATAATAAGAGTAAGCATGTTCGCGTGGCACACACACACATGTGAACACAAGGCACATCTTTTATTTTTTAACCATATATAAAAACATAATTTTACTAATCTCAAAGGAGCTCAAAGCTCCTATACAGACATTATTTTTATCCTCATTCTTACATTGACAGATGGAGAAATATATACTATTCTAGGTTATAATATATATATATATATATATATATATATATATATATAATGGAAAGGTATTTTCAGAATACATATTATATTATTTCTTATTTTTTCATGCTACAGCTTTATCCTCTTATATTACAAATAGTAATGGCTGAATCCTCATTTGGTTTCTTTCTGCTCTGGTAGAATAAAGACAGACAGACAGACAGACAGACAGACACACATACAGTCAAAGCCAAACTTTTCAGCACAAGTCTGTCTCTCAGAGGACCCGATTTCCATCTCAATATGGAATTCTCTTCTGGCAAGCTTCTACTTTTCCATCCATGTTTTACAATATAAATATGAATAAAAAATAAATTGCCTTGAAAAAACCTTTGCACCATAAAAAAAAAAAAAGCCCACACTCTCACAGGGAAGAACAGATCTTTGTCTACACTGTCCAAGCATTCTGGCTGATTTTATTTCCCAGTTGTTTTGAACAGAATGCTGGGAGCCATGACTCTCGTCACTCTAGGAACTAGGGTATCTCTGCCTTCCTCCCTGAAGAATGAACAGAGCTGAGTAATACGAAGCCAAATACTCCTGAATCCAGAACTGGTGGCTACGAAGTTGTACTCAGTAATTATAGTACTTACTGACGGGAACACCCACAGTTAAATACATGTATTTCAAGTAGAAGTACTTAGTTATAAGGATAAAAAGAAATTTCTGTGTAAAGACACTTGTTTTTGCAAGCAGCTTCATTCATTTCCTTGAAATACTCAGGAGAACACTAAGAGAACAGAAATAATACCAGGGTAGTATTTACTTAAATTATAAAGTAATAAAATATGGGAAGCTAGTACTAAAGCCTGTTCTTTCTCTCCTGTCTGCGTCCAACACTGTTTCATCAAACTCCATAAAAGAAACATCTTAATAAAGACTTTCGCCCAGCCGCCTGCCCCCGCTGCCACCGTCAACACCACTCAGTCCAGGCTGAGAAGGCTCGCGTGCTGGTATTCCGCAGTTTTAAAGTATGCACAAGCAGGACCAAGTCCAGAGGACTGGACGCGCTAACAACTCACGCTTGCTCCCCTTTGTTCCTGTGGATAAGACAGCGGCAGGCTTGCAGTTATAGGCTGTAAATACAACACACCAATCATAAATAACTAAGTGCTAAACCCTGCTTTCATCTAATTACCACATAACCTTTCTCAATATACTATGCAGGAAGTCTGGCTGAGCCAACAGGATGCTATAATCTTTCTTAAACAAATATAAAACAACAATTCTAGCCCAAGTTCTCAGAAGGAATTCCTGGAGGGAAAGGCTTCCGTGCTCTGGGGAGCCTCTCACCAGGAAGGAGGGCGGCATATGTTAAATAGAAGGAGGTGCGACAAAAGGCTTACTTTTCCTTCTTAAATTCTCTAGGAAAAATCCCTTAAAAGAATCAATGAATGTTATTTCAAACAAAAGAAGTGTCTACCTACATGAAGCAACTGTACAGCCACCTGGCGGAGCAGCCCCAGATCATAACGGTGCCACATGTCCTGGTGCAGCCAGCCACTTTGTGAACTACATCTCAGAACACAGTTCTCCTTAAGAAGACAGGAACTAGCAGCAGACGCGGTCCCCACTGCCTCTGGCTACTGCTACCATGTTTGGGTGGATGCTGTGCAGGTGTTACTCGTCTTCAACAGGAGCAGACAGAAACACAGCAACCAGTGAGAAGGACAGGAAATGCGGCTCGCCTCTTCCTCTGGGCTCATCTAGCCCCTCAGGTATCACAAACAAGGTTCCTGGGCCCGGCTGGGCCTGTTGCCATGGTGCTTCACCTATAAGGAGAGCAGAGCTGGAAGGCAGCAGGGAGAAGCTGTAGCCTGGAGGACGCACGGAGCTTGCTCTGCAAACACCGCAAAGGTGTCCACATTAGAAGGCCGGGAAGGAATGTTGAGGCCCCCACCCATCCTCAAGCAAAAGAAACGGAGGCAGCTCCAGCACGGTGGAGGAGCACCTCTCACTAAAGTCTCTTCTAGGTACAGGTCTAAGGCACTTTAGAGGCTTCATGTGGTTTCGCCCTCCCACCAGGAAGGACTGCCTCAGCCCACCTTGCAGGCATCTCTCCCATGTTCTGTTCGCCTGCAGTGCCTCCCCTGGTTTAATGTTCCCAGCGCTTATCCAAGAGCGTATGTGGGCTACACACAGTGTCTTCCTCTGGAGAAAGGTGGATAAAATCCTTCTTTCATTACATTTCCAACACAGTCTAACTACCAATAGCCACCATCAAAATATAACCACGCCATCTGGAAAGACAACTCAATTCTTCTTAGTAACGGACATTTTAATTGTGAGCACACAGTTCAGAATCTCCTATTGCCCAGCGTGTGTAATATAAACACATGACTCAAAAGCCAAAGTCACTAACATGTTCAACATTCCTAGTGAGTAAGTAAGCAAGCCCTTCCTGTATTGTAGCGTCTCTGAGAAGCCAGAAGTAATTCCCAGAGAAGCAAGATTACCGTAAACAGGAAAATGAAACAGCCTGGGAATGGCTCGGGCCCCGGGCAGGCATTATTGGTAGGAAGATTTCGATGTAATAGCATTAGTAACCCCAGGTCCCCTCCAAGTCATACCTACCTCCTCCTGCACTCTCTTCTGAATTGATTTTTCTTAGATCTACTAATTACAGAGCTTTAGCAGCCCTGTGGCTCCACCATTTACTCCTCTAATGGAAAGAGAATGTAGATTTATTGGGAGAATGATGAGTTTAAAACTACTTTCATCAGTCCAGTTTGACAGTGGCCTTCATCGAGAAACCCAACCCATCCTCAAGCGTGGAGCCCTAGTTCCTTGACGCCTGGCCAGGCTCTCGTCCTGACTCGCAACCACCCCCTGACCCCCAAACCCCATGTAAGAAAAAGTCAGGGCTTTGACATGACTATTGCTTGATTGAATTGGAAGATGGCTTCTGGTGGGAAGGGTTGCTTTTAATTAAGGAACACCAGATTCTTTATATTCCTGTTCTCACGCCTTCCAACAATCATGACAAACCTGTGTAGAATCTAGCCCCGTGAGGGTGAGGGTTAAACATCTAATTGCTTTACTGATGAGAACTGCCTGCTGCTTCTGACTATTTAAGAGATAAACTACCAGGCTCTCTTGCTCTATTCTATTGCTTTAACCCTCATCTCTATCTGAGATTATTCTTAAAAGATACAATTGAAGGGCTGGGGGATGGGGCACCAGCACACAAGAGCAGAGGAAGGTGGGGGGAAGGAGTAAAAGAACTCTGATTAGTGCAATTTTAAGTAAAACACAGCTGGATTTTCTCAGCTTACCCAACCGATTTTTTATAAAGCCCCCCCCACCCCCCAGCTCTAATGATGCTTGGATACACTAGCTCGATCTGCCACGTGTTTATAGAATCAGTTCCAAATTTAGGAATCGGGAAACTTTTAATTAAAAATGCTTATTGCCACACAAAATCCTAGACTCCAGTGCAGGCGAGTCTCTGCCTGGCTTGGCAGTTAGGATTCCAGGCGGCTCCACTGAAATGTGGAAGGGTCAGCTCAGCCGGCCTGCTGAGTGCAGCTCCAGCCCGGGCTCTCACCAGGCTGCCTTCTGAAGGCACACACTCTGAAAACTTCCCAGCAGTGACCAACAGAGCTCAGTGTCCTGACACTCAGCCAACAAACTGACCCAGCAGCTAATGAGTTTCTGAAAGGTAGCCCCTGAGATAGCACTTTAGGAAAACAGTTTTACCTGCTCCCCAGATTGCAGTACTTTCCAAGCAGGTGTTTTGTGAAAACATCCATTTATATTCTCTGAAAACATGGGACTTGCAGGGAGGGTGGTGCACATCCATAATCCCAGTAATTTGGGAGGCTGAGGCAGGAGCATTCCAAATTCAAGGCCCCTGGGCAAATCAGTATGACCCCATCTTAAATAAAAAACAAAAGTACTGGGAATGTGGCAGAGCACCCTGGGTTCAAGCCCTAGTATGGGGAGAGGGAGAAGGGGAGGGGGAAGATAAAGAGAGAGGAAATGCGCGCGCGCGTGTGTGCACAGGCTTATAAGCCCAGTACTTGGGAGGCTGAGACAGGAGGATCGCAGGTTTGAGGCCAAATCAGGTAGCATAGCTAAACCCTGTTTCAACATAAAATAGGGCTGGGGGTGTAGCTCGGTGGTAGAATGCCCCTGGGTTCAATTCCCAGAAAAAAGAAACAAGTAACGAGTCCTGTTCTGAGGACCCTGGCAGCTCTGCTGGGCTGGTCGTCACTGCAGGTGAAGCCGAGGCCCTACTGCCTGTGTGACTTCCTGATGCTTCTGTAGCCTAAAAACACACCACCCAGAAGACTATTTACGGAGGCACTGTACTGTGTGGCTCTTCCTTCTCCTGCGCTCAGCCTCCACACAGGATGGTCTAAGTGCCCTGCTGCTAAGAATAAAGACGGAGAGCGCCAGCCCGAGTTGTCACGTAAAGTGAGCAAACTCACGGTCAGGAAATTCATCATGGAAAGAAAGATATCCACACCTACTTTGGTACCTGCACATTTACAGACATGCAGTGAAAGTGGGCAGAGGAGGGGGACTGGCAATATTAAAACACGTTCTAGGAGTCGGAAACTCAGCTTGAAACAGCTTGTTTCCACTTGACAGATGCCAGGGAACAATCTCTTTAGAGAAATGGCACCACATACAATGTGTTTTTAGAGGGTTCTTAAAATTTCAAACGGATTACAGTCTACTAGTACCAGCCAGACAAATTAAACACAATTAAAATGAATTAAGAAAAACCATAGCTGGGTGTGGTGGTACACACTTGTAACCCCAGTACAGGAGGATGACAGTTTGAGGACAGCCACAGCTACTTAGGCCCTCACAACTTAGCGTGACCCTGCTTCGAAATAAAGAATAAAAAATAGGGCTGGGGGTGTAGCTCAGGGGTAGAATGCCCCTGTGTTCAATCCCCAATACCCCCCCACAAACATGAAACCAAACCATCACCCATAAGCCAATTCAACACTAGTTGAAAAGTGAGAAAACAAATTTATATAAATTAATATGTAATATATATTAATATTTATAATATAATTTTTTGCAGTACTGGGGATTGAACTCAGGGGCATTCTACCTCCAAGCTACACCTCCAGTTCTATTTTTATTCTTTATTTTGAAACTGGGTCTAAGTTGTGGAGGGCCTCACTAAGTAGCTGAGGCTGGTCATGAATCTGTGATCCTCCTGTCTCAGCCTCGCAAGTACTGGGATTAAAAGTGTGTGCCACCATGCCTAGCTTAAAGACTAATAGTTATTTTTCTATTTTATTGAATTTAGTTGCTAATTTTTAATTTCACCATTGCCTTAAAATCACAGTTTAGGGAGAAAGAACAATAAAAGGGAAGAGCCAGTAAAGTTTAATGACATTTTACTTCGTTTTTCCCTTTTGTGGCATTGGGTATTGGACCTAGGGGCATTCTACCTCTGAGCTACACTTCCTTGGCCCTTTTCTGAAACGGGTTTTGTTAAGTTACTGTGTGCTGGCCTCAGGTCTGCGTCCTGCCTCAGCCACCCAAGTGTGACATTTGTCTCCTTCGTGACCACTTGATTTCCCACTAGTTTCTCATTTGGCGGAAAACTGCAGACATGTGGCTCCGTGTACCCAGCAATGATGGCGTGGTGTGCACTGTGCACAGGCACCACGGTGGTGTGGGAGCAAGGGCCACAATGGTAAGGCAGAAGGGACGGTCCTGTGCTCTCACCACGCTACAGTCTAGTGACTCAACAGTGTCTGCAACACGGTGTGATCAGGCTCACAGGAGCGCAGAAGCGGCCCTGCGAGCACTTAGCAGGGGTCTCCAACTGGAGGCTCATAGAACATTTCTTGGAGGAAAATGAATGTCCAGTTGTGACTCCATTGATGGGGACGGTTTTATGATCTGTGAAGGTCATGTCAAAAGGTCTAGATGGATAGTGTAAAAAGATCTGTAGTGCGAGTCTGGAAAGGGGGCGTGGAGACACTGAAAGCCACCCAGCACGGCGGCTGTGTGGTGTGGATGTGGTGGGGGAGGCTCCTGGGAGAGTGGGTGGCGAATAACCAGGTGTGAGAGCGATGATGAAGGGCTGGAGCCATGTGTGGGCTTCTCCGCTTCATCAAAGCCCAGTGGATGGACGCAGGAAGGTTTGGGTGGTAGAGGGGAACGGCATGATCATGTGTGTATCTCAGCAAGACCAACCTGTCCAGGGAGGAGACAAGAAAGGAGCCTAGAGAGAGGGAGAGAGAACGTGAGAGACTGAGATTAGCTCGCAGAGCGTGGCGATGCGGAGTCGAGACTGTGAAGTAGAGTGGCAAAACTGGGGAAGAAGTAGATGAATTGAGAGTTATGTCGGAGGCAGATGGTGTCTCCAGTGTTGGCGGTGTCTGCAGAGTTAAGGACGACTGATTATTTCTGGTTTGAACAATAGATGAGAAAAGTAGTGGCAGAGATGAAATACAAGGCAGTGCTGGGTGGGTTGCTGGTGGAAAGGAAAGCTCTGTACCACCTGAAGTCCCTGGCAGTAGACGTGCGGAGCAGGACAGGAGTTGAGAAAACACCCTCGGCAGCCACCTGGGGAGCGCCAGCATTTACATCTGCAAAGACCTGGGGGTCAGAGAGGCAGAGGCCCACTCCATGGTGTCCTGCAAGCCCAGGAGGAGGAGTGGCTCAGAGGGAGGGCGTCCTCTGTGACCACAGACCAAGGGTGTTAAGAGAAAGAGGAGCCGCTGGGTGCAGCAACAGAGAGGCAAGAGGAGATCTTGGCAGGAGAAGTTTCAGGGTAGGGATAAGGACAAGAACTGAGACTGCAGCCGGTTGAACAAACGCAAGGGATGTGTCAAAGGAGAGACCAGCTCGAGTCCGACCACGAAGGAGGCCGCGCAAGAGGGAAGCCGCCAGAGGGAGACGTTAAAAACATGCTCACCGTGTTTCATTTTTTCTTAGGCAATGAAGTGACAAATGTTATTGGTAAACAAAACCCTAAGCATTCAAAGGATAGAGAATAAAAACAAAAATGAGGGTGCCTCCCTCAGGCTCCTATAGAAACTGCCATTAACAGTATTTGTGAACTCTCCTAGAAATTTTTCACATAGGCAATTTTCTCTCTGCGTGCACGCACACACACACACACACACACACACACACATGCTCACACATATTTATTACACATAAATTATACTTAGGCACATATTCATATATATTTAAATATATACACAATACATATGTATAAATATCTAGTATATTTATAGTTTATGTATATTTATATTTACCACAAACAGAATTCTACCTTATTTTTTTAAAGAGCATATATTGGACTTGTGCCCTTATCAGGACATATATAGATGTTTCCTTTTAATGAACACATAGTATTCCTTTATATGGGGAGGCTGAGACAAGAGGATCCCAGGCACAAGGCTAACCTCTGCAATTAGTGAGACCATGCTTCAGAATAAAAAGTAAAAGGGCTGGGGGTGTGGCACTGAAGAAGAAAACACGTGAAAAGACTAACATACTAAGCATCAGGAAAACACAAAGCAAAAAGACAAATCTTTTGAGAAGCAACATACAATGAAAGTCAAGAGTACAGACTCCAGTGTCCACCTCCCTGGTTTGAACCTTGGTCTGTTCATGTTCTAGTGGCATGATCTCAGGCAATTTGTGATTTTTTTTCCTGTTGTCTCATCTTCAAAAATGGGAGTAATGCCAGTCATTGTCTCATAGGGTGGGCATGATAATGAATGAGTCGGCTTTGGTAAATTGTTCAGAACTGTATCAGATGCAGAGCAAATGCTACATAAGTATTAATTATTACATTCACTCACCATCCTGATACAGGGGATGATCTAACTATCCAATAGAAAAAATAATTATTTAACAATACTGTAGCATACTCTATTAAAGAGTAATGTAGATTTACACATACTGACATTTAAAGTGAGAAAAATATTTGTATAAAAAGCAAATCACAAAGTAATATGAATAATATGGTCCCTTTTATATAAAACACTCAAAATACACTCATGCATGCACTTATGTATTTTTAAAGAGCTCTGCAAACATACAAACTATTAATGAAGTTATTTGCTCGGAAGATGGGGAGGATGAAGAGGCACTTCGGTTTTGTATGTCCTAGTTATACATAAACACCACATGGCCCAACACACTGTGATGCAAAGGTGGTGTCTTAAGATTAGAGCTGAGAAATCCCTATCACCAAGTGAACTCATAGCTGAAGAAGAGGCATGAAGAAAGGAAACTGCAGAAAACGAAAAAGAAAAAAGCCCCCAAAAAGTCAAAGTGAAGGGTTTGGCAAAAGCTTTTGCAGACTTCAACAAGTTCCTTAAAAGCTTGAAAACACAGCTGAGACAGAGGATGGTGAGTGTGAAGCCAGCCTCTGCAACTCCAGACAACTGCAAGACCATGGTTTTAGGGGAAAAAAAAGAAGGTAAGAAGGAGAAGGAGAAGGAGGAGGAGGAGGAGGAGGAGGAGGAGGAGGAGGAGGAGGAGGAGGAGGAGGAGAAGAAGAAGAAGAAGAAGAAGAAGAAGAAGAAGAAGAAGAAGAAGAAGAAGAAGAAGAAGAAGAAGAAGGAGGAGGGCTTGAGATGTAGCTCAGAGGTAGAGCACCCCTGGACTGAATCCTCAGCACCACACACATACACACACACGAAAACATAGACCCCAACATTGAAAGGTCATCATCAATAGACTTGAATGTTCATGCTGCATTACTGGCTTACAAGTAAATCTATGATGAAACAAACAAGCCAATTAAACCACCCCAGACATATTTCTGGAAAGAGCAGGTCTCTGGGAGCCTGAGGCAGGTCCCTCGGGAGGATCCCAGAGCCTGCTGTCCCTGTCACAGGAGGTGACAGCTCCCTGTGTTACTGCCCTGAAGACCTTCCAGGGGACAAGACCTGGAGGTGGAGCACAGCAGTCAAAAAAATGAAAAGCAGAAAAATCTTACATAAATAAAGGAAATGTTTTTATACACTGGTATAATGTGCTTATGTTTTATGCTAAGTGTTAACAGAAGAATAAAAAATGAAAAATATTTTTAAGTTAGCTGGGCATGGTGGTGTACACCTATCATTTCAGTACTTGAGAGGCTGAGATGGGAGGATCGCAGGTTCAAGACCAGCCTCAGCAATTTATCCAGACCGTCTGCAACTTAGTAAGACCTTGTTTCAAAATGAAAAATAAAACAGGGCTGGGAGTGTAGCTCCAAGGTCGAACACCCCTGACTTCCATCTCTACTACTACAGACACAAAATAAATAAATAAAATAAAGTTAATAAGTCAAAAAAGGTTACAGTAGCAAACTAAAATAAATTATTATTGCAGAAAGGAGGGTACTTTTTCTAACCTCTGTGCAGCCTAAGTGTGCACAAGATGTTTATAAAGCCTGTGGTGGTGTGCCACACACTCTGTACCTTCTCAGTTGTTCACGCACTGCCCCGCCCAGAGCCACTTGCAGCTGTGTGAGCTCCACTGACGGTGAGCGTCCTGTAGTGTGTGCCGTTTATCTTCTATACTACAGGTGCACTGTGCTGCTTCTATGTCTAGAGCTGTTTGAAACACACAAACAAATACACCACGTGACGCTTCCTACAGTATTTAGTCCAGTGGCATGCTGTCCAGGTTTGTTGTCTGGGCACCATAAGCTAGACCATAAAGCCTAGGAGTGTAGTAGTCTCCTCTAGGTTTGTGGAGGAATGCTATGATGTTCATACCATGACAAATGCCTAATCATGCAGTTCTCAGAATGTTTGACTGTATATTGAGACTTTCTGCCCAATACAACAAAGATACACTTATTTTATTTACTTGGTACCAGGGGTGTTCAACCTACGAGTGACACTCCCAGCCCTTTTATTTTTTGTTTTTTGAAATAGGATCTTTCTAGGTTGCTGAGTCTTGCTAAATTGCTGTGGCTGGCCTTGAACCCGAGACCCTCTTGCCTCCGCCTCCCAAGTACTGGGGTTACAGGCATGTGACACTATACTGGACTCACATGTTATATGTATAACTTAAAGACTGAAGGAAAGGGTAGCCTTAGTAGGCTTAACTAGAATTTCCATTGATGACTGGATTATATGCTGTTTTGAAATAAATGGCCGACTTCAGCAAGAAAACCAGAAGTCTTTGGAAAAAAATCTTTGGTCACACCTATAAGGGTACCATACAAGAAACTCAGTTGAATACAATCTTATATTTATCTACATCTTCAGAGACCTGAAGGCAAGAAAATCTATTAAAAAAAAAATTCATGGTGGGCGTGGTGACGCTTATAATCCCTGTGCTTGGGAGGCGGAGACAGGAGGATCGCGCAGGTTTGAATCCAGCAGCACTGGTTTAAGAGAACCTGTTTCCAAAAAAAAAGTATAAAATTAGGTCTGGGAGTGTAGCCCAGAAGTAAAAGGGTTTCCAGGAACCCCAGTACTACCCCCCCCCAAAAAAATTCATACTCCAATAAGATTAAAGTTTTTGAAAACTTTCTCTATAGAGAAACTTTGTAGTTCAAGGGTTATCTAATATTTGAGATTTACCAGTACCTATTTATCTGTGATTTATTAAGATAGAAAGGTAGTGTTATTGATTAAAGCATAACCTAATGGAAGTCACATACAATGAACTTAGATATAGGTGACTTGGGGAGAATATAAGCTCTTTTGTTAACACAATCCAACCATTCTAAAACAAAATGGTATAAGAGAGTATTCTGTTTGAAATCAAGACAGTAATATTTAGCATAAAGCTAAAAAATAAAGCACACTTATAAAAAAAATCTCATCTCCCAAATTTTCATGATGTTGGAACAAGTTTAAAAACTGACTATTGCATTGGAAGTGTTTTAAATGTTTCAAAATATTCTTGTTCTTAAAAATCAATATTGTAAAAAAATTGCATTGTATTTACAGGATGTATTTATAAAATTCTGGGATTTAATGGGACAATGAAAATTGTAGAATTTTGAGGAACTAAAGGAAAAAAATAGAAAAATCAGCCTTTTAATGGTTACCTTAAAGAAAAGATAAAAACAAATGAAAACAGAGACAATATACCAAAATCTATGGAATACAGCAAGAGCTGTATTAAGAAAGAAATTTATAGGCCGGGTGTGATGGTGGTACACGCTTGTAACTCCAGCATTTGAGAGACTGAGATAGGAGAATCATGGTTTGCGGACAGCCTCATTTTTTTATTTGCAATTTAGTGAGACCCTGTTTTAAAATAAAAAATAAAAAAATAGGGCTGGGCTAGGAGTGTCGCTCGGAGGTAGAATGCCCCTGGGTTCCATCCTCGATACCGCATTAAAAAAAAAAAAGGAATAAAAATAAAAATTTAAAATTTAAAAATTAAAAAAAATAAAAGGAGAAAGTTTATAGCAACCAGTGCTCACATAAAAAAAGTAGAAGGCGGGACTTCCGGGAGTAAAGCAGCGTTTATGAGTCCCGCTAACAATCGATCTCTATTACCACAAAATCAGCACTTTTCATAGCCAGAAAACACCATCAGCAGAGAAATAAAAACTATAAATACAAGGGACAGAGAAAAAGAAGGCTAGAAGAACAACCAGACACCAGAAAAGAAACCAGTCTGCATTGCCGCGGCGGGGCCACACCAGCACCATCTTCCCTCGCAGCACCAGGCTCCAGAGAAGTGGGGGATTCAGAATGGAGCTCAAAACCAGAGAGGAGATACGCCAGCCTCACAGCCAAGGGCGCAGCAGCAGCGCCATACTGCTGGCAGAGGTGGCGAGTTCACTAGGCCCGTGACGGCTTCAGATCAGTGCACTCAACAACCCACCAGGCTCCAGAGAGGAGGGGTGGACAGGGAGTTGAGGTGAGCTGCTGCGGAACAACCAGGTATAATTCAGCAGTTTTTTCGGCACAAGGAGTGTCTAAAGCTCCCAGGGGCATGGCTCAGCACACCATCCAGGGAATCAGAACGGAGCTCAAAACCAGAAAACAAATACGTCAGCCTCATGGCTGGAGAGCATGACAGCAGTGCCATATGGCCAGCGGCGGAAGCAACGAGTTCACTGAGTCCTCGATAACTACAGATCAGCGCACTCAACAACTGTGAGTCAAACTGCAGCCTCTAAAGGAGAAATCCCAGTACTGCAACCCCAGGGACTTGCTCAGCTTTGATAATCTCCCTGGGTCTGAGATTTTGCAGTCCAACCCAGTGAAGGAATAGCGGTGGCAGAGATATCACACCCTAGTCGCAGCTCCCCATGGGAAAACACCTAGCCTGGCACCCCCATGATTTCAAGCAGCCTCAATGAACTCCCTGGGTCTGAGACTTTGCCATACAACCCAGTAAAGGAGAAGTGGTGACTGAGATTACCACAGACTTGCGATCCAGAGCACCCTAAGTGAAGTCGTAGTGACCCAGAGAGGAACCCAGAGAAGGCACAAACTTCTGAAATCATGGGAAAGAGGAATAACAATGAAGCAATAAATGCCCACAACGCCACAAAATCAGAACCTGATAACACAGAAATTCAGAGATCTCTAGAAGATCAAATCAGGAAAATAACTGTAGAAATAATACAAGACCTTCGAAAAGATTTCAGAGAGAGTCTAAAAGAAATAAAGGATGCAATCATTGAAGTAAATGCCTCAATTCAAAGTATAAACAATCGATTAGACCACATGGAGAATAGAATCTCGCTCCTAGAAGATGATCACTCCAAAAATGAACACATAGTTTATAATTTAGAAAAAAAATCCGACAGCAGGAATTTGACATTGAAGAAATCTGGGCCCATTTTAAGAGAGCTAACCTAAGAATAATTGGAATAGAGGAGGGAAAAGAAGGTGAAACCAAAGGGATCAATAATCTCTTCAAGGAAGTAATAGCAGAAAATTTCCCTAACATAAGCGCAAGAGGTCAATACACAAGTCCAGGAAACTTATAGAACTCCCTTTAGACAGGATCGGAGAAGAGGTTCCCCATGCCACATAATTGTCAAAATGACTAATGTGGAAGCCAAGGAGAGAATCTTAAAGGCAACAACAACAAAAAAAGGCCAAGTGACATTCAGAGGCACACCAATTAGAATCACTCCAGACTTCCCAAACCAAATCATGAAAAGAAAGAAGGGCTTGGAATAACATATCCCAAACTCTGAAAGAAAACGACTTCCAGCCAAAAATTTCCTACCCAGCAAAACTATCTATCAAATTAGATGGGGAAATAAGAAGTTCCATGACAAACAGAAACTGAAGGAATTTGTCTTCAAAACCAGCACTAGAGAAAATACTCGAGGAGATTAACAACCAGGAGGAAATAGGTAATACAAGCCAGAACCAAAGAAAAAAGATTTCCCATCCAGCAGACAACTAAGCAAAGAAGAATAAACAGTATCTCAAATAGAAAATCTTAACATGTTAGGAATTAAAAATTATCTCTCTATAATCACACTGAATGTAAACGGCCTCCACTCCCCAATAAAAAGACAAAAAGTGGCAAAATGGATTAAAAACCAGAATCCATCCATCTGCTGCTTACAAGAAACACACCTTACAAGTAAAGAGAGGAACAAAGTCAATGTAAAGGGCTGGAGCAAGGTAATCCATGCTAATGGAACTCGTAGGTAAGAAGAAGTAGCAAGTATGATATCAAACAAGTTAGACTTCAAACCCAAATTATTAGAAGAGACAATGAAGGTCATATTTTACTGGTAGAAGGAATAATCCAGCACGAGGAAATAACAATAATCAACATCTATGCCCCAAACATAGGTGCAGCTACTTTCATAAATAAAACTCTTTGTGACATGAAGTCACACATAAATCCCAATACTATAATACTGGAGACTTCAACACACCTCTCACAACATTAGACTGATCTTCCAGACAAAAGGTCAGTAAAGATGCCTCAGAACTAAAGAACACCATTAACCAAATGGACCTGTTGGACACATATAGAATATTTCACCGAACAACAGCGTAGTTTTTCTCAGCTGCTCAGGGAACCTTCTCCAAAATAGATCACATCCTGGGACACAAAATGAGCACTAGAAAATTTAAAAAATGTTACATACTTCCCTGTGTCATTTCAGACCATAATGGAATTAAACTAGAAATCGACTATAAGAAGACCCAGAGAAACAACATAAACATGTGGAGACTGAATACCACACTTCTGAATGAAGAATGGGTCATAGAAGACGTTAAGAGGTGAAATCAAGAAATCTCTAGAAACAAATGAAAATAAAGATACAACATATCAAAACCTCTGGGATACTCTGAAGGCAGTATTAAGAGGAAAATTTATAGCAATGAGTGCTCACATAAGAAAAACAGGAAATCTTTAATAAATAAATAACCTAACGACACACCTCAAAGCCCTTGAAAAGCAGGAACAATTGAACCCCAAAGCCAGTAGAAGACAGAAAATTATTAAAATTAGAGCAGAAATTAACGAAATACAGAATTAAAAAAAATACAGAAAGTCAACAAAACCAAAAGCTGGTTTCTTGAAAAAATTAACAAGATAGATAAACCACTACCAGTCTAACTTAAAAGAGAGAATCGACCAAAATTATGAAGATGAGATGAAAAAGGAGACATTACTACTACTGACAGTGTAGAAATCCAGAGGATTATCAGAAACTACTTTGAAAAACTATACTCCAACAAAATGGAAAATCTGGAGGAAATCGACAACTTCCTAGATAAATACAACCTTCCTAAATGGAGTCAAGAAGATATAGAACACTTAAACCAACCAATAACAATCAACGAGATTGAAACAGCAATAAAGAGCTTACCATCAAAGAAAAGCCCAGGACCAGATGGTTTCCCAAGTGAATTCTATAAAACCTTTATAGAAGAGCTAACCCCAATATTCCTCAAACTATTTCGTGAAATAGAAAAAACCAGGAATCTCCCAAAATACATTCTTTTTTTTTTTTTTTTTTTGGTGGTACTGGGGTTCCTGGAAGCCCTTCTACTTCTGGGCTACATTCCCAGACCTATTTTTACATTTTTATTTGGAAACAGGATCTCCTAAGCCAGCACGCGCGGCTGGCTTCGAACCTGCGCGATCCTCCTGTCTCTGCCTCCCAAGCGCGGGGATTACAAGCGTGCGCCACTACGCCCAGCACCCAAAATACATTCTATGAAGCCAACATCACACTAATACCCAAACTGAATAAAGACAGTTCAAGGAAGGAAAACTACAGACCTATATCTCTGATGAACTTGGATGCAAAACTATTAAACAAAATCCTAGCAACACGCATTCAAATCACATAAAGAAAATCATACACCATGACCAGGTAGGGTTCATCCCAGGGATGCAAGGTTGGTTCAACATATGAAAATCAATCCATGTAATTCACCATATAAACAGAATCAAAGACAAAAAACACATGATCGTTTCAATAGACGCTGAAAAAGCATTTGATAAAATTCAACATTCAGTTATGATAAAAACACTGCAGAGAATTGGAATAGAAGGAACATATCTCAACATCATAAAGGCAATCCACAATAAGCCCACTGCCAACATCATATTAAATGGGGAAAAACTTCAAGAATTCCCCCTAAAAACAGGAACAAGACAAGGATGTCCATTATCACCACTTCTCTTCAATGTAGTACTAGAGACTCTAGCCAGAGAAATAAGGCAAGAAAAGGAAATCAAAGGAATACAAATAGGAAAAGAAGAACTCAAACTTTCACTATTTGCAGATGATATGATACTATATTTAGAAAACCCAACAAACTCAACCAAAAGGCTTATAGAACTGATCAACAAATTCAGCAAAGTATCTGGATACAAAATCAATCTTAAAAAATCAGAAGCTTTCCTGTACACCAACCATAAATCCACTGAAAACGAAATTCAGAAAACACTTCCACTCAGGATCTCCCACAAAAAAACAAAATACTTAGGAATAAACTTAACCAAGGAGGTAAAAGATCTCTACAAAGAAAATTATAAAACATTGAAAAAAGAAATAAAAAGATCTTAGAAGATGAAAAGATCTTCCATGTTCATGGATAGGCAGAATAAATATCATTAAAATGGCCATCCTTCCAAAGTGAACTATAGATTTAACGCAATGCCCATTAAACTACCAAGATCATTCCTCACAGACATACAAAAATCAGTCCTTAAATTTATTTGTAATAACAAAAATCCCAGAATAGCCAAAGTAGTTCTCAGCAACAAAAACCTTGCAGGAGGAATCACAATACCTGACTTTAAACTATACTACAAAGCCACTGTAATAAAAACAGCATGGTACTGGCACAAAAACAGATACATAGACCAATGAAGCAGAATAGAAGACCCAGAAACAAATCCACACACTTTCAGCCAATTGATATTTGACAAAGGGGCCAAAAACATACACTGGAGAAAAGACAGCCTGTTCAACAAATGGTGTTGGCAAAACTGGTTAACCATATGCAGAAAATTGGAAATTAATTCCACTTTCTCACCCTGAACAAAAGTCAACTCACGATGGATCAAAGACTTGGAAATTAAACCAGAGACCTTGAAGCTCCTTGAAGAGGGCACAGTATCTATACATGTATTAAACATCTTATGGTACCCCATTAATGTGTAAAATTACTGTTTCTAAATATCATTTAAAACTGAATTCAATATTGAAAATTTTGAAAGACAAAAATAAAAAAACCCACGAGGTATAAGATAATTAATGAGAAAATTACACACAAATTGGACAGGCTTATAAATTTCAATGAGTACTTCTAAGTGGTTTAGAAGTAAGAAGAGCAGATAAAGCAATAATCCCTCAGCTTAGCATAGGAATAATTCCTTTATATAAAAAAGACAGTAATTCTTTGTCAAATCTGTAACTTCTATTTCTATTTGTTAAGAAAGTAATTGAAAATAATGTCACTTATTAAACAACAACAAAAATCCAAAACAAAAAAATCCCCAATATCCATAAGACTATTGAGTATGAGAGACAGATTTGAGTTCAAATCCAAACTCCACTGTTTACAAGTTGTGTGATGCAGAACAAGTTTCTCAAATCTCTTTTCGCCTCTGTGTTGAAGTCCCTGGTGCAGAGTAAGCACTCAACACGTGCTGGTGATGGTGATAATGAACGGAGACTGCAGCACTATTCCTTCCTTCCTTCCTTCCTCCCTTTCTTTCTCTTTTTTTGTGGTACTGGGGGTGGAACCCAGAGGCTTTCTACCTCTGGGCTATACTTGCAGCCCTATTTTCTATTTTATTTGGAAACAGGGTGTCACTAAGTTGCTGAGAGCCTCACTAAGTAGCTGAGGCTGGCTTCGAACCTGCGCGATCCTCCTGTCCCAGCCTCCCAGGCGCGGGATTACAAGCGTGCCCACCACGCCCGCGCAACACTATTTCTAAAAGTATGAACACTGTGGAGGTAGAGCATGTTGAAAACATGGCTTAGCACATATCCAGTGGTTTTAGAAGCATGCTGTCGTTTGTGAGCTATGTACATCTGAGGCTTATTCGGGCTAATAGTCCTAATTATTGGAAGTCACATTTTTAAATTAGGCATCTCCTAGATGTGACTATGAACCAAAACGAGAACACTGAAGGGAGGAGCGGGGGACACCGGAGCAAGCTGCCCGAGGCCACGTCATCCTGCTCCGCTCTGGAGAAGACGCTCTGTGCCTCAGATCTAGTCTCCACCACAGGGACAGTAAGAGTGCGAATCCCAGAGGGCAGGAGTGACAGGTTAGACCTGCCGCGCCCCTGCCGGGGGCGCTCCTGGGCGGCGGTGAGAACTTTGAGGCCAGGTCTGGTAGCAGTGGTCACTGGCAGCGGCCTGGAAGGGTCCACCTTGTCCAGCCTGTCCTCTCCCTCCTCTGCGTCTAGGCTGCTGCAGGTGAGAGGCTTGGCTTGGCCACACCCACCCCTGCCATAGGCCCAGAACGAATGAAGCCAAGGAAGGACTCGTCCCTGAGCCCAAAGCCATCTTTCCTCCTTCAGTTGATCTTCTCCTGCATTTTGTTACAGAAGCGGAAAGCTGACTAACACAGCAGTGCTCAAGTATGTTAATTACCATGACCTCTTATGGGTAAATTCCATGGGGAAAGAAAGAAGAAAAGCGACAGACACAGGAAAGAAAAAGAGACTCAGCCCTGACCACTGGGACTTGATCCTACAGGAACAACTACCTGGCTGCTTACTCAGTTCTTATGCATTCACAAGCTTTCTAATATTACGAGTTCTTAAACTGGGTATTTCTTGTGCCTTGCCTCAATATGAGCAAGACAAAAAAGTAAATTTTGTATTGATCTGGTTGTCATTAATGTCTTATCAAAATCCACTCGAGCACTGCTTTCTCTCTTTTAAGCAAGTGAGCCTCCTACCTGTCGTCTGCATTGCGAAGGGAAGGAAGCCGGAAGCTCGTGTTTCTGTCGAGCTTCGACTGGCTTTTGGTCCTCTTGATGGAGCCTTTCAGGCGCTTGCTGAAGAATCCCTAGAATGAAAAGCAGAATGTGTTGGGAGAGAACCAACAGGGAACCTGACCTTCTGCACCCGATTTGCAGAAGGTATTCAGATTTTTATAATGATGACCTAACAAAAAACCCAACTTTTAATTTTAACTTTTTAATTTTTTTTTTTTTTTTGGTGGTACTGGGGTTCCTGGAAGCCCTTCTACCTCCGGGCTACACTCCCAGACCTATTTTTACATTTTTATTTGGAAACAGGGTCTCCTAAGCCAGCGCGCGCGGCTGGCTTCGAACCTGCGCGATCCTCCTGTCTCTGCCTCCCAAGCGCGGGGATTACAAGCGTGCGCCACCACGCCTGGCTTAACTTTTTAATTTGGTAAATAATAATTCTTGAAACCCTTCGGTAATACGATGAGAATTTATTTCTTCTGTGATAATTAGGATAACAAACTTTATGACAAAACCAATTTTTCCTTATTTTTTTTTTACGGGTCTGGGGATGGAACCCAGGGGCATATGACCTCCGAGATATACCCCTGCCCTATTTTTTATTCTTTATTATGAAACTGGGTCTCCCTGGGTTGCAGAGGGCCTCAGTACATTGCTGAGGCTGGCCTCGAGCCTGTGATCTTCCTGTGTCACCTCCCAAGTGCTGGGACTACAAGTGTACGTCATCACACCTGGCAGCATCTGCCTTTTTTTTTTTTTTTTTTTTTCAGGTCTGGGGATGGAACCCAGGCGCATTTGACCTCCGAGCTACACCTCCTGCCCTATTTTTTTTATTTTTTGAAACCGGGTCTCACTGAGTTGCAGAGGGCCTCACTAAGTAGCTGAGGCTGTCCTCGAACCGTGATCCTCCGGTCTCAGCCTCCCAAATGCTGGGATGACAAGTGTGCGCCACCACGTTTGGCCTTTTCCTTAATTTTTGTACTACTTATGTTGAAAACCTTTAGTATAACTAGTAGATTTTTATTTTATTTATTTATTTATCTTTGTGGTACTGGGGATGGAACCCAGGGACATTCTACCTCCAAGCTACATCCCAGCCCTATTTTTTTTATTCTTTATTTTGAAACAGGGCTCACAGAAGAGCCCTCACAAAAGGGCCTCACTAAGTAGCTGAGGCTGTCTGCAAACCACAATTCTGTTGTCTCAGCCTCCCAAGTGCTGGAATTACAAGCATGTACCACCACACCCTGCTACTAATAGATTATAAAACACAACAATAGAAGAACAAATTAGTCCTTCCTTAAAAAGGATCCTAACAATTTCAATAGAAATAAGCAAAGGTATATTCTTTTTTTTTCTTTTTAAGTTTTTTAGTACTAGGGATTGAATGCATCCAGGGGCTTTCTAGCTCTCAGCTATACCCCACCCTAATTTTATTTTTATTTTGAACCAGGGTCTCACTAGGTTGATGAGGGCCTCACTACTTGCTGGGGCTGTCCTAGAACCTGCAATCCTCCAGTCTCAGCCTCCCAAGTCCTGAGATTACAGGCGTGTACCAGCATGTGTGGCTAAAGGCACGTTCAAAGGCCCTGACGTGAGAAGGTGTACTGAGGAACTCACAGGGGTCACACGCGAGGACAGAAGAAGCCTTAGCTCCAGATCCCCAGAAACAGTGAGCTCAGTAGCACAAGGTAATATGTTGTTGGTCCAAAGAGTGTTACAATTGAGTCTATGGCATTTTTAGACACTGTATTTGTAAAGTTAAAACTCAAAGCAGATAATGGACTTTAAAGAACAAAATGCTCTATAATCTTTGTTCCCTGCTGTCCTGCCACTTCCACCAAACCATCCAGAATCCTCTGACCATATTCCTAGTCTCAGCCCCTGGCAAACGGTGAATACACAGTCAAAGTGTGTTGAATAAAAGAATACAAAAATGAGTGGTAATGGTCACTAGTTTAAATAAATTTATAATCCAATTCTGAGTAGATAAAATCTTATAGAAACAAAGGTTATAATGAAAACAAATTCTGAGGTACAGAAAATTAATCACCTTTACATGAATATCAGTTTTTACAAGGTATTGTTTTATATAAGCTCTGCAACAAACATTTCCTTGAGGAAGCAAACTGGACCATTACCATCACATACATTTTATGTATTCCTTTGGTTAATACCAAACCCTACTGCTTTGAGGTGAAGACTGTTTGAGGATGAGCTAGGCATGCTTAAGTAAAGCCCCTACAGCATCCGGGTGGCCTGGCGTGCAGAGCCACAGCAGGCCAGCTGAGGGCCGGGCTTCTGCTCTGTGCGGCTCCCACTCAGCTAAGCCAAGCTCATTTCTGTGCTCTAGAGTTGTAGCCGCAGGATAAAGGTAATCTAACACATTACATGCAGTCATGAGCTGCACACCCATGTTTTAGTCTTCAATGAGCCGCATATATGACAGTGGTCCCATAAGATTATTATGGAGCTGAAAAGTAGGTTTGTGCAGGTACACTGTATGAAATCGCCTAGTGACACACATCTCAGGACCCAGCCTGTGTTTAAGCGACATGTTGACTGTACTAGTTTTCAAAGCTTCGATCACTTCCAGTGTCATATCAATGGACCACAAACAAAATACCCAAAACCAAAAACTAAAAATTCCCAAACACATGACCACACCTAAGCTCAATGGGGAAGTGATAGGTGACTTCATACCCACCACATACCCAGAAAGGGAACTGAAATACGTGGCCAACAGCAGCATCACAGGTCACCACGGTGCCTATCAAGCATATTTTTTAAAATACAAGGCATTGCTCCGCTCATTAGAAAAGAATGGAAACAAAAGAAAAAAATATTCTCTGGTAAGAAAGAAAGCACCACCCCAGTACCACCAAAAAAAAAAAAAAAAAAAAAAAAAAAAGAAAGCAAAAAGAAATATTGAACTGTTATCTTTTAGTCATCAAAAGCTTGGTATCAGACAAATGAAACGGTTTTGTGAGATTATCATCGTTAATATTGGATAAATTGCTATAAAACTAGATGTCAACCACTAAGCCAAGCATGGGAAGGAGGGATGGGGAGGGAATGGGGTGGGGATCGGGTAGGGGCTAACTGGGCGATGTGTGCATGTATGTCTACAAAAGTATTTTCTTTATACCATTATGATGTATGAATACATTGCACCAATAAAAAAAATTAAAAAAATTAAAAAATTAAAAAATTTAAAAAAAAAGAAAAAAAAAAAAAAAAGAAAAGAATGGAAACAAACTTACCTGAACTTGAAGTAGGGCTATTTAGATGACTGAAGAAAAATGCTTACGTTATATTCTACTGTCACTGATGCCCAAAGCGCAAGTGCAGGGCTGGGGTGATACTTAGAATCAACCATGTCTCCTACACAATCTTAGTGTTATCAGGGAGCGTTACAGTCATTCATCCTCCAAACCAAAGGATCTATTTACTATTTTCTGTGACTCAATTAGAATGAGTCACCACATTTTCTCATACATGTAATTAGCAAACCAGACTTGGAATTTTAGAATTCTAGTAACATTGTTAGAGTTGTTTCAAAAACCAATGGCCAAGGTTGAGATCCAGCCCAGGGAACTGACAGGATATATATGCAAACATTTCTGGTAAAAATATTGTTAAGCAGTTGAGTGAAAAAGTCTGTCAGTGCTTGCTCGTTTAGTACTTTAATTTTTGCAGCATTTATTGGATCATACTATCACACTTTGTATTTTAATATATTTATTTAATAAAATTTATTATGTCAATCTGTGGTATAGAATTGTACCAGGAGTTATAAGAGAATCAAAGATAAACACAAACTAATCCTTAAAGTAGCTTGTCATTTAATATGGAATTTAGATGTTATATACATATATAGGCTTATCAGTAGACTGGGCGTGGCTGAGGAAGGGCTCTCTGAACACAAGGATACCTCCCAAACCGGAAAATAAGCAAAGACTAAAAATCCCCCAAACACACACACACACACACACACACACACACACACACACAACGCGTGTGCGCGCACGCCAAGGACTGTGTGGCAACTATAAAAGGTGTAACATGCATAATGGGACAAGCAGAGGCAAAGAGGAAGGAATACAAGAAACACCTGAAACAGAGATGGCTGAAAATTTCCCAAATTAGAGTGGAACACCAAACTAGACCTCCAGAGAACAGAAGCTGCAGAGATGCCAGACACAAAACAAACGCAAACACCCCAGATAAAACACCACCACACCTGGGCATACCTCAAGTACAGAAAACCAAAGATAAGGAAAAAATCCTGAGAGAAGCCACAGGTGGGGGTAGGGTGGGGGTGGGGGAGGACCCACTGTGCGTAGAGAGAAATAAAGACCGGACTGCTCAGAAAACATGGAAACAAGAGTTGAGTAAAATACTTGAAGTGTTGAGAGACAGGGGACACACACACACACGCACACACACACACACACACACCCTAAAACATAATTGAGAAATTCACTGCCTGTAGACCTGCCTGACAAGAAATGTTACAAGAAGCAGGGCACAGTAGCCCACACCTGTAATTCCAGTATTTTGGAGGCTAAGAAAGGAGGATTGCAAGTTCAAGGTCAGGCATGGCAACAGACCCTGTTTTAAAATACAAATTAGAAAAAGGGGGACTTAGCTCAGTGGTCCAGTGTCCCTGGGTTCAGTCCCCAGGACCCCTCCCCCTACAAAGGAATGTTAAAAGAAGTTCCTTAGAGAGAAGAAAAGTGGACTATTTAAAGAAAAGCAGAGAAATGAAGGTAAAGAAAACCCTTATCTTTTAAATTCTTCATTGATTTAAGATAATTAGTTCATGATAACAGCAAATATACTTGATGATGTGTGCTCATGTATTATCATACACGTTTACATAAAAATGAAAGGCAGCAGCAGTACAAAGGACTGGAGGGAGAAATCACTATTGTTGTGTTATCTTAAGGTATTCACTCGCACATGAAAAGCTACAGTGTTACTTGAAAGTGGATGTAAATTCATTATAAGTGTATGTAGCACACTGCAGGGGTACAACTAAAAAGAGTAGAAGAATTATAACTACTATGTTATGAAGGGAGAAATATAAAAAAAAATACCAAACTAAAACCAAGAAAGGAGCTGTGTGCCATGGCACATAATCCCAGTACTTGGGAGGTTGAGACAGGAAGATTGCAGGTTCAAGACTAGTCTCAGCAACTTAGTGAGACTCTAAACAACCTAGCGAGATCCTGTTTCCAAATAAAAAAATAAAATAGTGTTGGGGTTGTAGGTCAGAGGTAGAAGGCCCTGGGTTCAATTCCCAGTAACACACACACACACACACACACACACACACACACACACACACACACACCAACATCAAAACAAAAAACAAATCATGAAAGGCAGAAAAAGACCAGAAGACAAAGTAATCTAACAATACTGGCAATAGCTTTGAATATCAATTATCAATTGTCTAAGGTACCAATTAAAAGGTACTACCAGACTGGTTCAAAAAACAAGACACAACCATGTGCTCTCTGCGATAAGTCCACATTAAATACAGTAGCCCACATTAAAGACATGGATTAAAAGTAAATGTAGGCCGGGCGTGGTGGCGCACGCTTGTAATCCCCGCGCTTGGGAGACGGAGACAGGAGGATCAGGAGACCCTGTTTCCAAATAAAAATGTAAAAATAGGCCTGGGAGTGTAGCCCAGAGGTAGAAGGGCTTCCATGAACCCCAGTACCACTGCCACCAAAAAAAAGTAAATGTAAAAAAATATACACCATGCCAACATCAGTTGCGTGTGTTCTTAATTTCAGGCAAACTGATATCAGAACAAGGTCAGTTCCAGGGACACAATGGCACTGCATAACAATAAAGAGGGTACTTCTCCACAATCCTCAGTGTGTGTGCCTAGCAACACAGCACCGCACAACCTGAAGCAAAACCTGATAAAATCACAGGGGAAATGGATGAAGGCCCTGTTGTAGCTGGGCACTTCACACCCTTCTATCAGAAGTAGAGAAGCCGGGCGTGGTGGCCACACTTGTCATCCCAGCATTCGGGAGGCTGAGACCAGAGGATCATGGTTCGCGGACAGCCTCAGCTACATAGTGAGGCCTCTGCAACTCAGTGAGACCTGGTTTCAAAATAAAGAATAAAAAATAGGGCAGGGGGTGTAGCTCGGAGGTCAAATGCCCCTGGGTTCCATCCCCAGACCCGCAAAAAAAAAAAAAAAAAAAAAAAAAAAGAAGTAGGGAGATCCAGGGCAGACAGGAAAGCAGTGAGGTCATTGATGAACTCAACTGCACCGTCAATCAACTGGATGGAACTGACATCTATGGACTACTCCATCCCACAAGAGCAGAATTCTTCTTGAGGTCATGTGGAATACTCACCAAGGTAGCAAATTCTGGGCCATCAAACAACTTAAATATGTTAAATATGATTAATGTATTATATAATATCTGCATTCATCAAATCACAGTGAAATTAAACTAGAAATTAGTAACAAAGATGTCTGGGAAAACGTGAAGATTAAACAACGTATAGGTCAAAGTAGAAATGGGTAATTAAAAAATGCATGGAAAAAATACTTTGAACCAAAGGAAAACAGACAAGACATCTAAATGTGCGGGATGCAGCTGAAAACAGTACTTGGAGGGGCACTTAAAGCACTGAATGTTGGAATGTTGGAACAGAAGAAAGACATAAAATCAATGTTATTTCCTACCTTAGAAAACTAGAAATAGAAGATCAATTTTAATGCAAAATAAGTGTAAGAAATAACAAAACTTAGCTGGGTGTGGTGGCACACACTTGTAATCTCAGCACTCAAGAGCCTGAGACGGGAGGATCCAAGTTCTCGGCCAGCCTCAGCTACTTAGCGAGGCCCTGTTTCAAAATAAAGAACAACAACAACAAAAAAAACGGGGGCTGGGGAGGTAGCTGGGTGGTAGAATGCCCCTGGATTCAACCCCGAGCATCACACACACACACACACACACACACACACACACACACACACACACCCAAAAATTAGAGTGGAAATCAATAAAATTGAAAATAGGAGGTAAAAAGAGAAAAATCACTGAAAACAAAAGCTGGTCCCTTGAAATAATCAAAAGAACTGATAAGCCTATGTATCTAGGCTAAGAAAAAAAGAGAGAAGACACAACTTACTAATATCAGAAAGCAAAAAGACATCACTAGAGATTCCATGGACATTACAATGATAACAGAGGAAGCCAGGCATGTAGCTACAGGCCAGCACTCACAGTGCCTGGCAGGCCGAGACAGGAGGGTGGGAGGCTCCAGGACAGCTCCAGCAGCCTAGCGAGACCCTGTTTCCAGATAAAAATAAAAAGAGCTGGGGGAGTAGCATGAAGGTAGAATGTCTCCGGGTTTATCCCTAGTAAGAGGAGCGGGTAGGGAGGTCAGGAGAGAGAAGGGGAAGGAAGGGAAAGAGAGGGAAGGAGCGGGGAGGAGAGAATAAGAATGCTTTGGCAAATTTAGACTATTCTTTCTTTTCTCCTCCCCCTGACAGAGTAGAAAAGGATTTTTCTCTGATATTCACTCTAAGAACTTGGTAACGTTCCAGAAGGTAAAACTAAAACAAGGAGCTCTCTCCAGGTCCCCTTGGAATTTTTATCTCAGATATCTCGGTACCAAACCTCTAGCAATTCATCAATAACGGTTCAAGTTTCCCTACCCAGAGACAAGAAGTCTTGTCTCTGAACTTTTGAGGGATGGGATAATGCTGTATCCATCTTAACATCCACCAGTGTTTAGTTCACCCCATATCTGATAAAGAGATAAACATTATAGTTGTTTTAGGAATACAGATAAGGGGAAGTTCCAGATCACACAGTGGTCAGTTCCTGAAGGTAAATGAAACAGTTTCAGAATTCTGCTGTCACCTCCTGATGGAACCAAAGCATGCTTTTTACCTGAGAGCACGCTTCCCTTAGAGCACTGTCTGATAGGAGATTTTCATTCTCTTGAACTCAACCTTCAACCAGGAAGAGGAAGCTCGGCTTTTCCTAACTCACCACGACCGTTTCCAGTCCATTATTCCATAACACATAGGCTGGAGTAAAAGCCTGCTCTCGCGTGGCTCCCGCCTTCCTGACTTAGTGTGCCTTCTCTGTTGCTCTCATACACAGTCTGACATTCTCCTTTCACTCTGACTGAGAGAAGAAGCCATGTCCAAGGAAACCAACAATGAGACAAGATAACCACACAAAGCAGTCAGAAATAAATAGCACTTGCATTTCTCAAAGAAAAATTTTTGCTATAAAAAAAGAAATAGGAGCCAGGTGTGGCATACACCTGTAATCTTGGGAGACTAAAACAGGAAGATCACAGGTTCAAGGACAGCCTCAGCAGCCTGGCAAAACTCTCTGCAACCTAGCTAGGCACTGTTTAAAAATACAAAAAATAAAATGGCCAGGAGTGTAGTTCAGAGGTAGAATGCTAGAATGCCTCTGGGTTCAATCTCCGGTACCACCAAAAGGAAAGAGAGAGAGAGGAGAGGGGAGAGGGGAGAGGGGAGGTAGGGAGAGGGGAGAGAGGAGAGAGGAGAAAGGGGAGAGGAAGAAGAAGAAGAAGAAGAGGAGGAGGAGGAGGAGGAAGAAATGAATAGAGGAAGGAAGGAAGAGGGAAGAACTAAGGAAGCAAGAGAGCTTCCTTAGGAGGCGGAGTGAGAATGTACAGCTCACACAGCTCATTCCTTCATCAATAGCCGACCAATAGCGAGGCAGAGAAGGCACCTGACTTTCCTATGTTAACAGAGATGCCAATCGGCTGAGCAGAACCTTGAGCGCGGGCAGCCTGACTCTTGAACCCGGTTTTAACCACGGTGCCGTGCTCATTCTCCACGTTCCAACTCCTCTTCAATATTCCAAGCTTCATAATATACCTATTTCCCCCATGCACTGTATTGAATTTCTATATAAATCTTACAGAATATATCACAAAGAGCCAGGAATGCAACATAATTCAAAATATGAGGAATGGGGAATAAAAAAAACCCCACCAGTATGACATTTGATTTATAAGGATTTACCCCTTGGGTTTCTATTTATATAATTCCACTAAAGCAAAATCCTATTGAAATTACTTTTATATGTAACTGAATCTTCAAGTATAAAATTTAAAAATATATGAACCCAATAGGAAAATGCTTCACAGTTATGATTAATATGTCTTATGAAGATGTGAAGAATGTAAATGTTGCTTCTATAAGTTTTCCCCCAAAACCCAGGAGCAAAAATAGAAAGGAAGGAGAGAAAGACTATAAATACACTGACTTCATCCTCTGAACCGACAACAACCTCTTCTAATAAAACACTCGACACAACGCCTGCCTTAACCGATTCTCCTTTGAAATGCTGTTGCTACATCCACAGTTCTTAAAAACAGCAAGAAGTCCATCATCATAAAAAAAAAATGGTCACAGCATTGATACTACTAAAAACAACTTACTTTGAGTAGTTAGTACCCAGTATTTCCCCTCAAAATACTAAAATTAGCCCCTGTCTGTGGAGGCAAAGCCTGGTTCTACCTCTCTCTGCAGCTCAGTGACATTAAGACAGTGGTAACTCAAGTTGTTCGCCGCCTGCAGTCTGGAGCAAGCCCGGAAGACTGCACTTGGCCATCTGGGCACGTTGGTAGCTGAAACAAAGCTGCTCCTACGCAACCGCTCTGGGGAGCCTCGGCGGTGGTAAGGAGACACTGGCTTGCCGGCAGCCTGGCACTGCTGCGGTTCCCTTAGGCAGGGAAACATGGCATCGCCTTCCACACAAAAACACAGGGACGGGAGACACACCCGCTATGATCTTGCTTGAGACCATGTCACATCGGTGACTACACAAGGGATTGAAGACAGTTTCCTTCCTTCTTTCTTTCTTTCTTTCTTTCTTTCTTTCTTTCTTTCTTCCTTCCTTCCTTCCTTCCTTCTTCTTTTTTTTTTTTTTTTTTGCGTGTCTGGGGATGGAACCCAGGGGCATTAGACCTCTGAGCTACACCCCCTGCCCTATTTTTTATTTTGAAACCAGGTCTCGCTGAGTTGCAAAGGGCCTCACTAAGTAGCTGAGAGTGTCCGCGAACCACGATCCTCCGGTCTCAGCCTCCCGAATGCTGGGATTACAAGCGTGTGCCACCACGCCCGGCTAAACAGAGTTTCACAGCATTCTACGTGATTAGTTTTAGTAGCAGTTCATTAAAATGATACATGATTTCCACTAAGAAAATGCCACCTTGCCGACTAGGAAAGACCGGGTGAGATCTGTTTCCATTTTTGCTTTTCAAGTTTTAGCAATTATACTGTTAGTAACATATTCATTTGCAAATTTTATTATTATATACATGTATTTTTTTTGTGTGTGTGGGACCAGGGGTTAAACCCAGGTGTATTCTAAGTTATACCCTCAGCCCTATTTATTTATTTATTTATTTATTTATTTATTTATTTATTTTAAAAAAAGTCTCAATAGGTTGCTAAGAATCTCCCTACTTTGTTAAGGCTATTCTGGAACCAGTGATCCCTCCTGTCTCAGCCTTCCAGGGACTGGTACTTTTCATATTTTAACTGCACATTTTATCATATTTTCCAAAAATGTTTATTAAAATAACAAATGTAAAAAATTAACAAGAAAAAAATAAAGGAAGGGACAGCTGAAAATGTTAAACTCAGCAACCGAGTGAGGCCCTCCACAACTTAGTGAGACCCTGTTTTAAAATAAAATATATAAGCCGTGTGTAGTGGCGCACGCTTGTAATCCCAGCATTTGGGAGGCTGAGACAGGAAGATCATGGTTCGAGGACAGCCTCAGCTACTACTGAGGCCCTTTGCAACTCAGTGAGACCCTGTTTCAAAAATAAAGAATAAAAAATAGGGCTGGGGGTGATGCTTGGAGGTAGAATGCCCCTGGGTTCCATCCCCAGTACTGAAAAATATACACCATATATATGACATCATATGTCTATACTGTTTGTATATTATCTTCCCTAATGTACTCTGTGAACCTGAGTAAGATCAGCATGGACTCTGTTAGAAGAAAACACATACATCTCACGGATAATGAGGCACTGAGGTGACCTACAGAAGTGAATATTCAAACTACAGAACTTTCCTTCTTTCAACGCCAGATTCTCCTCCCTCTCGGTGGCACTAGGGATTCCAGCTACCATGGAGCTATACCCACAACTCTTTTTATTTGTTTAATTAATTAATTTATTTTTTGCAATGGAGACTGAATTTGGGGCTTTTCTACTCTTGAGCTATGTCCCAGCCCTATTTTTATTTTCAAACAGGGCCTCTCTCGCTACGCTGAGGCTGAATTGGGGTGTGGTTTGGAGGCAACATGCCTCCAAAATAAAAATAGTAACAATAAAGTTTGCACTTTTCTGAATATAAGTGAGTTTGAACATTGTTTTCATATGTTCATGACCATTTTTAGTTTTTTACTTTTTTTGCTATGCAATTCAAAAATATTTTGTGTAGTCTAACTTATCCCTTTCCCCCTGTTTTTTTTTTTTAATTGCCTCTGGCTTTTTATTAATCATTACAGGAAGATTTTCCCTACATTAAAGTTAAATAATTCATCCATGGTTTCTTATAGTTATTATATGGTGCATTTTTATTTTATTTTTTACATTTATATCCCCAATCCATTTGAGGTTTATGCTTATGTAAAGTATAAGATATACACCTAATTTTATCTTTTTCAGAAAGGTTATTGAGTTGTACCACGTACTCAGGAAATGGATCACTGGGGCCTGAACCCAGGAGTGCTACATCCAGGCCCTTTGTGCTTTTTTCGCGGAAATGGAGATGGATCCCAGGGGCATTCTAACTCCAGTGACACTTCCAGCCCTATTTTTTATTCTTTATTTTTTTGAAGCAAGGGCTCACTGAGTTGCAAAGGGCCTCATGAAGTAGCTGAGGCTGTCCACGAGCCACAGTCCTCCTGTCTCAGCCTCCCAAACGCTGGTATTACTAGCCTGCACCACCATACCCGTTAAGGCCTTCCACTTCTGAGCTACATCTCTGGCCCTTTTTATTTTTTGTTTTAAAACAGGTTCCTGCTAGGTGGTTGAGTCTTGCTTTCCTCGGACGTGATCTTCATGTCTCAGCCTCCCATGTACTGGGATTACAGGGTGTGCAACCATGCCCAGCTATAGAATGATAATAATAATTCATTTGAATTATTAAGAAAAGTCCAATTCACTCAAGAAAATAGGGAAGTATTTAATATATGTGAGGGAGAAAACCTCCCAAAAATTAGTAAAATAAGACCAAATCTTGTGTTTCCAGAGGAAAAGTTAAATATTTGGAATATTCACTTCTATAGACCATCGCACAGGCTTTTAAAAAATTATCAATGATATGTAAGTTTTCTTATGACTAACAGACTGTGCTGCTCTTACTCAAGTTCAAAGTATGAATGTTAAGATGGCATTAAGAAATAAAATAACAAGAAATGATGGGTCAAAATTAACAAGGAGAACATTCGCCAAAGTTAAGGTCTGCCAGTCTCCTGGACAGTCGCACAGAGGTTATCATGGAAGCCTGCAAAAGCTCTTACTGCTTCTGGTAAGACAAAATACACCTGAAATCCATATTATGAATGGTGGTAGTAAGCAAAAGGGATAATGTGAACAGCAAAGTTAGTTTTCTTTGGGGGGTACTAAGCACTCTACCTCCAAGTTATACCCCCACCTCTTTACCTTTTATTTTTATTTTTTGTTTTGAAAAAAGATCTTTTTAGGTTGCAGTCTTACTATATTGCTGAAGCTCTCCTTGATCCTGCAATCCTCCTATCTTGGCCTTCCAAGTACTGGGGTTTCAGGCATGTGCTACCATACCCAACAAAATTACTCTTTACTAATGTCTATGAGGGTATTTTTTAGTAGAATAAAATGAGGGAAGGAGAAAGAAATTTATACAAAAAAGATTAGGCAGAGTTATATTAGTTTATTAGTTTAAAAGGGTATTTCCTAATTGAACTGTTTTTTTTTTTGTTGTTGTTGTTTGTTTGTTTTGGTGGTACTGGGGTTCCTGGAAATCCTTCTACCTCTAGGCTATACTCCCAGACCTATTTTTATATTTTTACTTGGAAACAGGGTCTCTTAAGGCAGCGAGTGAGGCTGGCTTTGAATCTGCGCGATCCTCCTGTCTCTGCCTCCCAAGCACAGGGATTATAAGCATGTGCCACTACGCCCAGCTTAACTGTACTGTTTTTAATACTACAAAAAATTTTCCATTATGAATTTAGACACCAAATATTAAAAAATTGGTTCTTAATCTGGGTGTGGTGGATTACACACATTTGTAATCCCAGTACTTGGGAGGCTGAGACAGGAGGATTGCCAGTTCCTGGACAGCCTTAGCTACTTAGTGAGGCCTTCCTCAATTTAGTGAGAAAATGTTTCAAAATAAAAAATAAAAAATATCAAATAGGGCTGAGGGTGTATCTCAGAGGTAGAATGCCCCAGAGTTCAATCCCCAGTACCATACACACACAAAGAAAAGGTTATCATGTAGTCCCTTATTATCTGCAAGCCTCCAAAGATCTTAACATATTCATATGCCATTCTTTTAAGAAAAGCGTAAGCTAGCTTAACATATTGTAAAAAATACAGCCCTGTCATTTCTTTGCTTATACCAGGTAAAAACCCTTAAGTACTAGTACTATTGAATTTGATACCAATACTTATGCAGATTTGAGAATCCAGGTGACACAGGCCCTCGGTCATATGGTCAGAGCAGTTCAGTCTTTTGAAACTGCAGCCGACTACTTTTGTGGGAACGTGCTTCCAAGTAATGATGCTCTTGCTGACTACATGAGCCAGGAGCGCAGGTAGGTAGGACCGATCATCAAATTCCGAGCTTCACTTCTGCGCACTATTTTTTCCTATTAACTTTTAAAGAGTTGAGAGACAGCCCACAATCTTACACAGCCAATTATACCTTGAATGAGAAGGAAACCCATAAGACAGAGAGTTCCCATGAGTCAATCTTTCTGTCATTAAGCTTACAGGGCTTTCATAGAAAGAAAATTCTTTCTACTCACTACATTCCACCCTTCTTAATTCTATTTCATTTAACAGATTAATTGTAGAGCCTTTTATTAAAAAGTACAAAACGTTGATTTAAACTACTAGCTAATTATGAAAATACTATGGCGTGAGAGGTTAATGTCTTTGTAATTTGCGTACTTTTAATAATTATGAGTAATTGGGAGGCTGAGACAAAAAGACTGCAGTTTGAGGCCAGCCTCAACAACTTAGCAAGACCCTGTTTCAAAATGAAAAAGTAAAATAGAGCTGCGGTTGTTGCTCAGAGGTAGAATGCCCCTGGGTTCAAACCTTGGTACCAAAAATAGCAATAATGATAATAGTAATAATGAATCCCTTTGGCATATTTAAATGACTTTTCATAAACATATTAGGAAAGAGAAGATCAGTGCTTACGTTGTAAGATGAATAGGATAGAGTTTGATCTTCCAGAAGAGTGGTTTCTAAATTGTTTTGACTGCATAAAACGAGTAAGTTGAGTGTGCATTCCTACTGTTTACTTACAAAATATAACAATGTTCTGTTGTACAACTATGAAACATTCAGTAAGGTAAAAATTTAAAGAGAGTGATAAGAAATCAAACATTTAATATTTCCTCTCTGCACCCCAAATGGATTATACGTGCATCTTTGCCTCTTCTGAGGCATACACATCCCATTCTGGAGATTATCAACTAGAATATCGCAACCCAGGAGAGGCAACTCTACAAATAATAATCCTATGATATCATAGTATCAGTGCTATCATGAATAAATGTACACTCTTGCAAAAAGAAAAGAGAAAGTCAAGGCTAATATTATCTAAAAGAGGTGAGGAAACACTGGAGCTGAGTTTTAAAGGATGAGAATACTTTTTAGGAAGGGGAGAAGACAGACTGCCCAGGCAGAACTGTGCAGAGGCTTGATAAAGTACGTCTGGGGACTTGCAGGACGGGCACGGGAGGTGCAGACCTGGAGGCAAGGGGGAGATAATGGGTGCGGGGAAATGAGCCTGAACAGGCAGTCAAAAGGTGACGGAAGGCACACATGTGCACCTTACTGCTGCCTTCTCATCCTGCACCAGGAGTTCAGCTCCAAAAGCTAAAAGGAAGGAGACTGATCCTTTCTGAAGAGCTAGTTCTGTCTGAAGACATTCAAAAGAGGAGAGGAAGAGAGAAGATGATGGGCAAAGAAAAAGAACCCACTGTGCAAGCCAAATAAGATGTATAAAACATGGTCACACTTATGGACATGTGATTGGAGAAAGCACCAAAGGACAGCTGCCGAGGGGGTGGAATGCTGGCCAGCACCCCACTGCGCAGGTGAGGCCAAGATGGGAGGAGGCCCTGGAGGCCAGGGGAGGAGCTGAGCGTCCCTGCTGAGCTAGACGGGCTGGCAACAGAAGCAGAGGGATCCATGTAGAATGAGTGCATAGGAGTGGCTGCAGGAGAGAAAGCGGAGGCAGACAGGAGGGTGGAGGAGACCGCTTGTCCCGGTGTTTTCTTATACTTGATCCCTTGGCCTGAGGATCCTTAGGGAGAAATGGTACCTTTACAGGTACCCAGGACCAGCCCATCACCTGGCACGTGGGTGCCAGGTCTCCTTTGCCAGGCACCAAGTCTGTGTGCCCTGCCTGAGCCGGGCTTCTTCCTTTCCCATGAGTGCCTCTGTAACGTCTGGGCACCTGCACTGGGTATGGACAAGAGCTCCCTTCCCCATGTGGTGGCCTCTGGCTGAGCCCAGGTGTTCCTGGAGCTCACAGGGGTAAGCACCACCTCTCCAAGCCTGCCCCAAGTCCTGCAGCCCACCCCATCTTCGTTTCGCCGTGCACTTTACTTCTCTCTTTTGCAGTACTGGGAGCTGAACACAGGGCCTTGTGCATGCTAGGCAAACATTTCACTGCTGAGCTATATCCCTAGCCCTTTGCTTTTTTCTTTTTAAACTAAATGTTATGTTTCCTATTTCGACGTCCTTCAGTAAAAGCATATGGTGCTCTCTTCTTTATAGCAGGTAGTTTGCATAAAAACGCAGCCATGCAAAGTATCAGTAATACCTATTTTAAAAATTTGTGCAAAATAAGCAGCAAACCTGCCTTTCCATATCTCTAGATGCAGAACCTCCAGGGAAGAGGAAGGCATTTGATATCAGCTGTTCAGGTCAGGTATACTTAGTGGCTAAGCATGCATTAGTCCTTCAAAACGTTTCTCTCTAATTCTAAATTGAAAAGTGTGGCGCCTTCCCTTCCCCATTACAGTCAAGAGAACAACTGCTGAGGGAGGGAGGCTTGCAGCACAGCCTAAGCATGAGCCCCAGGGCCAGCCTCCATCCTCTCAACCGGCCACGACCAGCTCGAGTCGAAGCTTGGTGGGCTAAGTCTGTTCTAGGAATGACCACCGATTAAGAGGGCTCATGACTTTGATTCTGTGAAGTCAGGCTCTCCTGGCAATGTCTGTCACGCCTGCTTCCTTCTACTCTAGGAGCTAACCCAGTCCTACCTGACCCCCCAAGGGGCTGTATTTAACCTTATTCCTTTTTTCCTACTTTAAGACTCTTAGTTCCAGACCTTACATTTTCTAGGATATTTATCATTAAGAGTTTTTAAAATTATATTCCCTCTGATTATAAAATGATTTAAAGGCACAGTTAATATTTAATATCTTCAGATCATAAATTTTCTTCTCTGGCATTCCTATGCTTATTATATTATTTTACCTCTGGCAATAACATCTTGACAGACATATAATATGAATATATATTCATACACATATGAATACAAATATATTAGAAGAGTGCGGGGTGATCCTGTTATGGGTCTTAGCTCCACACAGACAAAAGAGACAAGATGGATACAGAATCTTTAAGAACCAAAGGAAATAACTTTAAGTATCCTTATGGAATACAATAGCTATGAGAATATAGAAACTGAAAAAGCTTTGTAGGTTAGAAGGTATAAATTTGATCTCATTACTCCACCCAAGGCTGGTGAGAGGTCACAGTGTTGCAGTAAAGCAAGTCCTTTGTGAACTCAGGCTGATAACCGAGCTGCTGATGGCAAGCCCAAAGACAAGCAACTACTCTGCAGACCAGCAACCCCTGCGCGAGCAGGAACAAGACACGGAGAAAACACCACGCTTTAGTTTCTTAAGTCAAACTCGAAGGTACAAAAGAAAGCACTGAGACTCAGAGACGAGAGTGACCAGTACGAGTCCTAAGATCTTACCAGTCGCCGAGACAAAGAACTCTCAACCCTGGTCTGTATGTTTGAATCATCCAGGAACCTTTTAAAGAATACAGAAGACTGGGCTCTAGCCCAGAGATTCTGATTTGTCTGGTCTGAGCTGGAGTCCAGGCATCAGTGTGTTTGTCGAAACTCCTGAAGATGATTTTTTTTTGTGTGTGTGGTACTGGGGATGGAACTCTTCTACCTCCAGGCTACACTCCCAGACCTATTTTATATTTTATTTGGAAATAGGGTCTCTTAAGCCAGTGAGGCTGGCTTTGAGCCTGCATGATCCTTCTGTCTCTGCCTCCCAAGCAGGGGGATTACAAGAGTGGGCCACCACGCCAGGCCCTTAAGGTGATTTTTATGGATAGCAAGAGTTGAAAAATGCTGCTTGAGACAATGAACTCTCTGGTCTTTATTAAGTGGGCAAGAAGCTCTCCATCTTTATGTTTAACTTAGGAAACAGTTAAATAGATCTTATTGGGGAGTCTATGCAAAACAGAGACCAATACCAACTGAGCTGGATATTCTGATGCTTAGAGACAAAATGTTCTTTTTAAACAAGACCTTTAACACAGTCTGCGTGTATTTTCCAGAGCTTTGCTTCCTTCTAAAAACTATGCAAAGTTTTGCCTTCTGACAGTCTTTTGTATCTAGCATGTTTAACAGACGGGGCACGCTGAGGTCGCAGCGACAGGGGCACGAGCGGAGCCACACGGGAACACGCTCTCCTGCCTTAGCTCAGCCTGCTGCATCTTGGCTTGGCGCAGTGTTTAGTGTTTGAGTTCTTGCAGAGCTAAGCTCAAAGCTAATACAAATGAAGCAGCTGCGACTGCATTGTGTTACTCTCACATGGAAGGCCAACTTGGACCATTGTGCTGGGAAATGAGAACACTAAGCCCAGCACCTGGCCCGGAACACAGGCAGTTCTGGCTTAGCCAAAGCCAAATTGGTGGTATGGTCTAAGCAGAAGCGGCACCAAAATCACAAACATCAAGTCACTTTATAAATAGAGTACAGAGAAAGAAGCTTGTTCCCAGGCCTCAGATGTCGTGAACCAGTATGCACAAATACAAGATGTGATATCATGTCCCTTTCTGAGTTAAATGCAAGGACCTCCATCATCTGCTCCTTACTCAATTGTCTCCATCGCCCCGTGATGTCATTAAATGTAGTTTTAGCAATGTATACAAATAAGGGTGTTTTATTTAAAGGAAAACACAAATATATAGAGGTAAAAGTCTAGCAAGAAGTTAGAAAACAATTCTTTTAAAAGATGCAAAAACTGTTGGGCGTGATGGCGCACACTTGTAATCCCAGCATTCAGGAGGCTGAGACAGGAAGATCGTGGTTCACAGACAGCCTCGGCTACTCAGTGAGGCCCTTTGCAACTCAGTGAGACCCTGTTTCAAAATAAAGAATAAAAAATAAGGCTGGGGGTGTTGCTTGGAGGTAGAATACCCCTGGGTTTCATCCCTAGTACTGCACACACACAAAAAAGGCAAAAACTATTCAAAGTGACTAAAGTTGTTTTTGTAGAATATAATGGTCAAGCCGGGCGTGGTGGCGCATGCTTGTAATCCCCGCGCTTGGGAGGCTGAGATAGGAGGATCACGCAGGTTAGTGAGGATCTCAGCAACTTAGTGAGACCCTGTTTCCAACTAAATATAAAATGGGTCTGGGAGTATAGCCCAGAGGTAGAAAGCCGCTGGGTTCCACCCCCAGTACCACCAAAAATAAATAAAAAATAAATAAAAATAAATAAAAATAAAAAATAAAAAAAGAATATAATGGTCAAAACTCATCTACAGAAACAAACACTATAAGCTTATACATATGTATAATACCTAAAGGATTCAGAGAAATAGCCCTAGAAACAAATCATTAAATAATTCTATCTAGTTTTAATTTCTAATATAGACAGTATATACTACATACGTGAAATATCATAGCTCTGAACTCTAAATATTAAACTTTCCCTTTGCTGAAGAAATACCCATTCTGCACAGGTGTACCCATTCCAAATGACTGCATATTCGATGCTTATTAAATGTAATTAAGCCGGGCGTGGTGGCGCACACTTGTAATCCCCATGCTTGGGAGGCGGAGACAGGAGGATCGCGCTGGTTTGAAGTCAAGCCTCACTGGCTTAAGAGACCCAGTTTCCAAATAAAAATATAAAATGGGTCTGGGAGTGTAGCCCGGAGGTAGAAGGGCTTCCAGGAACCCTAGTACCACCAAAAAAAAAAAAAAGTAATTAAATATTTGTTATTGCAGTTGACTAGAGATATCAGTAATACCAAAAGAGTAACTATGAGATACACTCATTCTTGGTGAGTCGTTCCTTAGCTCATGCATATTTTATCCTCTGACAATTATTTGCTGAGTGCTTACTAAGTGTCAGGTACTGTGTTAGGCACTAGGAGTGGTTTAGAGAGATGATAGAGATCATTATTCATTGTCTAATGAGGGACAGAGGCATATAAACAAATAATTGCAGTTGGAATTGGGCATGCTTGAAAAAGTATGGAATGAGGCTAGAGGAAGAACAGAAAAAGTATTTTGCAGATAGCTCTGATTAGATAAAAATAAAAATGCAGGAGGGTTTGGTGGCGCATACTTGTAATCCCAGTACTTCGGGAGTCTGAGACAGGAGAATTGAAGGCCAGCCTCAGCTACTTAGTGACAGGAGAATTGAAGGCCAGCCTCAGCTACTTAGTGAGGTCTCCTGCAACTTAGTGAGAGCCTGTTTCAAAATAAAGAGTAAAAAATAGGGCTGGGAGTGTAGCTTGGAGGTAGAATTCCCCTGGGTTCCATCCCCAGTACTGCAAAAAAGAAAAAGAAAGAAAGAAAAAAAAGGAAAGTAAAGAATAAAATATAGGGCTAGGATGTGGCTCTGAGGTAGAATGCCCCAGATTCAATCCCTAGTGCTGAAAAAAAACAAGAAAACAAAAACAAGAAAAAATACATTTAAACATACCTAAAAACCAAGACCTTGCCAGGAGCCTTATACTTTCCTGTTTCTTATTTCTTTCTTTCTTTGGCAGTACTGGGAATTGAACCTAGGAGTGTTCTACCACTCAACTACATCCCCAGCCTTTTTATGATTTTTTTATTTTGAGACAGGGTCTCACTAAATTGCCAAGGCTCAGCCTCCAAGTTATGATCCTCCTGCCTGTGCTGCTCCGGTGGCTGGGTTTTTACAGGTGTGCGCCACCAGCTTTTGGCTCTCATTTCTCATGTGCATGAATATTCTGCTGTACTAGTCTCCCATTCTAAGTCATTACATGTATACCATTTTGTGAATAAGGAAGACAAACACAGGTTTGGGCTTCCCTCCGTAAGCTCACAATGACAGTTGTTCTTTCTGCCATAGCTGGCATCAGCCAATAGGCTACAAGCAGCCTGTGGCCTCTGGTGATTTCCCTAAAGTGAACCACAACTCTAGGGATATTAGTAGTGTCAACAGAAGGGCAGGTGTGGATTTGTGCTGGAGTGGCTTTCTTCTTATTATTATTACTATCGTTGTTGCTGTTATTATTTAGGTGCCAGGGATTGAACCCAGGGCGTTGTGCATGCCAAGCACATGGTCTACCACTGAGCTATATATTTCTAGCCCCTGGGCCGGCCTTCCATTGAAACACAGACACCTAATTTACTGAGTTTAGATGGTGACAGCAAGAGGAAAATGGAGTCATTTCAGGAAGAATCATGAAATTTACTAATATTTCATAGTAGTTATACAGCTTGTAAACCACAAACATTTCAATAAACACATCTCTAATGCTTTGGCAGCCAGCATATTCAGTTAAGCTGGACAAACTCACAGTCTTGCCCCAGCCTACCTTCCTAGCCTTCCTGCTTGCCAGTTCTGCACACATACTTTTCAAATCCCATCTCAATGAATCCTTTCTATATTCCTGGAAATTCCAATCATTATATCTTTCCAAAATGCTATTTTCTACACTTGGAATATTCTACTTCCTCTGTCAATTATTTTCTTCCAGCCTCTGAAACTCAGCTCAAGTACTGTTTGCTGGCAAAGCCTCAGCTTACACACTATGTTGCTAATAACTTGTGTTTTCACGCTTACCTACTTCTTCATGAACCGGGCCATTTTTCTATCTCTTGCTACTAGACTACAGGCTCTCTGGGAGTGGAAAACTTGGTGTTCCCATTTTTGCTTTCGCAAGTACAGTACACCAATAGGATCAATAGTTGGTGGATCCCACACTAAGTTCCCCCAAGTGTGTAAATCATTTCAATTAGGACTTGCTGTTTCACTTGCTTCTCAGTAAGTCTGAAAGTGGAGGTGGGGTACTACCAGTTCTCTTGGAAGTCCACTTGATGGGTGGTAGACCTGCTGCTCACCATGGTAACGTCTAAATCTAAGAACCATGAGTCCTTGTGCTAAATATCACTTCTGCCTCTTCACGAAGTTAAAATGGAAATGATCTCCTTTGAAATAATGTATAAATAACTTAATCTCAATGTCTGGCTCCTTGGATACTGCTTTCTCATAGTCAGTCCACTGTGATATTAATTACAAAAATATTGTACGTTGACCCTAAAAAAAAGTCCTACTTCTAATCAGAAATATATTTAAGTGATTCAAGTCACATTAACAAATACTGTTATACAGAAATTTAAAAACACGTCTGTCTCTCTGTCTATCTATCATCTATCTCCAAGTACTGCTGTATCTCATTTAGCCAGTATACTTTGGTTTCTCAGTGGTACCCTTAAGGGCTATTAAATGTAAGGCTGTTTGTCCTTGTCCTAAAGGGACCCAGATTATTTCCACGATTCCCTGTCTTTCAATTTCTCTATCCCTCTACTCGCTGGCATTATTGTGAGAAGGAGGTTGGTAATCTGTGTGTTCTAATGGTTATTTTTCAGAAAACTGTCTTGAGTGAGGGCCTGGACAGCTACATGCAATTTACTACCCAGAGGCCTTCTCCTTCCTCCTTATTTCTAAGACTACCAAACGAGCGTGTGGTTTATAAGAAGTGCTAGCTCCCACCTGTATCCATTCATATGACTGCTTTTGCAATTTTATGTAAGAAAGATTAGTTTCATAAGATAAATCTTATATAAATCTTCTATAAGAGAAATCTTCAATTATCTGCCAATTTGTTGTATAAATAAATGAAAATTGAATCTCTACTAAAGTTAAAAAATTGGCCCACAAGCTATAGACTTGATATAAGCCATACTTTTAATAATACTATGTTCTTCAGAATATATATATATATATATATATATATATATATACACATATATGTGTGTATGTGTGTGTGTGTGTGTATATATATATATATATATATATATATATATATTGTAATACTGGGGATTAAACTCTGGGGCATTCCACGTTTTGCTATATCTCTAGATTTATTCTATTTTTCACTTTGAAAGAGTCTCACTAAGTTGCTGAGGCTGGCCTTGAGCCTGTGACCTTCCTTTCTCAGTCTCCCAAGAACTGGGATCAAAGTCATGAACCACCATACCTAGCTTATTAAACTTGTAATCCCAGCATTTGGGAGGGGGAAACTGGAGGACTGTGGTTCGCAGACAGCCTCGGCTACTTAGGCCCTTTGCAACTCAGTGAGACTCTGTTTCCTTTCATTTCATTTCATTACATTTATTTTGGTGGTACTGGGGATAGAACCCAGGGGCTTTTCTACCTCCAGGCTACACTCCCAGACCTATTTTATACTTTATTCAGAAGCAGGGTCTCACTAAGTTGTTGAGAGTCTCATTCAGTAGCTGAGGCTGGCTTCCAATCTGTGAGATCCTCCTGTCTCAGCCTCCCAAGCACTGGGATTAGAAGCGTGCGCCACCACGCCGGCGAGACCCTGTTTCAAAAACTAAAAAGATAAAAAAAATAGGGCTAGGGGTGTAGCTCAGAAGTAGAATGTCCCCCCCCCATCCATCCCAGTACCAACAGGGGGAAAAAAAAATATATATATATATATATATTTCACCATTTGGTTTCAGCATGATGGTGTGAAGACTTCAAATTCTAACTTCATCTTAACTCAGCCAAATACATTCCTAAACTTTGTTATACTATACTGGTATCTGCTTCATCAGGAAAAGAGGAAGAGGATGGGAAAGGAAAAAATATTTCCACTTATGAAAAAAAAGAAAAACTATGTCTAAAGAGCAGAAAAAACTGGCAAAAGACCCTATATCTAATATATTAAAATTCCTGTCATAATTTGATTAGAATATTAATCCAATACTCACTTGTGATCTTTTAAAATGAGAAAAATCTATAAAACTTTGAAAGATGTCATAAGAACATATACCCATGAAATGTCTATGCCCCTAAAGTAAAAGAAAGAAAACTTTTGCTCCTCAGGATTAATACAAAATAAAACACTGTCATCTTAGACATCTCTGAAAAATAGTTCTGCGTATTGAGTCATTCGAACCTTTTTTTATAAAAGTATTGGAATAAAGAAAAAATGAATATACCATATTCATTGGCTGAATTAAGAAAAATAGTCCCCCCACCCATGGAAAAGTCTCTATGCTGATTTTCCTTGTACCTAGAATAGTGACTGTCTTCAATATAGCAATTCTTTTCAAGTAATAAGATAATAATTAGCATCTGAAGTTAGTATTATCTTATTAATAAGTATGCTTAGAAAGTAAGCAGATTTCTTACCCAGTAAACAAGGAGAAGAAATGGGTTACTCAGAGTTAAATCAAAAAAGTCCAAGCCAGGCCTGCACTAGCGGTCAGCTCAGCACATCGCCTGTGGCCTTCCACCTCTGCATATGTTGCTGTCTAACGTTGCCTCTCACTACTGCCTGCTCAGTCTCGGAAGATACTTTCTTTCAGGGTATTTTTTAAGTATTTACACGGTCATCTCAAAGATGGCTTAAGCACAGAACAGGCCAGGTCTCAGTATTAAACTTCACAATTCTCTAAATCTATGGACTTGATCTGCAACTTGTTAAGTCTCATCACTCTCTGATTTAGCAGGAATCTAGCTCTGGAAATACGAAAAAAATGTACATGCCCACAACCTTAAAGAAAAAACTCCCACTGGTATCTTTACAGAATTCTGATAGTTTTTAGCAACTTTGATAAAAGGACATCTGCAAAGATCTGCACTCTATAGTTTAAAATAATTCAAGTTCAATGCACTCAGCTATATACTTGCGATATATCCCATGAGTAAAAGTAATATTCCCTACACTTGAATAAACCTTATGCTAAAAGTAGTGGATGTTAACCATGGTTAATCTTTAGAAGTTGATAACTGTCCTTTAACTCAGCATTGTGAAGAAACTCTTGAGTAACACAATGTTTGCATTCCTTAGAAGCTGTCTCTAAGAAGAAAGGAGAAAAGTAAAAGTAAAAAGAAAAACATTCTTTTAGAGAAAAGAGACACTCACTGGTACTTTGAAGGGCGAGGTATTGGCAGTGTCCATGGAGGTGGGCTTCTCTGATGTACTGGTCCCTGAGATGCTCCGTCTGCGGGGGGACCTTTCTGCTGGCACCTCTGAAAAAGAGGAGAAAAGTTGAAATATCACTAAGAACCTCAACTTAAGAATCTTTTACTAAATTGTAAAATTCTTAATTTCTCACAAAAAATTAGTTTGCTTTAAAGATATATAACATTCTAGCTTCACATAATTTGTCTCTTAATCTTTGTGGTGTTTGACCTATAAAGACATTTGACCTGGTCAGAGTTAAAACCTATTTTAGTGTGACAACTTTGATCTTTATGCACATATACAAATAATTTCCTGAGTTATGTTTAATACCTCTAAGTTCACTTACTAGTTGCAACTTGCAGTAGATGAATCTACTTCTCTATCAGCACTGTAGGAGTTAACAGAATCAAAAGAAATGTCCAATATTCTTGTGAACAAAACATGCACTAGTGTTGAATACGATTTGATGGTGTTTGCACAAAGGTCAAAGTTCGGTTCTGTGCAGACGATTCACCAGACTGCAACAAAAGGGCCACGAGAAGACCGAGAGCTGCTGCCAGGATAAGATAATGTATGTGCCTATGCAGATATAAAAACAGATCCGCTTCTCCTTGTCTGGCAATATGACCTTACCAGGATCTCACTCTAGAATCATAAAGCTGTTCAAACTGACCTAACAAGCTCAGGATTTTGCAGATATGTGATCATCCCCAATTTAATGACTACAAACTGCAGTAAGGCTACATCTTAAGATTTTCCCCCTAGTGATAGATATATATATACACACACACATACTCACACATATATGCACACATGCACGCACACAAATGATAGATATATACATATTATACCTTTATCACAACTGCTTCCCATCTCCACTTCAACTGACAGACATATAGGAATCCAGCTTCTCAGATAACACTAGATAATTTCAACATGGACAAGAGGAAAAAAAAAACCTCCTAAAAAAAGTATTCTGTGTTATCTTCCAGATCTTAAAAAATAAGGAGTAAATCGTGACTCCGGAGACTGACATTTTGATTCCTGCTGTTCTCCCTTTAAAAGATAGATGCAGTTTAAACTTCCATTTCTGGCCTCCTGGCCCCTGGGATCCGTGCTACTTCCACTTAAGAGAAAGCGTTTGCTCTCGCTCCCTCCCTGCCTTGCTCTCCCCCTCCCTCCCTCCAGCTTGCAGAGAGAGGAGCGATGGAGAAAGAAACACACACACAGGACTGCAGCGATTCATTCAATCAATCGTGCCCACTGCATCTCCTCATTAGTTACCTTCAGTCTATTAACAGATGTCCAACCACGGCCGCCCTCAGCTACAGAACATTTCACTCCAATACACTAATTCCCAGCAAAAAAAATTACGGAAATTTATATTCAGCAAGTACTAAAAAGGACACCATTTTTATAGAGACCTAGTAAAGCACATAATCAATCCCTCCTATGAAAACCCAACTGCAAGTGCTTACCCTATTCCTATGTGCATGCCGGACACTGATTTTCTTTTCCATGACTAAATATATCTTCTCTGTGGCATCTTGACCAGTAAGATACAAGCCACATTGCAACATTCCTAATGACTGAGAAGTTGACAAAATCGCATCTTACATGCCTGCAGTACCGGAGAGTTCCCTGCTATTACTATAATTTAAAATTATGACCAGTCACTGAGAGTCTCTTAACTTCTCTCTAACCACCAGTGGGTAAACGAGCCTTAATGTACAAAGCCATTTTTAGAATTAGGCACACATGACTCCTAACGCACATCTCTGAAAAATGGCAGCATAATTAGCTCGGATCATGGGACGCACAAAGGAACTAAGCGCGTCAGCTCGAAGCACAGTGAGCGGCAGGACCTCCCGCTCAGGCAGATCGCTTACAGCGCCATTACCCGAGCTGGGAGACTCCACCGCGAGGAGCAGGGTGGCCGGGAAAGGAGCTGGCGAGGAAAACCCAAGGAAACTGCGTCCTTGCTCTGATAACTGTCCATAAAGTTTCTCTAACCTCCTCTATCAAATTAAGATAAAGGAGACTGAATATTATAGCATAGCATATTTTAATCTCTGAATAACTGACAGTGAAACCAAACTGGGAGAAAAATAAGTTTCATTAGCTAGGGTAAAATGATCTCACAGTTTCCTTAATATGCAATGTTCTGGATAAGGAGAAAAAAACAGAAATGAATTTTCTCACTTTCTTCCAAACATCTAATTTTAGTTTTCAGGTATGTGAGCCCATTAAGTAAATATATTTGACTGTTTCAACTGTTTGAAATTATACTGGCTAAAGTGGGCAATTATGCTGGGCATGGTGGTGCATGCCTGTATTCTCAGTGCTTGGGAGCCTGAGACAGGAGGACTGCAGGTTCGAGGACAGCCTCAGCAACGTACTGAGACTTCCAGCAGCCTAGGGAGACCCTGTTTTAATACCAAAACCCAAACCAAGGGCTGGGACGTAGTTTGGAGGGAGAATGGCTTGGGGTTCAATTCCTAGTAACACACACACACACACACACACACACACACACACACACACACACACACGCATACATTAAATCATTAAATAAATAAATAAATAAATAAATAAAATGGGCAACTACTGCATTCAAACCCTGATAAACATGGCATTTGCTGTCCTCTCCCCTTTTAGGTTCTTGTTGTCATTTTAAAAAGCCATATTTCTATTGTGACTTAGGGAAGTTACTGGATCCAGAAGGAAGAAATTAATCTTGAAGACTGAACAATTGCCACTAAGGGAAAGAAAAGAAAAGAGAAGAGAAGAGAAGAGAAGAGAAGAGAAGAGAAGAGAAGAGAAGAACTAAGTCAACTACGAGAGGTGGGAATACTTTACATTATATTTACTTGTCAACCCTCCACAACAATGCAATTTGCCTCCTCTTGTAGAACAGGTCTTTGAAATACCCAGGTTCTTTGGTTCTCAGAGATTGGTCCCCTAAAGCCCAGTGCCCACTTAGAAACAAGGTGGCAGCCTTAGCCAGGACGGTTTGGATGGCCTGCCGGGCTGGCCACCACCGGGCACGTTACCTTTAGCTTTAAATCTCCACGCAGGAAGAGGAAGCTGCTCCCATGCGCTTAAGGCCGCCCTTGTGCGGGGCCGGGGGACGTCTCCGCGGCCCAGGGGACCGGAGGGAGAGCTTGCCCCAGCCCTCACGCCACAGGACTGCACCGCTCGCTCCTGCTGAACTACTAGTGCTCCTGGCATAGTGACAGCATTCAATTACAATCACTAAAATGTCACTTTCTCAGAGTGAGACAGGAGACACGCAATACTGTGCAGGAGATAAAGGTCGGAAACTGCTTCATTCACTTTCTCATCCTTTAAAAATAACATTCTCATCTTCAGATGGAAAGGCAAAGTCCTATGAAGCCTGGTGAAGTTTTAAGCTTCTCTCTTCATTTCCTTAGCCACTGGGTGTGAACTGAGATGAGGTGACAGCTGATAGGGATGAGAGGTAACTTCCACCACGGCTCCACATCAGAGGATGTACTGACAGAAACAACATCTGGGGGCGTCTCTTAGCACCTCCAGCACCTACCTATGGGATCCTGTTAAAGCCGTATCACCTTTTCCATCCTTGGCTTCATCAACTCATAAACAAGACCTTTCAGACTAACCAGGGGTGGAGACAAGATTAAGGAGTTTATACGCCTTGGTGGAAGACGAGCATCGTGGAAACGGCTCCTGAGCAACCAATGAGCAGCATTGCACACAGCACATGCCATCTCCTCACCACACACGCTTCCCTCCACACCAATGTGTTTTCTTTGAAAAGTGTGGCAAACAAATTGAAAACTGGATCACTGTAAAAGCAAGGGTACTTTTGGTAGTGGACGTGTCTACTTAACAGAGGTCGACCTCTGCCTCGGAACTTAATAGTGTATTCGTGGCCTTTCGTTCGCTTACCAGAGAGCACATGCTCAAAGAACTTGGGGAACTCTAGTAAGGGCAGGAAATAATTGTGTATTTTTATTTATCTTATTTAATTTGTGGTACTGGGGATTGAACCCAGGGGTGTTCTATCTCTGGGCTATACTCCGGCCCCTATTTTATTTTATTCTATTTTATTTTATTTTATTTTGAAACAGTGTCTCACTAAGTTGCTGAAGGCCTCTCTAGGTTGCTGAGGCTGGTCTTGAACTTGTGCGCCTCCTGTCTCAGCCTGCTAAGCACTGGGATTACAGGTGCGTGTCACCACACCCGGCAATAATTGCATATCTGGGAGAACCATAAGGAGTAATTTTCTGGGCAACAGTGAATTCTAAACTATTATTTTTTCTTTTGCATTTGTAAAAATTTTACAATAAAAATTATTGCTCTAATGTATTTTAAAAGTACATCATCATCATCATCATCATCATCATTATTATTATTATTATTATTATTATTATTATTATTATTCCTGGAAACCCTTCTACCTCCAGGCTACACTACCAGACCTATTTTTATATTTTTTATTTGGAAACAGGGTCTCTTAAACCAGCAAGACTTGCTTCGAACCTGCGCGATACTCCTGTCTCCGCCTCCCAAGTGCGGAGATTACAAGCGTCTGCCACCATGCCCGGCATAAAAGTATATTATTATTATTATTATTTTTTTTTTTGGGGGGGTGATACTGGGGGTGGAACCCAGAGGCTTTCTACCTCCGGGCTATACTCCCAGACCTATGTTTTATACTTTATTTGGAAACAGGGTCTCACTAAGTTGCTGAGAGCCTCATTAAGTAGCTGAGGCTGGCTTCGAACCTGTGCGATCCTCCTGTCTCAGCCTCCCAAGCGCTGGGATTACAAGTGTGCGCCACCACGCCCGGCAAAAGTATAGTATTATTAAAAAAAATACAAATTATGATTCCTTCATTGTATCCTCTATCCTTGTATCTGACATTTGATAGGTGCTTAAAAATATCTGTTAAAATAATAAAATAGAGAATGTAGCTATAGCTGGGCATGGTGGCACAACTGTAATCCCAGTATTTGAAAGTACTGAGACAGGAGGCTGAGTACTTGGGAGGCTGAGACAGGAGGATTGCAAGTTCAAGGACAGCCTCAACAAACAGTGATACTCTCATCAACCTACTGAGATCTTGTTTCAAAATAAAAATAAGATGGGGCTGGAGGTGTGGCTCAGCGGAAGAATGCCTCTGGGTTCAATCTCCATTAAAACACACACACACACACACACACACGCACACACACGTAGCTATAAAACAAAAAGTAGTAAACCAAAAATATTGAAGTTCTGCTTTTAGCATTATCCTCCATAAACCACCCTAAATGAGTCAAAGAACTGCATTTGCCCAATCATATTGGTCTGTACTGAAATATTCTAAATATTCTAGCTCACCAGTACCCCCCCCCCCCGCGCGTACTGAGGATGGAACCCAGGCGCATTGTACCTCCAACCTATACCACCAGCCCTAACTTTTAGTCTCTCTATTTTTGAAACAGGGTCTCACTGAGTTACGCAGGGCCTCGCTAAGTAGCTGAGGCTGTCCACAAATCGAGATCCTCCGGCCTCTGCCTCCCGGATGCTGAGATTACAAGTGTGAGGCACCATGCCCGGCTCTTTGACTTGCTCTTTGATTGGCTGTTCTTTTTAGTACTTGGATATACCATATCTGATATGTTAACATTTAACAAATATGTGCCACATCTTCCCTCGAGCCCACCACTCATCTTGAGACTGGTCCACAGGGCCAGGGCAGTTAATGTCATTCTCTCATACCTTGCCCTTTAGGGCCTGTGCCTTACCACCATCCTAGTCCCGATAAAGCATTCATACCGAAGTGAAGGAATTCAGTAAACACTTCTGAAATTCTGGCTAAATCCAGTGAGTTCTTGTGAAATGACTTTTATTTTTTCAGCACTGGGGATTGAACCCAGGGGAATTCTACCTTCCAACTACACCCCTAGCCCTATTTTTAGCTCTTTATTTTGAAACAAGGTCTCACTAAGTTGCAGAGGGCCTCACTAAGTAGCTGAGGCTGGCTACAAACCTCCATCCTCCTGTCTCAGCCTCCCAAGCACTGGGATTACAAGTGTGCACCACCACACCCGGCCAAAATGATGTGTGTGTGTGTGTGTGTGTGTGTGTGTGTGTGTGTGTTACAACTGATGGAACCCAGCAGCATTCTACCTTTCAATGACACCCCCAGACCTATTTTTTATTCTTTATTTTGAAACAAGGTCTCACTGAGTTGCAAAGGGCCTCACTAAGTAGCTGAGGCTGTCCGTGAAACTCGATCCTCCTTTATCAGCCTCCGAAAAGCTTGGATTACAAGTGTGGGCCACCATGCTTGGCTGACATTTCTTAACAAGCAAAAATGATCAACTATCTGTGTGCATACTGTATGTGGCTAAACTGCATAAGAATTCATTTACTAATTCAGTTAATATTTACTGACTGTCCACTGTGTACTTGCGTCAAGGAGACGTGGGTAAACAAAACGGAGGCATGCTGGTGCCTTAGAGAACTTAGATGGAGTCGGGGAGGCAAAGGATACACAGCCCTACATACTGGAAGGTGAGGTGCATTTTAGAGGAAACAGAGTAGCCAGGGAGATGACCGGCTTAGAAATTTTAGAGAAGGTGAGGTGTGAATTGATATTTAAGGAGGTGGGCGAGGAAGTCAGCTTTGCAGACTTATCAAAGAAGAAGACTATAGGAAAGAGAAGCCAGTAGACATCCTGTAAGGCCCCAGGGCCGGGCGGGCAGGCCGTGGGGCTGTGTGGGGAGTGGGCAGGTGGAGGAAGAGGAGAACCGGGCAGGAGTGCTTGGGTCAGGAGGCCTTACAAGCCTACAAGTGAGGACTGCAGCTTCTTACTCTGAAATGAAACACCACCACATATACTTTACCAAAAGCTTAAAAAAAATCAAATCACATACGAACTGCTTAGAGATATTCTTATTTTCTGAATTATTGTTTCTTTTTAAGAATTTGAATAATGGAGGTGACTCAAAATCAATCTGAAATGTTATGTTTGGAAAGGGAGTGAAGGGGAGTGTTTGTCAGATTTGTTGACAGGGTCTAAAAGCCTCTGAAAATATCTTAAATGAGAAAGGTGCATGTTAATATAAGGACAGTATGACCAAATTGTGTGAAGCATCAACTACTTTTTCTTTTTGTTTATTCTTATTTTACTAACCAAAGTTCATGTACCATCATGGTCATGTATACATAAACTTAAATAATAGTTACAATGTCATGAATTCTGATAATGTCTACCATTTTTAGAATTAGTTATTATAGCTTAAAACAAGAAAATAATTTTCTAATACTTTTTTTGAAAAAATTAAAATATGTAATGTGAAAGCTAAAATTTAGCACATCTTGTCAATAATTTATCTAAGCTGAGCATGGTGGCACATGCCTATAATCCCAGTACTTTTGAGGCTGAGACAAGAAGATTGCAGTTTCAAAGCCAGCTTCTGCAACTTAGTGAAGCTCTGCGCAACTTAGCAAGACCTTGTTTCCCAATAAAAATTAAAATAGGGCTTGGGCTATAGCTCGGAGGTAGAAAGCCCCTAGGTTTTACACCCAGGGCCACAAATAAAATAAAATAAATAAAATAATGTCTACAGAGAAATATTTTATGGTAACTTGAGATAATATTGGGTATTTGTTAGAAGCTAAGGATGACTAGTCTGTCTTAGTCTTTGCTGTAGCCACTGGAGTAGTAACAATTATTTACTCCTTTTGATGAAGATAGAGACCAAATTTAAATGGGAATAACCTTAACTATGCAAAAGTAAGTCCAGAAACTTTATTGGAAAAGACGAATGAAATATAAAAGAAGATTTACACTGTTTTAATTTGGTGGACAATGACGTAAGGAACCAAAATATCACAGTAACATTCTCAGGAGAAAATACTTCATGAGCACAGATGTGGGCACTTTGGCACATGTCATATGCCTGCATATTAATAGCGACCCAAGCCAATTCCCAGTAATTGTGCACACAAAACTATGAAACATGAATAAATATGAATGCCCTGCCAATCTGAATTATACGAGAGCCCCTTTAATATTTTGGATATTGTATTTAAGAAACATATTCCTAATGGTATTTTCAAAAGGGAAATTCCTTCAGTTCACTTCAAAAGTCTTTTTAAATAATATTTCAACCAAGCATGATTAAAAAACTGAATGCCTACATACCAGAACTCTGTGCCTATTCCAGTCACTGCATTTCAGCACATCTAGTATTGTTGTGAATGAGTCACTTCACTGTAATAATTTCCCTTTATATTGTGTAAAGAACATTGAGTAAGAGACTCAAGTTATTCATTCATTCATTCATTTTTGTGGTGCTAGGGATGGAGCCTAGAGCATTCTACCTCCAAGCTATACCCCCAGCCCTATTTTTTATTCTTTATTTTGAAACAGGGCCTAAGTTGCAGAGGGCCTCACTAAGTAGCTGAGACTGGCCACGAATCCCGATCCTCCTGTCTCAGCCTCCCAAGTACTGGGATCACAAGCGTGCGTCAGTGCACCTGGCTCTCAAGTCATTATTGAATGAGATGAGCAAAATACCTTATCTCTCCATGCCATGAATTCTAAATTAGAAGGGTTCTTCTTTCATGGGAGGCACAGAAGACATGTACAAAACAGAACAGGAGCCCAGTGTGGCGGCCCAAACCTGCATCCCAGTACTTGGGAGGTTGAGAAGGAGGATTGCAGGTCTGTAGCCAACCTCAGCAATTTAGTGAGGTCCTCTTGCAACTTAGGAAGACCTATTTCAAACTTAAAAAATAAAAATAGGGCTGGGTGTGCAGCTCCGAATTAGAATGCTCTGGATTTAATCCCCACTATAAAACACACACACACACACACACACACACACACACACACACACACACACACATTCTAGAAGAAACAGAATAGGATAAGAAGGATGGGATAAGACTAGGGAATGGGAGCCAGGCATGGTGGTGCATGCTTGTAATCCCATTACGTGGGAGGCTGACATAGGAGGATCGCAGGTTCACAGCCAGCCTCAGCAACTTGTGAGGCCTAAGTAAACTTAAGTAAACCGTGTAAACATCCCTGAGCTATATTCTTGTTTAGCCTTTCCAGGGGAGAGTATTATTTGCACTAAAACTATTCTTTACCATCTCATCCAACATTATCATGTGAAACCCTAGGCTGAAGGAATGAAAACCTAGGCTGTGGCACCGTGGTGGTCAGCTTGCTTGACCAAGGAGAATTTTGGTTTCCTATTGTATTAATGAGAATAGATATTTTAAAATAATAAACTGTTGCATGGAAAAGGCTAGAATATTGGAGAGCTCGATCTTTTGAGAATTCACCACATTTCTGTACTTAGCTCCAATCTACGTGCTAGAGTGGCTCGGGCACACATACTTGTAGGATGGCTTGTTTGGAGAAGTACTGCAGTCTAAGTGATACCAGTCAGCTGAATTAACGGGCTTTGGAGGTTTCTATTTCAGAGCAGCTGGATGCTGCTGACTTTTGATGAACAGCCACTAAAGCAGTAAAAGTGGGGTCTATTAGAAAATGTCCTACTGAAAATGGTGAATGAAGTCTTTAAAACACTCAGGGGCGAGGGAGTTAGCAGCTGTGTATGGAAGTGCAATAGGTAATTTTCTTCTCTGTGTTTGTCACTTTTCCTTTACAATATTGTTTTCTAATTCCATCTTTGAGCTCCCAATGAGTCCTCCAACTAAAGGTAAGGCATTTGTTTATATGAGATCCTTTTTAAAAAACATATTTTGATATTTGTTCCTCTTTACTGAAAAGGGACATACTCATTCCCTAGGTTTTTTTTTTTTTTTTTTTTAAGTGGTACTGGGATTGAACCCAGGGCCATTCTACCTCTGAGGTACACCCCCAGCCCTATTTTATTTTTATTTTGAAACAGAGTCTTACTAGATTAATGAGAATCTCACTACTTGCTACGGCTGTCCTTGAACCCGTGAGCCTCCTGTCTCAGCCTCCCATGTACTGGAATTCCAGGTGTACACCACCAAGCTTGGCTTCAAACTATCATTTATTACACCTTATTATGGGCTAACAGGTTTACACGAGTTATCCTTTAATGTACAAAAAAAATCTTTGGGAGTTGGAATCAACTCCATCATATAGACAGAACCAAGAAGATGCTCTAGGGCTCTGCTCAAGTTTGCTCAGCAGGTCAAAAGCAGAACCAGGGCTGGAATCCACGCAGTATGATGTACAGTCTGTGCTTTTAATCATGCTATCCCAACCATGCCTGCTATCCTTTTCTCTTTGTGTTTTGTATGATGGGATGTAATGGAGGAAAAAAAAAAGATTTGGAATTATAAGGACTAGCCTTCTTATTTCTTCCTAAAAGTAACTAAAAATACTTTGACGATATACACACAATCCTTTATATTTTAAAGAAAATTTAGTTAGCCAAACTTATTGAGGGATTTATTGCAAACAAAGCCCATCAAGGAAAACACAAGCCTGAAACCCTGATACTGACAAGAATGTCTCAGCCCAGAATAGAGAGAGGCGAGGTGGTGGGTAACAAGGAGAATGGCCAGCCACTTCCTCACCACAACGCAGTGGTGAAAAAACTGACCGAACAGGAAACATCCCCGTAACAAGTGCCTGCTACTGAAGCCTTGGATAAAACAATGACAAAAGCCTCCAAAAGATACTCCTCAAGTAACCATTAACATCCCCAAGTGGGGAGATAATGACTTGGATTCTAGGAGACAAACATAAACAAAATTAAGATTTTAGGTCTTCCAAAGAATAATCTCTAAACAACTAACAAGCATTGGTAAGCCTAAAGTGCCTGCTTTGGCCATTTCTATCTAGTTATTTATAAGATTTTAAAAAATCTCATAGCTGCATTTTAATGAGTTGTATTTTGCTATTAATTTAAAAAGATAGCATCTCTTTAGATGTCCATACCTAGGCTCTAAGACTTTTATCTTAACCTTTTCTCTAACTGATTTAATCACAGAATTGGGGTACAGTCTTAGATGTATTCATACCATGATTTTAGTATTCACTGACCATTGAGAGAGAGATTTAGTCCTAATAAGGCCTTTTAAGACTAGTCTGGGGTTTCCCCTCATCAAACAAATGTTAACAGAGGGTACTGGAAAGAGAAAACATACATGACAGCCTACAGGCTCCTTGGAAGGTTGAGCAGGAGGATTACTTAAGCCCAGGACAAGAGGAGGGAGAGGGAAGGGGAGGGGAGGGGAGGGAGGGAGGGAGACAGAGACAGAGACAGAGGGAGGCAGAGGAGGAGGAGGGGACACAGGGACAGACAAATATGTAGACCTATAGTAGAAAGATGAACACTTAATCATTTACTAAGGACTAAATATGAACATGGTTCTGCACAAAACACTGTTCACTCTCAGCATCACTTATTAGAGAAGGGAAGAGAAAAGGGAAGAGCCTGTGCTATTGGTCTGTCCTCCTTCAGCCACCAAACACTGCAAGTCTGTCTTTGAAATGTCTTCCAGCTTCCTTTTGTCCTCTTGATTTCCACTTGCATTTACTGCCCTAATCTGGGGCTTTTTATCTTCTCCTGGGGATTATGCAGGGACTTCCTAATTTATCTCTCTGACTCCTGTCTTTGCTCAACACTATCCAGCTCACCATCACAGATTAATCTCCCTAAAACATTACTTTCCTGATGAATTGCTTTACTAGAGATCTTCAGACTGTTAGGCATTAAACAGCAACAACTAAAACAAAACCACCTGGCCCTCCCTTACATACGCACTCTTTTCTGCCAACAACTCCCAGCCCGGCCTCAGTCAGTGACCTCTGACCTCACTGCCCACGTTCAGGACCTGGTGTCCATCTCTGCTAGTGCTGCCGGCCTGTCTGCCAAACCTTAGGGGGCCTTCATCTGCGCCCATAAAATCAGACCTAAGCAGTCATATTTCTTTGATTTCCAAATATAGCTAATTCATATTACTTGATTTGATAGTCTTTAGTTTTGAGTAACAAACTATATTCCTGACCAATACTAGTGTTCTACAGTTGAGATTTTATGCTCCAACATTTAAATAGTGGTGATCTTGCCTAAGTTTTCAGACAAAATACGTTTTAATTGATAGACTTATTTAAATTTTAAGCATTTCTCCCACAATGTTTTCATGAGCTGTTCGCATCCACTGTTGCTTTTCTGTGGGTACACCAAGATTTGGGTGAGTAAGTTTCATGGGAAGTTGGGTTTAAAGGTATTGAGAGAACTCTGCGTGGTGGCTCACCCTCGTCATCGCAGCCTTCGAGAGGCTGAGAGGAGGATCATGGTTCGCAGCCAGCCTCACCTACTTAGTGAGGCCCTTTGCAACTCAAAGAGACCCTATTTCAAACTAAACAATAAAAAAAATGGGCTAGAAGTATAGCTAGATGGTAGAACGGCCCTGAGTTCCATCCCCAGTACTGAAAAAAATAAACATTGAGAGATTTTTTTTTCCTTCTGTACATCATGCTATTTAAAAATCACAAATTCCCAAGTTTTATTAGGAATACATCTAAATGTAAATAGATCAAATTTAAGTTTTGATATCTTTATTCATTTTCATTTAAAAAAATATCTCTTCAGCTTAATTTCTCTTAGTTTTTAAACTGCACGCTCCTATATGGAAAATTTCTGAAAGAACAGTTCCGGTTCTAATTTTTTTTTCTGTTCTAAGGGAATTCCCTAAACAAAGACTATAAGACAACAGTTTAAGGCAACCATAATGGCCTATATTTTAGTCCCTTTTTTATGGTATTGGGGATATACCCCCAATCTCGTTTTTATTCTTTATTTTGAAACAGGGTCTCACTGAGTTGCAGAGGAAGGGCGTCACTAAGTAGCTGAGGCTGGCCACAAACCTGTGATCCTCCTTGTCTCAGCCTCTACTTTTTAATTTTGAATTCAGATGCTAAAATGACAATTTATTCATTTGCAATGAAAAACTGAGCACTAAATTTGCAGTATCCATGCAAGTGTGATCTGGCGGTCATTCCTTTCCTGAAGTCAAGCTCTATGAGAAATCAAACCATGAAACCAGTGGGAGATTTTAAACTGCAGATACAATTTGTTTAATGGTTGAGGAAGCAAGTCTAGTTTTCTATATTTGGCAGTTTCAATAAATTATATTTTTCTTTAAAATGTTTATTTTGTCAAATACACTGTCATACAGTTGTTTATGATAGTCTCCTTTTGCCATTTCTAACATTTTATTTGTAGTTCCTTTTTTTGATCAAATAGTTGGTAGTTTTTTTTCCATTTTCATTAGAGTTTTTAAATAAAGAATTCTTCATTTTAGATTCTATTAGTTTATTTCTATTTTCTATTTCATCATTATCCATCTTTATCTTCATTATATCATTTCTAAATATTCTCTGGGATTATTCCTTTCTCTTTTTTTCCTAACTTGAATTAAATGCTTAGCTTGTTAATTTTCAATCTTTCCCCTTTTCAATATAATAAACTAAAAACTTTAGTTGCCCTAGTTCAGTCCCCATCATCACCCCATGCCCCAACTTTATTACTATTATTTTTTTCGGTACTAGGGGTTGAACCGAGGGGCATTTTATCTCTGAGCTACACCCAGCCCTATTTTTTATTGTTTATTTTGAAACAGGGTCTAAGTAGTTAAGGCTGTCCACAACTGCGATCCTACTTTCTCAGCCTCCCAAGTACTGGGATTACAAGTATGCACCACCACGCTCGGTTCTATTTTTAATTCTTTATTTTGAAACAAGTTCTCAGTAAATTGCGGAGGGCTTCACTAAGTAGCTGAGGCCAGCCTTGAACCTGTGATCCTCCTGTCTCAGCCTTTCAAGCACTCAGATTACAAGTGTGCACCATCATGCCCAGAACCAAAGTTACTTTAAAAGCTTCTAAATTAAAGTTTCCTTTTTCCTTCTCCTTCTTTCCCCCCTCCTTCTCACTGAACCAGCCAAGCGCTGTGCCACGGACCTGGCCTCCAGTTCTGAGCACTGTTTGTTGTTTGGCAGCACTAGGGACTGAGCCCAGGACTTCCTGCATCCAAGCCGCAGTTCCCGGACCTAGCTTTGTTTTTTAAAAAGGATCCTGCTAAGTTTCCAGTCTGGCTTTGAACTCAAGATCCCCCAAGCACTGAAATTACAGTGTGTGCCGCCACGCCCAGATAAACCTAAGGTTTTTAGAGTATTTTTATTGTTAATAATTTCTAACTTAGAGCTGGGTGTGGTGGTACAGGCTTGTAGCCCACCATTTGGGAGGCTGAGACAGGAGGATCGCGGTTCGCAGACAGCCTCAGCTGCTTAGTGAGGCCCTCTGCAACTCCGTGAGGCCCTGTTTCAAAATAAAGAATCAAACACAGGGCTGGGGGTGTAGCTGGGAGGTGGAATGGCCCTGGGTTCCATCCCCAGTACCGCATAATGATAATAATTAATAATAATAATAATAATAATAATAATAATAATAATTCAGTTTGAGTTTTATCAGAGCATGCAATCTGCAGGACTAGAATGTGTTGTGCTTTGTTTTATGCTTCAGTCAGCTGTCACTTTTGATAAAGATCCGTATGTGTTTGAAGAGACTAATCACTGGACTGTGGGTCCACATGTGTCCACTAGTTCAAGCTCATTGTGCTTTAAAAAACATCTACTACACCCTTACTAATTTTCATAGACAGTACCTCAGAATCGCCAATGTATCCTTATTTCTATTTTCCCAAGTGGAATTTGAAGCTTTGTCACTGGGTGTTATGTAAGATTATTACATCTTTCTAGTGATTTTTACATTTTATCTTGATTCAGGGATTTCTTTTACTTCTAATAATGCTCTTGATAGTCTCACTTCCCCTCGTTTCACAGTTCTACTGACTTCCTTTCAGTTACTGTTCGCATGATACGTCTTGCCAGACCTTTGCTTCCAGCTGTCCTGGGTCTGGTGTGTTAGGTGTCTCTCATCAACGGCACGTAACAACAATCCCAGTCTGATGGTGTCTACACGCTAACATTTCCACATATCGTATTATCTGATGTGCTCAGATTTTATTTTTACCATCTCATTGTGTTTCCCATTTACCTTAAGTTTTTTTTTCTAATTTTGCTTTCTCTGATTGATCAGATTTTTAAAATTTCATTATATCTTCCACTGCTTTAAAAATCATTCATTTTACTTCTGCTCTTTCAGTAACTGTGCTTAACATCTTAACATGTCTACCTAAAGCTGAAAGCTAATCACTTATATGCTTCTCTTGAATAATTTAGCAATCTTAAAATACTTCTATTCCAATTATCTCCTTCCTTTCTCTGACATATTATTGTTGTCCACTATTTTCATTTTATCTTATCAGAACTGATAAAAACTTTCCCAGAGGATTTCCCCGCTCCCACCTTCTCTAGTAGGCCAGGCTGAGGTAAGTAAGACTTGTCTATTCTTGTCAGTGAGTACATTTTTTACCCTCATTGCCACTTCACCGAGGGCGTGACTCCCTCAGAGACCTCCAGTGGAAAAGCATGAGGTGGCGTTTTCATTTCCAGTCCTACACGCTGCTTAGACCCTTGGCCCATCTCCTATCTTCCTGACATTAACTCTCTGGGATTCTAAGATTGGTACCAATCTTAGAAGAATTTACGACCTGGATTTTTAGTTCTGTTTTCTTCTTTCTCTTCCTGGGGATTTCTTTTCCTTCCTGGGAGTTCAATCATTTTTTTAAAAAAGTATTTGTTATATTAGCATGACATTTCTACTTATTTCTACATGAGCTTTCAGGATATCTTGTCTATAATATTACTAGAAATGAGCATTTCAATTTTAAAATATGTCTCCCCCATGCTATGTGTACTTTTAAGAAATAAATAACTGTGCCAATACCAATACTATAGTAAACAGAGTCATGTATGTTTGTATGTATTTGCAGTACTGGGGATGGAACCCAAGGGCATTCTACCTTCCAGCTACAACCCCAGCCCTATTTTTTTAGTTTTTTTTTTTTTTAATTTTTGAAACAGGGTCTCACTGAGTTGCAAAGGGCCTCGCTAAGTAGTTGAGGCTGTCTGGGAACTGCAATCCTCTGGTCTCAGCCTCTCGAATGCCGGGATTATGAGCATGAACCACCACACCTGGCTTAAACAGAGTCATTTAGAAAAAATTTTTTTTTCTGGTACTGGGGTTCCTGGAAGCCCTTCTACCTCTGGGCTACACTCCCAGACCTATTTTTACATTTTCATTTTGGAAACAGGGTCTCCTAAGCCAGTGCAGTGCGCGGCTGGCTTCGAACCTGCGCGATCCTCCTGTCTCTGCCTCCCAAGCGCGGGGATTACAAGCGTGCGCCACCACGCCCGGCGTCATTTAGAAATTTAAAAATGTTTCAGATTTGTAAATTACATTCTTGTTTTGCATAGTTATTCTATTAATTTAGTTCTTCATTAAGTTATTTCTTTTTTGTGTGGTATTGGGGATAGAACCCAAGGGCATTCTCCCTCTAAGTTACAACCCCAGCCCTATTTTTTATTTTTATTTTGAAACAGGATCTCACCAATTTGCAGAGGGCCTCACTAAGTAGCTGAGGCTGGCCTTGAACCCAGATCCTCTCATCTCAGCCTCCCAAGTTCTGGGATTCTAAGCATGCACCACCATGCCCAGCTCATTAAATTATTTCAATTAATGAAACGACACAAAATCATTTAGATTCAGCTTAGAAAATATAAAGTGGTATACAATATAATCTACTTGATAATAACTGAAAATTGAAATAAAACTGCAGACTTTGGATTAGAGAACAGTAGTAGAATAAGCGAGAGAGGTAGGTGGAGTGGCTGGCAAGCATAATTTCAACAGTTTTGAAAAGGACTGAATTTCAAACTTTTGGGTACCTAGATAGCATTCATTCATTCAGAGTTTTGAAGAGCCTCTTCTGGAAGATCCCCACCCAGCAGCAGCAGCAACAGCGGAGTCTCAGACGGTTACATAAGTAAGACTTTAAATGGGTAACACCGATCACCAACTCCAGTGGAAGACGGTATGATAAAGGCGGCAGATTCCTACACTAGCTGCTTCGGTCCATCCCCCACTTCTCATCGGCAAATCTCTACATGCATATTTGGTTCCCCTCAAAAGATGTGCTTTTAATTATGTCATCACCCCTAAGCCCATGAAAGATTTTATTCTCTCAGTTATTCCTCTCTTGTAAATTTAACCAACCTTGTTTCCTCCTTTACCTTAAACTGTGCATATATCTCCCCAGTCTTGAAATGGGTGAATCTTCCTTTCTGTCACAGATTTCTTCCGGCAAGAGGCTTAATGCATGGCCTCCACAGTCTCACTACCCACTGTTTATCTCCATATTCCAAAATCTGACTTCTGCCTCCTCCACTCCTCTGAAACAGCATCAATACTTCCAGGGCATCAAATCCAGCGGTCTTTTCTGGCTTCTCTTGTCACTAGTGACCGTGTTACTGACCTTTGCTGCTTCGACATTGTCGTACCACAGTATCCTGGCTCTCCTCCTGAGTTACAGTCACTTGGCCTCTTCTCCGTGTATCCCAAATGACGGTGTCCTTCAAGGCTCAGTTCCATCCCTGCCTTCTGTCTTTCTCCAGTCTCAATAGTGGATCGCCCTTAGATGCTCTGAATGTCAGTGATCTTTCTTTTCTAGATGAATGGCTTCCACATCAAACTCTCTACCTGAGACTTAATTTCCAGTTGCCAGGTCTGCGTCTCTGTCTGCATATGTACCTGTCACCTCAAGATCAATGTATCTAAACAGAAAACCTGGCTCCCTTTCTCACTTCTTTATCTCTTTTATAGTACCACTGTTCTTCCAAGTTCAAAAATTATCTCTGACTCATTTATTCCCCGTTCTCCTAATCTGCCACCAAATCTGTCACCAACAGATCACTTGTACTCTCTCTATCTTTAAATCTGTTTCTAATCTGAACTATGCAAACATCTGTCTGCATGAGCAGTATTCTACCTGCTGAAAAGAGACTGACCCCTCTTTAAAGAGGTATTCACAATCTAATTTTAATAGTAAATAAACCAAGAGTTATAGAGGCCTTAGTGTTAAGATGGAGACACGTGCCCAACATAGTGGGGTATGCTGTACTCTTAGAATCTGAGAGGCTGAGACAGGAGGATTGCATGTTGGCGGCCAGGTTCAGCCACTCTGTGAGACCTGTTTCAAAAATAAAAAATAAAATAGGGTGGAGGATGTAGCTCAGTGGTAGAATGCTCTTGGGTTCAATTCCTAGCACCATGCACAATAAAGTAAAGAAAACTAGAATAAAATAAAATAAAATTTAAGCACCTATTTCATACTTGGGCTAGGGCAATAGTTTTCAAACAGGCTGAATTGCTTTTAGTCTCTTCCACAGTGCTATGTTCAGATATGAATACTTAAAATAACCTTTTTAATCATATATTTTTCTTGCTCAAGAACCTTTAATTCTTCTCTACAGCTTGCAGAAAAGATCACTCATGAGCCTGTCATGAAAGGTCTGGGAGCGAGCACCCTCACACATCATCTCTCGTTACACAGACTCCATTCCTCTCAAGCCAGTTTACTCATTGAACCTGCAAATAATTTAATTTTCCTCATGACAGTGCTTTCATACAGACTCCCCCCAATTTTCATAAAAATCTACTCCATCCTTTTGAGATTCACATTAAATGCTATCTTCATAAGGCAATCATCAGTGTTCTTAATAGGAAACCATGTCTTCCTTCTTCTAATCCCCAAAGCAATTTTCGCCTGAATAAATAATTTCACAATTAGGTGCTGCCTTATTTCATTCTCTCCACTGCTGTTGTGGATTGTTACTCTCTTTGACTCGTACACAGCCCACGTTTTCTCCCCGGCAGGCGCTACGCTAGCAACTTTACCCGGTGCTTCTTTGCACTCACCTGCAACACCTAGCAGTGTCTGAAGCAAGACCTGACACAGGGAGCGGGTTAGACAGCGGACCTTGGGCACTGTTTGTTGACAGGAGAAAGAGCGCGTGCAAGGGCAGGCAAGGGAAATGTTTGGGGATGGGAAGTTAGCCAGGTTAGTTGGAATGGAGGTGTGGGGGGTCCTCCCTGCAGCCAAAATTAATAGTGGGCTGTCAGTGGCAGAACCAGGATAAATTTCGTGGGAGGGCATTTTGATTTGACAGGTTTCTGAGTAGAATAATAGCAGCAGAATAGTGAAATTTTATGACGTCTCCCAGTTTTGTACAGTTTCACTGACCAGCACAACACCAGGACAATCCCCCAAATACCAGTGGGTGCGCTCTGTCCTGCAGAAGCAGCCCGAGGAGCTTCCCTGGCCTCCTCTCCAGACGGAGGCCGCTCAGCCTCCCCAGGCAGAGGAGGAGGAGCTAGAAGGACTCCTGGACACAAAGTCTCTTGATCTCTTTCATTCTTCATTCACCATAAAGTAGATTCCATTTTGTTACTTTTTTCCCTTGGTATCCTCACTGGGAAAAGCATGTTACCTTTAATGGCAAGTACATTGGCAAGTGACTGGCCACAAGGATTTTGCTTAATTCAAAAGTAATCACAAGTTGCGTTTGAGAAAGTTTTGCTCCTGGCTCCTCTGGTGGGGCTTAGTCAAGGTTTGTTTACCTGCAGATGGAGGGAGATGTTTGCCACCTATGGTTGGGAGAGAGTGGCAATCCTAAAAATAAGATGTACTGGCATCCAGGGCTTAGCCCTACCACACTGATTACATGGTAGTCTATTTACTCAGCAACTAAACTTTTTATGGCTCTGAGCAGAACCACAATTTAGATTTATCTAATTTATTTATTATATATGCTAAGGTTACTTCCATTAGGTAAATAATTGGGAACTGACTACTCAGAAATCAATGTAATGCACAGAAACTCTCATTTCTCTCTGTGCAAGTTCCAACATCCCTTGTGTTTGTTACCTCCATCTGGGGATAAATAGGAATCAGAGAAATTTACTAATTCCAGCAGCAGGAGTGGCAAGGGGGCAGCACCGTAGTGCTTTTTAACTTGTTCATTTCTATGTATTTGGTCAAGTTCTTTTTAGGTGTAGTGAGATAATGGCCATGAAAAGAAAAGAAGGAAGAAAGAAAAAGAAAGGAATCTTGCAGCTAGGTAATCAGAATTTATAAAGGCACTGGAGGGAAAGGACAACATTTAGTGACTGCACTGCCCTTTCCTCTGGAGCAGCAGGGTCTCCGTACTTAGCTTTACTCGGGGACACTTGGACTTGTCTTCCTGCACTCCCTCGCTCCTGTCTCCTGATCTGTACACGCCTGTGTCGGGGCAGGGAGAAGGGCACACGCAGAATGAGGTCAGCCTCAGCGGGGCAAACGTCTCTTAAAGTCATCCAAATGCCCAAGATAAACGCAGCTATGAGGAAGAAATTGAGAGTAGGATTAATATCTAAATATAGCTGCTTGAGTACAGGATTAGAAAAGACCTGGCAAGTATGATCCTTTATATCTAAACTGCATGAAAAAAATCACTCATGGAATGGTAAGATTGGCAAGGGAACTGAATTAAATGATCAACAAACTTATGCTAACTCTAAGGATGTCCAAACAAAGGCACGGCGCTTTTGAATCGGCAGGAGGTTATTCATGGGTGTTAGACAATATCCATGAAGAGTTAACTAGAAGATTAATTGACTTTTACCATTTATAAAAAAGCATACTTATACTTAAGCAAATCTATTATGTGACAAATTTATTAAGACAAATTTGAAGGCTATCATTACTAAATAGGAGTACTTACAATAGAATTTTTGTAAACATCAAGCTTTTCCATCACATTTAAGATATGATTTGACCTATACACTAACTTCCCTTGTTATGTGTTCATTATGTCAATAACTCTGATCAACAGTCGCCACTTGGAAAGCTATTAAAAAGCATCTGCAAATGTAAAGTTAAAGTAATGGCTGGTCCGTGTGTCCCATTTTCTCTGCTGGGTAGACAGCCCACATTAGCATTACGGATATTCACACCTTGCGTGAAAGCTACTTGATTCATCCCTTGGCTTTTGATGCACACAAAGCTAACCCCACAGCCACACGGCAAGCCTCACCATCACTGTACTGGGAGAAGAGTAAACCGGTAATGTATTTTGGCTGGTGGAAGTTATCTAAATACTACCCACAGCTGGCCAGCCGACCCGGGAAGTGTGCGATGGAGCTCACACTCTTTGTTAAGGCAAAGCAAACGGTCTCATTTCTCACAGCCAGTGTGGGACGCGCTTAGTCTATAGATACCGGCAAGAACTCGCGAAACAAACAACTTAAGTACGTTTTTTTCATTCTTTTTCCCCCTTCAGAAAACACAGAGGTGGACTTAGAAAACATGGGGTGTTATTCCCCAAAGTAGGGAAAGTCTGGACGACAAAGGGTTAAAAGAACAAGCGAGCCCTACCGTACCCAGAAATGACAGGAGGCTCTTCTCCTCTTCGGTGCCACTATCCAACCACTCGGCCACATCACCCAGGGAAAGGAGACTCATTCTCCAGCCAGAAAACTTTTCCATACAGAGCACAATGACTGAATGTTGAAGTGGGAAAGAAAGGGCACAGAGACTAAATTGGGGCGGGGGTCCAACACTTAGAATGCTGGCTAGGCTGTAATGACGGAAGAGAAAATGCGATCCTCCCTCACTCTGAAATCTGCCTCCGCAACATCAATGTAACACACGGTGGGGGTGGGGGAGGAAGGAAACAGAAAGGGTTAAAAGAGGGTGGTAAAGAGAAGGGAAGGAGATTTGTCCTCTGTCTCTTGGTGTTAAGCTTTAACCTGAAAGAGAAAGCCAGGATCGAGCTGAAGAGTAATTTACGTTTAATGACAGGAGAAAGCACGGGAGAAAGAAAGAATAAAGACACTCAAAGGAAAAGAAACAGGTTCCTGCACTGGAGGCAGCTCGGATAACCAGAGAGCACAATAGCTAATCAGTTAAGTAAAGCATACCATCAAACAAAACCAAAGACAAAAGAACAAATTCAGCATTTTGTTTTGTTCTCAGGAGAAAGGTTTTCAATTTTCCTTTCAGTTGTCGGCAAGAACTGCGGCCCCAGCCCCTTCCAGCTACAGCTATTTCGCCAGCGTCCCAGCCCCCTCGGAAGGCTCTGCGAGCAAAGGCAGGTGGATGATCTGTGAATAGGAGGCTCTCATCCCTCCTTTCTCTCCTCCGCCACCCCTCCCCCACCTCGCATGGCGACGGCATTGATCGCCAATAATGGAATCTCTAACAGACTGCCAGCAGCAGCATTAAGGATATTACAGGTCCACTTCAGAAGAATGCGAGCTGGCGGTCGGAACTTGGGGGCAACGTGGGGCTGCTAGTCAATAGCTCTGTCTTTCTTTGCAAAGAAAAAAAGGGTGTGTGTGTGTGTGTGTGTGTGTGTGTGTGTGTGTGAGAGAGAGAGAGAGAGAGAGAGAGAGAGAGAGAGAGAGAGAGAGAGAGAGAGAGAGAGAGAGAGAGAGAACGCGCGCGCTGAAATCTCAAAGAAAAAGAGAAATGCGCTTGCTGGGCTGAAGGTTCCGCGATTCCCCAACGCGGCAGATGACCTCTGGCTCTGTCACGCCAACGCGGTCACTGTGAAGGACTCAGAGCCAGGCGGGTTTTTCATGTGACCTTGCATCACACATTTGCATGGCTTGATTTAGAATTATTTCACAGCTTTATACCTTATTAACAGCAGAGCAAAATCAAGCCGAAGAGGTATGTTCAGAGACACCTAAATCACTGCTATTCCCACTCTCTGGGGATCAGGTTTGCTGCTATAATAAAACAATATTCATAATACAAGCAGAATTTCCCATGCATTTTCAAGGCGATTTCCCAATAATCCATTTTCCCTTGTACTGTAGTGGTCTCTCTTCAGTGATTCTCCTTGTTATGTCTGCTGTAATATGCCCTTCTCTTCATATTTATGGCAGCCTTCATTACTTTTCGTCTGGACTCTACTGTATGTCCCTTAAGACAAAGAGCTTTTTCTGCTCGTAGCTACACCCCTAGCTCTATTTATGGTTTGTTTTAAACGGGTCTTCCTGGGTTGCAGAGGGCCTCACTAAGTAGCTGAGGCTGGCTTCGAACCTGGGATCTTCCTGTCTCGGCCTCCCAAGCCCTGGGGTCACAGCTGTGTGCCACCGCCCGACAAAGACCTTGTTTTAGACTACTCTTTGCAGTCCTGGGGGCTAGAGCAATGCCTCACACTTTGAAGAGGGATGCGAATGTTTACAAAAATTTTAATTGGAGGCTCTAAAAGTTTTAACAGCTTTCACACTGGCAGGAGTTATGACGCCGAATATTTTAGGATGTCTTTTGAAAATTAACCATTCTGATAGATCGCTATGTAAAAGTAATTTTAGTTAGCTGGGCTTTGTGGCGCATGACTGTAATCCCCGTTTCAAAAAAATAAAAAGGGCTGGGGGTGTAGCTTGGAGGTCGAATGCCTGTGGGTCCAAAACTTGGTGCCAAAAATAAAATATCTGTATTCATAATATATACCACTTGATTGAGAAGATACAAAGAAAGGTTTGTGTTTCTATTACTCAAAATACATAAAATTGTAAGACGTTTTTTAGTACTGTGGTTTGAACCCAGCCCATTTTTTATTTTTTATTTTGCAAAAGGGTTCCATTAGGTTGCAAAGAGCCTCACTATACTGCTGAGGCTGTCTTCAAACCCGTCATCCTCCTGCCCCGACCTCTGAAGTACCGGGATCACAGGTGCGCATTACCATGTCTGGCTGAAAGACATTTTATCAAATGGTATGCAAGACATTTTACCAGAATTCACAGACAATGCTTGCTCAATTCGCATCTAAGAAAGGACTGATAATTCCTTTATAATGGCCTCCCGACACATCAGTAACTCGGGAGCTCCCAGGTCTGAAACTGCTGGTCTAGAGAATTACGTTCAAGCGTCCAGGTGCGATGCAGTTTCTGCTTAGGGACCCATCTCCCCCTGGCCTTTGCAAGTTCTATGAAAGTGGTGGGAACAACTCCTTGTTTTGTTCATCTGTGTATCTCCCCTGCATAAACATTACCTGGTCTACAGTGGTGCTCAGAGAGTTTTGCTGAATGACTTTTGCTACCTCCTTTGAGGTATCATTCCACCACAACTGACACTAGCAAACTGATCCACTGAGACTCAGCTGCAATACCGCCTCCTCAGGTCTTCCCTCAGACTTAAGGCAGAGTTAACAGTGCCTGCACCCATATTTTCGGTGTTAATGATCCTGGAGTCTACTGAAATTAATTGTTTACATACTTTTCCTCCACTGTATCTTGTGCCCTTGGAAAGCAAAGCCTCTTTTATTTTTTATTTTGAGACAGGGTCTTGCTAAGTGGCTGAGGCTGGCCTCAAACCTGTGATCCTTCTGCCTCAGCCTCCCAAGTTCTGGGATTACACTTATGAGTCACCTGGCTCCCTTTCCTCATTGTCAGTCACCCTCCATTCCCCTGAATTCCTCAGCTACTAGCACTACTAAGTTTTGTCTCTACAGAATTGCCTATTCCAGGCATTTTTAAAATAAATTTAAATTATATCACATGTCATCTTTTGTGATTGATTTCTTTCACTTATGTTCATCTATTTTTAAGCCAGTATCAGTACTTCACTTTTTATACTATAAAAATAATAATATTAAGCCAGGCATGGTGGCACACACTTGTAAGTAATTCCAGTACTTGGGAGGCTGAGATGAGAGGATAACAGTTTGAGGCCAGCCTCAGCTACTTAGTGAGGCCTCTGCAACTTATTGAGACCCTGTTTCAAAATTAAGAATAAAACATAGGGCTGGGGGCATAGCTCAGAGGTAGAATGGCTCTGGGTTCCATCTCCAGTACCAAAAAAATAAAAAAATAAAATTAAAAAATACATAAAAATAATATTTCACTGATGCCCAAATACTATTTTCTACTGATAGATATTTAGGTTGTTCTCAACCTAATGCTATAAACATTTGCATTCAAGTTTTTGTGTGGAAGGCTTGCATTTTATTTTATTTATTTATTTTTGGTGGTACTGGGGTGAAACCCAGAGGCTTTCTACTTCTGGGCTATAGTCCCAGACCTATTTTTTTTTTATATTTTATTTGGAAATGGTTTCACTAAGTTGCTAAGAGCCTCATGAAGTAGCTGACACTGGCTTCGAACCTGTGTGATCCTCCTGTCTCAGCCTCCCAAGTGCGTGCCACCACGCCCGGCAAAGACTTGCATTTTAAGAGAATACCCAAGTAAGATGTTTTAAAGAATCTGCTTTTCTTTGTAGCAAAGAATTTTAAAATGCTCTAAGAAGAGAGAGTTATCATCCAAGCTCACAAGCATCATATTTTCCTCGTAATTGCTCGTAACCTGGGACTTCCATTCTTCTTGAAGAAAACCAAAGCACTGGCTCAGCCTCTGCTCCTGCTCTGTTTCTCCTGCAGGCGGGACACAGTCAACACTGAACACTCAGGAGTGAACAATGGCAGGCAATATGGGACGGAAGATCTTTCCTACACTGAAACCTAATTTGGTAAAGCTGGTGGAATTTTTTTTTATAACTTTATATTTAGATTCACTTTTCAAACTTCCTAAAAAGGTGCAAGAATAGTACAATGAGTGTGTGTGTGTGTGTGTGTGTGTGTGTGTGTGTGTGTGTGTGTGTGTATTGGACCCAGGGGCATTCCCCCTCTGAGCTAGACCTACAACTCTTTACTCTTTGTTTTGGAAGAGCCTATCTAGGTGGCTAGGAGTCTTGCTAATTGCTGAGGCTGGTCTTAGAGTCTGCAATCCTCCTGTCTCATCCTTCCAAGTACTTGCATTACAAGTATGTACCATTATGCCCTGACTTCTCGGTATCTTTTTTTCCAAATCCACTAGCTGTTTACATTTTGCCACCTTTACTACCAATTACTTCAACGTATATGTCCTAAAACAGAGGACATTCTCTTATATAGCAACAGTAATTAAAAACTCAGGAAATTTAACACTGACCTTGGTGAGTATCTTAAAAACATAATTAAATATGCTACTACTACATACGTCATCTATTATATGAATTCTAGTTTGATTTGAAAACTAAACTGTCTTCAAGCAATAGTGATTGAGAAATAGTGATTGTACTGAATGCAAGTATAAATAAAGTAATAATCTTTATCATGGTAGAATCATACCTCTTGAAATCTGGAGGGATTTCTGCTGAATGTATTAACATTCAGTACACCACTGTAATAAAAGACTGAAAGAATAACTAGTTTCCAAAAAGGCAGGTAATAGGTGGGTACGGTGGCGCCCACCTGTAACCCCAGGATGTGGGAAGCGGAGGCAGGAGGAGCGGAGGTTTCAGGTCAGCTTGGCAGCTTAGTGAGGCTCCGTCTCAAAATAAAAAATAAAAAGGCTGGGCGTGTGGTTCAGTACCCCTGATTTCAATCCCCAGTACAGCAAAAACAAAAACACAAAAGGCAGATAAAATGACTATATTTCCATCTTGTTATTCTTTGGCTATTTATAATACTTTTTCTCAAAAAACTAAATGTCCAATTTTAACTTTTAAAGTATATTGATAGATATTTTATTCAAACAGGAACAGAATTCAGTCCTCTGTTCAACGCTTTCAATAGTTCCCGCAGCCAGGTGTGGTGGAGCAAACCTGTAATCCCAGTCCCTGGGAGGCTGAGACAGGAGGATCACGGCCAGCCTCGGCAACCTGGCAAGACCCTATTTGAAAACAACAAGAAGAAGAAAAAAATCGGGATGGGGCTGTAGCTCAGTGGGAGAATGTCCCTGGATCCAATCCCAGTTCCACAAAGAAAAGGGCAAAAAAGTGTCCTGTAAATACCTCAACTCAAGCCTCTTGTGTAAAGGCGGCGCCAGCGAAGGCTCCCACGCTGTTTTTACCTTCAGCCTTTACGAGGTTAGAGCTGACGAGACCAGTGCGACTAAGCTGAATTTCTATTTACTTGGACTTAGGGAGCCAGGAGGCTGCAGAGAGTGAACAGATGACTTCCTCAAAAAGAGGTAGAAAGTGACTAATTCAAAATTATTTTCAATTTTCCCCTAGAATAAACTTCACAATTAGTTTTACTCAAGTGCATATGATTCCTGAAGTCCATCATTTTGAACCCAACACAGTGTCAAGCACATCAAGCAAATGGTGGCTTCCTAGCCTTTATAATGGGGAGATGAGACATCTGAGATGATCTGAGATAATGTCTCCTCTCATTATCTCTAGACCCAGTAGTAATCTGAATATGTGTATCAATAACAACAATAATAAATGTACTGTATATTTATAATGTACTTAGCAGCATATGAAGTACTTTACATGTTTAACATATTTACTCTACCCAACAATCTGCGGGGTATAAATATGTATGAACAGTTTCCTCAATTTATAAGTTAAAAGACTAAGGTTTGAAGAAAGCTATGGTTTAGCTGGATGTGGTGGCAGATGCCCGTAATCCCCGTACTTGTGAGGCTGAGGCAGGAGGATCACAGGATTGAGGCCAGCCTCAAGCAACTTAATGAAGCTGTCAGCAAGTTAGTGAGACTATGTTTCCAAATAAAAATAAAGTAGGGCTGGGGATGTAGCTTGGAGGCAGAATGCCCCTGAGTTCAATCCCCAGCACTATAAAAGAAAAGGAAAAAGAAAGTTAAGGTTTACAGAAGGGGCAGGTTCACACAGCCTGCAAGTGGGGTGTCCAGAATAGATATTCCTATTCCAGAGCTGACACCCTAATCCACTCTGCATCTTAGTACTGCTTGGTGGGGTATTTTTAGATATTGTGGGTACAATGCAAAGGGTGAAGGGGGCAGTTATTAAGTTCTCTGAGTTCGCCATTTGTTTCACTTGGTCAGCGATCTGCGAGACGCAACACAGCGAAGCCGGTAGAATCCAAGGAGCCAGCGGCAGTCAGGAAGCGGACCTCGTGATTTGTAGTGGAGGGAGGAGAGATCGGCTTGAGTGCTGTAGTGTATAGGCAGTAATTTTGTTCCTTTCTGCCAATAAGAGATTTTAAATTATGATTATTTTTCACAAGCATCTCTTAACAAAAGATTTCATTAACCATTAATGAAATGCTCGGTACATGGTTATGTGTTTACTATTTGTTACATGAATAAATAAATATATTTTCCATGCCTGATCAGGATATTTGACTAGGTTATTTGGTGCTAAAAGCATTGAATGATACTATTTGATACTGCTTGACCAATTTTCCACTTCTAACTTGGAAATTATGTCCATTTTTATCCATCATTTAAGTGATCTCTTTAAAGTAAGGTAATGCAGCATGTTTGGAAGAGAAAAGAGAATGTTTGGTAGTTTCAAGAGAAAATCTCATTTGGATATGTGGTACCTAATAAAAGGTAAAGGGGGCAACAAATATCTGATGAGGAGTTACTGCTCAAAATATAATCACAACTCAACAGGAGAAAAGCAAATAACTTCATTAAAAATGGGCAAAGGACTGGAATAGTCAACAGGTATATAAACACTCGACATCACTAATTACTGGGTAAATACAAATCAAAGCTACCAGAAGCCAGGTGTGATAGCACATGCTTGTAATCTTAGCACTTGAAAGGCCCAGACAGAAGGATCGCGGGTGTGAGGCCAGCCTCAGCCACTTGGAGAAGCTCTCAGCAACGAGCAAGACTCCACTTCCTAATGAGATAGGAAAAATGGGCTCAGAGGTAGATGCCCCTGGCATCAAACCCCAGAACTGCAGAAACAAAACGACAATGAGATATTATCTCACACATGTTAGGATAAATGCTTATAAGCATGTTTATAAAATGACAAGAGGTAACAAGTATTAGTGAGGGTGTCCGGTAAAAAAACAAAACAAAAAACTTTATATGGTTGGTGGGGATGTAGACTGGTACAGCCAGTGTGGTAAACAGAATGGAGATTCTAAAAAAATGCAGTAGAACTGCTACATGGCCCAGCAGGTAGTATGGCCCTCTTCCTAATATCTACTCAAAGGAAATGTAACCACCGCCTTATAAAAATACTGGCATTTCTGTATTTGTTGCAGCAGCGTCTGTGGAAGAATGAATGAATGAAGAAACTGTGATGCGCACACCCGTGTGCAAATACTACAGCCTGGAAAAAGGGCGATCCTGCCATTGGAAAGACATATACAAACGCACACGACGCTAAAGTACACGGAAGAGCCAAACGCAGAGGGAACCTAAAAACAGACAGCGCCTCCTCAACAGCACAGGGGAGACAGAGAGAAACGGCGGTTATCACCGGGCAGGGAATGGGGAGGCGGCCAAAGGTTACTTAAGTAGGTAGGTGACGGAGTCTAATGCATTACTAAATAGTGTGCAGTTAATAATATATATTTAATTATATTGTATTATAGATTGAAAAGTTTACCAAAATGAGATTTACATACTCTTACCACCAAAAACAAAAGAAAAAAGAAGGAAGAAATAAGGAAGAGTAATTATATTGTGAAAATACAGTTACATCTTTTCTATCAAAGGAATAGCTTGACTTTGGCTCCATTTTGTAGAACTGCCACGGTATAACCTTGTACAACACACCTGTATTTTCTTGTAGATAGCATTTCCTGGAAATTTTGAATGGCAATTCCTCCTCTGTTATCCCCTTCAGCCAATGGCATAAAGATTGTGAGGTCACACTCCCACCAATAGGAGCACAGCACAGACGACACCCCTCCCCATGTGCTGAAAATAAAACACCCAACTTTCCACCAGTTGTTCCTGCACACCTGACTTTACTGGTGGCAGGATCCCTTTTTGCAAAAAGTAAAATTTGCCTTGCTGAGCTGTTTTCAAATATGTATCTTTTCTTACGACACCATGTAAATTTATTTCAAACAATATAAACTGATGGCTGTATTATCTGACTTAATCACTTTAATATATATATGTTTATTGAAACATCAGTGGAAAATGAATACAAACAAAAAGCACTGTGTTGTAAGCTTTGTATGTATAAGTAAGAAAGATTAGTGGGTGCAAAGAGCCACGGAGAGCATATGCAGCGTTACAGAAATGCTCTGGAAATTCAAGAAAATCACATGTGTTCACACCTATTTCTTTACATAAAAAATCACAACTATCAAAAAAATTAAACTTATTTGTTTTCACCTGAATTGTTCCATACTATGCTGAGACGTGTGCAGAAAACAACTTTGATGGAAAAAATTAATTCCACAGTCAAGACTTTAATTTCCTTATGGTTGGTATTTGCAAACTGGGCTTTAGCATAAGAAAGAATTGGTGTGCCAACAGATATGCAAAACGTGCTCTATTTGATCTTAATGCAGTTTAAATGGCAGAACTGTTTTACAGAACATTACTGTCTACTTGGGACACTTACACAACAATAAAGCACATGGTATTTGTGAAATATAAAGATAAGAACAATTTATTCTCAAGAAGCTCTTGGTCTACATTTCTTTCACAACGTACTTATATCAATATATATCTTTGCATCTCTGGTATATGTGTACTTACTTATAAGTGACATTTATATTTTACTATATAGTACCTATATAGTAAATATTAGTGAAATTTACTTTTTCTTATTTTGGACAACACTTAAAGAAACAAAGGCTCTTGCTGTTTTCTTCCTGCCCACAACGGGCGGCCCTCTGCACCACCCTGGTAAGGACTTATATATTTGGAAGAGCAAATACAGGACACACTTAAGCGGCCACTGCAGACAGATACACACTGCAATGACAACGGCATTTCTTTCAGAACCAGAGACTGCCCTGAGAATTGTGAATGCAACACGGTCCTCTGTCAGTTACCAGCAGCTCTCAGAGCCAGCAGACGACCTCAAACAGGTCTGCCGTTGCAGGCACACATCAGCACGGTACGGCGTGACAGGCACCTGGCAGCTCAACACACATTCGCCGAGGGGTTAAGTACACTGGTCTGATGTCCTGGATGCCTATACAATGACAAAGGAACGTGGAGTCCCTCCGTTTACTGAGGGATGCCCTCAGCTCCATTAACTGTTGGCAGATTTGGCTATCTACCCAGATTTTGAGGAGACAAAGTATCATTCAATCAAAGTAAGCTGACCTCTTAGTCCAAGGGCACGATAGCTGGGCATGGTGGCGCATGCCTAAAATCTCAGTTATTTGAGAGGCGGGGGCAAGAGGATCAAAAGTTTAAGGTTAGCCTGGGCAATTTAGAGACCCTGTATCAAAATATTAAGAAGGGGTAGCGATGTAGCTCAGTGGTAGAGTGCTTGTCCACCATGTGTGAGGCCCTAAGTTTAATCCCCAGAACTGCAGAGAAAAAGGAGAAAAAAAAAGACATTTCATTTTCTTTTTAATAGTTTAGGTATAATGAGTAAGGCAATACTTAATTTTTGAAGGAACTGTTGACTGTTGTTCCTAATTGTGTGGCTAGTGCATTTCCTACTTAGTTTGTGCACAGATTGGTATAATTCTTCCTTTTCTCCATTAAAAAAATGTTTAGTAGGATACTTCCTATGGCTACGGAGTTTTAAATAACCCCGCAATAGATTAAGTATCCCCCATATTTCAAAGAAAATAAAAAACAACTAAGCCTGACAGCTGCTTCTCAGGGCTTATTAAGAGGAGGCCTCTTTCTGCTCCTCTTCAGCCTTTACAAGCTGGGGAAGGACGACTTGGAGATTAACTTCCAAACTGCTCTAGAGGGAAAGGGTCCCACACACCCTCCCACAGCCAGTAAGGTGCCGGGTAGAGCTAGTCAGTGCGCACTCAGGCTGGAGAGCCGAGGGGAGACCTGCTGCAGGAGGGCGGGCTGGGGGCACTGACCGTTACTGGTTGAATGGTGTCTCCTACAAATTCAAACGTTGAAGCGCTGATCCTCACTACTGCAGGACGTGACTTTACTGGAAACGGCCACGGGAGACAACATTAGCTAGGATGAGGTCATGACAGTAGGCCATAATCCAAAATGCCCTTATCGTAACGGGAGATCTGGTCACAGGTGCATGGAGAGGGAGAACTCCACGTGAGGACGAAGGTGGAGATTGGCGCGATGCTTCTAGAAGCCAGGGATGTTGAATGTTGCCAGTGAACCACGGGAAGTCAGTGGGGAGGTGTACAACGTCCTCGCCTCACAGGCCTCAGGGGGAAGCCACCCTGCCTGCCCTGCCTCACGCTGGACTTCTGACCTCTGGAGCGGGAGTTGCACACTCTGTTTAGGCCCCCAGCTGGTGGTGCTCTGCTATGGCCCTGGCGGAACACAGATCAAGGTACCGAAGAGGAACAAAACGAGAAGAAAGTCGGGCTGGGGGTGTACCCGGGGGAGAGTGCCCTTGGGTTCAATCCTCAGCCCCCCAAAAACGATCATCACTATCTTGATTTCCATCATTTGTCCTTCTGTCATCAGAGCAGTAGGAGTGTGTTCTTTTTCACTGCTATATAAAATTCCACTGTATAAGCAAACTACAATCTCTCCATCCTGCTGCTGATCAACGTTTGGGAAGTTTCTGATTTTTAGCCGTTATAAGTCATTCTATTGTGAGTATTTGGATACAAGTCTTTCAGTGAACTTATACATATGTATTCCTTTTTAAAATTATTTTATTAGTGCATTGCAATTATACATCATAGTGAGGTTCAATGTGATAAAAACACACATGCCCACAGCTCTTGGTGTACTTCTCTCTACATTCCCCCCCCCACACACACACACGTTGGTGAAACTGGCAGCAATACCTTTATGTATTGTATTGTTGTTGTTGTTGTTGTTATTATTATTATTATTATTATTATTATTCAGTGCTCTTTTCCCTAACTCCCTCCCCAATTTCTTTCTACTACTGGAGGCTTCTCTGCATTCTTTCTGGTTCCTTCTGGTTCCTATTTTCGCTCTAGCTTCTACAAACGAGAGAAAACATACAGCCTTGATTTTCTGATGCTGGCTGATCTCACTCAGCCTAATATCCTCTAGTTCCATACATTTTTCCCCAAATGACATGATTTTGTTCTTCTTTATGGCTTAGTAAAATTCCATTATATTATATGTCATGTTTTCTTTATCCATTCGCCTGTTGATGGACACCTAGATTGGGTCCATGGAATTCTGGCTACTGTGAATTGTGCTGCTGTAAACAAGAAAGAATTTTGACTTTAATTCTTTTGGAAAGATTCCAAGGAGCGGTATGGCTAGGCCATATGATGTTATATTTCTAGTCTTTTTTTTTTTCCCCCAGTACTGGGGATGGAATATTCTACCTCAGAGCTACACCCCCAGCCCCATTTTTTATTCTTTATTTTGAAACAGGGTCTCACTAGTTGCAAAGGGCCCAAGTAGTAGCTGAGGCTGGCCACTAACCGCGATCCTCCTGTCTCAGCCTCCCAAATGCTGGGATTACAAGCGTGCACTCGAACGCTCGGCTTATTTCTAGTCTTTTGAGGAGCCTCCAAACTGATATTCATAGCAGCGGTACTAATTTACTATAATTTTGCCAACAGCATTTAAGGGTTCCTGTTTCCCCATATCTTTGCCAGCATTTGTCAGCATGTGTTTTTGATGACTGTCATGCTAACTAGAGTTAGGTGGAATCTCAGTGTAGTTCTGATTTGTATTTTCTTAACTGCTAGCAATGCAGAACATTGCCCCGCGGTCCCTATTTCTGTTCAGTGCTTAAGTAAGAGTGGGACTGCTAGGTCACAGAGCATCGTTCAGCTTTATTTTAAATTGTCAGAGCAGAGTTATCCAAAGTAATTGCACAAATTTGCACTCCCAGCAGGAATATATGATTTTTTTGTTCTACATCCTTGGCAATATTTGGCATTTTCCATTTTTCTCATTTTACACATTTTAGTGGGGGTGAGAACCCATCTGAGTTTATGTTTGCATGTCCCTGATGACTAATGATGACTGCACACCTTTCTGTATCTGGAATGGCCATCTGCACTGCCTCTTTCCTGAAAGGAGCATCCCATTTTGCCTTTTTCTCACCGATGGAATGGAGTAGGAGTTCATTATATACTGTGATTGTGTATTAAAAATATTAACTATCCCTAGTTGGGCGTGGTGGCACATGACTGTAATCCCAGTACTTGGGAGGCTGAGAAAGGAGGATCACAGGTTTAAGACCAGCCTCAGCAACTTAGTGAGATTCTTGGCAACCTAGTGAGACTCTGTTTCAAAACATCAAATAAGAAGGGTAGGGGTGTAGCTCAGAGGTAGAATGCCCCTGGATTTAATCCCTAGTACCATATACACACAAAATACACACATACATACATATGAATAAATACCCCTTTTCAGGCTGAGAAAATGTAACAAAAGTAACACGTAAACTAAACCCAAAGAGCTTTAAAAGTTTTTTTTTTTTTCCCCCTGTAAGGCTTGACAGAGCAAAAGAAAGAAAAAGTTTACCCTTAAATACTAATTTACAAACTAAGTAAAGTGAACATGTTTATAATTTCTGACACTGGGAAAAACTTACTAAGAAAGCTGTCAAAAATCACGGACACACTTATGCCGGGTGTGGTAGCGCACCCTTGCAATCCAGTACTTGGGAGGCCAAGATAAGAGGATCCGGATTCATGGCCAGCCTCAGCTATTTAGTGAGGCTCTCAGCAGCTTAGTGAGACCCTGTTTCAAAATAAAGAATAAAAAATCGGGCTGGGGGTAGAATGGTAGAATGCCCCTGGGTTCAATCCCTGGCACCACAAAACAAAACAAAACAAAACCATAGCACTTTAGAGCAAAAAAACAGCCATGTCCTTCACGGTCACACTTTTTCTCACCAATTAAAATTTCATTGTCAAATACATTTTTAGTTTATTCACAGTAAGATGTGCTTCTGAGAAAAACTGGTAAATGGTTGGTTGGGTTTTCCTTTGAGAGAAGACCAGATGAAAGCCTGTCTTCTGGTTCTAAATACACTTCCATTAAAAAAAAAAATCAAAACAAAACAAAAATGGTGCCGTCAAGGTGGCTGAGCTGAGCAGCTCTCCCGAGGCGCTGTGCAGACGGCCATACTTCCACTAGAACTTCATCTTTATATCCAACCAATTCCTTCTGCACAGCACATGTTGCTCATGTAGAAGCTAGAACGTGTTTCTAAGGATGACTAGTTTTCATTTCTTGTAACAATAGCCGTAACTTCTAGTATTTCGTCTTTACACCTTCACTTCTGTTTAGGATTAAAAAAATGGCCTATATCACCTCTCCGAGACAGTAAGAAAATTTAGAAGGAAAACCCCTATTTTTTTTTTGAAAACTGACATATAAAAGTTAATAATCAATTATTTATTCAATGTTATTTTACAGGTGAGGGAGTGAATAAAACGACAAATGACAAAGGCGCATTTCAACGTTTTAATAGTTGTATAAATATTTACAAGTAAAATGATGCCAATATAAAATAGTACGATGTGTACTGTTTCAGGGAAATACTACGACATGTCACTGAACTTTGAGTGGAGGCAAAGGGCTTCTAAGGAAATTTCAGGATGTATGAAGCAAGTCATGTGGAAGATAAAGATTTTCATTTGTTAAAATCTCCTTAAATTTCAGCCATAAAAAGCCGGCCAAACCCTATGCATTGTATTTCCTCTATCACATGCTTAGCTTCCTGTACACTGAAAAAATGTTGATTCTATAATCATACTGAGAAAGCGAGACACAGCCCCTGGCACAGAGATGACCATCATCCCTGTTAATGGACTTCTATCTTCTCCTGTCCTTTGGTGACTAGATCTGATCCTTTCTATTGTCACACAGGTGAGATGTTTTGTGGTTCTTTCTGTACTCTCTTTGACAGGTCTCTTTTTTATTCCTTTTCATTTATTTACCTGGTACCTTTCAGGTGCTCTTGGAAAAGGGTGCTACTGAAATAGGAATCCAAACATCTTACTTCTCTGAAATAGGAATGTAAACATCTTACTATTCCAGTCTGACTCAAGAGACTAGCAGCCAAATCGACCACACGCAACTCATTTGAAGTCTTTTAGCAAGAAAAGTGAGTGTTTCTAGTCTTCATATAAAGACAGCGCCTATCAATAGTTAACTACGCAACTGTGCTATTATGTTTTTCAAAGGCACTTCATAATCTCAGGAACTGGATTTAAGGCATGGGTGTTAGCAGCTTGTCCAACAGGTTGGTTATCATGTGTGACACCTGCTCTGAATAACTGGCTTGATTCTGGCATCTCGAGTTGCTTACGTCCTAAGATCTGACAGAATAAGGAGCAGGCAGAATCAGGTAGATTTTCTTCTTCTAGGAACAGGACTGCACAAATCTAAAGTAGTATTTCAAGATGCTGTTCCAGCAATTCATTTACGCAAAAACTGCTGTACATTCGAGAACAACAGAAATGTGTAGTTCCCTGAGCCAAGTTATCCTGACACAATCTTCTCACTGGTTCCCTCATCACATATTTAAGGTCATGTACTGCAATCTCCTGAACAGTAGGACCTGTCGGGCATGCACGGTGCCAGAGAAGAGGAAGACCTTCCTGCGAACTTCAATCGCTGACTCAGTAGTTTCTCTTGTCCAGTGTGTACAAAGAAAGTATTGAGTGGCACGGCTTAGGCCTTCCAAACACATGCTGAGATCATCCTTGCCAATAAATGCGGAACTCTGACAGACCCTCAGCACTTTAAAACATCCAGCAATAAAAGAAGTCATACTGCTGAGTCATAACTCATTTTCTCACATCACTATTCACCGAGAACAGGACAACAGGATGTAACTTTTCCCCCTGGGGTTCTGCACTGTGGAATCAGATATTTTAAGAAAGTTTATGCAAGTGTAAAAGTCAGGTGAACCTTATTTTGCAATAGTCACCTGCTTTTCATGAAAATGGATATGCAGAGAACTGAAAACAAGAGCCACCACTAGAGAGCAGGTTAACAACAGGAGAGGACAAAAAGTCAGTAACAAATACTGAGCAGATGACAGGCAGGCCAAGACTGGCGCAGAGGGGAGCCCGGCCGCGGCCACGCCGTCTACGCCAAGGGACGGCCGGCGTTCCAGCGGATAACCAGGAGACCTTCCTAAGGCAAGAGCCAAAGTGACAACTGCGAGCACTTACCATCCAGCCTCGAGGCCCTGCCCTGGCTTCAGCCTTCATTCTTGTTTCAAGAGATTTCATTGTTAGGGACTTAACTGGGATACAAAAACACAGAATCATCCCCAAGAGGTTGAAAATAACTATAGTAGAAAAGGAGAAATCATTCCTTTGAATGAGTCCGTTTTGATCAACTGCAGCTCAGTATTTATCAGAAAAAAAGGTACACTATATTTGCAGAGCTCTTAACCATCTTTGAAACTTTAATTCATAAACTATTTTTATATAGTTTATAGATACATGTAGTTTACGGGGAAAAATTAAAAACGAGTATCAAGAAAAAGAAACTGAGTAGTTAAATGGGCCTGCCTTCAAGAAAACACTGACCCGCCGGGCGTGGTGGTGCAGGGCTGCAACTCCAGCACTTGGGAGGCCGAGACAGAGGACGGTAGGTTCAAGGCCAGCCTCAGAACTAGTGAGGCCCCAGCACCTTGGCGAGACCCTGTTTCCAAATGAAAAGCAAAAGAGGGCTGGGGGTGTAGCCTGGTTCACTGTCCAGGGCTACAGCAACAACAACAACAAAACGCACTGACCAAAAGAAACTGACTTCCAGAGAGGAGTCTGCACGGACGACTGCCTTCTTTCCTCATTCCTCTTGCTCCCTGTCTTCTTGCCCACTTAAGTCTGTCCTTAATCGCAAAGTGGGCAACTTACACATGTTCCTGCATTTTATGATTAGGTTGGTTAGTAAGTTTCTCTCAATTTAAGTCAGTAAAATACCAGCAGCAGATGAATGACTTCTGGCTGCTTCTGTCTTCAGAAAATATGTTCAGGCCAGCTGGGCGTGGTGGCGCACGCTTTTAATCCCCGCACCTGGGAGGCGGAGACAGGAGGAACCCACGGGTTCGAAGCCAGCCGCAAGCACTGGCTTAAGAGACCCTGTTTCCAAATATAAAAGTATAAAAAAATAGGTCTAGGAGTGTATCCCAGAGGTATAAGGGTTTCCAGGAACCCCAGTACCACCAAAAAAAAAAAAAAAAAAAAAAAAAAAAAACCACACACACACACATGTTCAGGCCAAGGGCTCATCTTAATTTATCTCTCTATATATCACATGCATATGCATAACGTGATATACATACATGTCATGGCAGTCTTTACACATGCCCTCCCACATGTACTGGGAGTTGAACCCAGAGGCATTCTACCTCCGAGCTGCACCCCCAGACCTATTATATTTTTATTTTCAAACAGGGCCTTGCTAGACTGATGAGAGTCTCACTACTTGCTGAGGCTATCCTCAAACCTGCAACTGATCTTCCTGTCTCAGCCTCCCAAGTACTGGGATTACAGGTGTGCGGAACCACACCCAGCGGTGCTTTCACATACTTAAGGCAGAATAAAAGCTAAAAGAAAAATCAAGCCCTGTGTAAGACAACAGGAACGCTGTCAAGTTGGAGACAGCACTGCACCCTCTTCTTGTGGCCATCAGTCCTCTTGTAAACAGTGTGCTTAAATAGTGGGTCCTCCAGCAAGACAAACCGTCTCTTGTTTCCGACTGGGTGGAGAATTCACTTTGCAATTTGGTTTCCAGATAGCTCAGAGCAGTAATGAAACTACTCTTGCAACTTAGCACTCGTTCTTCTCACGCAGACTTGTAAATCAGAACGCTTACACAGACCCAGCTGAAGACGGGGACGAGCAGGTCAGGCTCCAGTACAAAAGGGCGACAGCTCCTCAGCGTGCTCACAGCCACGAGGGGCTAGCTCGTTCCCAGGAGCCCTAAAGAGCCATGACAGAGCCTTTTGACGGTGGCTATCTTACCATTTAGCTCACTAGAATAGTGTGGCCTCTCTCACTGCCACAATGGTCTCCAGGAAAATGGAAAGGGCAGCAACCTTTTAAGAGACTAAATGAAAATGTATGAAGACAGATGTTCACTGTCTGTTGTGCCCCTCAAGATCCTCCACTCAAGTTATCCTCTAACACATAATTCATGAGCTAAAGGAACAGAGGACTCTTATAAATGGAAACAGAGCTGGGCCTTAGATAACGAAGCAATTGGTCCGAACAGTTGAGGACTTTCAAAATGTTATTGCACACTTTTTTGAGTTAACACAGGGAAGGCATTAAATATGGGAAGACATTTTACTTATAGTAAAAGAAATACAAGTATAAAGATGAATATTTAAATATTGAAAATTTTATACAAAAAGTTTGTCTTAGTTTTTAAAAAATTTAAATCAACTTTAAAGTCTTAATTTCACATAGATAATCAGAATATGCCATAGCCTGCACTTTACTACACTTATTTTTCTCACTGAAAAGCACTTTTCCCTCTTGATATTTATTTTAAATAGACTTGTTTTGGTGAAGAGTTCAACACTGATTTGATGGTACTCATTCGTTAATATTTCTTCTCCGTAAGGTTTCAATCTAGGTTTATAATGCATTTGGTCTATTTAACAGTAATTTATCATTTCTGAGGCCAACAAATATAATATAAAAATATATATAGTAAATGTAACTGATACCTTGAAAAACACACATAAAACTGAGAATTAGGAAATCTAAGTTTTTATTTAAATCCTGTTTCTGACTCTAATCTTGAACAAGCACTGAACCCTTCAGATCCTGATATTCTCACCAAAAATGCAGAGACTGGGCTACGAGGTCTCTAGTCTCTTTCAAGTTCAACTTTCAATGAGTCAGCTGGCTAAAATGTCTAACTTCTCATCTGCTGGCAGAGGATATTTAAAGCCTACCTTGGGCAGAAAGAATGAGCAAAGCTCTCACTTGAATGCTCTTGTCTACGGAGCCAACTTGTTGAACTTCTGAATGACGTGCATTTATTACATGCTACCGAGATTCAAGTTAAGACTGTGGATGGTGAGTGTACTCTGCCTCCCCCGGAGAGAACCGAGCCTCATCGGTTATTTCATTAAGAATTGGAGGCAGATCCAAAATCGAGCCCACTTTATAATACTAAAAGAACACACGGATGTCACAGCATTCATATTTGGACAAGCTCATTATCTTTAAATCCAGGGAACTCCGCTCACGCTGAATTTTGTACTGGAATGCTGAGAGTTTCCACGCAGCATTTCAGGGAACACACAGCAATGAAAGTCAACCCAGTTTTTGAAACCAACAATCAAGAAGGTAAATAGTTACTGCGTTTACATGACAAACCCCACATTCCCTTAAATGTGTCAAAGGAGGGGTCTCCATCTCAGACTCCAGGAACTCTTACCTGGTGTCTGCATCCTGAGAAGTTCCTAGATGTTGCTAACATGATCTTTCTGGCATGCCAGTCCGAAACTCTAAACACTTTGCACACTGCGTCCTCCTCTCGCCCTCGTGCCTCAGACAGTTTGGAATGCAGAGAAGCCGGAGCCAATGCCAGCCGAACTCACCCGCCCCCGCCCAGCTCTCTGCTCGAGAGCGCTAAACAATAGCCACCCTCGCACACTCCCTAAGCTCTCAGTAGCGCAGGTTGCAGACAGTCTACTCCAGGAAAGTAATGGGGTTGACCCAGCCAGGCAATTCATTTTTTCTATCCCAAGGGTGGAGGTGGTGGGGGGTATGCTTCTATAAGTTTTAAGAAGTTATATTTTTAAAAGCAATATACTTCAGACTCTGTCCTATTTTAGAGTTAGAAAAAGAAAGCACATTTCAGATATTTTTATTTTGAATGTTATTGTGGTGAACTCGAAATTTTGAAAAGTACAAAAAAAATTAGGTAAATCTTGAATCTTATATAAATACACACATACACAACTATTATTTATTTATTTATTTATTTATTTATTGTGGTACTGGGGACGGAACCCAGGGGCATTTTACCTCTGAGTTACATCCTTAGCCCTGTTCTTTAGTTTTTATTTTGAAACAGGGTCTCACTGAGTTGCAGAGGGCCTCACTAAGAAGCTGAGGCTGTCCACGAACCATGATCCTCCTGTCTTAGCCTCCCAAATGCTGGGATTACAAGCCTGTGCCACCAGGCTTATACACAACTATCTTTTAAATTACCTTATTAAGCAGATCAGTTTAACTTACCATGATAAAAGCACTTACATTTAAAAAAGAAACTGAAAAGAAATAAAGTTTTTATTTCCCAAAAGCCCTTTGTTCAGGTCTTAAGCTAGAACTTCACTTTAAAATAAAGAAAAAGTTTAAACTGGGCGTGGTGGCGCACGCTTGTAATCCCCACGCTTGGGAGGCTGAGACAGGAGGATCGCATAGGTTCGAAGCCAGCCTCACTGGCTTAAGAGACCGTATTTCCAAATAAAATATAAAGTATGTCTGGGAGTATAGCCCGGAGGTAGAAGGGTTCCATCCCCAGTACCACCAAAAAAATAAAAAAATAAATAAGTTTATAAGCTGATTCTACTAGTTTTCTACTAGATATGATGAAATCATAGGCACTATCACTGCTCTTAGTCATTTCAATTTATTTGCAAGTCAGACCTATTTCTTAGATTTTTTCTACATTCCAAATGTAACCTTCATTATTGGTATGATGACCTGACACATCGCACAGCTGTTCAGGTGCTGAGGTTAGCAGGCCAGGATTAATCAGGTGAAATTCAGTTTGAATCACAGTGGACTCCACCTGCCATTTCCGCAGTGGACAGAACAGAGAACACGCAGTAGCAACCTGCTGTGTGCCATTTGACAGTCGGCCGAAGGAGCCACAGACGTTCAGTCTGCTTGTGTGCACTTATGTACAGGTGTCATACATGTGGTATAAACTCACATTATATGTGTACTTGTACACATGCACATATGTAAATGTATGTAAAGTATATGTTATCTCCTTGGGAGTCCTTTTCCCTCCTCCTTTTCTCTCCAAGTCTCAATTATTTAAGTAAAGTCTCTCCTTGAACTCTACCACAATGCACTTTTGGTTCTCTATCCTCATGTTCCTTCAGAAAACAGGCGGCCTTTTCATGTGCTTCTACTTTTATTTTCCTGTTTCTAATTCATATGAACTCCTTTAATTACTACTGCTACTCAAATATAAATCATAGGGGAAGAAAGGCACAAAAATAGCTCTGCAGAAATATACAAGCTGTGAAGACTTGGGGGTCGCAGACCCCTATCTTGTTATGCACCAAACAAGACATTAACAACCCCTACACCTTCTTCTTTCCAAAGACAATATATAGCTACATCACCATTATTAACTGCTATTTAAAACTGGCCTTAAAATAATGCAAAATTATTTTTAATAATTTAAAATAATTATTTAATATATTTAAAATAATTTTTTCATTATTTCATAAAATGAAGTTATTATTACATGTTATTCCTCAGTAAATAATTTGGGGGGTGTTTGGGGGATGGGGTGTACTGGGATTAAACCCAGTGACATTGTACTCTTGAGCTACATACACCTCCCCAGCCCTTTTTGTATCTCTTGTTTTGAAGCAGGGTTTCACTAGGTTGCGGAGAATCTCACCAAGTTGCTGAGGTTGGTCTTGAACCTGTGATCTTCATGTTTCAATCTCCCATGTAGTGGGATTATAGGCCTGTGGCACCATGCCTGGCTCCTCAGGATAAATGTAAGAAGCAGGTCATGATTTACAGAATGCTATTCAGGCATTAGAACTGAGAGAACTAAGTCTAAGTCACAGGGAGAGAAATTTTAGCTAAACACAAGAAAGTCAGAGTGGCTGAACTGCTGAAGCAATTCCCAGCCAGGCTGACTGTCCATGTGGTGAATACTCTAGCACAGCAGTTCTCACACGAGGCTCCTGGGTGCCATACATGATCTGCTGATAAAAGAGAGGAGCGACGGTCTCTTCCCAAATGCCAAACAAGTTCGCATATATAACCTTCTCAAGTGTGAGGATTTCTTCTTAAATAGTTTTTTAAAATGTTAGAATCCAGTACTCTTAACCCCATGTCAATATTAACACTCTCAGATATTTATGGTTAATTATAACAGCATTTTATTGTGTTCTGCAAAAAGCACTCCTACTACTTTTAGTTCTAATACCTGAAAAATCAGGGAATGACTGTCAAGAAAACAACTTTTCTTAAACACAAACCTGGCGTTATCCCACTATTCGACACTCTCTGAAGAGGACATTCCATCCTTTACTTGTTTCCATGTTAAATCTTTTGTACAACTGTAAATGACCACTTCCATGCCCACTGTGTGCCTTGCAGCCTTGGTGCTGCTGTTCTCTGTCTGAAGTCTCTCTCCTGCCCAGACTGCCACTTATACTCTTATTTATCCTTCAAAGTCCAGACTCAGAGTTACTTCCCGGCACGGCTTCCTCATTTCCAGCCCACGGTTCGTATTCCCCGCTGTAGCTCTTTCTAACTTTGCCCTGTATTGTAGGTGTTGGTATTCACAGGGCTGGGGTGGAGGCAGGCGCTCCTCCTGCTTCCCACTTACCTCCAGAGGCACCCCAGCACATCCATTTGCCAATGTTAAAGCCTGGCCCTGGGAATATCGTGTGATAAAACAAGAATATTACAGAATTCAGCTCTGGCGTACGTGGTTCCAAGAAGCAAAGTGAAGGTTCCAAGTAGCTAACTGAGCCAAGATAAGTAAATACCAAGGAAAACCAGTTATTTCACCATTTACCCACCTAGGATCTGCGTGTCACAGGTGAGATCCCAATCGGCAGAAGCTGTCTCTTGGAGTCATGTCACTTTGCCTCGACTGTCTATGAGCCCACAACCCTGGACCGAGTTGCCATGGTCAGAGAAATGCGGCTTCTGAGCTAGACAGTAAAGTGATCAATGTAATGTCCATCTTCTCCTACAACAGCAGGGAGTTCTCCAAGAGGTGGGACAAGTGTGAGTAAGTTCTTCACTCACCCATCAACTCAAGCTCAGGTCCCCATTAATACAGAAAATCCCTTACTGGTTAGGACCAGCCTCATAGAATTTGATGAATTTCTGATGATACATTTTTAAGACTTAGCACTAACTATGTTCATTTTGGAGAGGTGAGGCCTTCAGCCATGTTACTTCTGCAAATAAGTACTGTGTTACAATTACCTGGATTCACATTTTTCCCCACACAGGGAGTTAGTTGAGTAGAGTTGCTTTAACTAGTCTATTTTACATAGTCCTGACACAGCACTGCATTTAATAAACATCTGCATTAGGTAGAACTATATGAAAAAATCAAAGAGCACAAAAAAGAAGCTAGCTACATATAGTTAAAACAACTTGCATATCAATTTACTTCTTATCAAACAAATGAACAATCCTTTAATAGGCACTTTCTCCTCTTCCAAGGGCACAGGCATCTCAGTAGCGATCAGGCTGCGGTGTAGACCAGGCCTGGAATGCGCTGGCTCTTACACTTCTCTGTGCTCACTCTTTGCAAAGCAGATGCCCATAAACACAGCTTCTTCTAACCGTAAAGTCAGCATCTCTTCATGTCTCCCCACAAACCAGACTGGCATTCTGATACTGTGGTCTTCCCACTGAATTCTTTTTAGAGTTCATATTAGAAAAGGAAATCATTGTTTATATCTGGAATGACAAATGCCAAAGACACCCACTTATTCAAAAATGCCACTGAAATTTTAATTTTTATTTTATTTCATTTGTATATGATGGGACCACAACACAACTTACAGACACACACATACTTCTACCCTGATAAAGAGGAATTATGAAGACCACAACGCCCACTGAAGCATATGGTTAGCGTAGCAACCAACAAGTGTTTGGAAAGGACACGTTCAAAACAAACGACAATGATGACAGCCAGGGCTGTTTTCAACTTTGGTTAAGAACTTAAGCTTCACCTTGCTCTTCCAGCCAAGACAACTTGGTAGACCACATTTCCTTACATGAAATGGCATCTGGCTGGAAGTATCATAAAAAGAGGCCAAATAAAAAAGCTGTTCCCTTCTCAGCTCAGACTTTCATGTGAATAAAACTAAATTTCAAACAAACAAAAAAATATGCAAAGCCCACGTGGAAACAGACATGTTAGTCTTTTGCTATTTTTATTTCATCATGAGTAACAAAAAATACTTCTATGTCTATGAAAAACCATTAATAAATAACTAAATGCATTTTGGGATACTGTTGTATAACAAATACTATTTCTTAATATACTCACACAGCCAAGGACATGTTTATAATACTGACTGTTCTCATTGGATAAGGGAACTTAAATTACTTAAAATACAGCCTTCAAAGCCTGGCACAAGCCATTGCATGCCTATAATCCTAGCAACTTAGGGGGTTAAAGTAGAATCACAGGTTCAAGACCAGCCTGGGCAACTTAGTAAGACTCCATCTCAAAATAAAAAAAGCTGGGAAGGTTGCTCAGTGGTAAAGCACCCCTGGGCTTAACCCCTAGTGTTGGGGTGGAGGGGAAGAGCCTTCAAAAATTCATTTTCTAAGCCGGGCGTGGTGGCGCATGCTTGTAATACCCGCACTTGGGGTGCTGAGACAGGAGGATCGGGCAGGTTCGAAGCCAGCCTCACTGGCTTAAGAGACCCTGTTTCCAAATAAAATATAAAATAGGTATGGGAGTGTAGCCCAGAGGTAGAAGGGTTTCCAGGAACCCCAGTACCACCAAAAAGAAAAAAGAAAAAAAGAAAAATTCATTTTCTTCAGTGGCTTTTTGATAAACTAATCTGCCATCACAACTGAATCATTAGTTCACCTTTCTCATATAATACAGATATCATATTGCTTTTAGTGAAAATAATAGTCATTAGGTATTTACTTTTACATTAGTTTTAATGAATATTGCAACTGTGCAGTACTGTTTCTATAAAATATATTTAGAAAAAACAAATTTTATAGCACAGCCAGCCTTGGGCATACCACTAATACACACACACACACACACACACACACACACACACTACATACTTCAACATAGTACTGCAGGTTCTCCACTCATTTCCAATATTTTCTTGCCAATAACTAAAGTGAACTAAAATTCAGTAGAATAAGAGATTCATTTTAACCTCTTTAATGAATTATTTTTAGCAAACTAAAATCCAGTAGAACAAGTATTTTAAAAAAGAAGAAAATTCTAAACATAATTTCCTAGGTAACCAAGTTCTAATGTAGACCATTGAGGAAATAAATGGTAGAACTGTCTGTTTTACAGACGTGGACGTGGAGACAGGTGAGCTGAACAGGTAACTTGCCCAAGGTCACAGACTGGCTGCACCAGAACTCCTATTTCTGTTGGCTCTGTAGTGCTTTCTCTTAATCACTGCAGAACACTACACTAAACTGCTCCACATTCACCTATCTAAGTTGCATTTGGGGATTATCTTTCTTCTTTATAGCATCCTGTGCTCTCCAAATTTTTGTACTATTATTGATTTTATAAAGGAGTTTGAATATTGCTCTAGACTTGTTTCATAAGCAGCCACGGCTCTTTTCTTCAGTGTGTATTAATCTAGATGAAACAAAATGTGTATTTGTTAGAAAAATATACTAAATTTTTAAGAGGGCATTCTGCCTATGCACTTTTTAATTTATTTCAGCAACTGGAGAGGGAGCTCTCACCCAGAATCTGAGAGGCTCCTGACTTGGAAATGATCGTTTTGAGTGATGGTGTGTGAGCAGTGTCAGAAGAGCTGTGTCTCAGGGGTGCCTGCGAGAGGTCTTGGTTGTTTATTTGTTTTAAAAGGAAAGGGAATAGGTTGATTGAGGAAAGCTTGCCTTGAAATGTGTTCTTCAGAAGAAATATAATACAAAAGAGAGTAAAAGACCCCTTTTCCCAGTTGAATAACTCCTTTTACCTTTCCCATTTTTCAACATACTTATTAAATATGCCAAGGTTTAATCAGACCATACTCTTAAAGTACAGACACAGAAGAAAGCACAACATAATAAAAATATAGTTTAGTCTTTGGTTTGTACATATTTTGTTTTTCTGTAAGAATATTATCCCTTTGTGATGGCTTTAAAAAACTGTGGTCATGCTGGGAATGGTGGCACGTCCTTGTAATCCCAGTGCCTGTGGGGCTAAGAGAGGAGGATCTCAGGCTCAAGGACAGTGCCTCATAGCAAGATTCTCAGCCACCTAGTGAGACCCTGCTTCAAATAAAAAATTAAATAAGGCTGGGGGTATAGCTCTGAGGTAGAGTAACTATGGGTTTAACTCCAGGTGGGCGCACGAGCGCTCACACACACAGAAACACACACACACACACACACACACACACACAGAGAGAGAGAGAGAGAGAGAGAGAGAGAGAGAGAGAGAGAGAGAGAGAGAGAGAGAGAGAGAAATGGTTTCACAGAAAAACCATTCCCCAGAGGAAAATTTAAATTCTTAAGCAGAGGGCAAAATTAATCTGGGGTGCCTTTGCCCATTACTTTTCAGCCATAGTGATAGTAATAAAATAAGACTCTTTTATTATTTCCCAGGCTCTAAGAGGTCAAATACTAGTCCCTTTTATTATACTAGTCATATTGCATTTTCATCTCAAATATTACATCTCTAAATATATTCCCCCCTCCTTTTTGAGAAGGGTTAGTTTAGAAAGTTTCTATGGCCGTGTGGTGGCACACACTTATAATCCCAGTGCTTGGGAGGCTGAGACAGGAGGATTGCGCAGGTTGGAAGCCAGCCTCAGCTACTGAGTAAGGCTCTTAGCAACCTAGTGAGACCCTGTTTCCAAATAAAATATAAAATAGGTCTGAGAGTATAGCCCGGAGGTAGAAAGCCCCTAGGTTCCACCCCCAGAACTACCCCCCCAAAAAAGTTTCTATGTAATTGCATTTTTTGGGGGGGCGGGTCTGGGGGTGGAACCCCAGGGACATTCGACCTCCGAGCTACAGCCCCTGCCCTATTTTTTATTCTTTTATTTTCAAACTGGGTCTCACTGAGTTGCAGAGGGCCTCACTAAGTAGCTGAGGCTGTCTGCAAACCGCTATCCTCTGGTCTCAGCCTCCCGAATGCTGGGATTACAAGCATGTGCTACTACACCCGGCTTGTTTTTTTTTTTTTTTTGCAGTACTGGGGATGAAATCCAGGGGCAATCTACTGTTAAGCTATACCTCCAGCCCTACTTTTTATTCTTTATTTTGAAACGGGGTCTCACTGAGTTGCAAAAGGCCTCACTTAGTAGCTGAGGCTTAGCCCGGCATGGTGGCTCACGCTTGTAATCCCAGCTCTTGGGAGGCTGAGACAAGAGGATCACACAGGTTCGAAGCCAGCCTCAGCTACTGAGTGAGGCTCTCAGCAACTTAGTGAGACCCTGTTTCCAAATAAAATATAAAACAGGTCTCGGAGTATAGTCCGAAGGTAGAAAAGCCCCTGGGTTCCACCCTCAGTACCACACACACACACACACACACACACACACACACACAAAGTAGTTGAGACTGGCCATGAATGGCTTCATTAAGTAGCTAAGACTGTCTCATGATCCTCCTGTCTCAGCCTCCCAGGTACTGGGATTACAAGAATGTGCCAGTATTCGGGAGGCTAAGACAGGAGGATTGCAGTTTGAGGACAGTCTCAGCTACTTAGGCCCTTTGCAACTCAGTGAGAGAGTGTTTCAAAATAAAGAGTAAAAAAAATAGGGCTGGGAGCATAGCTCAGAGGTAGAATGCCCCTGAGTTCCAGCTCCAGTACTGAAACACACACACACACACACACACACACACACACACACAAAACAAAAGCAACAACAACAACAACAAACTTTCAATCTGTCCAAGCCAAATGTAAAATACTGTGGACATGAAAAAAATTTCATAAACAAAAAAATAAATAAAATGATTTTTTATTTTTAGGAAATATCTAAAAGAAAACTTTGCAGAGGTAAAGACCTCCCTCTAAATTTCTGCACATAAAGTAAAAAGTTATTGTTACAAACAAGTTCTACATCAAAAGAAATAATTATTATATCTAGAGAAGGCAAAAATGATGGTATAAATAAGGCACGAAATTATGACAGGGCACATAATCAATTCACGATCAAGTTCAAAACAGTGATCCCACCATGAAAACAAAATGTAGTACAGCAACAGGAATTCTGTGTTCCAAGTCTGATTTACTACTGCCCGGAAAACAAAGAGTTTCTCTATCACAAATGATAATATATTTTCTCTTGGCTAAGTATTCCAAGAAAGAATTTGGTTTTTAATATATTTAAGAATTATGATTCTATGCCCCATATTTTCCTGTGACCCGTCTTCACTGGTAGCCACTACCAACTGATAACTGTGCCCATTGGAAAAGGTAAACTTAGCATGCGACTTGGGTTTTTTAACTGACTTAAATGTTGGTTTTAAAAGTCATACTGACAAAAACCAAAAATAAGTGAATACTGTTTCACCTCAGGAAAGTTTAATATTTGAGTGAGATCTTACGGATGACAAAGGTTGACAGAATAAAAGAAAGATTAATAGATTTTCTAAGGAAACATTCACTGGCAACTAAAAGCAGAATCACAGAGCCACTATTACATCTCCCGGGGTCAACTGGAGAAATCAGAACAGGGATACCTTTGTATGGGCACTGAAGACATCCCTTTCTCTCTATATTAGGAAATAAAGTGATTTCCATCTCACTGGCAAGAGAGCCAGGCCATAGAAATAACTTGGAGAATATATTTTTCCTCAAAGAAGTTCTAGACCTGAATTATTAAAGTTTTGTTATTGATGGGCCAGAATTTAACTCTGTATCATCAGCGTTTGTATGACTAAGATGATCTCCCACAAATATTTCAAATTTCCTAAAATTTTATGATACATGTTTCTAAACATTTACATCATATTCATGCACATAAAAATAAAATTTAAGAGACTAAAAATATGAATATGTTGTGCATTCCTACTCAACATTTTAACTGAACCCAATATTGAATGCTATTAATTGCCACACATGTTCTTTGTATATGTTCTCTAAATGATGCAGGAGTTGCATCTCTAGTAAACAGCATCTCACTCATCACAATTTTCCCGGTGACATCCACTAGCAAGAAAAACCCTCCCAAGTCTCTTTGTATATTTCTGAGAAATTCTATATATTTTTCCACACATTAACATAGTCAACTTAGCTAATGAACTTATTTTTGTAAGGGCGCAGAAATTCAAACACTGACTGTCACAGGACCCAGGACTGTGGAACTCAGCACTTTAAGGTACTATTATCAAATGGAAGAGCACAGTGGTTAAGAGAATTGACTGTAGGGCCCAGTTTCTGGGTTCAGATACATGCGATGCCATTTACCACTTACAGGGTCTTGAAAACGCAAAGCCTCGGTTCCATCAAGTATTAACAAGTAAACAGAAATAACAGCAATAGTACTTCTGTTAGAGGATTACAGGAGTAAATATTTGCAAAGTGCTTAGAACAGTACTTGTCCCAAACAACTCCATAAACACTTGTTGAGCAAAATAAAATGGAAATGGGATTCAAAGGGAAAGAACAATGAAGAGGGGGAAAGGGAACAGCTTTTATTATCATCACTGATTTGATATGATATACTTTCTCTCAAAAAAATCTTACCTCTTCGCTATAAAATTCTTTGCAGATTTCTTCATTCACCAGAACCCCTACGCTATTATCATCTTAGATTCTCTAAAGTCTTTTTTTCTTCCCATTTACAGAAATTCTATTACCAGAAAACACTTCACTACATTATCATCTTGAGAAAAAGTCAACAACTTTGTCAACAGGTATTCCTCTTCATCAAGAGTACTGTTCAGTCTTTTGTTTCATTTATACAGAATATTAGAAATAAGATGCTATACAATGTATAGTGTGATCATGGATGCCCTGATAAGAAAATGCTGACAATTATAAATCACTCCAGGAAAGGCACAACTAGGATGCTTTTGTGATGTAATTTTCAGGAGGTAGACAGGGACAGTTAATTTTTCTTTAGCTATTTAAACCTAGTATTATTATTATTAAGGAATACAGAGACAAGTCAAGGTGAATCCAAAGGCTTATATCCTCTGTTCCCAATCTGGACTGTATACACACTTAGCTATGCAGCTGCCATGTTGGTGTGTCCTTTCACCAATATTCTGGGGGTCTCTTCCTTCCTGGTGTACCACTTCCTACATCTGACACTTTAGCTTAGAATAGAATTCCTGCTTAGAAATCACATTCCTTTCCTTTGATGAGAAGAAACTTTTTAGTTTGATGCTATCCTACTTGTTAATTCTTGCTTTGATTTCCTGAGCTTTGGAGGTTTTGTTGAGAAAGTTACTGCCTGTGCCAATATGTTGTAGTGTTGAGCCTATGCTCTCCTCTACTAACTTCACAGTCTCAGGTCTAATTTCTAAGTCTTTGATCCATCTTGAGTTGATTCCTGTGCATGGTGAGATATAGGGGTTCAGATCCATCTTTCTACAAATGGATAGTCAGTTCTCCCAGCACCATTTGTTGAAAAGGCTGTCTTTTCTCCAGCGTATGAGTTTGGCCCCTTTGTCAAAGATTAATTGACTAAAGATGTGTGGATTTGTTTCTGTATCTTCTATTCTAATCCACTGGTCAGTATATCTGTTATTGTGCCAGTACCATGCTGTTTTTACTACTATTGCTCTATAGTATAATTTGAAGTCTGGGACTGTGATGCCTCCCACATGTTTCTTATTGCTGAGAATTGCTTTGGCTATTCTGGGTCTTTTATTTCTCCATATAAAGTTCATGATTGATTTTTCTAGGTCTATGAAGAATGTTGCTCATTAATAACCTAAAGAGGAAGCCTACAGAATGGGAAAAGATCTTTACCAGCCACCACTCTGATAGGGGGCTAATATCCAGAATATACAAAGAGCTCAAAAGACTCTACACTAGCAAAACAAACAACCCAATCAAGAAATGGGCAAATGAACTAAATAGACACTTCACAAAAGAAGAGATACAAAGGGCCAATAGATACATGAAAAATTGTTCTTCATCACTGGCCATCAGGGAGATGCAAATCAAAACTACACTGAGATTCCATCTAACCCCAGTCAGAGTAGCAAGCATAAAGAAATCAAATAACAACAAATGCTGGCGAGGATGTGGGGAAAGAGGAACTCTTTTACACTGTTGGTGGGAGTGCAAACTAGTTCAGCCACTATGGAGATCTGTGTGGAGAATCCTAAGAAAGCAGGGAATAGATCCACCATATGATCCAGCCCTACCACTCCCAGGCATTTTTCCAAAGGGGTTGAATTCAGAGAACTATAGCAACATATGCATACCTATGTTCATAGCAGCACAATTCGTAATAGCCAAAATATGGAACCAACCCAGGTCTCCATCAACAGATGAATGGATTGCAAAACTCTGGGAAATACACACAATGGAATTCTACTCAGCCTTAAAGAAGAACAAAATCATATCATTTGCAAGAAGATGGAAAGTCCTGGAGAGCATTATGTTAAGTGAGATCAACCAAGCACAGAAGGAGAAGGTACAGATGTTTCTTCTAATATGCCCAAACTAGGGAACATAGAGGATACCAGTGGGACTCCAGATAATGGAGGGGATATACCAGCAAAGCTTGAATGGAAAGATAGGAGAGGAGGAAGGCTGAAATTGATTAATGAGGGTCTTCATCCAAATATGTGTAAAATTATGAATATGGCATGGTTACCCTGGACAATCATTGGTTGGGGGGGCAGGAGGGAAAATGGAGGTGGGGGGGAAGGGCACCAAGGATAGTTTCAATGTATACCATTTATGTTCAATAAAAAATAAAAAAATAAAAAATAATAATATAAAAAAGAGAAAGAAATCACATTACTTTGAGATTTTAAGGACACTGATCCATGGTCTCAGCTTTTAATGTGACCTTCAACAAGTCAGATATCACTCTTATTTAGACCCTTTATAGAGTATTATTTGTCTCCGCTTTAAATTTCTGAAACTTTTAGAAAGTTTGAAGTATAAACTAAAAGGTTTGGTAAACAGTTTAGCCAATGAGAGGGGGGTATGAATATGAATGAGTTCTAGTCATAGGCTAGATAAACCCACCATCTTCGAAATAACTGCTAAATTTGTCTGTGTGTTTTGGGCATTGCACAGTTTTAAAACACTAAAAGGTACTCAATAGTAGTAGCTAAAGCTGAATCTATACAAATACTAGAATTTTAAAATAGTTTGGTAAATTTAAGTTCATTCAATACAAAGAAGAAATACTTAAGAGTCAAATTATTCTATCTACAATATTACTACACTAAACTTGTCCTTTAATAAGGGCCATAGAATACTGATATGCTACCAGCTTAGTTTAAACAATGATAATGATTTGATCATCTGTAGCTAGAAAGAGTCTTTTAGGAGAAAAGACAAAATAGAAAAAAAAGGAAAAGGGGATTCTCGTGAAGAAAGTACAGTTTAATTATATACTCTTTTCTGAGATATAAACTTTTGACACAATTACTACTTCTGATATAACATTATTGATAAAATAGAAGTAGGGTACAATAAGTTGTGAAAAATATACATGATTCAACTTCTCTTAGAGTCAAACAACATTTCTTTTGAAAGCCTACTCATTAATTTTGCTTACTAACAATAAATAAGAGGGAAATTGATTTCCCTGAATGAAATGTTGCTTTTATTCTTAATCCCTGATGGAAACCGAAAGATCATACCTTGTTTTGATTTGTTTCACTTTGTGTGTTGAGGGAGTACTAGGGATTGAACCCAAAGGCACTCTAACCCCAAGTTACACCCCCAGTCCTATTTTATTTTTATTTCAACATAGGTGCTAGTAGGTTGATGAGAGTCTCACTACTTGCTAGGGCTGTTCTTGAACCTGCCATCCTGCTGTCTCAGTCTGCCATGAACTGGGATTCTAGGTGTGTGCCACTACAAACGCTGCTAGCCTCTCACGTTGGCAAAGAGAGTCTACAAAGAAATTTCCTTTGAATTATTGTATCAACTAAAAGTAACTGTACTATTAGAATTAAAGATAATTAGGCATATTTTATATGTATAACACATAGTTAAATTATTATATACAAGTGTATATAAAACATATATAAAACACACACACATATATATATAAATGTTTATATATATATAGGCGTAGAACACATAGTCGTTAGATTCACTGCTAAGCCTTGGGAAACTTAAGAAAATAGAATTCTAATTTATTAACCAGAGTAACACCATTAGTCATAAATGCTTACCCTTTACCTATGGTCCATACCGCATTCTCCTCTAGAGCTGTATCTACCACTGCAGCATGTTCTTGCTTTTAGTGGCTATTCCATCCCACTACCATGCACTGCTGATGACGTTCTACTTTTAAGTATATTTTTCTCTCTCCTTTTATTTTCAGTCACACCAACATATTATTTCATTAACTCTATCCCTAGTTTATTTGGTTCTAACACACACATATCTGGTTATTTCCCCCTAATTCCTGGTTTTAAAAATTAATTATAAAAGGTTTGTTTAAATATGTATTTGACTCTGATCACACTACTCTGATTAAAATGAGAAAGAAAAAAATTAAAGGCCCTTAAGTGGAAAATATCAACCAAGATGATGATCTAATTCAATCATTTTTAAAAATTACTTTCCCTTCCAGTAAATTCATTTTCTTTTCACTCTTTTCTATCCCGATTTTTCCGTTATTCTCTATTCTCTAGAATTAGAGAGTGCCAAAGAGAAAATAAGAATTTTTGTAAACAAAGTTTTAAAAACATGAAATGAATGAAAATTTCCTTTGTGCATATTAAACATCAGTTAAAATGGTGTGGGGGAGTTAGGCAAATATCTTCAGGCAACAGAAAAGAAAATAGGCTATAAGTTTAAGAGAAAAAAGGGAATCAGAACAATTCTGTGAACACCGCAGCTTTATGAGAAACTAGGGAGCTTTCTTCGTTAAGTATTGTTACTATAGAGATCAGTTGGCAGGTGGGTGCCAACGGGGTCATAACAAAACAAATGCCTCATCCCGGGAGGCAGCTCAAGTCTGTTTTTGCACAACTAAACTAGATTTTCCACCAATCTGATTTATAAATCCTCCTGTTTGGAATATAAACTAAAAGCTTTGGTAAACTATTTAACCAGTGTGTGTGAGGGGGATAGGGAGGGAGGGGCACTTACATGCCCATAAATATTTTAATTTATCTGAATTATATATTTTTCCCTTCCAAAAAAGATTCTTGGCAGTCAAGGGTCTAGGTAAAATTTCCAAAATATATCTCAAAAGGCATTATAAATAACTCCACTGCCATCTTTTTACCTTCAGTACCTAACAGCCCAGTGAATTATGACTGTACTTTAGAAGAAAGAGCTTTGCCAAGACATGCAAGGCAACCTGGGTAAAACAAGTCATTGGAGAAATAGGATTCTTTCTGAGATGGCACACCTCAAATTTCTTTATTGGGATGATTTAAACCTGCCCAAGTAAACTGAGAAACATAATACCTACTGCATTGTCTCACCAGCCTTCAATTTTCTAAGAATCAGAAAGAATCAAAGTACATCTCAAATCAAAGTGTGTGCCATCAGTCCTGTATTCTTTTCCAAATCCTAATACAAGGTCAATGATGAGAAAAAATGGAATCTGAATCCAGTTTAAGGGAAGTTCAGAGATTGTGCGGGTCCCACCTCCCTGGCATTCCCTCAGATAAAGGTGATCCTTCTGCAGAGAATGATTCTGGTCAAAGGCATGAATTTTTTTTCTCTAAAGCTATATGCCCTCTACCTTTAAAATGACTGCAAACCTGTCTGTGTGATATGGAAACACTAATTAATCTCTTAATAATCGAATACACATTCATGGAATCAACGCGAAATGCAGCAAAAATAATAACATGGACATTTTTATTTATTAAAATAATTTATTTTCTCTTCCTGTTCTCCATAGGAGGAAACATGAGTAAAAGTTGTTTTTAACAAAATGTTTGAAATAAAAACAAATACCTTGCTTATCAACACAACAATGTTAATCCTAACTTGGACAATGGCACTTCCCAATTTACTAATTTACAATTATTCTGCACTTATCAAAACCAACAATTATGACTAATAACTGTGCCACAGTCCTTGTGACGGCACTCTGATAGTTAGTAATTCTCCAACCTCATTCCCAAACGATTTCTCTAGTGCAGATATGGTTATCCTTTCAGGATAAAGATTCTCCCCACAACCAGGACTGTTTTTCACTTTAAAGTGCTTCACCTGACAGATACTCACTGTCAGTCGCTGAATCTGCCCCTGTGCATGAGAATCTCATTCAACCAGTTTTGCTAGTGCTTTCCTCCCCTGCTTTGTCTGAACTCACTGCTTTAATGTTGGACTTCTGGCTAATTCTCTAGTTATTGTATGTTTGTTCCCTCTCTACTTTCTTTTTTTTTTTTTTTTTTTTTTTTTTGGTGGTACTGGGGTTCCTGGAAGCCCTTCTACCTCCGGGATACACTCCCACGGGCTACACTCCCAGACCTATTTTTTAACATTTTTATGTGGAAACAGAGTCTCTTAAGCCAGCGAGGCTGGCTTCGAACCAGCGCGATCCTCCTGTCTCCGCCTCCCAAGCACGGGGATTACAAGCGTGCGCCACCACGCCCGGCTCCCTCTCTACTTTCTGAGATATTTAAATTTCTTCAACCCTTCCACTGAGTTTTAAAATACTTCTTTTTGTGTGTGTGTGGGTCTGGGGATGGAACCCAGGGGCATTCACCTCCGAGCCACACCCCCTGCCCTATTTTTATTTTTTATTTAGAAACAGGGTCTCACTGAGTTGTGGAGGGCTTCACTAACTAAGTAGCTGAGGCTGTCTGCGAACCGCGATCCTCCGGTTTCAGCCTCCCTAATGCTGGATTACAAGCGTGCGCCACCACACCCAGCTAAATACTTCATTTTTTATGGACACTTAATACATAGTTATGAGACACAGTGTGATGTCTTGGCTCATATATAAACTGGGTAGTGATCAACTCAGGAATAAGCCTTTTTATCACCTTAAAGTTTTATCATTTCTTTATGGTGAACACTCTTCTCTTCTGTTTTGAGTTATCCAATGCACTGCTGCCAATTACATTCACACTGCTATGCTACAAAATGCAGGAACTTATTCCTGTTATCAAACTGTAACACTGCCCCACTGAATGAGCTTCCCCAGGGCCCCACCCGTCTCTGGTAAGCACTGTTCTACTCTCACCTCTTGCCATCACTTTTTGGATTCCATTAACGATTGAGAGCCTGCACTGTCTGTCTTCCCATGCCTCAGCGATTTTGCCTAACACAATGTCCTCCAGACCCATACATATTGCTCAAATGACAGGATTTCATACTTTTTTTAAATAGCTGAATACTATTTGAATTTTATTTCTATCATTTAAAAAATGGAATATAAACATGTTGATCCCAAAGAAGTTGAAAGCAGAATGGTGATTACCAGGGTTATGGGGAGCAGGTGTGCGGCGAGGCTGAGCAATGGGTACCAAGTTACAGTTAGGAGCAAGAAGTGCTGTGCACTTTGCTACTGCAGAGTGAGGTGATAAGAGATAACAGGTAGTGTACATTCTACCAAGCTAAAAGAAAGGATTTTCAAAGTTTTCACAATAAAGAAATGATAAATGTTTTCAGAGAGAGACCTTTTTAACCTGATTTAAACATTTCACAATATATATAAGTACCAAAGCATTGCATGGTACTCCATTAATATGCATAACTTTTATCATTTATGTCTGTAAAATTAAATTTAAAACCTTTAGTGGACAAAAGGCCTTTGGTTTGATGTAACATTCAGTTTTGCCTCACGTATGTAACCTCACCTTCCTGAGGGTAGTTTTTTTTAAGTTTCCTGCTTCCTTCCACATCTCTACGACCCCAAGGTTTTGGTTTGGTTTCTTACTCTGCTCGGTCTCTCTCTTTCATGCTGGAGGGTCTTCTTCACAGGTGCTAGTCTGGGGTAGTCTAGGGGTATTCTGGGATTTCAGTTCTCTTCTCTGGGCTGGGAAGAGAGCCCAGGTCATCCTCTAACCTTGTACATGGAGAGTGAAGGTAGAGAGGGAGGGGGTGGGGCTGCCTCTGCCACCAGCGTGCACACGTTTACTGGGTTCCCTTGATTTGTAAAGGGTTCTTCTCTCGACCTTCTTGATATTCCCCAATCCATATATCCTTGGGGTTTTGGTTTTGGTCTCGGCTTCTGAGAATATACCTCCTCCTATACTAGGCTGGAGACACAGGTATCAGAGCAGTTGTTCAGTTCAGTGCAGCGGCAGGAGGACATGGCCTAGGAAGTGACTACCATGCGTCCCTGGTACCGACTCCTGAGCTAGCTGAAGACTCCAGATTAAAAGCAGACGGGTTCCAGTGAAGACCGCTCCCTCAAGACCTGGCTTGTTCAAGTGCATTGTGCATTTACCACACTCTGTCTGCTTTCCGATTTTGATGTGTGTGTGCGCGCGTGTGCGTAGGTGTAATATAGTTTCTCATTCTCGCTATCTTTGTCTTTAGAATAAAATCCTTTTGCTGAGCTCAAGTGGGGTTTCTCGAAGGAGTGCAATTAGAAACTCAGGTTCAGCCTGCCATCTCTCTCCCCAGAAGTCCAGGCTGAATGTAAAAACCATTTCCGTTCATTTATGTCACTCATTCCCCTTCCTACCTGATTCTCAACTACCATGGTGGTTTACTGATATTATGAATTAATACTGTTAATATTAATATATGCTAGTATTATTAATAGTATACTATACTAATATTGCCTTAGGACTGACTAGGAGGAACCCTAGCCTGGCTTTCACATTTAGAGGACTCTACGCTGGTCCTCTTGGGCACCAATCTCCACACAACTTGAGTGGACAAAAAGAGTAGCAATCTTGACTGATGATAGTGATAGCCTCCCCTGTCTTCTGTGAATCCGAAAGATAATCCATTATATAAGACATGTTACTGCCATCTGCTGGAAAATTTGTGGGATAACTACACATCAACAATTAACAGTTTAAAGACAGGCACCCTTAGGCATCTCCTTCACAGAAGAGAATCTCTATTGCACCAGGATGAAGAAGATTAAACAGCAAATTAGGGTGGCTTCTTCTTTCTAATGGGCGAATCTGATTATAATAGTTGGTGGGAAGGTTGATAGTTATAACGCTTGCTTTGAAAATGTTAATGGTTCCGAGGCAGTTGATGTATCTTAGTAAATGATTTGCACACAACATGGCTTTTGTATGGCTTATGCACAGTTTAATCTATGATAAACACTAGAGGAACAAAGAGAGCTGCGTCCCAACCAGTCCACGCCATGATGAAGGTGCAAAACACGAGTGCACAGTTACCTCAAACATCCACTATGCCTCAGTTTGCTGTGTGTCAGTCTGAGTTTAAAATAATCTCCTATCATTTCACATAAACTTACGAACTATTCTGTTGCCTACTACCAAAGTAAATTTTAGGATTTTTTAAAAGATAAAGTGCAATAATTATTGTTGTATTTTTATTTTTATTTATTTATTTTAATTTTTAATTAATTAATTTATTTATTGGTCGTACTGGGTTTCCTGGAAGCCCTTCTACCTCTGGACTACACTCCTAGACCTATTTTATACTTTTTAAAAAAAATCTGGCAACAGGGTCTCTTAAGCCAGCACAGCTGGCTTCACACCTACGTGATCCTCCTGTCTCTGCCTCCCAAGCACCGGGATTACAAGCGTGCGCCACCACGCCCGGTTTGTTGTACTTCTTAAACACTAGTTCTAGCACATTCTATGTGACTGACCAACTTCCAGGGAGGGGTGCTTCTCGCCTCACTTCCCACAAGCCCCGTGTCCTTCACTGTGCAATGGCACACGGTGCAGTGGTTTAGGACTACATGTCACAGTACAGCAGAAATGACTAGACATGCCTATGTTAGCCCAGGCTCGGCTCACTCTTTCGGAATATTATCATCAGTTCCCACGTGTACTTTGCAGAACTAGATTTCAAGAATGAATATGTATGTGCTAGTGTGTTTTTCCCCCCCCAGAAAACCAAAACTACCTAGCCAAAAGCTTGAGGAACATTATCTATTCCAAGAACTGCTACCCTCATCACCCGTGCTTTTGCTAATTCTTTAGTTCACTTGACCTTTCCTCATAGCGTGGCTATCACTGGAATAAGAAGCATAAGTCCTGTTTGTTATGCAGCTGTCTTAGTGTGAACTTGCATATAGATATTTGTAGAATTAGCTTATTTCACAAGAGAGGAACAAGATGACATTTTGGAAAATTTAGAAAACCAAGGGCTACCATTATCCACTGAGCTTTAGCTTTCAGACTACTGATATTTTTCATAAAGATTTTGGTCACTTATTTGTATATCACCATGAAGTTCATGATCTGCTTATTCTGGTTAAATAGACACATACATTCATTTACTGTTCAACCGAGCACTACTATACACAGGCATTATTTATCAGCATTTTATCCCATTATTTTAAAAAGGGAAGATAAATTTCTTATTAAATTTTCTTTATATATCCCCTTTCTTTCAATATTATTACCAGTCTTTTTTCTCTATAGAAGCTTCTATCATCTTGAAGATGTTCAATAAATTATCTAGGTATCCCTAATAATGTTTTTGGAATAAAAAGATTCTCAGGACTTCCGGGAAGATGGTGACCGAGAAAAGCGGGGCTTAAGAGCCCCGCTAACAACCAATCTCCATTACCACAAAATCAGCGCCTTTCATAGCCAGAAAACACCATCACCAGAGAAACAAAAAAATCACCAGGCTCCAGAGAGAAAGCGGACTGAGAACAGAGCTCAGAGCCACAGAGGAGATACACCGGCCTCACGCCCAAGGACGCGGCAGCACCGCTTTACTGCCAGCAGCAGCGGCGAGTTCACCGGACGGCTACAGCAAGCCGAGGGATTCAGAGTGGAACTCAAAACCAAGAAGGAATGTGCCAGCCTCACGGCGGAGGGTGTAACAGAGGCGCCATATTGCCACCGGTGGCAGCAGCAGCGAATTCACCGAGTCCAGTAGAGCTACATCTGCGTACTCAAGAACAGTGAGTCAAATTGTGGGCCACAGAGGAGAAATCCCAGTACTGTACTCCCTGGGACTTGACCCAGTGGGGGAGTGGCGGTGGCAGAGATATCACACAATAGGAGAATGGGCAACCTGGCACCCCCCCCACACACAGTCTAAAGCAGCCTCTATCGACTCTCTGGGTCGGAGACTCTGTGATACAACCCAGTAAAGGAGTAGTGGGGTCTGAGATACTACTGACTCGAGATCCAGAACACCTTAAGTGAAGTCATAGTGACCCAAGGGAAGAACCCAGAGAAGGCACAAACTTCCAAAATCATGGGAAAGAGGAACAATACTGGAGCAATGAATGCCCACAACCCCACAGCATCAGAACCTGATAAAACAGAAAATCAGAGATTTCTAGAAGATCAAATCAGGAAAATAACTGTAGAAATAATAGAGGTGCTTCGAAAAGAACTCAGAGAGAGCCAAAAAGAGATAAAGGATGCAATTAATGAAGTAAAGGCCTCAATTCAAAGCATGAACAACCAATTAGACCACATGGAGAACAGAATCTCGCTCTTAGAAGATGATCATTCCAAAAATGAACGCATAGTTTCTAATCTAGGAAAAAATATCCGACAGCAGAAATCTGATATTGAAGAAATATGGGCCCATTTTAAGAGAGCTAACCTAAGAATAATTGGAATAGAGGAGGGAAAAGAAAGTGAAACCAAAGGGATCAAAAATCTCTTCAAGGAAGTAATAGCAGAAAATTTTCCAAACATAGAGCAAGAGGTTGATACACAGGTCCAGGAAACTTATAGAACTCCCTTTAGACAGGATCGGAGAAGAGGATCCCCACGCCACATAATTGTCAAAATGACCAATGTGGAAGCCAAGCAGAGAATCTTAAAGGCAACAAAAACAAAGGGCCAAGTGACATTCAGAGGCAAACCAGTTAGAATCACTCCAGACTTCCCAAACCAAGTCATGAGAGCCAGAAGGGCTTGGAGTAACATATTCCAAACTCTGAAAGAAAACAACTTCCAGCCAAAAATGTCCTACCCAGCAAAACTTTCTATCAAATTAGATGGAGAAATAAGAAGCTTCCATGACAAACAGAAACTGAAGGAATTTATGTCTTCAAAACCAGTGCTAGAGAAAATACTCAAAGAGATTAATTAACTACAAAGAAGAAATAGGTAACACACACCAGAACCAGAGAAACAAGGTTTTCCATCCAACAGACAACTAAGATTGGTTATCTGTGGAGATTCATTATTTATGTTAGTCTTTTACCTATCTCTAAATGGTATCATTTGTTGTTAATTTTTAGGATTTCTAGTTGGAATATTAATATACCTTCAGATACAGCATTTGGAAATATTTTATTCCATTCTATTAGTAACTTTTAACTCTGTTTACATTGTCTTTGGATATACAATATTTTTTTATTTTTTAGGGAGTTTGTATACTCTTCTGTTGCCTGTGCCATTGAAATCATATTCAAGAAAACACTGCCAATTTCAATGTCATGAGGTTTTATGACCCAGATTTTCTTCTAAAAGTTTATAGTCTTAAGATTTATATTTAGGTCTTTTATCTATTTTGAGTTAATACTTGTATATGGGATTAGGTAAGGGTCCAATTTTATTATTTTCCATGTAATTATTATTTTTCAACAATATTTAGTTAAAAGATTATTATTTCCACCACCAAACGTTCGTGGAAACCTTGTCAAAAATAACTTGACAATATAGGGAAGAATTTAGCTCTAGGCTTTTATTTAACTCCAATGTTTATATATCTGCCTTTAGAATAGTACTACACTGTTTCAATTATTGTAGCTTTATATGGTTTGAAATCAGAAAATATATATATCTTCTAGCTTTGTTCTTTTTCAAGATCGTTTTGGGTATCTAGAGTCCATATTCCATATCAGGATAGATTTTTTTTCTGAAAAATAAATATATAAATATAAGATAGTTTCACCTAAAAAAATAGAAAAAAAAAATTCTCTGGTAAGAAAGTAAAAAGAAATATTGAAATGTTATCTTTAAGTCATAAAAAGCTTGGTATCAGACCAAAAAAAAAAAAGATTCTCATTACTAGTTTATACTAGTTATACTAAGGCTAATCTTGATGTTAGTAGACTAAGTCTTGTTGTTTTCTACTACCTTGACTTGGTCTATGGAATTTCTAGACAAATTTTAGTTATACTAAGGCTAATTCTGTCTAACAGATGGGGCAGGGCTAAAGCTAAAGTTTAAATAATCAACATTCTTGCCGGGTGTGGTGGCGCACACTTGTAATCCCCGCACTTTGGAGGCGGAGACAGGTGGATCGCGCTGGTTCGGAGCCAGCCTCGCTGGCTTAGGAGACCCTGTTTCCACATAAAGTTAAAAAATAGGTCTGGGAGTGTAGTCCGGAGGTAGAAGGGCTTCCAGGAACCCCAGTACCACCCCCCCAAAAAAAAAATCAACATCCTTTAGTAATTTTGATCAAAAGGCTTATCCTTCATGATAATTTTCATAAATGCCTTGGAGAAGATATTCTGCTTTAATATTAATTTCTTCAAAGACTCCTCAGGTTTTTGTCACTTAGATCAATTTAGGAAAGGATAGGTATAAGGTTGGCTTTTATCAGAGTTCCTCCAATTTGATTTTTCTTGGTGTTTTACTTTTTTTTTTCTTTGACTTCTTTAGTTACATGAACGTGAAAATTCTACACAGCTAGTTCTGAATCTAAAAGGCATTCCTAAGGCATATTTTGTCAAATTGTAATTTAAATAGTATGTAAAGGCATACTATGTCAAATTATTGTTTAAATATTATTTAAATATTTAAATATACTATAGGGTTATTGAGAACCCTGTAGTAACAAAACAGATTTACAAAGCATCATTTGGTTTTTAATTCAGAGAGCCTCTAAGTAATACCATGGGTAACTTTAATATTTAACCACAGCACAGCAGAAGCATGCGAGTGCTGAGGCTCGAGTTACTACATGTTTGGCTTTGAACATACTAGTTCAATCTGAACTTTCTGTTTGAAAGTCAAGAAAGCCTTGCACTTATGAATGTTAAGCATTTTCTAACTAAATTAGTTTTATTACATTTTAATTTCTTACTATTTTTTATATTTTGTGATGCTGGAGATTGAACTACCTCCAAACCACACTCCAGCCCTTTTATAAAAATTATTATTTTTCACTTCTGAAACAGGGTCTCAAAAAAAAAAAAAAAAAGAAAGAAAGAAAAGAAAGAAAAAGAAAAAGAAAAAGAAATAGGGTCTTGCTAGGTTGCTGAGGCTTGACTTGAACCTAAGATCTTCCTGTCTCAGCCTCCCAAGTACTAAGATGACAGGTGTTTGGTACCAGGTCAAGCCAACTCAAGGAGTTCTTTTGTTTTAAGTACTAAGGATTGAACCCAGGGACAAACTACCTCTGAGCTACACCCTCAGCCCCTCCCTCCGTTTTGGTTTGCTTTGAAACAAGGTCCCATTAGGTTGCTGAGAGTCCCCCTGTGTTTCTGAGTCTATCCTGGAACCTGTGATCCTCCAGCTCAGCCTCCCCAGTACCAATGCCACCATGCCTGGCTCAATGAATTCTTACAAAGTGGACACACCTGTGTAACCCCTTGCCAAGTCAACAAATAGAACATCACTAGCAATTCCAGAAACTGCTTTATATTTCTCCCAGTTGCTACTATTTTCTCCCCAAACTAACCACTGTTTTGACATTTAACATCACTGATTGGTGTTGCCTGTTTGGAGATTTATACAAATGGAATTCTAGATTGTGCAGTATTTTTAATCTACTCTTTAACAAATTCTTCAAACCTCTTGCTCATTTTTCTACCAGAAAGTCTTTATATAAACTGGATAAAAGTTTCCTGTTCATTATAGGTTCATTTATAAGTATATTCTCCTACTCTGTAGTTTATTTTTCACTCTCTTAATGGTATCTTGATTAATATAATTTTTAATCCAATAAAGTCCAATTTATTGATTATTATAATTATGATTAATTTTTTATATTCTGTTAAAGAGAGCTTAATCTCTCCAAGACCAGGGAAATATCGCACCATAGTATTTCTGGAAGCTTTATTGTATTACTTTTTGTGTTTAGGTCAATGAGGCACTTGGAATTGATTTTGTATATGGTGCAGGGTAAAGGTCAAGTCCCCACAACCCCTCATGAAGATCTCTGACTGACCCAGCACCAATGAATGAGAAGACTCTCTCTTCACCACTGCTCCACAGGGCCCCGTTGGTCACACCAAAAGTCAACACACACGTGGGACCATCTCAGGACTCTCCATTCAGTTTCATTAGTCTGTCTGTTTATTCTTATACTTACACCATGCTGTAGTTTTAAAACAGATCTTGATGTTAGCAGACTAAGTCTTCTTGTTTTCTACTACCTTGGCTTGGTCTATGGAATTTCTAGACAAATTTTAGAATCAACTTACTAATTTGTGTGTAGGTATGGAGGAATATCATGTTGTAATTTTGATCTTGAGAACTAAAAGATAATATTGTCTTCTAATGCATGATCATGGGATAGTCCTTCATTTGTTCAAATATTGTTTATTTTCCTCAATTATGTTTTATAGTTTTCTAAATGTCTCACACATCTCTCAGTAGATTTATTTCACTAAGTATTTACCTTGTGATGCCATGAAAAGTGACATATTTAAAACTTTTCATTCCTGCTTATTGCTATGTAGACATATTAGCAGAGATTAAAATAATTTTAATGTACTTTTATATATTAACATCTTGTTTCTACATGAATTCATATTATCTTACCAAAGTACATAAAAAGTCTTCTAAAATTACATAACTTCTAAAATTACATAAAAGACATAATTTTTTCCTTCATATAGACTAGCATAAAATGTTACACATAAAGAAGTAATTCAATTAATGTGTGTGTGTGTGTGTGTGTGTGTGTGTGTGTGTGTGTGTATGTGTGTGTGAGAGAGGGGGGGGGTACACACTGGGGATGGATGGAACTCAGGGATGGATGGAACTCAGGGACTCTACCTCCAGGCTATACTCCCAGACATATTTTATATTTTATTTGAAAACAGGGTCTCACTATGTTGCTGAGAGCCTCACTAAGTAGCTGAAGCTGGCTTCAAACCTATACAATCCTCCTGTCTAAGCCCCCCAAGTTCTGAGATTAAAGCATGCACCACCACACCTTGACAGCAGGAAATTATGCCAAAAAAACAAGTCACCAGGACATAAAAAATAGAACAAAGGAATAATGATCTAATTCAAGGCTAAATTGGCATGTAAGGAAGAATGGTTCTAGAAATAGTCCTTTTCCCTCTTATCATTATGAGTAGAGCTGCTAGTGCTGATTTAGGACAGCTACTCTGCATGAGTCAGGTTGGGGACCAGACTTTTCAAAGACAAAGACATAGGACTGGCTCTAGACCAGATGCCTTTGACCCTCAATTGTTTTTGAGACCAGTACTGGAAGACTACAGACATCTGGCAATTTACTATATAGTTCTCTCTCTTCTATAACATTATAATAATTTTTAGGTTATGTTTTACTTCTTCAAAATCCAAAGTTTTGTGGATCAAAGCTAAAATGTTCACAGTTTTCCACAGAAATGGCAAAGACAATTATGAACACATCACAAATAGTGAGAGAAAAGGACCTGAAGAAAGGTCACTGTAAACCAGCTTAACGTGTGTGAATTATTAATGCGTGTGGAACATAAACAGGCTACGAAATGCTTACACCCACACAGGATTACACCTGAACTGTTTCAACACATATTAAGGGACAAAAATAAAATAAAATAAAATAAAAATATCACTTCAAACATAAACCTTTGGGGAAATATTTCATACCAGAACAATTTCTTGAAAGGCAACAACTATTACAGAACAATAGCGAAAGGATGCCAGCTCACAAGAGTTCTGAGCTCCATTAGAAAATGAAGAAGAAGGGACAACCCAAACCCAAATCCTGATTTTAGAAAACCAAAACCACAGAAAACCAAAACCACATGTTGGCCACCATAGAGATAACTGACGATTATTTTTCTCTGTCAAGTGTCTATGGCTAAGTGTCTATGATTCACAACGCACATAATAAGCAGCAATGCAAAGCACCAACACTCTTCCCAAATTTTCAAATTTCTGCATTATTTGAAATTGTATAATCCTTAAATTATCCAACTAATGTAATTATTTAAATATCTACTGTTAAAAATAAAATACCCAATGCAGCACAACACACTTGGTGAAATAGGGAAAGAGCTAGCTGCTCTGATTCTGGCACGCATTTCTTTGGTATGTAGGAAGTAAAGGGGGGTGTTCCCTTGGAGGACCTGTGGTGCTGCTACGGACCACGTCCTGGGCCTCCCATGTGTTCAGCTTGTGTTCTATATGCATAATCTGACATGAAGTTTTAAAAACTGCTCCTTCTGTCATCACTTCAACCATGGCTCTGAAAAGAAGTTATGCGGAACATGAAGAGTTAGCTTAGGTAAATCAGCCCAGCCTGACATTCTCACATAAGACAGCATCAGTAGCATCAGTAACTATGTCAACAGGGCATGTCTAAACCGCTCAATCCTAAGTTCCTATCCCCACCCCACCTCCTCACCAACGTCCCTATGGGTACCAGTACTTCAACAGGACCAGCAACGCGCTCTCAAAATGTAGGGCTGAGCAATACACACAGACGCAGCATGTCATCCAGCCTGCCTAGGAACGAATCACAACCTTACTAGCTAGAGGCCACGTGAATTCTACCTCTGGAAAATAACTTGGTCCTCACTAGGTTACTAAGAACAGAGAACTCTAACGGCATCTATCTCTGGGCTAACTTACTATCAGTTTCAAAGCACTTACTTAACAAGGGAACACAGGATGTTTTGTTTTACTGTAACATTATCAAGTCCACAAATTATCCAATAAGATCTAGGAATTTCTTTTATTAGCTTACCCAGTTTAGTGGTGCCCTCTTGTGGGTACTCAGGAAACTGACCCTCGGAGGGGACGCTGACGGTTCTCCTCAGGCACCGCCCTTTGGTGGAGTCTGTCTGTTCCTGTCCTCCTTCCCCAGGTACCTAGTGGAGCAAGGGGAAGAGAGATGAGACTTCATAGTGGCCTTGCCAAACCACCCTGTGGCTGCATAAACTTTGCAGTTAGTGAAATGAGAAGAGTAAGGCAGCAGAAATGTCAAAATAAAGAATACACAACACGGTACTGCCAACCCTTTATCAGGAAGGTTATCTTTCTTTAAAAAAAAAAAAAAAGCCTGAAAGATCAGGAAAGGTGAGTATGTAAATGACTTATACAAAACATGCCTAACCGTCCAAGAATGAACCTGCCCTGGGAACTCTGGAAACAGAATAAACACCCACATAAATCAAAAGCTTCTTTATCAGAAACTGGTTCACAAGCTCTAATTTTACTCACTGTTCAAAAAGGTAAACAGAAATTGAAGTTGACCAGGAGGATTTTGCTTCAAAATTATCTTAAAAGGAAGTAGTTTTCCTAGAGGAAAGTAGTAAAATCACCCAAATTTTCTTCACTTTTAGAATCAAGTACATTTTCAGTAAAAACTTGTAGAGATACCTACATAAAATGGCATATTTTCTTTCAAAGATGAGGATGTTTTATAATCCTAAAAATTATATTTCCTGGCATGGTTTCAGGAACATATCAAGTGGAATTTGAGCTATGAATTATTGTAAAAAAATTCTAATGCCAATAACTGTATTTTGTGTATGTGTGGTACTGGGGATGGAACCCAGGGGCTTTGTATCTCTGGGGTATACTCCCAGACCTATTTTATATTTTATTTGAAAACAGGGTCTCACTAAGTTGCTGAGAGCCTCACTAAGTAGCTGGGGCTGACTATGAACCTGAGAGATACTCCTGTCTCAGCCTCCCAAGTATTGGGATTACAAGTGTGCACCACCATGCCCAGCCCAATAACTATATTTTAAAGCTTTTCTTTTCTTTCTTTTTTTTTTTGGTGGTACTGGGGATGGAACCCAGGGACCTTCTACCTCCAGGCTACACTCCCTGACCTATTTTATATTTTTTATTTGGAAACAGGGTCTCTTAAGCCAGCGGAGGCTGGTTTTGAACCTGCGTGATCCTCCTGTCTCAGCCTCCCAAGCGCGGGGAATTACAGGCATGCGCCACCACACCCGGCTAAAGCTTATCATTTTAAAGGTTATCACTGTAGAATAATGAGATGGCTCTAAGTTTCCTTGGGGTTTTTTTTTTGTCATTTTTTGTTGTTGTTTGTGGTTTTGGTATAGTAGTTTTATCTGTGGGGATTATGTTCCAAGGCTCCCAACGGATGCTTGAAACCATAGATGATACCTGTATATGTTATGCTCTTTTTCTGTACATATACATGATAAAATTATCATAAGTTACAGTAAAATATGACAATAATAAAATAGGTATAACAATATACTATAATAAAAATGACATGTATGTTCCCTGTATCCCTCACCCCATATTCCAAACTATTCATTGTGCTTTCACCTTTTCATGTAAAGGAAGCACTTTTACTCTCCTTGGTATGTCTGAATTGCTGGCATCCCTACTCTTGCGCTTTGTGGTTAAGTAAACTAAGAGTTGCTTGAACACAAGCACTGAAAAACACCTTGACAGTTGAGCTGATAACCAAATGCCAACCAAGTGACCAAAAGGAAATGGGGTCATATAAGGTGTGGGTCTGCTGCACAAAGGGATGACTCACAGCCAGCATGAGGAAGCAGGCTGGCATGCTAGCTCAACTACACAGAACAGTGTACAATTTAAAACTTATGGATTGTTTATTGCTGGAATTTTCCGTTCAAGATTTTTGAACTGCAGTTGACCACAGGTAATTCAAACTGTAAGAGGAAAACCACAGAAAAGGGGGAAACTAGTGTAATGCTAAATTTGAGGGTAATGGACAAATACTTTTTTGTGGAGTGTGGTGCTGGGGATAGAGCCCAGGGGCTTTCTACCTCAGGGCTACACTCCCAGACCTATTTTTAATATTTTGTTTGAAAACAGAGTCTTTCTAAGTTGTTGAGAACCTCATTATGTAGCTGAGGCTGGCTTCGAGCCTGCACGATCCTCCTGTCTCAGCCTCCCAAGTACTGGGATTACAAGCATGCGGCCACCATGCCCAGCAACAAATACTTTTTATATTTATATTTTGTTAGTATTACCAGAAGAAATAATTTTATTACTAACATCTTTTTTTATAGTAATGAGGATTGATCCCAGAGACATTCTATCTCTGAGCTAAACCCCCAGCCCTGGTTTTTTGTTTTGTTTTGTTTTGTTTTTAAATTTTGAAACAAGGTCTCACCAAGTTGCAAGGGCCTAAGTTACTGAGCATATGGCAAACCTGTGATCCTCCTGTCTCAGCCTCCTCAGTACAGGATTACAGGTGTGCACTACCACACCCTGCTTATTAGTAACATCTAAAATAGTTACGTAAAGTGTATCAGTAATCACAGGTTCTAATTTCTTATGACTCCTGAATTGTTTTCAACAAATTTCAATAATGACTAACATTTAATTCTTACTGTGTACAAATCTAGGGAATTTGTGGGTGTTACATTATGAAGGTGGCATTTTAGTTATCCCCTTTTTAGAGAAGATGAATGACTTATTTTTCAAATGATTCCAGTAGGCATGCATCACATTGACTGATCTAGAAAACTGGGACAGACGCAGGTTTAAATGTGCCTGCCTTGCCTCAGCAATCCAACTCCTGCGACTCAAGTCGGAGAGGATAAAGGGGAAGCTGTCTGTCAGTGAGAACCCGAGGAGCAACACCTCTGTGAGCACTGTAAATTTTCAACTTATTGAACTAAATATTTCCCCTCTCCTCGTTATCATGAAGTTACTCTTCTGCACACTGAGAAATTGAAGGGCAGAATTAAGAAAGATAGGCCGGGCGTGGTGGCGCACACTTGTAATCCCAGTGCTTGGGAGGCAGAGACAGGAGGATCGCGCAGGTTCAAAGCCAGCCGCGCTGGCTTAGGAGACCCTGTTTCCAAATAAAATATAAAAATAGGTCTGGGAGTGTAGCCCGGAGGTAGAAGGACTTCCAGGAACCCTGGTACCACCAAAAAAAAAAAAAAAAAAATTAAGAAAGATAAATTTGTAAATAGCTGAAGCCACATGATAGCACTAGTACAGGCGCAAACGATCCCAAAGTCCTGTGTAATACAAAACTTCATGAACAGTCATCTAAGTCATCCATCCCTTTCAGGATGGAAATTATATTATCTCTACTTAATAATTGAAACAGTAGCACTGAAAGGTTAAACAGCTCCCTCCTATTACAAAAGGCGAAAATGCTATTCTCTACTTGCTATAAAAGTGGAAAGAAAGGGAATGAATTAGAAAAGAAAATATCTGATCTTTGAGCAAACAGTTGAATCTAAATAAATGTAACTATTCTGATAGTGTTCTAAAAAGGCCTATTATTGAACTGATATTATGTTCTACCTTTAAAAAGCTAGTAATTTCTATGGTGTTTTCTAAAGAGATTTTTTTCCCTTGAGAAATGTATCAAGGCCATATCCATGAAAGAGGGAGAATGGATTCTTATCATCTGCTATATCTCTACCATATCTAAGGGGAAAATAAATAAAATATACAAAAGCTCTTTTGGGCCTAAAATTCACTCACAGTAATTTACTCAGAGTTTTCATGTAAGCCAGGTGTAGTGGATGCCTGCAATCCCAATGCTTGAGAAGATGAGAAAGGAGGGTCTCAGGTTCCAGTCCAGCTTCTCTCAGCAACTTGGAGAGGCCCTCAGCAACTTAGTGAGACTTTGTTTCAAAATAAAAAATATAATAGGGCTGGGGGTAATAGCTGAGGGGTAGAACACCCCTTGTTCAATCCTCAGTACAAAAAAAAATTAACGTAGACTCTTAATTTCCGATTGTCGAAATTTAAAATATGATTAATGGTTTTACTTAAAGTTTCATTCTTAGTGGTCTTTTAAAGCATTTTACTCCAGACTCAGGATATAAGGGAACATGGTGACTTTATTCTATACTTAAATTTCTCAAAACATTTTACTTTTATAAAAATATGGATTGCTTTTTAGCTAAAAAGTTTTTAAAGATATCAATCTACTCCTTTAAAATTGGAGACCTGCAAATGAATCGAGTTAGAGTTCACAAAGACCTAGGTGTTCAGTTGAAGAGAGTTTCCCAAGAGCAATTTTCTCTATTCTCACTGCCCTAATTTACTTGCCGAGGTCACATTTAGTTGTTTACACTGAATTGCTTCTAAAAAGTTATATATCTTCCAGGTTCTATAATGAAAGCATTTTTTAACATTTCTTTGGCCTTATCCTGAGCTTCTTTCACTTAAAAAAATCAAGTACTTTCACTTTATTCTATTTTAGAGAAGTAGAAAATAGAGTAAATGGCGTCTTGGGTACCTAAAATGTGTTAACAAAATCAAAATGAATCTTGTTCCTAGGCCTTCTTTGTTAATTCTGAACCATTCATGACCATAAAAGGGTACAGTGATACACATAATATATACATATACATACATACCTGTGTACCTTCTGCAAAGTTTTTTTTCATTTTATTTAGTTATAGAGTCATATGGAAATTAATTTCAATTCAATCAGAACTAATTTACATTGAATAGCCAGGTATGGAAATTAATTTTTTTTTTTTTGGTGGTACTGGGGTTCCTGGAAGCCCTTCTACCCCCGGGCTACACTCCCAGACCTATTTTTTAACTTTTTTATGTGGAAACAGGGTCTCTTAAGCCAGCGAGGCTGGCTCCGAACCAGCGCGATCCTCCTCTCTCCGCCTCCCAAGCGCGGGGATTACAAGTGTGCGCCACCACGCCTGGCAGAAAATTAATATTTTTATACTACCATCTAAAACCACTTCTCAGTTATTGTTTTCCTAAAGAATGTTAAAAAGATGCTCAAGTCTACTGTATCCTTAAAAGTGCTTTAAAATCCTTTTAAAGAAAAGGAAACACCTCAACTTTTCTATATCCTTAAGGCAGTGGTTCTCAAAGCAAATGTGGTCCAGGTACCAGCAGGGTCTGTATAACTGGGGAGCATGTTACAATCTCACATTCTGGGGCTGCACCTAAGACCTGCTGAATGGGGAACTCTGAGGGTGGAGCTCAGCAACCTGTCTCCAGGAGCCTCGGGCTGATGCTGATGCTGATGCAGATGCAGATGCAGATGCTGACTAACTACGGCTGAGAGCCAGTGACTGGCGGTGTGTTCTCGCTCCTCCCTATTACACCTAGGCAACGTGTCCTCTACAATAGAGGCTCTCAACCTTGACTGAAAAGTATAACCACTAGGAGAGGGGAATTTTAAGTATACCAATGCTTACCCCACTCCCAAACACGCTAGACAGGAAATGTTGAGGACCATGGATCTATTCTCAGCATCTCAGCTCTAACCATTTATCAGTCCTTGGCCAGCAGTACCAAGTGTAGAGGCATACATAAGTCACTTAGCTTTATTAAACCTCAATTTCTGCATTCTTGAGGCACAATTTTAATGGTAATTCCCTGGATTCCTGAGGTGGAAAGGTTTTAAAGAAGTCATTCACTGGCAAGATTAAGCCTCTATCATTGCTTAGCACAACCATGTGTATGTTATAGCTCTGTAGTTGTTTTCTGGAAAGCCTGTATAGTCTTTCCTGTCAAATGTTCAGCGCAGCTCTTGGCCAAAGGCCCTGTGGCATCTTCCAAGCCGACCGCAGCTTCTCCAGTACAGCATTCTTGTCTCTACTCCCCAGCTCAGGAGGACACCGCACTCTGCCCGGACTCCAGACTCCTGTGCTCCAGCTGGAAAACGAGACGCAGCAGCGAGCCGGGCACTGATGGCCAAACTCCCATGGCAGCTTCTTCGTGGTTTCTGCCTCTGATGTCATGGCCCTTTAACACACACACTTATCAAAATAGTTTCCAAAGTGGAGGCATGTCATCTTGGGTTTTAGAACCCTTCGCTGGTTCTCCTTTGTTCTAGCAGTAGTTTTCAATGAAGTGGTGATAAGTTGTGGGTGAGTGGACCCACACACCTTTGTGCCTCAACCAGAGCATAACTCTAGGTTTATATGTTGTACAGGGCTGCGGCATAAGCTCTTCTACAATGAAAGGCTTCTTCTGTACAAGGGGGTTCAGAGCCACTATTCTCTAAAGTGAACAATCCCTTACAGATTACATCAGGTTTCCCACAATCTGGCCACTGTCCTACATGTAACAGTCCTGGAGCAACACATTGCTTGTGTTTTCCCAATATATCTCCTACTTCATAGTCCAATGCCTTTGCTTAGTTTATTCTCTCAGACTGAGATGTTACCCCTGACTTTCTTTCCTATTCTACAACTGGCAGAAAAACTATTCACCTTAGGGTTTAGAGCAGACACTGCCTCCAACACTGCCTCTTTGGGAGTCTTCTTAGAAACTGTCCTCCTCTACCAATTCTCTCAAGGAAGGAGAAGATACAATCTCCTATAATTTCCCCCAATGATATATCTTTCCCTGTAACTCTACTTATTCTACTGAATTATTGAAAAAAAAATTTTTTTTTACAGTACTGGGAATGGAACCCAGAGGCATTCTACCTCCAATTACACCCCCAGTCCTTTTTTTGGGGGGGGGCAGGTCTGTGGATGGAAACCAGGGGCATTCAACCTCTGAGCTATACCCCTGCCCTGTTTTTTTAATTCTTTATTTTGAAATAGGGTCTCACTACGTTGCGGAGGGCCTCACTAAGTAGCTTGAGGCTGTCCAAGAACTGCGATCTTCCTGTCTCAGCCCCCCAAATGGTGGGATTACAAGCATGCGCCACCACGCCCGGCTATCCCAGTCCTATTTTTTTATTCTTTATTTTGAAACATGGTCTGAGTTTCACAAGGCCTCTCTAAGTAGCTGAGGCTGTCCGTGAACCCAGATCCTCCTTTCTCAGCCTCCCAAATGCTGGGATTACAAGCGTGGGCCCATACCCAACTTCTGAATTATTGAATTATTCACTTCTGCAACTGATTCCATTTAACAGTGTGTGTATATTGCCAGCCGATCCACAAATTTTAAAATAGCTCCCAATTACAAACAAGTGAATGAGTTTTTGATAAGTAGAGATGAAGGCCATTTTAGGCAAACAAAAAAGCATAACATCAGCTAAGAAGTTGGTAAGCACACAACTTTTTGTTGTTGTTGTTTTGGAACAAGGAATAGGCCAATTTGGCTACAATTTCTTAAGGGCACTAAGTGAAGTAGATCACGGAAATATATTCCAGCCATGCCTGATTCAGGGAGCATCCAGACATCACTCACGGTTCTAGATCTGAATCTAGGGCGGGGATCTACCCTCCTCTCTTCCAACATGTCCTATGGACTGGTATGTGTAATACACTCCTCTGTTCAATCTCTTCTTTCATTAAGCTACCCGTGGTAATTCCCATCGCCAGTGGTATTTAATGATGCACTCAGATCACGGGTCTTTAGAATATATGGATTTCTTTCTCTTTATACTACCCAGTTTACTTGTGTTACTCATCAAATGTCGCTTTTAAACTTTTTATCTTATTTCCATTACTAATGTTTTATGCGTGAGAAAGAGGAAAGAAGAACTGTGTTTTATTCTTTGCAACCCCTAACACAGTAAATGCACACACAGGGACACATTACACATCTGCTGTATGACTTAAAAGCGGTTCTCAGTGAAATATGCTGTGGGTAGTTAACCTTAGGATAATTAATAGTTAATTGACAGGTGCTTGAATAAAGCCAGACTATTATTTTCATCAAGATATCTGAGTATAAGTACTGTTTTGAAGAAATCAAGAAAAATGTGTTAAGATATTTTCAAACTGCATTGTGACTGCCTTGCTGCCCACAAAAGTAGTGTCCAGAAAGAAGAGTGTGCGTTAAGAAAAATGGAGCCAAATCTTCCCTTTGACTTTCTCTTGCCAAAAGATACAAACTCAGCTTTCTTTTGTATTTCTGTACTGGGTGCCCCTGACAGCGGTTCAGTCTTTTCTACCATCCCCTCAACTCCTGACTCTCTGATGAACTTGGCCTTATCTTTTGGAAGCAAAATGGATTCCAAATGGTCTTCTCTGCTCTCTTTGAACGGGCCTGGCAGCAAGCCAGGAGGGCCTTTGCTTTGCGCCACACGAGTGCACTTCATAGAAACAGCGCCGATTTGGCTCAATCTGCGTGGAGCAATTTACTGACCCAGTGAGTCACTTCTCAAGGTGACTCTCGCCAAATTCTCTTTCAGTATCCTGCCCAGTTCTACCCTTCTGTTACATCCCCAAATTGGTAATCAGTTATTTAACGTTCTTCTCATGTCTATCTCTCACACACTTTCCCCTGATCTAAAAAGAAAGCATAATTAAGAGACAGCCTTAAAAGACCCACATACCAACTTAATACACAAGTGATACTTAGTCCCCCACATTACAGCAGCACCTAAGGATTCCGCTTAAATCCTTGCTGAATCCCCTGAATTGGCTTTTACCACAGCAATAAATATCCCCATAATTAGTTGACGAGGGTTTAAAACAATCTTTTCAGATCATTTTAGTATGAAATTCCTTAAAATTTTCATTTCAAGAAATTCTAAATTAGTTAATGCAAAATTCCAAGGACAAGAAATATATTCTTAGGTGGGAATGGTGGTACATGCCTGTAATCCCAGGTACTCCAAAGGCTGAGACAGGATCCCAAGTTCAAGGCCAGGCTGGGCAGTCTGGAAAGGGCTTGCCTCACAATAAAAAATGAAAAGAACTAGGGATATACAGCATCACTGGGCTCAATCCCCAGTACACCCCCAACACACACAAAGTTATATTATTTGTCATTCTTAGGTGTGGGTGAAAGGTATTCCAATCATTCCATAAAGAATCTATGTTCAATCTTTTCCTGTAATATAAGTTACAGAATAAAAACTTATCACTCAAGTAAAAGCTACAGGAACAGCTTCACATTTTCTTTACCTAACAACTTAATTCAACTTAGTTCTGAATGCTGGCAGAACTGGTGGTGCACGTCAGCATTTGGAAGGCGAAGACAGGAGGATCGTGGTTCGCAGACAGCCTCAACTACTTAGTGAGGACCTTTGCAACTCAGTGAGACCTGTTTCAAAATAAAGAATAAAAAAAAATAGGGCTAGATTTGTAGCTCAGAGGTAGAAATGCTCTCAGGTTCCATTCCCAGTACTGGAAAAAAAAAATAATAATAATGGCAGAACATAACTACTGGTCTCTGGCCACTAAAGCATATTTGCAAACTATCTGTAAACTTGTCACACCTTCTCTTCCCTTACTTGGTTTCCTGCAGTAATCTCCTAATTCATCTGCTTCCTTCCACTCTCTTCCACTCATTTTTCCGTATGATGAACAGTTACTCATCTAAGTAGCAAATCTGATGATGTCATTGCCCTGATAAATACTCTCCATGATCTAGATTCTTTGCAGAATAAAATACAAATTCCTCATCATGGCCTCTAAGGTTATTATGTGGTTCTTATCAGCTATTGTTTTTCTTCTTGAAAACTACGTTCCAAACATTCTGAACATTTTGCATCTTGCCAGGATATGTTTCTTGACTTTGTATTCTTGTACATGCATGGAATGTCCTTCTTTCCTACATAGCCCAAGCTTTAATTTCTTTATCAAAAACCTTTTTGGTATTCTATACTTCACTCTGTAACCCACCCCACCAATGCCTCACTTAATTTTTCCCTAGAAGTATATTACCTAAAAAAAATTATGGTGCCAGATATGGTGGTACATGCCTATAATACCAGCACTTGGGATGCTGAGACAGGAGGAGTACAGATTTCAAGTCAGCCTCAGCAACTGAGTGAGGTCCTCTGCAACTTAGCAAGACCCTGTTTCTGAGTAAAAAATAAAATTGGTCTGGGGTGTAGCTCAAAGGTAAAATGCCCCTGAAGTTCAATCTCCAGCACCACAAACAAAGCAAAACAAAACCTATTTATGTAAAATCCACATAGCATAAAATTAAGTTTTAAAGTGAATAAATTCAGTGACATTTAGTACATGTAAAACTACCATCTCTATCTAGTGTCTAATAATTACTATAACTTTGAATTTACCTGAGATACTCCATTAAACTGCATTTCTGCGACCGAAATACTCTACATATAATAGATGCTAAAAAAAAAGACAGAATCATTATGGAAAAGAGATGCTCAATAATAAATAAGAAATTCAACTGCGAAAAGAACCTTATGAACTGTTTTTCTCCTCTTTGTATTACTTTTATTAGAAAAGCAAGAATGCCCTGGGTGGGCTTATGCTACAGTGTGGACCTTAAAGGCCCCTGGAAGCCCACATATTTAGAGGCTTTGTCCCCAGTCCAGGGTGCTATTGGGGGGAGGTGGGGCTTGGTGACAGCTCTTCTAAGTCGCTGGGGGGCTGCCCTGGAAGAGAGTGGAGGGACCCAGGCCCTTCTTCTTCGTCCTCTCTCCACTGCTTCTTGGACATGAGTGGTTTTTCTCTGTCACACATTCTGAATAGGATACGTTGCCTCCCCAGGCATTCAAAAGCAAGGGGCCAAGTGATCTTGGACAGAAACCTGTAAAACTGTGAGTGGAAATCAACCTTTTCTCTTGATTCATTGCTAATCTCAGGTATTTATTACAATGATGAGAAGCTAACGTGGCTTATCATTGAAAAGATGGACAAGATCTCCTTTCAAGCTTATATTAAAGAAACTGATATTCTGGATCACACTATGATTCAAGGTGAGGGAGGTGAGTGAAGGTTGGCCTTCCTGGGTAGGTGATGTGTAAACAAAGAGCTAAAGGGTGAGAAAGCAAGTCATGCAAGTATGTGGGAAGAATGCTCCAGGTAGAAGGGAAAGCCATGACCAAAGCCCTGAGGCAGACGTGAGGAGGCGCTGTCTGGCCTTTGAAACTGGGGCGGAGGGAGAGGGGCCTCGGACCCTGTGGGAGGGAGGGTCCAGCGTGAGGCACAATGGGGATGGCCTTCAGATAGCCAAGTGCAGATGTGTAATGGCAGGTGAATATATGCGCCTAGGAGAGCTATGGAGCCCTTTACAGAACAGTAATGGCCAGCATTTAGAGGATAGTAAGCATGAAATCACCAAGGAGGTGAGGTCAAGGACTGATCTGGGAGGCCTTCCCAGGAGCGGATCTGAGAACGTAAGGAAAATCAGAAGAAGCGCGAACTCCGGGGGGCGGGGGGAAGAGTGTGGGTCATGGAAAGTCGAGAAAAGAAAGTGAGTGATTCAGGGAGAAGGAATGAGGGGCTGTTCAGTGCCACCACCACGGATGAAGAAGTGACCGCCGGACGCAGAGTGCGCAGGGCACTGCGCCTCACGCACGCCAGGGCAGATGGTGGGGTCAGGAATCTGGAGTGGCTTTCGGGGACAGTGAGAGGACAGGGATTAGACAACACGTTTAGAAGATTCAACAATTTTTGCTGTAAAGGTGAGAGAAGATACAAATAAAGCTAATACAGGCTTGTTTGTTAAAGATGGAAGAAATAATAGCCTGCTGATTGGAATGATCCGGCATGCATGAATGAAGATGTAAAATGGCTGGAAAGAACTGCTAATGACAGCCCCTGAGTAGATGGGCTGAGAAGAGGATCCTGGACAGCCAAGCACAAAGGCTGCAAGTCAGGGGCGGGGACAGCTGCTAGCAGGTATGGTAATGGAGTGTGGAAACTGCCATCCGGGCTTCAATTTTCTTAGTGAAGTAATAAGTGAAGCAATCAGTTCGAAGTGAAGATAACAAAGGGGTGAGAGGCTGAAGGAGAGGAGACGGTGAGGGGACGTCACCTCAGAACTCCTTCTGTGCTGGGCTTGTCAAAGGGCGTGGTCCGGGGTCCTAACTTCCTTCGGTAGGCCCTGCCTCCTAAAGGTTTCACCACCTCCCGATCACCTCTGCACACTGGCCTTTGGAGGACAGTTACGATCCAAACAACAACCAAGACCAAGACTAAACTGAGCCAGCACTTTACCAAAGTGCCGAGAGGCAGCGGGGAAGGCAAGGAAATGTGAGGAAATGGTTAGGACGGCCGAACGTGGAATTCAGGCTGATGGAGAGGCTGATGGAGACCTCCCAGGTCTCCCAGGTCTGAGAGGAAAGTGATAGGGTCAAGAGAGTAGTGGTACCCAGGAGTGAGAGAGCTGGGTCACAAGGTGGTTCCAGTCCGAGTCTTCTGTCAAAGAAACCTCCACACTGATCTCCATAGCAGCTGTAGTAATGTGCAGTCTCACCAGCAGTGTGTTAGAGTTCCCATTTCCCCACATCCTGGCCACCATTTATTATAGTTTGTATTCTTGATGATTGCCATTCTAACTGGAGTTAGATAGAATATCAGTGTAGTTTTGAATTTAATGATATTGAGCATTGTTTCATATTTTATCACTGTTTGAATTTCTTCTTTGAGAAGTATGTATTCAGTTCAACTGTCCATTTTTCAATTGAATTATTTGATTTTGTAGTGTTAAGTTTTTAAGTTCTTTATATATCCTCTGCTAGAGGAGTAGCTGGTAAAGATTTCGCCCATTCTGTGGCTCTCTCTTAACTAAACTCAGGATATTAGAGTGATACATGCATATCTATGTTTACCGCAGCACAACTCATAACAGCCAAACTATAGAACCAGCCTAGGCATCCATCAACAGATGAATAGGTTATAAAAATGTGGTACATTCCACACAGTGGAATTTTACTCAGCCACAGAGAGTAACAAAAAAATGTCATTTGCAGAAAAATGAATGGAACTAGAAAATATTATATAAGTGGGATTAGCCAAGTCTCATATGTGGAAGGTAGAGAAAAATTGGGGGAAAAAAGGGATTGCCAATAAATGAGGATAGGTAATAGTAGAACAATGGAATAGGACTTGGGGAGGGAAGAAGGAAAGGGAAATGAGAGACCTGATGAAGAAAACAGCTTAAATAATGCAATGTAAGCCGGGCGTGGTGGCACACACTTGTAATCCCAGCACTCGGGAGGCTGAGATAGGAGGACCGCACAGGTTCAATGCCAACCCCAGCTACTTAATGAGGCTCTCAGCAACTTAGTGAGACCCTGTTTCCAAATAAGGTATAAAAGGTCTGGAAATATAGTCCAGCGTTAGAAAAGTCCCTGGGTTCCACCCCCAGTACCACTCACACACACAAAATAATGTTATGTACATTTATAAAGTTAACAAAATCAATCTCAATAGCATGTAGAGGGAATGAGTGAGGAGGAATCTGGAGGGAAATGCACCAAGTGCTGTGTAATAGGAACACACATCATAAAAACCTAGAACTGAAATAGCTGTGGAGATAATGATAATGATCCAGAAAATAAAATTTTAAAAAATGAACAGGTGTGACAAGAGAAGATGGAGAAGTGGAGAATGACTTTAACAAGAGATCCAGAGTTTGAGCATGTCAGGGGGCAAGAAGACAAGACAGGAAACATCCATGAAAGGAGAAGACACCTACTGCAGGCAGCATGGTAGGAGTGCTGAAAGCAGCTGCCCCTTGATGACTCATGGATTGTGACCTCAGGAAAGACCTAGGGTCTCCTGAGACCAAGAAGTAAAGGGATCCCTCCTGAGAAGTGGTGGAAGCCACGGCTGGTTTTGCTAAGGATGGACCTGGGGTTATAGCAGGTAGAGTGAAGAGCTTCAAGAGAATAAGGGTCAGAAAAGGAGATATACTGAGCCACAGAGAGAGTAAGGCTCGGGGATGAGCGCTCCTAGGTGGCTGTGGCTACTTGTAGTGACTGGCATAAAAGAGGATAAAATATATAAGAAAATTATACTACATTTTAGAAAACTGTGATGGACAGGGGTATGCACGCGCGCGCGTGCGTGCGTGCGTGCGTGCGTGTGTGTGTGTGTGTGTGTGTGTGTGTGTGTGTGTTATTGGAAATTAAACCCAGGGGCATTCTGCCTCTTAGCTATAACTCGACCCTTTTTTATTTTCAAACAAGTTGCTGAGGGCCTTGCTATGTTGCTAAGGCTGACCTTAAACCCGTGACCCTCCTGTCTCAGTCTCCTATGTACTGAGTTTACACGCTGCCACTTCAGGGACAGTTACTTTATGGAGCAAAAGGGGCCCAGGTGTGGGTGACTCCATTGACCAAAAATATGCAATCAATGGACTCTCTCTTGGTTCTGGGCAAAGCAAGCTTCTTGATGTTGTTATCTATTCTAAAGCTACAGCACCAAACTGAATAAAATGCAGGTAAGGGTAAACAAATGGTAAACGATCTGCTTACATCACTCCTTGTTAATAGCTCTGATGAAAAATGGATGATGAGCAGGCCAGTTAAAATGAGCACTTTTGAACTGTATGTTTATTCAAGTTGAATAATTAGAAGTCGTCTATACTAATATTTATTTGTTCTACCAACTTTTATTATCAATCTACTTAACACAGCAACACATACAAGACTGTTCTAGAAAGGTTAATCTTCATTAAGCTTTCCTTTTTATTTTTTATTTTTGATATTGGGAATTGAATCCAGTGGCATTCTACCTCCAAACTACATTCCCTAGCCCTTTTTAAATTTTTAATTAATTAATTAATTTTTATTTTTTCTATTTTTATTTTTTGCGGTACTGGGGATGGAACCCAGGGGCGTTGTACCTCCGAGCTACGCTCCTAACCCTATTTTTTTATTCTTTATTTTAAAACAGGGTCTCACTAAGTTGCAGAGGGCCTCACTAAGTAGCTGAGGCTGGCTGTGAATCTGAGATCCTCCTAAGTACTGGGATTACAAGCTTGTGCCACCACGCCCGGCCTTTTTTCTTTTCTTCTTCTTCTTCTTTTTTTTTTTTTTTTGAAACAGGCTCTTGCTAATTTGCCGAGGGTCTCATGAAGTGGCTGAGAATGGCCTCAAACCTATGATCCTCCTGTCTCAGCCTCCCAAGTACTGGGATTACAGGTGTGCACCATCACGCCCAGCTGGATATGTACTTAAATGAGGGCCTCAGTATCAGATATTTTCTTCTTCCCATTATACCTCTTTTTGTCAAGATCAGAGTCACTTTTATGTGGTAGAGATAGATAATTTTATGGCTACACCAAACCAGAATGATATTAATCACCAATAAGCAAATAAACAATATAGATGTGGAAAGATGTGTATGCTAAAGCAGTCTGGGTGATAAAGCAGTATCAGCATGTTGTAAGCTCAGGAACGTGCACCTAGAGCTCGCTGTTTGTGTGGGTGGTACGCTGCTGCCTCTCGAGGCCTGCTCTCCCCTCCGCTCTTCACTCTTACGTTGTGTTTGAGTAAGCTGACCTCTGGGAAACATATCAAAGAAGCTAGACTTGGCTAATAGGAACACTGGCAGGAAATCTGAAAGCAGAAGGGAGCTGAAATGTTCATCTCCTATTTCTCCTCACGGGCCCTTTGTGTTTTGGTAGAGGCTGGGCTCCTTTTTGTATAAACGCTGCGGCTGTCGTGCAGCCGCTCACACACCTACAATTCTCTGGGTGCCGGAAGTCTTGCTTTTTCCTTTCTTGACCTGAAGTTCTAGGGGTGTATGTGCTTTCTGCTACTGCTGGGTCACAGGTGCTTCATGACCCTTGGTGTTGCCACGGCACCCGCAGATGGTCCCCTCATTAAAACTCTTTCCATTCTTCCACTGAATATTCCAACTATTTTTGTTAGAACCTAGGGCGCAAAAATCTCTGGTAGCCATTTCAGGCCGTTTGTGAGGCTGAGTCTACATGCTCCAATCCTTTCTCATTCCATTAACTCAGTATTTCTTTTACTGTTCCTCGGTGAAAAACCCAGCCCTGTCTCATGGAGCTCACCGCTTCATGGCAATAGCACGTCACTATGAAATGAGCAGTCCTTTAACTCAAGCTTTGTGATTGCTAAACCTCTGTGTGTACAGTGCGACTTGTTGAGACGCAGATTGACGACGAGGTAGTTCCAGGAACCTGCTCAGAGGAGGGGCTAGCTCGCACGCACCTCCTTCTCCTTGTTGAGCAGCACCAGCTGGCTGTCCGTGAGGATGCAGTACTTGCGCTCCCATGTTGTCGTCTCAGTGTAGGGCGACTGGCCACAGGACAGACGGTGGGTGGGTGGCCCTTTCACATCTGTGTGATGAGAGAGAAACACAGAAGTGGCAAATCACTGTCATGCCTGGTAAGCCGGTATCTCAAATATAAGATTGGTCGACGTCAAGTTAACAAAGAAGTCTAAATGTGAATCTCAATGGTAAACTGAAAATTTCCTTTTAAAACAGTACTCTGCAATACACAAAAATTGGTCCTATGCTCTGCAGAGAAGAGGGGCTGAAACACTCTAGAAAGAACTGTTAGCGCCACTGCATATAAAATGTGTAGGGGAGGATGCTTCAGGGCTAAACCAGTGTCATTTAGAATAAAGAGGTGGGGGCGGTTCACACACAAGAACAAAAGACAGAGCTTCTAGTCTTTAGGAGGAAGATGTGTCAGACGGACGCTCTGAGAATAACCCAGAATTGAGTGAATGAAGTTACTGGAAGCCTAGGTCTATAACAGCTTTACACTTGTAAGAGCTGGAAATGTTCAAATAATAGCATCATATTACCACTAGAGGCCAGTAAGATCTTAGAAACCCAGAAAATGTTCTCCAGGAGAAATCTAAATATATCACCATGGTATTGCTTAGAGATGGAGGTAGCTAATATCGAAGCAGAATGTCTCAACCATTCCCAAATACCTCATTTCTATTTAAATACCTCGTTTCTTTTTAAAGTGGCTCCTATTACCTTTGTTACTTTAGTTTTTAAAATATAAACTGTTCATTGCTTCGGGCTATTGTGCAACTTGGAACATACCCTACTCTTAAATACACATTAGAGCCATTAAATAAAACTTTTATGACAGTTCAATATATATTAAAAGTTCTTTAGCCACAAAGGACTAATTCCTCACAGGAATATACTGCAGTAATCATTCAAAATGCATTATTTATTACCATTTACTTATCATGCTAAAGAAGCAACTCAAATTGAGGGGATTAGAAAAGAACGCCAGCCAAGGCAGAGCTGTGAGGCGTGAGTGAGCACATCAGGACCATGAAAGGCTGCTTTTCACTATCATTGCTCTTTGCAGACTTTCTTATTACAGGATGACAAAGTATTACAGGTATTAACTTCAGTATATTCAAATGATTTCCTAGATGTCTTATGCTGTAACTATCCAAAGAGCCATAAGTGCTGGGCATGGCGGTGCACACCTGTAATCCTAGCACCTGGGAGTCTGGAACAGGAGGATCAAAGGCTCAAGGCCAGCCGCAGCAACTTAGTGAGACCCTGTTTCAGAATAAATAAAAAGGGCTGGGGGTGTGGCTCAGAGGTAGAATGGCCCTGCTTTCAACCTCCGTACAAACAAATGACAACACAAAAGAGGCATAATTGTAGCCAAGTTTCTGTAGAAAGCAAGAAGTCAGCAGTCACAGCAGTCGGGTTGTGTCTGCTCACATCCTCCTGTGTGTTTAATATTACCATCACTGCCCCTCTAGCTCACTCCTTACCCTCTATCTAAACTTGTTGGTGGGCGTAGTGGCGCACGCTTGTAATCCCTGCGCTTGGGAGGCTGAGCCAGGAGGATCGCAAAGGTTCGAAGCCAGCCTCAGCTACTTAGTGAGGCTCTCAGCAACTTAGTGAGACCCTGTTTCCAAATAAAGTAGAAAATAGGTCTGGGAGTATAGCCCGGAGGTAGAAAAGCCCCTGAGTTCCACCCCCAGTACCAAAATATAAATAAATAAATAAAAATAAACCTGAGTGTATGTATCAACTCCCCACAGAGATAATGCAAGATCTGAAGAAACAATAACCCGCTCGAGCTGGGCCATGTTACTGATTCTTGGAGTTTACTGGCCCCTCATGCCCTGCACTGGTTTTTCTACTTCTACTCCTTGGGCACCGCACACAGCCTCATCTGCTGCGTGTATAGCATTTCCACCCCACACAGGCATCCCTCTTTTTGTAGTCTAAGCATCTTAAATTATTTCATGCCAGAAGTGTACTTTGAATTATCCCAAAGTTTTTCAAAATTACCATGAAAAGTTTTTATATTTTTTATTGGTGTATTATAGTCATACATCTTAATGGAGTACAAGATGGTAGAGGCATATAAAAGTTTAAATAAATCAACTTTTAATTCTTTTGGACACATATAAGACATTCTTTCCTATACTTAGAGCCAGGTAGGGGTGTGGGCTATAGCTCAGTGGTAGAGGGCTTGCTGAGCAAGTGTGAAACCACTGGTTTAATCCCCAATCTCACACACACACACACACACACACACACACACACACACAAACACACACACGTCAACACAGATTACCTTCACACCATGTCAACAAATGGGTTAGATTTTTATTACAAGGTAGACTTCTTTCTGGAGTCAAATAATAAAAGAACTTCAACAGAGAGAGATATGCCTAGTTTATGTGGAATTACACTGGTTTTTGTGGCCTAGACAAGTTTTTGTTCAAGCCATTAACTTTATTATATAAGTTAGCCACAAGTGGCCTAAACTGGCTGTCAGAAATAATTTTATGACCTATACTAAAGCTATGAGATATGCAGACATTACAATGTAAGATACTGTAGTTATAATGCATAATCCAGGTTTCCTGACAAAATATCAATCTGTATCAAACTAAATTTTTCCCCTTTTTTTTCATATTTATTTTTAATTGGTGCACTGTATTCATACATCATAGTGGGATACAAACTTTTGTAGACATACATGCACACATTGCCCAGTCAGCCCCCACCCGATCCCTACCCCGTTCTCTCCCTATCCCCCCCTCCTATGCTTGGCTTAGTAGTTGACATCTAGTATTATAGCAATTTATCCAAAATTAAAAATGATAATCTCACATAACAGTTTCATTTGTCTGATACCAAGCTTTTGATGACTTAAAGATAACATTTCAATATTTCTTTGTGCTTTCTTTCTTACCAGAGAATCCATTTTTTTCTATTTTTTAGGTGAAACTATCATATATTTATATATTTATTTTTCAGAAAAAAAAATCTATCCTAATATGGAATATGAACTCTAGGAACCCACAACAATCTTGAAAAAGAACAAAGCTAGAAGATATATATTTTCTGATTTCAAACCATATAAAGCTACAATAATTGAAACAGTGTAGTACTATTCTAAAGGCAGATATATAAACCATTGGAGTTAAATAAAAGCCTAGACCTAAATTCTTCCCTATATTGTCAAGTTATTTTTGACAAGGTTTCCACGAACATTTGGTGGTAGAAATAATAATCTTTTAACTAAATATTGTTGAAAATTAATAATTACATGGAAAAGAATAAAATTGGACCCTTACCTAATCCCATATACAAATATTAACTCAAAATAGATAAAAGACCTAAATATAAATCTTAAGACTATAAACTTTTAGGAGAAAATCTGGGTCATAAAACCTCACAACATTGAAATTGGCAGTGATTTCTTGGTTATGATTTCAATGGCACAGGCAACAGAAGAGTATACAAACTCCCTAAAAAATAAAAAACATATTGTATATCCAAAGACAATGTAAACAGAGTTAACAGTTACTAATAGAATGGGATAAAATATTTCCAAATGCTATATCTGAAGGTATATTAATATTCCAACTAGAAATCCTAAAAATTAACAACAATAAAGGCAAACAATACCATTTAGAGATAGGTAACAGACTAACATTAATAATGAATCTCCACAGATAACCAATCTTAGTTGTCTGTTGGATGGAAAATCTTGTTTCTCTAGTTCTGATGTGTGTTACCTATTTCTTCTTTGTAGTTAATCTCTTTGAGTATTTTCTCTAGTGCTGGTTTTGAAGACATAAATTCCTTCAGTTTCTGTTTGTCATGGGAGCTTCTTATTTCTCCATCTAATTTGATAGAAAGTTTTGCTGGGTAGGAAATTTTTGGCTGGAAGTTGTTTTTTTTTCAAAATTGGGAATATGTTACTCCAAGCCCTTCTGGCTCTCATAACTTGGTTTGGGAAGTCTGGAGTGATTCTAATTGGTTTGCCTCTGAATGTCACTTGGCCCTTTGCTTTTGTTGCCTTTAAGATTCTCTGCTTGGCTTCCACATTGGTCATTTTGACAATTATGTGGCGTGGGGATCCTCTTCTCCGATCCTGTCTAAAGGGAGATCTGTAAGTTTCCTGGACCCGCGTGTCGACCTCTTGCTCTATGTCTGGAAAATTTTCTGCTATTACTTCCTTGAAGAGATTGTTGATCCCTTTGGTTTCACTTTCTTTTCCCTCCTCTATTCCAATTATTCTTAGGTTAGCTCTCTTAAAATGGGCCCATATTTCTTCAATATCATATTCCTGCTGTCGGATATTTTTTCCTAGATTAGAAACTATGCGTTCATTTTTGGAATGATCATCTTCTAAGAGCGAGATTCTGTTCTCCATGTGTTCTAATCGGTTGTTTGTGCTTTGAATTGAGGCCTTTACTTCATTAATTGCATCCTTTATCTCTTTTTGGCTCTCTCTGAGTTCTTTTCGAAGCACCTCTATTATTTCTACAGTTATTTTCCTGATTTGATCTAGAAATCTCTGATTTTCTGTTTTATCGGGTTCTGATGTTGTGGGGTTGTGAGCATTCATTGCTCCAGTATTATTCCTCTTTCCCATGATTTCGGAAGTTTGTGCCTTTTCTGGGTTCTTCCCTTGGGTCACTATGACTTCACTTAAGGTGCTCTGGATCTCGAGTCAGTAGTATCTCAGACCCCACTACTCCTTTACTGGGTTGTATCACAGAGTCTCCGACCCAGAGAGTCGATAGAGGCTGCTTTAGACTGTGGGTGGTGCCAGGTTGCACGTTCTCCTATGGTGTGATATCACTGCCACCGCCCCTCCCCCACTGGGTCAAGTCCCAGTGAGTACAGTACTGGGATTTCTCCTCTGTGGCCCGTAATTTGACTCACTGTTCTTGAGTACGCAGATGTAGCTGTAGTGAATTCGGTGCTGCTGCCGCCGGTGGCAATATGGCGCCGCTGCTACGCCCTCGGCTGTTGGGCTGCCGTTTTTTTTTTCCTTGGTTTTGATTTCCACTCTGAATCCCTGCAGCGTGTGCTGAGCTCAGACACTGGGAGCTTTAGATGTCCTCTGCGCCGAGAAATCCCGCCTGGCTGTTCCGCAGCGGCTCCCCTTGGCTTGCTGTGGCCGTCCTGTTAATTCGCCGGTGCCTCCGGCAGTATGGCGCTGCTGCCGCGTCTGCCGCGTCCTCGGGCGTGAGGATCTCCTCTGTGGCTCTGTTCTCAGTCCGCTTTCTCTCTGGAGCCTGGTGATTTTTTTTGTTTCTCTGGTGATGTTGTTTTCTGGCTTTGAAAGGCGCTGATTTTGTGGTAATGGATATTTGTTGTTAGTGGGGCTCTTAAGCCCCGCTTTTCTCGGTCGCCATCTTCCCGGAAGTCCTCAAACTAAATTTTAATAAACCTCAATTCCTTTCTATGATCTTGAGTAATTCTCTTAAAGCCTCACTATTTTAATTGTCCAACCTAGACATTCTTGTAGTTTCTTCATAGTGTTGTGAAAACAAGATTATCTCTTAGAGCATTCTAGATCCCTGACCCACTTTTCTTTGGTGCTAAAGGTAGTATGAAATATGTATCAATAAAATAGGAAGCATACCTCTTTATTTAAAAGTTCTCTCTAAATCAAGAGACTGATTAACCATATTTTTTCTCTCTATAGATGATTCACACTTTTTTCTTTTTTTGGGGGGTGCGGTACTGGGGATTGAACCCAGGGGCAGTTTCTACCTACACTCAGCCCTATTTTTAATTCTTTATTTTGAAACAGTGTCCCACTAAATTGCATAGGGCCTCACTAAATAGCTGAGACTGGTCACGAACCTGCAATCCTGTCTCAGCCTCCCAAGTATTAGGATTATAGGCGTGTGCCACCATGCCTATAATTCATGCCTATGATTCACACCTTTTGATCATTTATAAGAATGCACACACACAAAAAAAAAACCAAGACAGAAGAAATAGGCAATTGCTTTTATTCTTTTTAGCACTTTGGGGGTTCAAGTTTAAGAAGCACTTTCACGAGATACAGGTTTTTAAATGGCACATGGATTTAATGTATCCCTTTGATCACATGCTCATTTCCTTGGCTAACTGAAGGCTTACGAGCACATCCTTGAGGCCTGGGCCTGAGATAGGAACAGGACAAGTGCGGCTCCTGCCCCTCTTCACCCTGCCAATCTACCAATCTCTGTTTGCTCTAGTGACTTACTTCTAATTTCTGACTTCCAATTATTTTTAGTATCTAAAAGTCACTAGAGAAAAGATAACTAACAGAATCACAAAGAAGAATCTTAATAGCAAAATTAGAAACAATTTTAGATTTGCTCTGTCCCATCCCTATGAGAATACTAAGGACATTACATGCTGACCTCATTACAAAAATTAAATAATTTTAGGAACATTAAAAGAAACCAGAGGTAACTCCACAGATTTCTTTGAAAAGCACTGATTTAAAACTGGATATTATTCTGTAGATAAAAAGCATTTAAGATTTTTGATATCAGGATGCCTTGAAATTCTTGAAAATTACTGAGAATATTTTGTTATGTTTATGTGGGTTTTATCAATATTTACCATATATGAAATTAAAACAAAATTATTTGAAATATGTAGTTAATATTAACAAACCTAACACACATGAACATTAAAACACATTTTTAGTCAAATGTAATTATTTTTCAAAACAAAACGAATATTAGAAAGGTGATACTTTTTATGGTTTTGAAAATCTTTAAGTTCAGACTGAATAAAGACAGCTCAGCTCTTATATCTGTTTTTATATTCAGTATATTCCATTATGTTGTTTTGGTTAATGTTTAAGAAGATAATCTAAACTCAGATACGTAGTTGGAATGGAGTGTTTCAATAGTAATTTTTTGGCACTGGAGATTCAACCCAGGGGCCTTCTACCTCTGAGCTACACTCCCAGCCCCCTCTTTTAAAATATTTATTGTTTTGACACAGGATCAAAATAAGTTGTTTTTAAGTTGCTAAGGTTCTCCCTAAATTACTGAGGCTAGCCTCTAACCTGTGATCCTAACTCAGTCTTTTATTTATTTATTTATCATTTATTTATTGATAATCAGTTTTATTTCCTGAGCAAATGAACTGAATAGAAACTTCTGAAAAGAAGAAATACAAATGGTCAACAAGTATATGAAAAAATGTTCAACATCATTAGTAATCAGGGAGATGCAAATCAAAAGTACAATGAGATTCCATCTAATGCCAAGTTAGAAAGGCAATCACCAGGAATAAAAATAATAATAAATGCTGGCGAGGATGTGGGGAAATAAATGCTGACACAGTGTTGGTGGGTTGTAATTAGCACAACCACTATGAAGTCAGGATGGAGGGTCCTGAAAGCCAGCCTAGGAGCGGAATGCTGCAATTCACACAATCAGTGGTCCCAGTAGATTTATATTTGGCCACATGCCCTTTGATGAATAATGGTACTAAGTAAATAATTCAGAATGTTTAAGATATAAAGTTACTAGGTCAGAAATGTATGTCTTTATGGAAATAGAAGTCTTAATCTTTGTGTGATTATAAATTCACTCTAAGACCATAAGTGTTTGTTAAAATGAATTTATACTGTGTCTTTCAACCTCAGAGAACTATTTCCATTTCCTTCTCAACTAGAGGCTTAATTTCTGTGCCACCTGATCCTGGCTTCCTAACCAGTAAGCCCCCTGTGCTCACCATCATCCTGCTTAAGAGGAGGAGAGGGGAGACTGGGGGCTATGCACTTTTTTCTGGTGAATAATCTCCATTAGTTTAAAATTTGCAGAGCTGGGCATAGTGCTGCACACTTGTAATCCCAGCACAGAGTGAATGAGTTAACTGGTAGCAGAGTAATAAATTCCTTGAATGACCACATAAACTAATATTTCTCTTTAAAGAATTTGCTGCTATTACCTATGTATTTGAAAAAGATGGCAGCTGGGTGTGGTGGCACATACCTGTAATTCCAGTACTTGGGAGGCTGAGACAGGAGGATTGCAGGTTCAAAGCCAGCCTCAGCAACTTAGCAATACCTTGTTTCAAATAAATAAATAAATAAATAAATAAATAAATAAATAAATAAATAAATAAATAAATAAATAGAGCTGGGATGTAGCTCAGAGGTAGAATGCCCCTGGGAACAACCCCCAGTACACACACATACAAACAAAAGATGGCTGGGAATGGGATACGTTCTCATGATGGCTCTACCTCCCTTCTTGCTCCCAGATAACGGCTATAGTGTGCACTGCCCCGCCACACGTGCCTTAAAACAGAGGCAGATCAGGCCACATGGTTTTCTTCCATTCAGACCTTCATTAAAAGAATACATCCCACAATTCCCAGACTGGGCCAAGCGCTACTTAAGCAATATTTTTTATTTTGGTCTCACTAAGTTGTGGAAGGCATCACTAAGTAGCTGAGGCTGGCCTGGAAAACTGCATGGAGTATCCTGAATGAGGGCAGTATCATTCAGAATGATGCTGATGACAGAGAGCAGTCCATCACGGAGCACTCTGCAATCCCAATACACCAGGTACCTCCAGAGTTGATCCCTGACCTCTCACTTAGAAAAGTGCAAAATACTCAAAAGTAAAATAATGCACTTATATTCTAATTCTTCAAAGGAAAAGGAAAAAAAAAACAGTCTATATGGAAGTTTTTCTTAAAGTGAGGTATTGTGCTAATTTAAGAAACATGTAAGAAAATACTAGTCTGGCCCTTAAAACATGACCGCAGTGTTCTATTATTAAACAGTCAAAACTCAAGATCCTTCTCGTTGTGTGTCTCCTGTTTCCATTGCTGGTAGAAAAAATGAACTATACTAAGAATCTCCAACACATTTAGTGCATTCCTTTTGTTATATTTAGTGCTTCTTCCTATATTAATATACTCCCACGCTGGCCTCTTCTTAAATCGAATCTCATCACTTTCCTTTAGGGGCAGCTGCTGTGGGGAAAGAATTAGAAGCTTCTAAAGAAATGAGATTCTTGGTAAAGAGGGAAAACAAGGGTAAGTGGTTTACCAGCATTGAGAGATCGGTTTCCAAGCGTGTAGACTGGCTACACAGCCAATATTGTGATGTGTCTCCCTACCTAAGAAAGCACAGGGGGGCAGTCTGCATTAACTATAAGGCATCCACAATCTGTCAGCATGAAAAATCTTTAATAAGTCTGCCTCTCTGCTCAGTGTCAGCTGGAACAGAACCCGGAGCTAAATACGCATCTTTTCTGCGTTGTGACCTGTCTGGATGGCGAATCGCTGGGCTCCAGTGCAAACCGCGGCGGCTCCTCTAGCGCACCCTAGGGCTTGCTGTGTGAGCCACCCACCCAATGAGCTCTGCCGGGACACAACCTAGCTCACCTACACGAGAAGTGAAAACACTTTTTACCAAAAACCCCACCTGCTTCAACTCCAGCGAGTGGAAGGGAACAAACGCCTACAACAAGAGGCAGGAGAGGCACAAAGAAGGCACTTAGCTTTTGTTCTCTGCAACACAAACACACAAGTAGAACGGGTATCCCTCTTCTACGATTCCAATCCTTTCCTGAACGTGTTGGGCAGCAAATTCTCACAAAACAGGAGACTGCATCCTATGATTTCACTTATTTATTATTTTAAAATAATAGTAGGTGGTGCAGGGGAGTGTAGCCATCAGGCATTTCAGGTAAATCAAAGAGCAGACCTAAAAGGCCTTGAGGACCAGGAGCCAAGGGCAGAGCTGGTGAAGGAGGCTGGTGGAATAGCGTGGGCCAAGACCGTGCAAAGCTCCCAGAGCCAGTTTCAGAATGTTGATTCTTATCTATGAACAATAGGAAACCCCTGGAGATTTTTAAACAAAAAAGAGACATCGCCACTGATTTTTATTTTTGTCAAAAGGTGTGTCCCATTTACTGAGATTAGAAATTCTAGAAGAACAACAGATTTGCAGGAAAAGTTGATATATTTAGTTTCAGTCACATCCCCCAAAAATAAATCAAGCCAAATTAAATATGAATGCTGTGTCAATCAGAGTAAGTTGAAGATCTCTAACCCTGGCTACATAAGAACCTGAAATCGCTGCAAGAGCTCTAAAAATACTTTATTCCAATTTCATTTTGAGAAACACATGGCAGCTATCAGGTGAAAAGCAGCAAAACGAACATCTATAATTTCACTCCCTCTCAGAACCCCATTAAAACTACAGTAAAGATGAATTTATATATTGAGAGACAGATATAATCACACAAAGGTACAAAAACAGAAATAACGAAAAAAACTAATAAAAATTTAGAAGCTATGAAAGATATGTTCAAGTAGTAAGTGACTTAGCAGATAGAGTAAAAAAAGCTGAGCCGGGCGTGGGGGCACAGGCCTGTCATCCCAGCATGTGGGAGGCTGAGACTTGAGGATCACGGTTCGTGGACAGCCTCAGCTACTTAGTGAGGCCCTCCGCAACTTAGTGACACCCTGTTTCAAAATAAAGAATAAAATAAATTAGGGCAGAGAGTGTAGCTGGGAGGTTGAATGTCCCTGGGTTCCATCCCCAAACCCACACACACACACACCCCCCCCCAAAAAAAAAGCATAAAAAGCTAAGAACTAACCCAATTTATAGCACAAAACCATCAAGGAAAAGTTCAGAGCTAGGCTAGCACTAGCTAGCTCTTACTGGAGAAGAGGCGTGATCTAAACTAAGAAAAAGGTAAAGCTGGTTTAAGAGACAGTTCCAACTGGAGAGATCATCTCTCCAGTTCACTCTATACAGAAGTGGCCCTCTCCAACCCAGGTAGAAGAATGGAGGTGATCTTTCCCTTACAAAGGTGACAACATTGCCGGGCGTGGTGGGCACGCTTGTCATCCCCGCGCTTGGGAGGCGGAGACAGGAGGATCACGCAGGTTCGAAGCCAGCTGTGCGTGCTGGCCTAGGAGACCCTGTTTCCAAAAAATAAAAAATAGGTCTGGGAATGTAGCCCAGAGGTAGAAGGGCTTCCAGGAACCCCAGTACCACCAAAACAAAAAAAACAAAAACAAAAACAAAACAACAACAACAACAACAACAAAAACAAAAAACAAAGGTGACAACTTAAAGGATGACTGGCACAGGTGAGTAAAGTATACTGAAAATATATAAAGAATGTTAAGAAATGCCTCCCCAAAGCTCTCTCCAACCCCACCTGACTCTCAGAATGAGCAGTAAGACTCTCCAGTGCTGGGTGAGGGAGAGGGAGGAAGACAGAGATGTGAGAGGAAACAGCAATCCTCCTGTCTCAGCCTCCCAGTGCTAGGGTCACCGCACCCACCCCCACACCTGGCTGCAGCCGTGCCTGCTGCACACATCTGAAACAGTAGATTTGCCAGTCATGATTATTCACAAGTAATAAGCTAAAAATGTTGCAATGAAAATCTAAGAGGAAAACGGTTTTAAACTGAAAATGGTCTTCAGGATTATGTGGTAAATATAAATAAGCCTTTCCTTGGAAATATTCTGAAAAATAAAAACTGCACAGGTCTGCTCTAACAAAAGGAAGCTCCCAGCTGGTCAGTCACATCACACAGATCCCGGCTACTACTGCACTAAGAATCTACCCGACATTCTTGATGCGAACTTTACAAAGGAAGAACAACTAGGCCACTACCTTTGGCTAAAGAAACAATTATAAACAGCTACAAAATGTAAGGGCAGAAACACATTATTTAGGCCAGTCTGATCAGCTTAATGTATACCATTTAGGTCAGCCTAGCAATTCTCTCCCAAATTTAAATAGAGAGAAGGAAAAAAGAATATTTCAATGGTATTATTTTAGTCTAACCAATTAGTTCAAACACTCCAAGTTCTGTAAGCCTCTGAACCCTGCACAGCTGATGGCTAAGCCTGAGAAAAGTAATTAATCCTCTCCATCTATTTCTCTACAAATTTCAGTTAGTACATAAATGTGTATACACTTCTCAAATGCAATCACAAGAATATAAGAAATGAGAAATCTGTTGGGTGATAGTTTTTGTTTTTTAAAAGAAGTTGAATCCAAACTCAAAAGATTAAGGAATGAGTGGTAAGGTTGTTACTCTAAATGAAAACCTGAGAAAAACACACACATTCACACAATTTAGCCTCGATTCCTATGGGTATTCAGGTGCTTTTCAAAGCTATCTGAACTCCTCTGTAGGTCCCCAAACAAGAGATTCATTGTGTGAATCTGTAAATTGCATGACATCATTGAAACACAAGCACCAATTGGTACTACAGTTTGTGTTTCCAGGGATACCAGGACTTTAAATACCCTGCAGTTATACAGCCCAAGAGCAGACCTTAACAATACTTGAAGCCTGCCCACTTTCTTCTTAGTCACTGTTTCCAGCAGAGAAGGACACTGATTTGCTACCAATAATTTCTCCAAATAATATACTTAGGAACGGTCCTCAATCATTTCTATTATTCATGATTATATTCTCAACCTGACAGCATGATGAAAATTTAAAAAGGGGGATTAAGAATGTACACAGCCTTATTAGAAGAGACTCTCAAAAGGCCAGTCTAGAGTCCTTTAATGAAAGTTCAAGATATAAATTTTTAAAAATGCAATGCATATAAACACTTCTAATCAATCCTTACAGTTATGTTTGTTTGTGTAATGGAGTATTCTTTTAGGGAAAGAGAAATAATTTCTCTCATTATTCTTAATAATGTGCCTTTCCTGGAAAAGTTATTTTTTCCCTTACCTACTACTACCCTTTAATTCACATGTGAATTTAGTATGTAATCTTGCTTATTTTAGTTACAGTCACTACTACAACATGGAAACACAGGCTACGAGGCACTTAACTATTGAATTGTTAGAAGCCAAACAAGTCTATAGAACTTTATGCAGTTCTCTTTAAAAAGGTGGTTACATGTACCGCTAAGCTCTTCTCTGTTCAGAGTTAGGCTAAATATTTATATCACATCAAATTAATCTCAAGAATATGTTTTCCATTAATTACATGAAACATCACGTATCCTTGGGGTGTTTTTTTTCTTTTGGTATTGGGGACTGAACTCAGGTGTATTCTCCCTCAGAGCTTTACCCTCAGCCCTTTTTATCATTTTATTTATTTATTTATTTATTTATTTATTTATTTATTTATTTATTTTGCGGGTCTTGGGATGGAACCCAGAGGCATTTGACCTCCGAGCTATACCCCCTGCCCTTTTTTTTTTGGTGTGTGGTACTGGGGTTCCTGGAAGCCCTTCAACCTCCGAGCTACACTCCCAGACCTATTTTATATTTTTAATTGGAAACAGGGTCTCTTAAGCCAGCACGGCTGGCTCCGAACCTGTGCAATCCTCCTGTCTGTGCCTCCCAAGCGGGGATTACAAGCGTGCGCAACCACGCCCGGCTATCATTATTTATTTTGAAACAGGCTCTTTCTAAGTTGCTTAGGGTCCCACTAAGTTGCTGAGGCTGGCCTTGAACCCGTGATCATCTTGATTTGGTTTCTCAAGTACTGGAATTATAGGCATGTGCTACTGTGCCTGGCCCCTTAAATTCTCATTTTTCTATTTAGAAAATGAATATTTTAAGCAAATGTTCCTCAAAACTGAAGATTTTTAAGCTGACAAGGAAAGCGAGAAGTGGCAGGGGCTGGACGCAGAGCATCGTGGACGCTGAGCCCAAGCATTGCCCGGCGCTGTCTGGTGGCGATGGCAGCAGCTGGCAGCTGTGAGCCAGTGAGTGGAACGACCTCCACACCTGGCTTCGCTCCTGACAGCACCACTCAAACTGTTAGAACGCCAGCATCACAGGACTGTGAAAGAGAGTGTCTAGGCGGCAGCGTAGAAACACTTTTAATGAATAATAATGAGAATAGACCTGCATATGTAAAGAGCCAATTACAAAAACCTTACAAGGTAAGAGAGAGAGAGAAAATTTAAGATTTTAAACTTCAGAAAGCCACATGACTTCATATAAGAACCCGAGAAACTCCGTGACTAACAAAGACTGCCTCGTGACGCTTCCATATGACCAACAGTCTCGATGAGGCACTTGTACAATTTTTAGTCCAAATCAAGCTTAAAATACAATTCTCAATGGCAATGATTGGAATAAACAACTAGATTATGGGTTCTGTGACATTCAAGTCCCTTCAAGTTGAACTTTGCCAAGATGTGTATCTTTACTAAGCCAGCGTCTGCAGTCAGGTGCATTTCTGTATTCAGTAGACCACAAGCCACAAACTGGGCGTGGTGGGGCATGCCTGTAATCCTAGGAGTTGGGAGGCTGAGACGGGAGGATTGCAGGCTCGAGACAAGCCTCAGTAATGTGAGACTCAGCAACCTCGATAGACCCTGTTTCAAAACAAAAAATAAAACCAGCTGGGGGTGTATCTCAGAAGTAGACTGTCCCTGAGTTCAGTCCCTAGTAACTAACACACACACACACACACACACACACACACACACACACACAGTAAGCATAAGATATAATTAAACATATTTTGTTTATGACAAGCAATATGTCAAAAAAGGCATTTACTAAAAGTAATTTTTTAAGTGGAGCTACCCCATCTTTTTGTAAAAGTACCTAATTTCATATATTATTATATACCAGTTTCACTATTAGTGACAGTGGTTCAAGGTGTCAATTCTAGTTAAGAGAATAAAATCGGTCTAAAGTAGCAAAGAAGCCACTCAATAATTTCATGATTTCTCATTCCATTATGCCCTAGTGGAGAACAGGATACTTCGCTCTCCTGATGCTACAGATCCGTGACCAAAGTATTTTCAGCGCCCAAGAAACAACCCCATGAAGACCATCTGGATGAATACGGCGAGGCATATGAACCAAGGCGGTTTCGAGCGGCTTCTGAAACTCCTTGGGTTGATATCAGCCCTACGGTAATATGATGAACAAGACACAGAACGTATCAAATCTACAGATGTAGAAGTGAGGCAATGTGGCATACGAGGGACACAGAATCTGAACAAAAAGCGATCGTGACATTAAACTAAGAATTAAAGTACGGTAGGTTCCTTTCTATGTGACTATTGTCTGGCTAATTGCCAAAGTCTGTTAAAGTAATACTTTAAAAAAATTATATCAAATTTATTAAGCTAGAATTACTGTGTATATTCTTTAAATTGTATGATGCCCTTTACCAGTCTTTAAGGATTACTTTTAATGTAGTATAATCAGGACTTGTTGAATTAATCTCCTGATACTGAAAATATAAGTTAGGACTTGGGGTATGGCTCAGTGATAGAGTGCTTGCCTAGTATGTGGGGCTGGGTTAAACCCAGTACCCAATTATATATGTACCTAAAACTACAAATTCCTATATATAAACGTATGTATTTATCTGTATAGAAATGAGTGATAAATCTACATCTATATAAACATAGTTTCTATATATTTATAGACTGATTCCAATTTTTCAATTTTATATATAATTCTGTAAAAACTAAAACATACTCAAAGTCTATAGATACCTTTGATTATTTCATAGGATATATTCCAAGAAATGTAATTTTCAGAGAAAAGATTTAAAATTTTAAAGATTCATACACATTTTGCCAAACAGCTTCTCAGAAAAATGTATATGCATATTTAAACATCCCGATGCAGAGGATGATGATGTCCACTTAACATACCTTGAGTGATAATGGGTAATGTTTAAACTGGTTAGTTTTCCAGGTTAAACCACAGGTGTATCCGTCAACACTACTGACTACACTATAAGCCAATGACTGCACTAGGTGTGGGGGCGGAGTCCACGGTGAGAGACCAACACGTGATGCGATAGACGATACACGGTAAGGCGCACGAGAGAACAGAAACCAAGTGCTCTGGGCAGAAAGAGGGAATCAGTCATAATGTCGATAGTTACAGATAGGCAGTGACGGGAACAGAGAAAAGTATATTCTGTAGATGGGAAAGGAAAGGGCAGACAGACATTTGACTACAAATTTCTTTTAAAAAATGATTATCTATTAGGAAATTAAGTCCTATGGTAGATTCCTTTTTATGTAACTACTGTCTGGTTAATTGCCAAAATCTGTTAAAGTAATACTTTTTTCTTTTTTTGGTAGTACTGGGGATGGAACCCTGCTACCTACAGGCTACACTCCCAGACCTATTTTATATTTTCTTATTTGGAAACAGGGTCTCTTAAGCCAACAAGGCTGGCTTCGAACTTGTGCGATCCTCCTGTCTCCGCCTCCCAAGCGCGGGGATTACAAGCGTGCCCACCACGCCTGGCAAAGTAATACTTTTTTAAAAGTTATATTTTCCTACCTTTATGTTAAAAAAGTAAATTTTAACAACTATAAATACAAGGTCATTACCACAATGTGTATATATATGTGTCTATGTGGTACTGGAGATGGAACCCAGAGGAACTCTACCTCTAAGCTGTACCCCCAACATTATCTACCTGTCTGTCTGTCTTTCAATCTATTTACCTATCATCTACTTTTTAATAGTGCCTCACTAGGCTTTTGAGAGTGAGTCTTGCTACTTTGCTGAGGCTAGCCTTGATCCTGCGATCCTCCTGTCTCAGCCTCCCAGGCACTAGGATTACAGGTGTGTACTGCCTCTCCTGGCCCACTGATCAAACCCTATCAGCCCTTTCCATGTGACCATCACTATGAACTACATCATGATGTGAGATTATAATGCACCAATAGAAGCATAAAATAAATTACAAAAATCTTTTTTAAAAATATGAGCCTGCAGATTTGGACTTCTGTTGATTCACTTTGAATACAATGCTGGGCGTGGTGGCGCACGCTTGTAATCCCCGCGCTTGGGAGGCTGAGACAGGAGGATCACACGGGTTTGAAGTCAGCCTCAGCTACTTAGTGAGGCTCTCAGCAACCTAGTGAGACCCTGTTTCCAAATGAAATATAAAAAACGTCTGGGAGTATAGCCCGGAGGTAGAAAGCCTCTGGGTCCCACCCCCAGTACCACCACCAAAAAAAAAAAAAAAAAAAAAAAAACTTTGAATACAACATGCACATTTTAAACCAAATGTATTTTGAACCAGTTTTCTTTATCAAATGAGAAAACTGTTATCTGACTTAATAATCTAAGCGCATGGTCCTTCTCCATACCTACTCCCCCAAGGCCTTTACAGATGCTTTGCAGGCTGAGAGCAATTACTTCTAAGCAAGCTCCCTTAATTGAGCCTTCCTTAATATTCTTAATTTAGTAGAAACACATGTTTGCACTTTTATTTCATCAATTTATAAAACACATAAGTCAATGTAATGATAATCACAAACCGCTAAGTTTGGGAATAAGCATCACCCTGCTTTGAAGGGCCCACAGATGGGTGCAGAGTGAGTGGCCTGCTGGAGAGCAGCCCTCCAGCCCCCAACGTTCAGTGCACCCGGAGCAGCGCATTTCCAGAGGAAAGGAGGAACCTAGGGAATCAATCGCATCAGTCCATCTAGCAAGTCACTTATAAAATACTCTAGACACTCAAGTTAGTTACTTAGGAGATAAAGTTTGACTAAGGAAAAGAATGCAAATATAATTTCACTTGTAAGATAACTTGTTTTTTCTGTTTTGCAAGACTTTTTTTTTAAACTTTGCACAAATTCATTTAATTTTAAATGCCAATAAAAACCCATACTGTTCAGCTTAACATGAATTTTAAAATAAATATATTGAGATGTCACCTGAATTACCTTAATGAGATTAGTCAATCACAAAAAAGTAAAAAATCGAATGCTCTCCGTAATATGCAGAAGCTAGGGAGAGAAGAGGCCATAGGAGGAACTCTAGAAGGAGGAGGAGAAACCATAGAGAAGCAAAATAAGGTGACCTACAGAGGGGTAGGGGAGGGAGGAAGAGGGAAATTCCTAACGTACACGACGTACATTCACAAACATCAAAGCCAAGCACAAGCAAAGCGGAGGGTAGTGCTTGGGGAAGGGCTAAACTGATGTGTGCGTGTGTGCCTCCACCATCTCGTACCCCATAAGATGCATGCCCACAATGCACCAATAAAACAAAATAAAATGAATATCACTAAAAAATAACAGGTTGAAGATCCTAAATTCATAGAAGGCTCTTAAGTGCAGGAAAGCCAGTATTATGTTCGTCTCTTCTCTAAAACTGTTAAAAAAAAAAAAAGCAACCTCCCTAAATCCATTTCCTAAAGGAGAATTGCCCTTTATATGTCTTCCTTTGGTTTATTATATCATTTTTCATATTCAGGCTTATATTTTTACTTGGTGCATAATGTTTTTTCATGTCATTTTAACAAAATTTGATTTATATTGAGCTGAAGTCTTAATGAACCATCTGTAATTATTAACAAATTCAAGGCTGAGAAAAAAACTAGAAATATACACACAAGTTGAAAGATGCCAGACAGTCTTTGCTTTCCCACCCATTTGGCTAAAACTATTTTCAAATAAACAATATTTATATTATTTTCACAATAAATATCTATTGTGAAAACAAAAAAAAGCTCACATTTCAGGTATTTGTTTGGGTTGTTGTTTTTGGTTTGTATGTTTTGGGGGGCTGGGGATTGAATCCTGGGCCACTCTACCTCTGAGCTTCACCTCCACCCCTATTTTACTCTTTATTTTGAAAGAGAGTCCTCCTAAGTTGCTGAGGCTACGCCTGGCATGGTGGCACACGATTGTTATCCCAGTACTTAGGAGGCTAAGACAGAGGAATGCACATTTGCAAACAGCCTCAGCAACTTAGTGAGGCACTCTGTTACTTAGTGAGACCTTATTTCAAAATAAAAAATAAAATAGGACTGAGTATGTAGCTCAGATGTAGAATGCCCCTGGGTTCAACCCCCAACACCAAAAACAGACAACTGATGAGGCTGCCTTTGAACCTGAGACCCTCCTGTCTCAACCTCCCAAGTACTAGAATTATTATAAATTATAATTATTACAAATTATCAGGTGTATGCCACCAGAAAATTTGTAAAATAGAGTCTAAAATGGAAGACTCGGTAATTCAAAATGCTAAAGTTGAGTCTGGCTTGGCGGCACACACCTGCAGTCCTCGTACTTGGAGGATTAAGACAGGAGGACCCCAGGGTCAAGGCCAGTCTGAGCAACTTAGTGAGACTCTCTTAGCAACTAAGTAAGACCCTGTTTCCAAAGAGGGGAGCTGGGCATACAGCTTAGAGGAAGAATGGTCCTGGGATCTATCCCCAGTCCAAAAGGCTAAGATTGTTTGTGGTACACTATATACTCTAAAGTCTAAATAAAATCTTGGGGGTTTTTTTGTTTGTTTTTTTGGTGGTACTAGGGGTGGAACCCAGGGGCTTTCTACCTCCGGGCTATACTCCCAGACCTATCTTATACTTTATTTGGAAACAGTGTCTCACTAAGTTGCTGAGAGCCTCACTAAGTAGCTGAGGCTGGCTTCGAACCTGTGAGATCCTCCTGTCTCAGCCTCCCAAGCGCGGGGATTAGCCGGCACCACCATGCCTGGCTAAATAAAATGTTTTAATAAAACAAACCTCACCTGTGACATCAAAATGTAGAGCCTACCCCCACGCACACACACCGGCAGTTTTGATTTTTACATTTTCAGTGATTTGTAATCACCCATGATCCAAAGCCATTCTTGAGTGAAATGATAAAACCTCACACTGTACACATCCCCCGCACAGTCGAGTTAGGGGCCCCTCAGCGCGTTACGGGATCACAGCGATTGTGTTCAAGTAATGTTTATTTTGCTTAATAATGGCCCCCAAAACACAGGGCGGTGGCACTAGCGATTCAGGTAACACAAAGAACAGCCGAGAAGCACTTCCTTTAAAAGCTCAAAGTTCTTGATTTGATTAAAACAGGGGGAAAAAAGCATACACTGAGATTGCTAAGTCTACAGTTAGAGCATTCTATGAATGAAAGGTAAAAAAGGAGAGAGAGAAATCCATGCTAACTGCGAGCTCGCCTCAAATGAAAAGTTACAGCTACAGTGTATGGCAAATGCTTAGTCAAAATTAAAAAGTCACTCAATGTATGTATGTATGTATGTATGTATGTATGTATGTATGTATATGAAAAAGCACTACATAGATTTTATACTGCCCATTGTTTAAGGAATCCACAAAGCATCTTAGAATGTGTCCTTGATGGGTAAGGGGGAACTACTGTAGTTCACCTAGACAGACAGACATCTTTTAATAATGGCTTCATGAAGACAGAACTCCCACAGCATGCACCTTACCTGCCTAAAGTACAGTTCCAGTCCCTTACAACGTGTATAATGCTAGTCAGTTACATGCAGATAAAATGTTCTTTCAAAAAGACAGATTCAGTCCTGTAATTGAATCCTGTAATTACTTCATACAAAGCCCTTCTGTTGCAGGGTGTGGTGGCTCACACTTGTAATCCCAGAACTAAGGAGGCTGAGACAGGAGGACTACAGGTTCGAGGACAGCCTCAGCAACTAATAAGACTATCAACAACCCAGGGAGACTCTGTTTCAAAATAAAAATAAAATAGGGCCAGCGATGTAGCTCAGAAGAAGAATGTCTCTGGGTTCAATCCCTGGTACAAAATACACACACACACACACACACACACACACACACACACACCAAACAAACCAAAAAATTCTCTTTTTTCATTAGGTGTAAGATATATGACCTCTGGTTCTTCAAAGAAAGTAAAATGTGAAACAAATCAAAATGTAATCACAAAATTTTGTTAAGAAAAATAGTCCAAACAGAAATTTACTTTCACTTCTGTTTACATGAAAATTTTGTTTAAAAGATTAAAATGTGAGCTGAGCATGGTAGCACACACTTGTAATCCCAGAGCTTGGGAGGCTGAGACAGGAGGATCGCACAGGTTCGAAGCCAGCCTCAGCTACTTAGGCTCTCAGCAACTTAGTAAGACCCTGTCTCCAAATAAAATAGAAAATAGGTCTGGGAGTGTCGCCTGGAGGTAGAAAAGCCCCTGGGTTCCACCCTCAGTACCACAAAAAATAAAATAAAATAAAATAAAAGATTAAAATGTTTATTTTCACCAGGCGTGGTGGCTCACGCTTGTAATCCCCGTGCTTGGGAGGCTGAGACAAGAGGATCACGCAGGTTCGAAGCCAGCCTCAGCTGGCTTAAGAGACCCTGTTTCCAAATAAAATATAAAATACATCTGGGAGTGTAGCCCGAAGGTAGAAGGCCCCTGGGTTCCATCTCCAATACCACCAAAAAAAAAGTTTATTTTCATAAATATCTCTTAATTTTTCTCAAGATAAATTTCTAATACCCTCTATAAAATACACATGTGTATACTATTTAACCAGAAAGCATATTTGGTTTAAATGATTTAAGTGGTCTTTTCAATAACATTTACTTGTGTATTCTAATTTACAAAGGTAACATTTGTATTCTAATATCTGAAATAAATTTTAATGCTGAAAAAACGGTATAAGCAAGAAAAATGGACCTACTAATAGTGGTTAAATGGCATTATTGATAAATACAATAAATGCTAGTTTCAAATGAGATGGAATTAACAAGAAAATGTTAATTCCTTTTGGCAGAAATAGTACATCTAGAATTCTATAAATAGGAAAGTATTATTCAAAAGAATATGTCCTCAAGATAGGGCTAACAGCAATATCAGCTATTAGTCCAATAAATTAAGAATAACTGGCTAGGGAGGTTTAATAAACTAGCTGTACCATAATTCCCAACTATCATCTGACCCCTGTTATCACAGACAACAGGTGTTCATAAAATATTATGTTTGAAAAGCAATGCACTAAAGTAAGAAAGATAAAAGCAGCTACAAAAGTCAATATTAATATAAAATAATCAAGTATCAATATTTGGGTTAAGTGATACACTTTGTCTTATTATAGACTAAAAATAACAAGCTACCAAAAGTTAAGAAATTTGTATAAAAGAGAAAATTTTAAATGAAATGACTTTTTTGGGTACTAAGGATTGAGTCCAGGGGCATTTTATCTCTGAGCTATATCCCCAACTTTTTTATTTTTCTTTTTTGTGATACCAGGGATTGAACCCAGAACTCTACTCCTGAGCTATACCTCAGCCCCTATTGTTTTTGTTTTGTTTTGATTTGTACAATAGATATAATGGCTTTATTTATTTATTTATTTATTTATTTATTTATTATTGGTGGTACTGGGGTGGAACCCAGGGGCTTTTCTACCTCCGGGCTATTCTCCCAGACCTATTTTATATTTTATTTGGAAACACGGTCTCACTAAGTTGCTGAGAGCCTCACTAAGTAGCTTAGGCTGGGTTTGAACCTGTGTGATCCTCCTGTCTCAGCCTCCCAAGAGCAGGGATTACAAGTGTGCACCACCATGCTCAGCCATTTATCTATTTTTAACAAACAAGGAAAGTTTACTTTAGGAGGAAAACACCTCTATCCACATCAAGAATCAGCAATAACACAGGAGTGCTTATTTTTAGTATCCGGAACTAGGATGCTATCAAGAGGATGGAGGTAGAGCCAAGTGTGGTGGTGCACACCTGTAATCCCAGTACTTGAGGGGCTGAGACTAGAGGATTGCAGGTTTGAGACCAGCCTCAGTAATGTAGCAAGATTCTCAGCAACCTAGTGAGATCCTGTTAGAAAATAAAAAGGTACCGTACCAAAAACAAAAAGCTAATTATTAAGTTGCTTAAACTGCTACCCCTACTACTTGTACACACTAATCATAGCTTTTCCAAAGCAAACATAAAATTGAATCATTACTGCAACAGCTGTTAGTATTTTACAAATTCTGTGGTTTGTGATTTGTGGCACATCACCCTGTCAGTAGTGCACCATCTTCACTAGCATTACTCTACCTTTGTGGTATCTAAGGCCAGGCATTGCACTCATGTACCAGGCACATCACCCTGTCGGTAGTGTACCATCTTCACTAGCATTACTCTACCTCTGTGGTATCTAAGGCCAGGCATTGCACTCATGTACCAGGCATGGACTCTGCTTTTTTTTTTTTTTTTTTTTTTTTTTTTAGACAGCATGGCTCTGGGAATCAAACCCACAAACGCTGACAGCAACTCATGTTCTAACCACCAGATACCACTTTTCTCCAGAACAACAAACCACACACACATATGACATTCCGAATGCCCTTTCTTTTGACCAGGGTTATAGTTATACTGTGCTAAGTTATAAATGAATCAGTGCCCCTGAAGCATCAGATGATTTTGATATTTTGCTGAAACTGTCTAAAAACATAAATAGAACACAAAAATTTTATTTTGAAAAAGCAAGTAAGTAAGTAATCAGCCTCAGATCCAGAAACGAGGAAGCAAACTCATCTGGCTATCTCCATGAGAGAGCTGCCGGAGAACGACAGAAATCTGCTTGTGGTCGGCTGACTCAGGCCCCGTCACTGGGAACCCGCGCGCGCCTATGGACGAGCTTCCATAACCACAGACGCAGCCATTACTCATCTGACTTTTTCCTTGCTTCCTCACAAAGGCAAACGGGCTTGAGCATGAGAAGCTGACTAAAAACAGCCTCAGGCAGATAAAAAATGACAATCATCCTGGCAATGTAGACAAGTCACCGTGGTAATTGTAGTCAAGCTACCAGTGGAAAACTCTAGATTGCACGGAACTAACAACATATTTATATTTTCAGCACAGGTGTAGGAAACTGCTAATTACTGGAGGTATTAAGACTGTGTACACACACATACACACAAATATTGATTGAATAAATGAACACATGAATAGAAAACAAGAACAAAATAACACTACAATACATTTAGATAATAAATGGAAAATTCAAAGTGACTTGAGGCCTCAAAACCCCAAAGTGTTGCTTGAGAAGCAGGGTACAACATTCGCAAAGTCTAAGGGTAAATACTCAAGATAAATGAAGACACGTTTGTGCTCACAGCAGCCTCACTGATAACTCAAAACACGGAAACAGCCCAAGTGGCCATCATGCTGAACGTACAAAAAAAGTACGGCACACGCCACACAAGAGAGCACTTGGTCATCCAAAAAAATGAAGGCCCAGAGACGCTACAACACGGGGAAACAAAGAAAACTTTACGCTAGGTGAAGGAGACGACACGAAGAGGGGCACACACTGGACAACACCGTTTCTATCAAATCTACAGGTAAATCTACAGACAGAACATCTGTGGTTACTACCAATGTCTGAAGGATGGATCTTTATGGGCGGTGGGGAGCCACTGCTAGTCAGCACAGTTTCTTTTGCAAGTGACAAAAAAAAGGTCCAAAATTGTGGTGCGGTTACACAACTCTGTGAGTACATTAAAACAACGAATGTGTGTAAAAGGACAAATATTCTAACATTTCACTTATATGAGGTCTCTGGTCAAATTCATGAAGACTGGAAGTGGGATGGAAGTTGCTGGGGACGAGGGGGAGGGAAGAGTGGGGAGTCCGGGCTTGGTGGATGCAGAGTAAGTTAAGAAGGAAGGGGGTGAATGCCACTCAACTGTACACTCAGAATCGCTGAAACAGTAAAATGTTTTGTACCTGTATATTGTAATTTCAAAACTGAATTGTATACATTATACAGATGACTTGTGTGGTATGTGAATTACATCTCAATAAAGCTATTAAATAAAAGTAAGGTGTAAGTATAGGTATCTATAAGAGTAAGAATATTAAATTTGCCATTATCGTGGGAAACCCCTAGGTCTATAATCATGAAGGCTGGATGGCTCTGCTAACTGACTCTGGTTAGCCTGGACTAAAACAGCAGCTGTGCCAAGGCCAGGAGGTTAACCTTGACACTGCCCTGCCAGTCTTAGGAATTTCATCTCTCCCTGTGGCTGAGAGGTCTATGGGTGATGATTCCCAAGTGTGCATATTCAAATGGGAGACGACCTCTGTTCCTAAACTCCTGCTCCTTCACTCAAAACTGCCCACTGGACAGAAGCACCCAGCTTCCTGAAAACCTCTTAAACATCATGTGCTCAAAGGGGGCTCTGAACTTCTTTTACTTCTGTTCCTTAGACTTGTGTCATGCCACACTTAAATTCTGGCACAATTTAATTTTCTCTCTCCAACATCAATCCATCATCTATGTTAACATAAACTTATCTTCCAAAATAAACAAACCTCATTTCCTAGTTTAAAACTTCTATAAGACAGACATGGTGGTGTAAGACTATAATCCTAGTTCTTGGGAGGCTGAGACGAGAGGATCAGCCTCATAAACTCAGCAAGGCCCTCTGCAATTTAGGGAGACCCTGTTTCAAAATAAAAAATAAATAAAATAGGGTTGGAGGTGTGGCTCCGAGGCAGAATGCCTCTGAATTCAATCTCTAGTACCACAAAAAAATTAATAAAACTTCTGCCACTGTGTGTGCGTGTGCTGGGTTGTACTTCTGGTCTTCATACGATCCTAGGTCTGCACCTAGAACACCTCGACTCCTTCTCCTCACCTGGAAAACTCTTACTAATCCAAGTGTACTTCAGTGACATCCGCCAGGAACTTACTTGTCTGCTTACTTCTGCCTCCCTATCATGTTTGCAGAATATAGGTAACGAGTTCTATTCAGGCTGTATCATCCTTCGTGCCTGCTGCAGAAGGAGGAATGGCAGGAGTCCAATGTGGATCCAAATACAGTCACCTGAAGACATTAGTGTCAAGTAGAAACCTAGTACTGTATGCAAGTCACACCCTAGAGTTTTAACCAGTGAAATATACTATCAACCACAATATTTAAAGCCAGATTCTTTCTATTATTTATTTTCCTTAATTTTTAAGCCTTCACTGAAAAGCCATGAGCAACTGAAATTCAAGAAATTACTAATCTTATATGCTTGAGGAGCAAAGAAAGGATCCTTTAAGCAGAGTGATGCTTATTCCCAAACTTAGCGGTTTATGTGTTTTATAAATTGATGAAATAAAAGTGCAAACATGTGTTTCTACTAAATTAAATAATATTAAGGAAGGCTCAATTAAGGGAACTTGCTTAGAAATAACTGCTCTCAGCCTGCAAAGCATCTGTAAAGGCCTTGGGGGAGTAGGTATGGAGAAGGACCATGCGCTTAGATGATTAAGTCAGATAGAAGTTTTCTCATTTGATAAAGAAAACTGGTTCAAAATACATTTGGTTTAAAATGTGCATGTTGTATTCAAAGTGAATCAACACAAGTCCAAATCTGCAGGCTCATATTTTTAAAAAAGATTTTTGTAATTTATTTTATGCTTCTATTGGTGCATTATAATCTCACATCATGATGTATTTCATAGTGATGGTCAATGGAAAGGGCTGATAGGGTTTGATCAGTGGGCCAGGAGAGGCAGTACACACCTGTAATCCCAGTACTTGGGAGGCTGAGACAGGAGGATCACAGGTTTGCGGACAGCCTCAGCTACTTAGTGAGGCCCTCTGCAACTTAGTAAGAACTTGTTTCAAAATAAAGAATTAAAAATAGGGCTGGGGGTGTAGCCCTGGGTCAACCCCCATTTCATTCATATATATATATATATATATATATATATATATATATATATATATCCTTTCACCACACACATCAAAAAACAGTACTGGAGAAGGTTATGAGGTGCAGCTCAGTGGAAAGTGCTCGCTTTAGCCTGTGTGAGACCCAGCTCCAGTCTCCAGAGCCACCAAAAAGAGAGAAAACAGTACTTGGCTGACTAGCAGAGTTTGAAGTTGTTGAACTGGCAATTCCACTGACAACAGTGACCAGCTCTAAAACTGCAATCTCTAATTTCGGAAGCTGAGATTAGCCTCAAATCCTAAAGCTGAGATACAGGTACAAGGTTTCGGTATCCCAGCCTGAAAAGGAACACGGGACTCCATACCTATGAAGAATCATGCTCTATTCCAAGCAGGGTCACGTTAGCACTAGAGTATTAGGCACAGTCTAGAAATGTTACTATCATCACACATGGACCAGTTTTTTGGCACTTAATATCTGAACAAAGAGAATCAACTTGTGGCTATGTGAGAACTTGGCAAACTCCAACTCAGATTCCAGAAAATGAGCATGGGAGGGGGAAAAAACTGGCAGCCTCAAGAGAGTGGAATAACAGCTGACTAATCTTGGGAAAACAGGCTAGGATATTTTAGAAAATAGACTAGGATATTCAGATTTTATATGCATAATCTGGCTAGGAAATTTTATTCCTTAGGATACTAGCTTTTTCCTATGAAGTTACTTCTTTTTTAACTCATTAAGTCACTGTCTTGGGTAAGAAAATCAATTCAGTCAGTTATTTGTACAAAAAAGCTTTACATATAAAGCACATTTTTTTCACTTTGTCAGATTGGTCAGAAGCTGCATAACCACATGGAAAGAGTGAACTTGGATCACGTAGCCATGACACAAAAAAGACAAGAAAATTACACTTTCAAGAATAGTTTTCTTGGAGTTTTTGACAAAAATTCAATGAAGAGAGCAAAGAAAAGTAGTCAAGAAATTTTTCATATTGACTATATCTAGTGACTAGCCTGAGACTAATTTTAATAAACGTCCTTAAATATGAGGTAAAAGAAACACAAATTTTAATAGTGGAGGTCATTTTTCATGGCTACATATTTATACACTAAAAATCCAGGGGAAAATAATCTCTTTAAAAACAGAAAGCACCAAAATGACACAAGCAGAAAAAGATAAATAGTAGTGAATGTAAAATTTTATATCATCTTAAAAGAGTCACTGGAAAATAAAGCCACTCGCTTGAGTTTTAGTTGAAAACAAGAATATATGGGATAATGTAAAGGATTTTGAAATTATAATATAAGTGAAAATAAATAAAATATAGCTACATATACTCAAATTCCACTAGATAAATAACCTGAAGAATCAAGAGGGTTGGCATGAACATAATAAAAATGATTAAAAAGAAACTATAAGTCACCTAATGTGAAGATGTCCTATTTTGCTAATAGAAAAATATAAATATATTAATAGTCTACACCCATTAAAATAATAACCCAAAATTTTATTTACCAAGTAACTATATGAGCTAAGCAACTCATTTCATTGATTATTTACAACCCCACAGGATATTCATTATCATCCCACATTTTACAAATGATGAAAGGGAGGCTCAGGGCCGTGTAAGACATGATCTCAGCCAGGTAACTAGACAATTACATGGGTAAAGTTGAGCCCACGTGCATAACTCCCAAGACCCTTCCCTTTCCCTCACTATGCTATGAGGAATACAAAACAAAGTGACAGGAACACGCAAGTCTAAATTTAGTAGTCATCGGACCAACTGTACTCAGAAACTGTAAATAGGCTTCACAAATATGCCATCTGTATTTCTAGCAGAAACCTTAAAAATATGAGATAATTTACATTCCAAGGGAATAATTTGTGATATACCCTAAATAAATAAGGCAACAACAATGAAAGATTTTCCTAAGTAGAAATTGTAGAAATTTCCTAAGTAGAAAAAACTACAAATGACTGAAATGTCCTGCTGAGCCTTTCAGCACTTTTATGAAGCAGAGTACCAGGAACGCCAAGATCCCAGTCACTTTACTACTGGTCAACAGACATGAAACACTCTTAAATGAATAAAAGGAGTCAACTTAGCACATAATTTATCCTCGTTACAACTATGCTAAATTGAGAAAAACAAGACAAATTTAAAGTGATAAATATACTTCTCTAATTCACTTAACTTTGAAACTAAAATTTTTGAAAAACTGAGCATTGATATGGATGACTTAGGTGGGTAAATCCTTTCTCCTCTATTATGCTAATACACTGCACAAATGACCTTATAATTGTTGAAACTCTGGTTCCCAAGAGTTATGACCTGAATTGTGCCCACCCCCAAAGTTCATGTTAAAGCCCTGATCTTCAATGTGGCTGTAGTCAGAGAGATGCAGATAATTAAGGTTAAATGACGTCTTAAGGGTGAGGCTCTAATCCAACAGACCTGCTACCTCCAGCAGAGCCTCCTACACACACAGGGAAGACCAAGTGAGATCAGAGCAAGAGGCTTCAGGAGAAACCAGTTCTACAGGCACCTCGATCTCAGACTCCCAGCCCCCAGGATTGTAAGAAAACAAATTTCTGTTGTTCAAGCCACCTGTCTATGGCATTTTGTTATGGCAGCCTTAGCATACTAACACATCCAAAATATATTTATTTAAAATAAAATGGTTATGCTAATACACTGAATCACTTTAAATACAGAATTATTTAAATAACCTTAAGTTCATTGCCTAAATTATCTTAAGCTCATCTACTAATTTAAAAGTTGCTTAAACAATAAACATCATAAATATTATAGCTGACAAAATATTGGACCAACTGCAGGATGGCTGCATAGGAAAACATGCTAGCGGAGTATTGGTTATACAAACAAAAACACAATTCTTGGAAGAAATGATAAAAAGAACATTATTTCTCTGTACTTTACAGAGACATCTCTCTTTAAGTATTACACAAAGCAAGCAGAAGAGCCAGTTATAGAGAAGATCTGATGCACTATATAAATTCTTAAAATGTTCAGATTTTACTACTACTTATTGTATGTCTAGTGTCTTACGAATATAAAAGCACTTCATTTGGCCGGGCATGGTGGCGCACGCTTGTAATCCCTGCGCTTGGGAGGCTGAGACAGGAGGATTGTGCAGGTTCAAAGCCAGCCTCAGCCACTTAGTGAGGCTCTCAGCAACTTAACGAGACCTTGTTTCCAAGTAAAATATAAAATAGGTCTGGGAGTATAGCCCGGAGGCTATACTCCCCTGGGTTCTACCCCAGTACCACTTGGTTATTGATTCCCTAAAATAAGTGAAGATGCACTAGTTGCCTAATAAGCTCAGTTTCAGATTCTAAAACAAAGTATCAAAAACTTAATAAACAGTTGTTTAGTTAGTGTGTTATAAGATTTATGAAAAGCTGCTTAAAATTTATTAAGAATATTTTTAAAACAATCTAGAAAAAATACTAAAAAATAGAGAGGCCCTAAGTCATAACTAAAAGAGTTCATCACATAAGTTAACCATTTCCAAGGCGATCAGATAATAAAATCAAGAGCTGCACTTTTCTTCTGGGGCTTTAATAATGCTACAATAGTATTAAATACATTTCAAATTTCCAAATGTGATAATCCTCTTATCTGAAATGAATCAATACGTATTTCTATTTTATCATCTAAGCAAAGATTCAAGATTCAAATTGTATATTTTTGATATAAGCAAATCTAAATTCCAATGCAGTAAGAACTATGGATACAGAATTCTGCTCTATACAGTTCCACTAATAACATTTATTGAGTTTTAAATAATTTTATAAAGAGATAATTTCTTAAAAACTTCTGAATTCTCAAATGTCATGATAAAATGATTTATTTTTTCTCTAAATTGTATTTAACCTGCAAAAGTAGCTCAGTGGAGAAAAATGAAGATAAGAAAAAATTAAAAAAAAAGATTCCAAAGTAGAGTTCAAGAATTAACATTATATAAAATTCCTTAAATTAACCAAATCCATTCATCATTGAAAGAAGGTTTTAGAACCAGTGATTATCCTTTTCAAATGTGCTAATTAATGAATTTATTTTATAATGAGCAAATAAAATGACTTAGCTGCTTATAAAAATAATTAAAATTTAATCAGTGATAAAATGTGATGCGCCCTCTTTTCCCCTTACCACCACCACAATATACCTTCTCTCACTGGCTCACTGGTTGATTCTCCTCTTAGACTCAGCATCCTGGAGAAGCCATTGGAAAGGGTAGAGAAAATGCCACGGATGAAATATCCCTGCTGTTCAGAGTCCACTGACCCCGCAGAGGTCAAACATGGTCTAACCAATCTGAGACTGCAGCGGGCCTCTGGTTCTGAAATTGATCTGGTGAATGGCGCCCGAAGTGACCGGGTGGTGACCGGACTCGGCGTCTCTGCTGACGTTCCAAGGACCTCATTATCAGAGGAAGAATCCTCATTACAGACCATCGCTGGCAGGACATGTGGTTGTGGCTGGTCCAGGTCTCCTTGATTACTCTGCCATCTTTCCCCCTTCCACCTCAAGCCGGGATGCCTTTGCCACCGGTCCACAGCCAGGGCCTTCTCCTGATTAGAAACAGCATATTCATGCTTCCTCCTCTTGTTTCTCAATGGACCACACCATGGGGCAATCCTTAAACTTGCTCCTATCTCGGGACTGGCACAAGCAGGTTCTGACAAGGATCTTCTATAGCTTGGGGGACAAGGTGACAACTGCTTCTTAAAGATGCTCCTCTTCCACGACTCCATTGTGGAACAACTTCTCTCAACTTGAAGTCCCCTCTACTCTGCAGTCTTTGCCGTGGAACCACACTTGTCCGTGCAGTCCAAGATATTCGACTGCTTAAGCGCTTTCTTTGTGTGGCTTTGAACCACAGCAGATGGTGCTGCTTAAGGGCTGGTGTCAAGTTATTGCCTGTTTCCCAGATCTCTCAAATCTCAGCAGCACCTAAAAACCTCTCGCCTGAAGCAAATTAGCTTCAGAGAAGAGAGAAAGTGGAGTTTTCCAGAAGACCACCTCTCCTGTAGTACATGAGATTTCTGGACTAGGTTTTCAGGAAATGATTCTTTAAAAATAAGAAGTGAACTAGAAGTAAGAAAAAACCCAGAAACACATTTATGGACCAATAATAATTAAGTTCTCACCATGCAAATGATAGTGGGTTAAAAATAGATTGTGAAAGTAAATGTTCAAGCTGACAGCCACACTTTCTGGAATACAAAAACAATTTGCCTAAAAGCCTGCGCGTAGAGTGATGGCTCCTCACAAGAGTTTTAAAGATCTGTATTTCAGAAATTGAATTTCAAACAAATCAATATTAGTTACAACTACAAACCCTTTTGAAGTTAATACTGTTTTGCTTTCCTTCCCCCCCTCCCCGTGTGTGTGTGTGTGTCTGTGTGTCTGTGTGTGTCTGTGTGTGTCTGGGTGTGTGTGTGTGTGTGTGTGTGTGTGTGTGTGTATGTGTTTTGCTGGAGACTGAATCCCGGGACATTGAACCTCCAAGCCACACTCCCAGCCCTATTTTATTATTGGAAACAGGGTCTCACTACTGAAGACCTTGCTAAGTTGCTGAGGCTGGTCTCAAACCTGTCATCCTCCTGTCTCAGCCTCCCAAGTACTAGATTACAAGTATGCACTACCAAGTCTGGCTAAAATTGGTTTCTAACCAATAAGTAAAGTCATATGCTATTCAAGCTATCAAGGCGGAAGGGGGGAACTTAAAGGCATTTTTATTCTACATATACTACAAAGTATTTATGAAGCATAAACGGGTAGAAAGGAGCAGTGTCTGTGGGTATTTGCAATGAAATAGAATAAAGCAAAAGGAAAATCAAGGCCACGGCCTCATTTCTGCCAGGCAAGTTTTCTACCACTGAGCTTCACCCTTCTCCCTCAAAAAGGAAAATTCTGAGGCAAGTTCTTGTGGCAAATGGGAACAAGAGAACATACATACTTAAATAATTTGTAGAAAGGGAAAGTTTGTGATGCAAATCTAATTGAAATAAGTTGCCTGGAAAAATATTTTCTATCTGTTTAACCAAAGAAATTCCTTTATTCCTCCTTGTGCGCCCTACCACTTTTTTTTTTTTTTAAGAAAAGAGCTGACTATTTAAAATTTTGTTAAAGCAAGTACCTTATTTTGAACCAAGATTATGAATGCCAAGCTTTTGGCCAGTTACATTTTTTTCAACTGTCTGCTCATAAACCCCTGAAAATAGAGGTTTCAAATGGAAAGCCTGACAGATTTCAGACCACCAATAAAATAGATATAACAGGGCAAAGTCACTTTGTGAGTTATATTAAAAAAAGTTTTCATATGGCAAACTGAAACTATCCATTTATTTGTAGAATGTGCACAATGAAAAATAGTTTTCACACACTCTCTTATTATGATACAGTAAATCTAACCTTTCTATTCGTTCAATGTATTAAAGTGTTCCGTTATTTTGCTATGTATGGTGGTGCATGCCTGTCATCTCAATACTTGGGAGACTGGAACAGGAGACTCATAGGCTCAAGGCCAGCCTCAGCAACTGAGGAGCCCCTTATTAACTTAGCAAACCATGTTTCAAAGTAAGATAAAAGGGCTGAGTATGTGGCACAGAGGTAAAATGTCCCTAGGTTGGATCCTCAGTAAAAAACAACAACAACAACTGCATTTCCATTACTATAAAGCAGTAACCTCATTTTCATTTGTTTATATAGTCTTTAAATTTACACAGCTGTGTGTTAATGTTGAGGTATTTGACTTTCTCAAATCTATAATATAGCAAATCAGAGCATCTTTTGTGTGTGTGTGTGTGTGTGTGTGGTACTGAAGATGGAACCCAGGGGCATTCCACCTCCAAGCTACACTCCCAGCCCTATTTTTTATTCTCTATTTTGAAACAGGGTCTCACTGAGTTGCAAAGGGCCTCACTACGTAGCTGAGGCTGGCCATGAACCACGATCCTCCTGTCTTAGCCTCCCAAATGCTAGTTTTACAAGCGTGCGCCACCACGCCCGGCAGAGAATCTTATAATCATAATGTTTCCCTTGTTAAAAAAAAAAAAAAAAAGCTTAGCTGGGCGTGGTGGCGCACGCTTGTAATCCCCGCACTTGGGAGGCGGAGACAGGAGGATCGCGCAGGTTCGAAGTCAGCCGCGCTGGCTAAGGGACCCTGTTTTCAAAAATAAAAAAGTATAAAATAGGTCTGGGAGTGTAGCCTGGAGGTAGAAGGGCTTCCAGGAACCCCAGTACCACCCAAAAAAAAAAAAAAAAAAAAAAAAAAGCCTAGAAGGGTAGGGGATGCAGCCAGTGGTAGAGCACTTGCTAAGCATGAGCAAGGCCCTGGGATCAATCTCCAGTACCACAAAAAACAAACATAAAGAATATGGAGTTGAGCCGGGCGTGGTGGCGCACGCTTGTAATCCCAGCATTCGGGAGGCTGAGACCTGGAGGATCGCGGTTCGCGGACAGCCTCAGCTACTTAGTGAGGCCCTCTGCAACTCAGTGAGACCCGGTTTCAAAATAAAGAATAAAAAATAGGGCAGGGGGTGTAGCTCAGAGGTCGAATGCCCCTGGGTTCCATCTCCAGACCCGCAAAAAAAAAAAAAAAAAAAGAATATGGAGTTGTGAATTCATACAAAGAAATGGTGAATGTTATGTTCTAACTTCTTTTTATAACATACCTCATCATTCACAAAAATTAGTGTGATGGAAAATAGACCTAAATTTAAAAAAAAACACTATAAGCACTTACATAAGAAAAACGAGGTAATATTTTTAATACTTGAGGGTAGGTAAAGATATCTCAGGATACAGAAAGCAATCACTGTGATAGAAAAACATTAATAAATGTATCTTCAAAATTTTAAAACTCCTGTTAAATAGAGGACATCATTAATAAAATCAATAGGAGAGCCAGAATTGTTAAAAAGTATTCACTATACAAACATCTCAATTTGCACCAGAATATACAAGAACTACAGTTTTGAAAACCAAATGTTTTACAAGTAGGTAAAAGAATTGACTAAACCCTTCAGGAAGACAAAATAATGACTACTAAGCATATGAGAAAGTACTTAACCTGAGCAATAAGGAAATGCAAGTGAAAGCCACGATGAGAAATCACTTATATGCGCTGGAATGGCTAAGATGGAAATCTGCCTCTGAGCTACATCCCTAGCCCATTTTATTTTATTTTATTTTATTTTATTTTATTTTATTTTATTTTATTTTATTTCGAAACATAATCTTGCTAAGTCGCTGAGGCTTGGCCTTGAACCTGCAATATTCTTGTCTCAGCCTCCCAAGTACTGGGATTACAAGCATTTACCACCATGTCTGACTGGCAATTATTTTTCTAAGTAAACCACATATCTACACCATGATTCTGCAATGCTGCTTACATTTGCTCGAGAGAAATCCTAAAATATATGCCTCTACTGGAATGTTCATATAGCTTTGTTTATAATGGCCATAAACTTGAAACAACCCAAATGTATATCACAGTGAAACTGATCAGCTATAGTACGTTCATACAATGGAAGACTACTTGGCTATAAACATGAACACGTCATTTATAACACAATGTGGAGGTATCTCACAGATAACCAACAGACACTGGACACAAGAGCACATACGGAAGTTCTCAGCCAGACAAAACATGGCGGGGTCCTCAATGGTAGAGGATACTAATACCAGAAAGAGGAACCGGGGCACTTTCTGCGATATTGGAAACTTTCTAAGTCTTGACAGGGATGTGGGTTGTGTGGGTGTATGCATATTCAGAAGTCTTCCATTGTTCCCTAAAGATTTATGCGCTCTACCAGAATTAAACTTCACCTTGTATTTACATGCTTTTGTTGGTACACTGCAGTCTCACGTCTCGTCGTTCAGAGTGGTAAGGACACACACGCACAGCACTTGCTGAGCCTCGCTTGTCCAGTGCTACAGGCTGACGACTCCTAAACCACTTTCTGCGTATTCTAGGCTTGAGGAAAGAAGTTAACGCATTGAAATGAAGAAAAGAACTGACAGATGAACCAGAGTGGACAAATAGCCGAGCACTGCTACTGGAGCGAGCTGGCAAAGGTGCCCGCTGACAGGGCGGACAGTGAGGGACGCAGTGCCACTGTGTTGTCCTGTGACGAAAACAGCCGGCAGCGAAGCCTGGCGACACCACGCCCCAAGTTAAAGAGCAGCCTGCAAACAACTCCTGCCTTCAAACAGCAAGAGACAGAAAAACAAGACCACACAACCTGGGTGTAAAAGAGGCTACAGGTAGGTGATTAAAGCAATGCACGACTTCGGACTGCATTCTGAACTGGGGGAAACAGCTACCGAAGATATTACTGAGAAAACTGATAAAAACTGAAGACAGATTACAGACAACAGAATCCTATCAATGACAGCCCTCATTTTGATAATCCAGTTATGTAAGAGAATGTTCTCATTCTTAAGAAATGTGCACAGAGATATTACAGATAAGAGGTCACAATGTTTCCAATGTGCTCTGAAGTGATTCAGGAAAAACTACATGAAGGTAGATAAAATATGATAAAGTAAATGAAAAAGGTGTAAACTATTGTTGAATCTAGGTAAAAGATATTTAGGTGTTGCTTGCACTCTTAAATTTTTTTATGGGTTTAAAAATTATGTTAAAATAGCTGGGCGTGGTGGTGCACGCTCATAATCCCAGCATTCATGAGGCTGAGACCTGGAGGATCGCGGTTCGTGGACAGCCTTAGCTACTTAGTGAGGATCTCCACAACTTAGTGAGACCCAGTTTCAAAATAAAGAATAAAAAATAGGGCAGGGGGTATATATCAGAGGTCAAATGCCCCTGGGTTCCATCCCCAGACCCACAAAAAAATAAAATAAAATAAAATAATGTTAAAATATATAAAATATATAAGTGAATTGTTTTTATTTCATAATTAGTTCCTTAGAGTTTACAATACAAGTATTTTATTATTAGTATAGTAGTGATTCTTACTAAGAATATATTTTAGCATTTTAACAAAATACATCGCTTCACAGATCTTATGAGGGACAGAGCTGATCAACATACCCCATTAATGTATCTCAGTGTAAAATTCATTTAAGACTATATTTTCAAGATATGCTACACAATAGGAATAGGATTCAAGTCCTGAAATCAAGATTGTCAATTTCAGAGACCAAATAAAAAGTTAAGGGTAAGGTAGTTTCTAAATTCATCAATTCTTTGGAAAAACTACCACAATTGTTCTCATTGTAAGCTTCCCTATATAACTGGGGGATACGAAACTAGGACATATTAAATAATAGAAAAAGAATCAAGTAAAATGAGAAAGCAGACAGAACCAAGGTTTGAGGGAGTGATGAGGATGTGTAGATCTACTCAGAGAAATCGAGGAGACGGTGCTTTCTCCTAGCTGGCTGATGGTTGAGTTGACAAGTACGCAAACCCATGCACCATGAAAGCCTATTAGCATTACATTAATTATTTTTCCAAGCTTCATTTCTAATCTGAATTTAAAATTGTACATTGGCATACTTCAATTTCTTTATTTTCTCAAATATGTATGGTGAATTTATGAATTAAAAAATATGTAAAGAAATTCTTAAAATTAAAGCCAGTTATGGCAGTGCATTTCTGTAATCTTGTACTTGAGAGGCTGAGACAGGATGATCGCAGGTTCAAGGACAGTCTTAGCAACATAGTGAGCCTCTCAGAAACCAAACAGAGCCAGGCGTGGTGGTGCCTGTAATCCCAGGATTTAGGAAGCTGAGACAGGAGGATCGCAGTTTGCAGCCCGCCTTAGCTAATTAGTGAGGCCCTTTGCAACTCAGTGAGACCTTGTTTCAAAATAAAGAATAAAAAAATAGGGCTGGGGGTATAGCTCAGAGGTACAATGTCCCTGGGTTCCATCCCCAATACAGCAAAAATAAAACAAAACAGAAAAACAGAAAAACCATAAAAAGGGCTGAGGGTTTTGACTCAGAGGTAGAATGCCCCTATATTTAATCCCCAGTAACCCCCACACACATAACAAAAAGAAGGGAGGGAGGGAGGGAGGGAGGGAGGGAGGGAGGGAGGGAGGGAGGAAGGAAGGAAGGAAGGAAGGAAGGAAGGAAGGAAGGAAGGAAGGAGACACTAATACCATCAAATTACTAATTTAGGAATTGCTGATTGCAGAGTCAGAACAAGAACATTTCTGCCATCTCCAGTAGCAACTAATTATACCTTTACATTTTCTTCATCTGCAACATTTTAAGCAGTGTTAAACATCATTCTGGTTGCTCACTTAGCTGGACCTGATGGCCGCACATTTGTAATCCTAATACTTGGGAGGCTGAGACAGAAGGATCACAGGTTCAAGGACAGCCTCAGCAATCTAGTGAGGCTCTCAGCAACTTAATGAGACCCTGATTCCAAATAAGAAGTAAAAAATCGGTCTGGGGAGATAGCTTGGAGGTAGGATGCCTCTAGGTTCAATTCTTGGTAAAACACACACACACACACACACACACACACACACACACACACACAATCTGGGGGTGTAGCTCAGAAGTAGAATGCCCCTAGGTTCAACCCCTACTAGAATCCCCCCAAAAAACCCACAAGAACCTATTCACAAAGTCAATTCCCAGTTGTTATTAAGTACCTATCGTGTTTCAGGCACTAAACTAAGACTAAAGGAACAAAGAAAGATGAACATGGTCTCTGCCTTCTTGGAACATCCAGTTATCAGGAAAGGCTCATACTAGAAAGAGGGGAGTATACTATATTAGGGAAGTGTGTTAGCACGGGGAGCTTTGTGAAGTCTAAAACATAAAGCCTGAACTCAATTTCTTTTGAGATTCTTTTCATCTATAATCAACTCTGCTATAATGTGACAGGCATTCCTAAAAGTACCACAGTGTGCAAAATTGCACAATAAAACCACAAGGCTGGGGGAAGATGGAGTTGGGGAGCATCACTTAGCAACTTCAACGATGACAAGTTAAAAAAGACAGAAAGCTAATAAAAGCTACAGAACCATTTTAGCAAGCTGGCCGTAATGGCACATTCTTGTAATCCTAGTACTTGGGAGGCTGAGACAGGAGGATTGAAGGTTCGAAGCCAGCCTCCGCTATTTAGTGAGTCCCTTCACAACATAGTGAGACTGTTTCAAAATAAAGAATTAAAAAAATAGAGCTGGGAGTACAGCTTGAAGGTAGAATGTCCCTGGGTTTAATCCCTAGTACCACAACACACACACACACACACACACACACACACACACACACACGCAAACATTCTACTCATCAGAACCATAAATATCAAATAAATATGACATGTTACCTTGGGGGGGACTTTAGTTTGCTTCTGGGAGTAGGTATCAGAAGAGCTGGAGCCGTTAGTGTTTTGAGGAAGCATTATATGAACATGGAAGGTTATATGAACATGGAAGGTTATTATATGAAAGCTGTGACACCACAGATCAATGAGTACAGCTCAAACACAAGGAGAACTGATGGAGATGCTCGTTGTTTAAGGTGATGAGTCTTGAGCATTCTTATATGGTGGCTCAGCTCAGCTGGATTAAGGTTTCTGCATTCAGGAATGCAGAATCGTTGATTACAAAAGAACAGCACATAAGCTAACACACAATTCATACAATGCTCAAACTGTTCCCTTCTAGCAATTGTATAGTACAATCCCTTGCTTTCAAAACAAGTGTTATTGCACACCTGATGATATTTTATCTTTTCTTCCATATAGCTGGTGTTATAGGCCAGGGAGAATAAATAGAAAGCCTATCATTATGAGGCACAATATAATCAGGGGGATCCATTAGTCAGCTTTTCATTTCTATGACAAAAGAGCTGAGAAAAGCAACAAGAAGCAACTTAAAGGAAAAAAGGTTTGACTCAAGGTTGCAGAGGCATAAGCCCACAGCTGTTCGGTGCCATTACTTTGGGCCTGGAGGAGGCAAAAGAGCATGGCAGAAGGACACTGGAGGAGAGCTCCTTGGCTGGTGAGAACCAGGAAGCTCGCAGGGACAGAGGAAGCATCAGGGACAAGACACAGCTTTCAAGGACACACCCTAAGAACGATTTCCTCCCACCACACCCCACCCCTAAGTTGGAATGCACCACTGGGTCAGTCCTGCGTGAGATCTGTGCCCTCCCTCGCCTGAGCTTGTACAGTCCAGACCTAAACACAGCAGGAAAGGCAGCTCCTCTCCTGAGTAAATTCAGCCCTTAAGTTCAAACTTCTTTATGTTTTCCTTTTCTTCCTCCTCTTAATCAGAACAATAAGAAATAAAGAACCACACTCACAATGTTGGGCACAAAGGACCAGACCCCCCCCAAATATTTGCAACCATGTACTTCCAGACACTGCTTCTCGTGTTGTAATGTATGGGTGGTTCACCAGGAAACCTTATTGAGACTAATTCAGTAGATGTGACAGAATGCCTGAGAATCTTTTTTTTTTAAGATTTCTTTTATTTATTTATTTTTTATTGGTGCACTGTATTCATAGATCATAATGGTATAAAAAAAAACTTTTGTAGACATACATGCACACATCGCCCAGTTAGCCCCTATCCGATCCCCAACCTGTCCCCTCCCCATCCCTCTTTCCCATGCTTGGCTTAGTGGTTGACATCTAGTATTATAGCAATTTATCTAAAATGAACAATGATAATCTCACATAATAGTTTCATTTGTCTGATACCAAGCTTTTGATGACTTAAAGATAACATTTCAATATTTCTTTTTGCTTTCTTTCTTACCAGAGAATATTTTTTCTTTTTATTTTAGGTGAAACTATCATACATTTATTCATTTATTTTTCACAGAAAATCTATCCTAATATGGAATATGGACTCTAGATACACAAAACGATCTCAAAAAAGAGCAAATCTAGAAGATGTATATTTTCTGATTTCAAATGTTATAAAGCTACAATAATTGAAACAGTATAGTACTGTTATAAAGGCTGATATATAAACCATTGGAGTTAAATAAAAGCCTAGAGATAAATTCTTCCATATATTGTCAAGTTATTTTTGACAAGGTTTCCACAGACATTTGGTGGAGGAAATAATATTCTTTTAACTAAATATTGTTGAAAAATAATAATTACATGAAGAAGAATAAAATTGGACCCTTACCTAACACCATATACAAATATTAACTCAAAATAGATAAAAGACCTAAATATAAATCTTAAGACTATAAACTTTTAGAAGAAAATCTGGGTCATAAAACCTCATGACATTGAAATTGGCAGTGTTTTCTTGGATATGATTTCAATGGCACAGGCAACAGAAGGGTAAACACACTCCCTAGAAAATAAAAAATATTGTATATCCAAAGACAATGTAAACAGAGTTAACAGTTATTAATAGAATGGGATAAAATATTTCCAAATGCTATATCTGAAGGTATATTAATATTCCAACTAGAAATCCTAAAAATTAGCAACAATAAAAGCAAACAATACAATTTAGAAATAGGTAAAAGACTAACATAAATAGTGAATCTCCAAAGATAGCCAATCTTAGTTGTCCGTTGGTTGGAAAATCTTTTTTCTCTGGTTCTGGTGTGTGTTACCTATTTCTTCTTTGTAGTTAATCTCTTTGATTTTCTCTAGTGCTGGTTTGGAAGACATAAATTCCTTCAGTTTCTGTTTGTCATGGAAGCTTCTTATTTCCTCATCTAATTTGATAGAAAGTTTTGCTGGGTAGGACATTTTTGGCTGGAAATTGTTTTCTTTCAGAGTTTGGAATATGTTACTCCAAGCCCTTCTGGCTCTCATGACTTGGTTTGGGAAGTCTGGAGTGATTCTAATTGGTTTGCCTCTAAATGTCACTTGGCCCTTTGTTTTTGTTGCCTTTAAGATTCTCTGCTTGGCTTCCACAGTGGTCATTTTGACAATTATGTGGCGTGGGGATCCTCTTCTCCGATCCTGTCTAAAGGGAGTTCTGTAAGTTTCCTGGACCTGTGTATCAACCTCCTGCTCTATGTTTGGGAAATTTTCTGCTATTACTTCCTTGAAGAGATTGTTGATCCCTTTGGTTTCACCTTCTTTTCCCTCCTCTATTCCAATTATTCTTAGGTTAGCTCTCTTAACATGGGCCCATATTTCTTCAATGTCAGATTCCTGCTGTCAGATTTTTTTTTCTAAGTTAGAAACTATGCATTCATTTTTGGAGTGATCATCTACTAGGAGCAAGATTCTGTTCTCCATGTGGTCTAATCGGTTGTTTATACTATGAATTGAGGCCTTTACTTCATTGATTACATCCTTTATCTCTTTTTGGGTCTCTCTGAATTCTTTTCGAAACACCTCTATTATTTCTGCAGTTATTTTCCTGATTTGATCTTCTAGAAATCTCTGATTTCTGTTTTATCAGGTTCTGATGTTGTGGGGTTGTGGGCATTCACTGCTCCATTGTTATTTCTTTTTCCCATGATTTCGGAAGTTTGTGCCTTCTCTGGGTTCTTCCCTGGGTCACTACAACTTCACTTAAGGTGCTCTGGATCTCGAGTCTGTGGTATCTCAGTCACCACTACTCCTTTACTGGGTTGTATCGCAAAGTCTCAGACCCAGGGAGTCAATCGAGGCTGCTTTAGACCATGGGGGGGGGGGGGCAGGCTGGGTGTTTTCCTGCATGGAGTTGTGAAAATAGTGTGATATCTCTGCCGCCACCACTCCCCCACTGGGTCAAGTCCCTGGGAGTCAGTACTGGGATTTCTCCTCTAGGGGCCACAATTTGACTCACTGTTGTTTAGTGCATCGTTGGAGCTGTAGTGGACTTGGTGAATTCGCTGCTGCCACCGCCGGTGGCAATATGGCGCCGCTGCCACGCCCTCAGCTGTGAGGCTGGCGTATTTCTTCTCTGTTTTTGAGCTCTGCTCTGAGTCCCTGCAGGGTGCGCTGAGCCCAGCCCCTGGGAGTTTTAGACGCTCCCTGCGCCAAAAAATCTGCCGAATCCCACCCGGCTGATCCGCAGCAGCTCACCTCGGCTCGCTGTCCGCTGCTCCTCTCTGGAGCCTGGTGAGCTGTTGAGTGCATTGGTCTGGTGAAGTTGCTGCCGCCGGCAGTAAGGTGCTGCTGCCATGTCCTCGGGCGTGAGGCTGGCATATCTCCTCTGTAGCTCTGAGCTCCGTTCTGAGTCCCCCTCCTCTCTGGAGCCTGGTGCTTTTTTGTTTCTCTGCTGATGGTGTTTTCTGGCTATGAAAGGCGCTGATTTTGTGGTAATAGAGATTGGTTGTTAGTGGGGCTCGTAAGCCCCACTTTTCTCCATCGCCATCTTCCCGGAAGTCCGAGATTCTTTTTTTTTTTTTTTTTTTTTTTGGTGGTACTGGGGTTCCTGGAAGCCCTTCTACCTCCGGGCTACACTCCCAGACCTATTTTTACATTTTTATTTGGAAACAGGGTCTCCTAAGCCAGCGCGCGGGGCTGGCTTCGAACCTGCGCGATCCTCCTGTTTCTGCCTCCCAAGCGCGGGGATTACAAGTGTGCGCCACCACGCCCGGCGAGAATCTTCTTTTAAAGCAACTCTGTGATACATATGCTACCAGCCCATACATCTAGTTGTGAACAGCAAGCTGTAGACAGGTTTTTAAACTAAAAGAACTACATAAGCTCTCAAGGCTCCCGTATGACTCAATCAAGTTCACCAAAATAGAAAATTATATTGAGATTACAGTCAAGCTGAGAACATGTGCCGGAATGTTCTATAAAGCTGCATATATCACATGGAGATCTATGGGATGCTCATGGCAGTGTGTTTTAAAATCAAGGAAACAATCATCCTAGACAAACTTCTTCCTTAGAGACAGCAAAGGTTATCTATAACATATAAGCAAATAAGGCATAATGAAATATCCAACAATCCTTTGCATGTGCAGGTAACAATACTATTTTATTGGAAGGAAAGGAGGTAGATGCTAATGAACATCAAAAGTGACTAAATAAAATCAGAGTGTGTACCTATACCAAAAGAAACACATGCATATTTATATATGCTAAAAAGATACACAAACTTAGAAAAGCCATTACCTGTGAGGAGTCCAGCTGGGAAGTCACCTTAGACCTTTATAGTTTTGATTTTTTAACCATGATTTTATACTTCATTCATAAGAGTAAGAGGAAAAAACTTATGAGGTAAATTTGTATGGAAAGTGGCACAAGAGATAGGCATGGCGGCATATGCCCATAATCCCAGAACCTGGGAGTTATAGTAGGACAGTAGGTTTAGCCTCAGCAACTTAGTGAGACTTTTAGCAACCTAGCAAGACCCTGTTTTGAAACAAATAATAATAAAAAAAGGCTGGAGATGTAGATCAGAGGTAGAATGCCCCTGGATTCAATCCCCAGTAAGACAGACAGACACACACACACACACACACACACACACACACACACACACACGTACACATGCACAATATAAGACAGAAGAGTAGATAAACCATAAAAAGTAAAACAAGATCCTATTTTATTAAAAATATTCATTAATATATCAGCATGTACCTAGTAGATAATATGCATTAGGAAAAATATTTTATATGGGGAAGAGTAATAAAAGATTTTAAATTTTATAATAACTTCTGTAATATATGAAATCTTACAATAAAAGCATATCTTCATTTTAAAAGCTACACCCCCAGCCCTATTTTTTATTCTTTATTTTGAAATAGGGTCTCACTAAGTTGCAGAGGGCCTAAGTAGCTGTGGATGGCTGCAAACTTGTGACCTTCCTGTCTCAGCCTCCCAAATGCTGGGATTACAAGCGTGCGTGCACCATCATGCCTGGCTTGAAAGCAGAAAATTTTAATAAATATTTATTCAAAATTTATCCAAAGGGTGGGAAAAAACCTAAAGAATCAGAATTAGAGAACAGAGAACCAGGTAAGTCATCACAACTCTCTTTCCTATTATAAAGAATCCAACAGAGAGAAGAAATTTGTTTGGAACTACCTAGTTAATAACAAAAAGATAAAAATCAAAGAAATATACTAATTTATAGTTCAGGATGCCAAACCGTGCTTAAACTGGCATTTTCCAAACCATTATTCAGAGAACACAGTTCAGGCTTAAACAAGATAGCTGTGACATTAAGTCTTAGATATTCTAGTGCTATTCAGTTTAGATACTAGAACTCTTTTTTAAAGTTTAAAATAGGATATGAGTTTCACATTATAATATCTTTATAGGTTTATTTTAACTAAGGGACGTAAATAGTAGTGAAAAGATAAAACTTGAACGTTTTTAGTTTATAAATAACCTGCCACCACTTCCTATGTTATGGTACACCTTTTCTATACACAAATTCTATTCTACATATCTGATGTGATCTTTAATATTAGGAGACATGAGATATGCTACAATAGAGAGTTCTAGAATTCTGTTACTACGAGACCGTACATACTTCAATTCATAAAAAGCTTTAAAATTAGGATTCATTTCTATTAACCAGAAAAAGATAACTTTCAAAAATATCAAGTCCTTGTTTACACAAGGCTAAGTAATTAATAACAAAACATCCCCTTCCCATTTCCTATCACGGGAGCACATCTGCTTCCTGCTGAAATACTTCCTGTGGCAAAAGTTACCTCCCTTCGAAGTATTAGAACTGAAAGGCACACCTGACACATACACACGGCCTCTTGTTTAAGAGACAAAGATGTCGAGAAGAGCCAAATAAAGGGTTTTTTTGGGAGGAGGGGGAAGCAAGTATTGAGATGGATAATTTTTAAAATAAAAATATATTTTAAAGCCAGGCGTGGTGGTACACGTGTGTAATCCCCGCGCTTGGGAGGCGGAGACAGGAGAATCCTGCAGATTCAAAGCCAGCCGCACTGGTTTAGGAGACCCTGTTTCCAAATAAAAAAGTATAAAATAGGTCTGGGAGTGTAGCCGGGAGGTAGAAGGGCTTCCAGGAACCCCAGCACCACTGAAAAAAATAAATAAATTTTAAAAAAAACCATAAAAACCTGGATGATTCTGAACCCCATAATTTGCATCTTCTTATTAAAAAAAAGGTAAATTTCCCCCTAACCTTTAATCACATCTCTGGTCTCTCTTGAGGCTCATTTTTCTGTCTAATCTCCAAACGGCAGGAGACTGTCAAAGATGGGCCATTGGTGTCCTCTGTCCGTATTATCACCAAACATATTGTGAATGATTTCACAATCACCACAACTACTTGCACAGCAGTTCACACCTTGTCTCCTCCGTCCAATATACTTGCATATTCAATTTCACATTTTATGGCTGTTGCAAATTCAAATGTATAAAATCTAACTTTGGCCTTCCTTTTAAGATTTGGTCTTATTCTAGTGTTCTTTATCCTAATATATGGCACCACATGCACCCAGCTGTCCAAGCCCCAAATGGTAGCTGCCTCTCTCTTACCACTCAACAGCCAGTGTGTGAGTCTTGCTGATTTGGCCTCTTCAGTATTATTTACATTATCCACTTCTTACCAACTCCCCAAAATTAATCTACCCTCACCTATCACCTGGATTGCAGTGGATTCCTAAATTTATATACTTCCATCTACGTGGCCACCTGCAAGTCATTTTTCCTACTGTAATCAAAATAATCTTCAAAATCTGAATTCACTGCATCTTGTTTAAAATCTTTCAATGGCTTCCCATTACTCATGATGAAGACCAAATTCCTTGTAAAGGGAAGGGGAAGTAGTGGTGGGACCCAGAGGTAAGTGCTCCCAGAGCTGTGTGCATGTTCACTCCTATCACTCAGCACCACCTCGATGGGATACACAACCACAATGCACCAATAATACTAAGAAAAAGACAGAGCTCCTCCACACAGCCTGGCCCCAGTGCATCCTACCCCTCAGGCTTCCCTTTAAAGACACCCGTGGAATCTTTCAGTTCGACGTACTTGTAGCTCCCCTTCCCACCATGGGGCTCTTGTCCATGATGCTCCTGCACCCAGGAGCTACAGAACATCCCTCCATCATCCTCAGGCTTCCAACTTAGTCCAAGCGCTGCTGCCTGTGAGAAGGCTTTGCTGACCAGATCAAACCTCCCAGCACAAGTCTTGACATCCCATGCTTGTATCACAGCTGCAGCCTTAGTGTACGTTTTCTTGTTAGATTATAACCAATGCCTATGTTACACGTTTGGCTATAATCTCCATACCTGTTTGCATTCTCCATTGTGTCCCCCATGCTAGGAAAATGGCAAGCAAACAATAAAAATGTCTTGAATTACTTTACAGAAAGTGGTATGTCTAAAGTAAACTTACCTAAAGTCAAGCTAATAGCAAGAAAGGCCAATTAGCGCCTATCTGAGCTTCACACTATCTCTGGTATTATGAATATCAAAATATGGATCATAAAGTAAGGGAGACAGGAAAATACACTGAAAGGAGTTGGTTTCCCTACATCACAACTTATTGTTGTTGCTGTTTCTTATAGGATATAGACATAGAATTAAAAGGAGAAAAAGAGAAAAAGAAAATAACAATGTGAAATAGGAACAGAAATACTGACTTAATTGTTAGAGTAGCACCTGCCACAGGAATGCCTATTTAATAAATGCACACACTATTATCTGGTTTTCCAAAGTCTTTATAATTATGATTTTTAAAATTAGAATCACAATGCAGAGAAAACCTAAAAGAATTATAAAAAGAGAGCTATGGCTTTACAATGAATATCTGCATAGAAAATAAACAATATTCTGATAATTTGAAATAAATATCAGCATTGGACATCTGAGAAATATGCAACTGGTTCTAATGCAGACATAGCTAAGCACCAAAATTTGAGGGCTCTGGAGGGAGGCATTAAAAGTACTTTATGCTGAGCACAGTGGTGCACAGCTTTAATCCCAGTACTTGGGAGGTTGATACAGGAGGATCGATGGTTCAAGGCCAGCCTCAGCAACTTTGTGAGATCCTCAATAACTTAATGAGATCCTATTTCAAAATTAAAAAAGAAAAAGAAAAAAGAAAAAAGAACTGGGGGTAGCTCAGCAGTAGAATGCCCCTGGGTTCAAACCCTAGTGCCAAGAAAAAAAAAAAAAAGTATTTTATTATTAGGGCTGGAGGTATAGCTCAGTGGTAGACAGCTGCCTGGCATGTATGTATCCCAGGTTTAATCCCCGTGAGTGCACGCACACACACACTGTTATAAAGTATACTACCTGTGAACTGATATGCTAAGAAGAGCAGTAGTTTGCCAGGGCTGGGTACTGTGGGTAGGAAGAAATGAACAGGCAAATCACTGATGATTTTTAAGGGCAGTGAAAATACTCTTGCCATATCGCAATAGGGGACACAAATCATCACACATTTGTATAAACCTATAAACCTATAGAAGATATTTAACAGTGACAGTAAACCCTATGTAAACTGTGGACTTTGGGTGATGATAATGTTCAATGTAGGTTCATCTATTTTATTTATTTATTTATTTATTTATTTATTTATTATTTATTTATTGGTGGTACTGGGGTTCCTGGAAACCCTTCTACCTCTGGGTTACACTCGCAGACCTATTTTTATATTTTCATTTGGAAACAGGGTCTCTTAAGCCTATGCGGCTGGCTCCGAACCTGCGGGATCCTCCTGTCTCCGCCTCCCAAGCACGGGGATTACAAGCGTGCGCCACCACGCCCTACAGGTTCATCTATTTTAAGAAGTGTACCACTTTTATATGAAATATTGGCAATGAAGTGAGGGAGTACAGTGTATCTGAGAATTCACTGTATTTTCTGCTCAATTTTTCTGTTAATCTAGTTCTATTCTAAAAATAAAACATATTTTTTAAAGCTTGAGGGTGCTACTCCTTACTTGCTACCCCATGGTTCCCACAGAACACTTTTTTTTTTTTTGTATTTGCTACAACCTGCATATTTGCCTCAATCTTGGAACATTATTTCCATCAACTTCTGATTTCAAAAGAATGGTTCAGAATGAATAACCATTCTAACAATTAAAATAAAAATAAAAATTCTAACAATTGTACAAATCAGATACCCTAAATTGAGCAAGCAAGAAAACACTGGTTAAAAGTTGACGGAGCTGGGCACAGCGGCACATGCCTGTAATCCCAGTATTTGGGAGGCTAAGAAAGGAGACTCACAGGTTTGAGGCCAGGCTCAGCAACTTAATGTTTCAAAATAAAAAATAAAATAAAGTTAAGGATTTAATTCAGAGGTAGAATGCCTCTCAGTTCAATTCCTAGTATCACGAAAAAATTAAGGAAAAGTTAATGGAAGGCTGGTAGGTAGGCTATATTATTTTTACTTGTTTGGTTGAATTAAATTAGACATTCTTCGTAGACCAAAAATGGCAATGAATTAAAAAACCACATTCTTTATGTTAATTTTATGTTAGTTTCATTGCTGCACTTATACATATGTTTAGCAATGTTTCCTTGGATCATTAATTTAGGGCTTTGTAAGTAAACTCAGGGAATAAAAAATAAAATGTCACAAATTTCTCCTCTGGCTTATAAACTCAATCTCATTGTTAAACACACTGTATATCAATGATAGGATTACGCCTCTTAAACTCACTTATAAATAGTGGATTTCCACATCTGATTTTTAATTTTTTCACATAAAAGACTTGGGATAGAAGACACAAAAGGAGTTCAATGAGGAAATGATATCAAGTCTATAAAACCTCTGTACCTAAAATCTGCAACCCGGTCTTTCCTAAAGACTTCTAAATTCACTCATTCCTTCTCTCTTGGTGTCAATTTCTAAAGTGGTTACTACAGAGAAAGGTCTCAAGAGCATCTTAATTCTCTTCTAAGCTATTATTGTGATTATAAGAACAAAAAACATGCTCCACTACACAGCTTTAGTTATTCTAAAATCATTTTACAAAAGAGACTATATTCTCTTGCACCATTTTCCTCATGTAAGTAGTACATTTGTATTTTAAACTTTAGTTAAGGCTAGAAAGCTATTCTAAACATCTTATGATCTGATTCTTAATGATTCGGTGATAATCCTTTGTGTTCTTAGCTAGTTGGAGAGGCTAGATAAAATCACTCCTAAGTTGTCGAAACTGACAAACTGAAAGGAAGCATTAATATTGTTTCTTTTCTTTTTAAGAGAGGAGTAGAGCTGAGGAGAAGAAACTGTCCTTCTGGCCTATTGAGCCTTTCTAATCCTTCCATCTAGTAGAAAAGTCTCCGTATACTGGACAGAGTGAAAGTTTTGTTGCCAGACAGACCTGGTTTATTAGTGAATGTAAGTAATACTGGCTGCTGCAGCCAACACCCAGGCCTCACCAACTGCACAGAACAGACGCTTACTTCCTACTAACACAGGTCTAATGGAGAACTTGAGACCTAGGTCTTTCCCACCCCTTAGGACTGTCTACTTCTCCACTCCATCAAGCAAGTGTACCAGGGAAGAGGAGCTCATAGGAGCGCACTGGGAGGTTGTGTGGTGCCAGCTTGGAAGGGGTGTGTGTGGCTTCCCTCAAGACCATGGCTGCACCTAACGGCCAGAGGCCGAGTCAGACAGCCCAGCTATATGCCCAGAGTGAAGAGCTTCGATGAGTGTCCAATCACTTTCTGCCACATTTGAACACAATGCTAGCTCTGCTATATAGCAGTTGAGTGTGAAGAAGCCTACTTGTTCTCTCATACGTGGGAGCTAGGGAGTGATGGGGATACGAGAAGTATTTCAGATAACAGTGAAGAAACTCCAGTGGAACAAGGGAGGTGGTCTAGGGGAAGAGGGCGAGGGGGGAGGAGAATTAAAGAGGGAATCACTTCCAATGACCTTATGTAGGTATGTGACAATACCAAGTCAGTCTCCATATCCTGAATGCGGAAGGGGGTGCGGGGAGGAAGCCAGGAAAGTCACCAAGGACTGTGTGTATGTATGTCACTAGCACTGTGAACTACTTCATGATAGAGACCACAATGCACCAATAAACGTATAAAAAAGTTACCTCACATCTGAACAGCAGAAACAATAGTGCCAGATGAGAGAGGAGGACCGATAGGACCTTGCTTTGTTGCAAACTGGTTTCACCTTTACATTCGGCAGTGCTAGGGATCAAACTGAGGCCCAGCAGGTGCCCTAGGCAAGCACCATACCCCCGAGCGCACCACTGACCTGCACCCGGGGCCCTGAAGCCTAACTTAACTGAACTATTTTCCTGAACTTACATATGAGATAACATTTGAAGAATACGATCCAGAGCACGTTCTAGATGTCTGACAACATCTAGACTAGAGTGACAACAGCAGAAAAGGCCAGACACCTATAAATTCATGACCCAAACAGTTACTGTTCCCACTGAATATGTTATCTGCTTGGAAGCAAGATCGCCTTGCTAGGTTATAAGCCCAGATAGCATTTACTAGGTGTAAGCCAATGGCATCTAGTCCTGAACTATATCTTGGCTGCTCAAAAGGTGTTTGATTTTATCTTTTGGCTTAACTTTCAAGTGTTTTCTATGACCTAGTTAAGTGGAGTTTCCAAATACCTAAGATCTGAATAAGCCAAAGTTACCATATATGTACCTGCAGTAACTAGTTCTACAGAAAGGTACCTGTTAGTTCCTGCTTATCTCTGTGGTTGTGGGTGGAAATAGCTACCTTTCAGGGTTGTTTTGTTTCCTGAGGTAATAAATATATAAAGCCCACACACCTAAACGACACGGTTCAATGCGTTCTCGTGTGTGCACATATTTACCACCGCAGCATCAACTCTTAGCATCCCAGAAGGCTGCTTAATACTGCGTTCAAGTCCACTGTGTCCCCACCTTCCCCAAATCTGAAAGTTACTATTTTCACTTCTGTCACACAAGTTAGTTTCAACCATTTATTTAATAGCAATAAAAGTATAGATGATGCATTCTTTTGTTTCTCTTCTTTGGCTCATAAATATGTGAAATTCATCCACATTGTTGTATATAACAATAGTTTGATTGTTTTCTTGTTGTGTATTGTAAATCACAATTACCTGTTCCACTGATGAAGACAATTGTATACGGTATTTGTCTATGATAAAGCTGCCATCTTTTATTAATATCTGTACTTTCTCATAGATATAGAGTATTCCTAGGCATGGAATAGTTGGTCAGAATTAGACATATGTTTAGCTCTGATGGATTAAACCCAACAGGTTTCCAAAGTGCCTATATCTAGTTGGAAATATAATTAGAGGATCCTGGAGACCGACTCTTTAATATTTTCAAGTACACACAGCCTTCCTCAGAAGAGTCACCTTAATGTGTAGTGCGTTTGTTTTTCAACATAACTCTTTACTGCAATGAATACAATGAACCACAAACACCTTCAATGTTATGACATTTGGAGAGTCACACCAAAGTCTTAAAGAGACCTGGCACTATCCGCTGGGCTCAAGGAAGTAGATGAAGTAAGTACGGCACCTTTGAAAGAGGAAGAGAAGGCAAACGTGAGCCAGGCCAGTGGGAGAAGTGGGCAGAACCTCCACCAGACAGTTCTGTTCTGAAAGGAGCTAGAGAGGCTTCAGACACATTTGGCTCCTGCAAATATAGGATAACCTGATTATCCCTACTCACAGCACTAAAATCCCCAAGTCTCAACGAGCCTTCAACAAGCACCATGGACATTAATCACAAAGTAAAGGCTCTTGTTAAAATTTTGCATTTGTATTTGAAAATACAATGGACCCTTGCACAATGCAAGAGTTAGCAAAGCCAACCCCCATGCAGTCAAAAATATTCCTAAAACTTTTGACTCTCCCCAAACTTCACTAATAGCCTGCTGTTGACCAGAAGCCTTACCAATAACATAAGGTCAATAACACAAATTCTGCATGGTATATATATAACATTCAGAGAAACATAATTTCTACATTTAAATTTCTCAACTTCATATTAGCTCCTAAAACTACGATAATGTTTGCCTACATTTTTTTTCTGTCATCTAAAAATCAAACTTTTTCTGCTTTATGAAGGGGACAGGTAACTAAGGATTGAACCCACAGATGTTCTACCTCCAAGATATACCCCTAGCCTTTTTAATATTTTTTCTATTGTTACTGAGACTGGCCTTGAGCCTGCAATCCTACCTCAGCCTCTGAAGTACTGGAATTATAGAGTGCCCCCACCAAGCCCAGCAAACTTTCCCACTTTTTATCCTTCTTTCATGGAATATTTCACACTGAAAAAAAAAACTTTGTCTTTCAAACTATATCTACCTACAAGTATAATAGAGTCATCTCTTGTTACTACAGCCATACAGGACACTGATGAATTCAAGCATGCTAGTAATAACCTCAAGTTTCTTTATTTCTTAGACTATTAGCAACCATCATTAATAAGAATCCAACTGACCTATTTGGCATAATTTATTATACAGTTGCCTCATCCATTCTCCTGTACGAGTTCCTATACGTTAGGAATTTGTTAGCTGGCATGAGCCATTTAAAAAATCATAAAGCCAACTGGGCGTGGTGGCGCACGCTTGTCATCCCAGCATTTGGGAGGCTGAGACTGGAGGATCACAGTTCACGGGCAAGCCTCAGCTACTTAGCGAGGCCCTCTGCAACCCAGTGAGGCCCGGGGTCAAAATAAAGAATAAAAAATAGGGCAGGGATATAGCTAAGAGGTCAAGTGCCCCTGGGTTCCATTCCCAGACCCGCAAAAAAAAAAAATCATATTTCATATATGAGGACCACATAGATATTAATCTGAAAATACTGTCTTAATGCTTTTTCAATTATTTATGCTTGTCATGGTCCACAGCATTATATGTTTAGTGAGTTCTTTGTAATTCCTTCATTAAAGAAATACTTACTGAATGCAAGCTATCTTGTAATGGACTGGACTGGTTGAACTTTTGCTCTACCACTTTTGGGCAACTTCTATAATTTTACAGGATCACTTTAATATTTTACTTGATACATTCTTTCCCAAGATGTTGACAAATCTCTATACATATAAGAATACTAGAAGTCAAGATGAAGAAGGAATCTCAGAAACTAGATACTGTACCTTCTTGTTTTATAGTTCATTATGAATATTAAGTGGGAAAGAATATAAAAATAAGAATCAGCCAAAACATTCATTCAGTGACCTAGATGGACATTTTAAAAAAGGATGTATTTATTCTTGGAGTGTTGCTAAGGATTAGAGATTTTAAAAGCAGTGCATTGCCGGGCGTGGTGGTGCACACTTGTAATCTCTGCACTTGGGAGGCAGAGACAGGAGGATTGCGCAGGTCCGAAGCCAGCCGCACTGGCCTAAGAGACCCTGTTCCAAATTTTAAAAAAGTATAAAATAGGTCTGGGAGGTGTAGCCTGGAGGTAGAAGAATTTCCAGGAACCCCAGTACCACCAAATAAAATAAAATAAAATAAAATAAAATAAAATAAAATAAAATAAAATAAAAGCAGTGCATTTTTATAGTCCCTCAGTAACCTCTATGTACTGTATACGTTGAGAAAATAGACACAAATACAAATAATGTGGTAAATTGGTTAGTGCAAAATATAAATACATACAAAAATTATAAGCACATACAGAATACAGTGGGGATAGATAGAAATCACAGTATACTTTGTGAGCAATGAAGAAATGGGAGAGATGATGAAGAAAGCTCTACTGGATAAAGCCTATTTTCCTAGGCTTTATAGGATTTGTGGCATTAAGGTCAAAGGGATGGAGTCTGAGGACAGAGGGAAGACACTGCTAGCAAAGAGATAGTATGGGAAAAGACAGAAAGACACAGAACAGCATGATGCAGGTGAGGAGATGGCAGGAGTCCAAAGCATATGAAGAGGAGACAGGAGACCACACTGAAGTTGTAGATTAACCGAAGGCTACTCAGTGCCTTCCTTATTCAAAGATTTGAACATAATCTCACAAATAATAGGCTGCAGAAAAAGTTGAAGTAGACCAGCAGTGTGATCGTGTTTATGCTTTTATAAAAAGCTCTTTCTGCCAACTGGACTTTATCTAAACCTCAGGCCAGAAGTGCTTCAGAATTCTGAAGATTTCATATTTTAGAAAGATAATATACTACCTGTAGGTAATAATATGATGCAGGGTGGTACTTGCTATCAATCTGAAGCAAAGTATAGCATCACTCACACTAAGGGGTATAAGACTAAATAGCTTTGTGTGGTTTCACAGCTGGTTTGGTCATAAAATGAATCATGAAAAAACAGAGTTTGAAATTTTAAATTTTTGAAACTTTAGATAGGGACTGTGATTCTGTGAAATGGTCAGCACATAATCAAAGAGAGCTAGGCACACAAGAGACAAGAAGTCAGGAGCGCTGGCAAGTAACACCAACAGGAAACAAAACATAACACACTAGCAGGGACAGAAAAAGAACATGCATTTGAATTTTAAATTCAAATGTACATAATCACATGGTTGTAATATACAGGACCATAAAATTCAAACTTGAAATTTTTGAAGAAAACTGCAAATTATGAATTATATAAACTGCAAATGGATATGTAATATACATAGTGTATATCAAATATATATAGTACAAGACGTATGAGTCTACAGTGATCTAACGGTGAAGAAGTAAAGATGTCAACATAGTGTTGTTTTTTTAAACAAAGTTGGTGCTGTTGAGAAAAAAAAGTGGCCTTCTCAGGACTACTATTGGCCTTTAATTAAAGCACTCAGGAAAGAAGCCATTCTATAAAAAGTTTCTAAGATCTGGTATGGCCTGTTAATTTATAAAAACATCAATCCTTTCACAAATATAAACAATATTTTCAATAGTGCCTCAATAACAAAATATACTGTATATAATCTTCATTGATTGCTTAACTAAACAGCAGACAATATTTTCAACTACCAATTCTAGTATCGCCTTCCCTTGTTTATGATGGAAAGGCAGTAGATCCTAATTATGTCCAAGAAACAAATTTGAAAGCGTTTGCATATTCCTCTAATGATGCCATTATATTTCACTTTTCTAGAAGAAAGTATGTGTTAAATTGTAACTAAAATCAAAACAGAAAATAATTTATTTTTAACTTTATGAACATTTTAAATATTAATTGAAAAACTCATGAAACAATTTTATTCGTTGCTTTTATTCTTTCTATATAGAGATTTACTCTGTATAGAAAGAATCTTAAAGTCAAGGTATTTCAAAAATCACTTAGTGAGGCTCTCCACAACTTAGTGAGACCCTGTTTCAAAATAAAGAATAAAAAAATGGGCAGGGGGTGTAGCTCGGAGGTCAAATGCCTCTGGGTTCCATCCCCAGACCTGCAAAAATATATATACATTATATATATATATATATATATATATATATATATGTATGTATATGTGTATATATATGTATATATGTATATATGTGTGTGTATATGTATATAATTTTTTTCCTTGCAGAAATGGAGATGGAACTCAGGGGCATTCTATATCCAAGATACATCCCCAGCCTTTTTTCTTATTCTTTATTTTGAAACAGGGTCTAAGTTGTGGGGGGACTAAGTAGTTGAGGCTGGCCACAAATGTGCCATCTTCCTGTTTCAGTTTCCCAAATACTTATATATATATATATATATATATGTATGCACCCATATATATGGTGATATAATATTTAAGATGAATCCAAATATTTATAAGTCTCTTAAATTGTATGGATAATATATGAATAATATGAAAATATATTGTATATATGAACAATACGAATAGAGTAAGAACCATCAGTGATCTTTATTCTTTTATGATCACAATAACAGCCTAGACATAACAGACTCCAGTGCCTTTAATTCAGAGCCCATCATAATTAGTCTTTCTGTTGGATATACAAGCATCACTGTTTTGTTTTTATTATTATTGTTGTTGTTGTTTGTTTTTATTGTGTGGGGGAGTTGGCCGGGGATTGAACCTAGGGTCTCATGCATGCTAGGCGTGCACTCTACCAGTGACTTGTATCCTCAACCCAAGTATCAGATTTTTAAGATAAATCTAGAAAACATATATAGTTTGATGAGTAATTGTGTTTTGTCCTGATGTCATTAAAAATTATTCATCTTGCCCAATAATATTTTTGAGAGGGGAAAATATCAATAAAGTTAAAGAAAAACAATACCATTTATTGGATCCCTTTGATACAATGAGCATATTAGATATATTATCCTTTTTTAAAAATGTTCTCAGCACTCTATAGGGTAGGTTTTAAAAATGAAAATGAAAATGATATTCACTCCCAAAGCCACATGGTAAGTGTTAGAGCAATAATTATTAAATTAAGGGTAGAGCAATATTTAGCAAGAGATAGAGCAACAAGTCAAACTCAAGCCTAGTCACTCTCAACCCTTATACTAATTCATATTGTGTATTTAAAAGATCACTCACAATTAGCTATTCAAATGAAGTTAATTAAATAATAAATATTTAATGACCTTCTAGCCTGGGGAAAGTACTATGTTGTCTGCTGGCAAATTGTAAGTGTTCTGGATTATAGGCTAGAAAATAAGCTTTAATGTCAGAGAAAGATGGAATCTGGCAGGTCCCAACCACAACCGTCTACTTCAGTGCCCTTGCAGAAGTCATTCAGCATCTCTTAGTCTTTGTTATAGGCCATAAAAATGCAACGACAGTGCAAATACAGTATGTATGTGCATCTGTGCTGAGTAGAATGAGTAAGAGTTCAGCTAGATTTTAAAGTCAGTGCGCACCGGTTATGTGGACACATGCCTGGAATCCCAGTCCTTGGAAGACTGTGACAAGCGGACTGCAGATTCAAGGACAGCCTCAGCAAAGAGGGAAGCTCTCAGCAACCTAGGGAGGCCCTGTCTCAAAATAAAAATGAAATGAGGCTGTGGGTATAGCTCAGAGGTAGAAGGCTCTGGGTTCAATCCCCACACCACAAAGATAAAAAAAGTCAGTGAGTTAGCAAAAGTTGGTTAGACAACTGGCTTTTTATACTTGAGGGTCCCACGTCTACAGATTTACCAAGCAATCCTCGAAACAGTTGTTAGGCCTATGATGGTTGCATCTGTAAATATCCCAGATATGATTTCAAGTATGCAGAAAGATGTGCATAGGTTATATACAAATAGTACACCATTTTATATAAGCGACATGAGCACACCAACCCCCCACTGATACTGAGGGACAACTGTAGTCAAAATTAAACTTGAAAACTCTCCAGTCACTCAAACCAGTTTCAAAAGCACCACTTTTAAGGGATTTTATACAATTATTTTGTTTTCATCGCTTGAACACAGCAGGCTTAGCAGCAAAAGGAGTTTGATGGGCATGCCGAAACAAGAATACCCACATTTAAGCCATAAAACCATTCTTTGTCTCAAGTAACTATAGTTAATCTGTTTAAGTCTAATGAACCTAAAAAGAAATACAGAAAATAATTCCATTCACAATAACTTCCCAAAAAAGCTTAAGAATAAATTTAACCAAGGAGGTAAAAGATCTCTGCAATGAAAATTATAGAACACTAAAGAAAGAAAGTGAAGAATAATTTAGAAGATGAAAAGACCTCCCATGTTCTTGAACAGACAGAATAAATACCATCACAACGGCCATACTACCAAAAGTGATCTGTGGATCCAGCGCAATCCCTATTTAAATACCGATGCTACTCTCAGCATTCGGGAGGCTGAGACCGGAGGATCGCGGTTCGCGGACAGCCTCAGCTACTTAGTGAGGCCCTCTGCAACTCAGTGAGACCCGGTTTCAAAAATAAAGAATAAAAAATGATAGAGGGCTAGCTCGGAGGTCAAATGCCCCTGGGTTCCATCCTCAAACCCACAAAAATAAATAAAGAAATAAATAATAAATACCAATGTTATTCTTCATGAAGCTAGAAAAAAAGTCTTAAAATTCATATAAATAAACAAATGACCCAGAATAACCAGAGCAATTCTGATCAACAAGAACCATGCTAAAGGCATCACAATACCTGATTTAAAATTATACTGCAGGGCTACAGTAACACAAACAGCATGGCACTGGCACAAAAACAGACTCAGAGAACAAAGGAAGAGAACAGAAGCTACAGAAACAAATTGTCACACTTATATCCAGTTGGTTTTTGACAAAGGAGACAAAAGCATACGCTGGGGGGAAAAACAGCCTTTTAAACAAATGGTGCTAGGAAAACTGGATATCCAAATGTAGGAAAATAAACTTAGACCCCAGTCTCGGACTCAGCATGTAAGTCAGCTCAAGGTCAATCAAAGACCTCAAAACAAAACAAAAAACGGACCAGAAACTTTGCAATTACTACAAGAGGGCATAGGACCAACTCTCAAACATATAGGCACTTACCAAGAGCCCTTTTTGGTAAGACCCCTGAAGCTCAGGAAATGAAACTCTGAATCAACAAATCAAGTTGAAAGGCTTCCGCACAGCAAAGGAAATCATCAAGAGTCTGAGAGAGAATCTCTAGGTGGGAGAATCTTTGCCAGCTACTCCTGATAGATGACTAACACTTAAACTATATGAAGAACTTAAACACACTACAGAAAACAAATAACTCAATTTAATATGCACAACTGAACTGAATAGACACTTCCTAAGAAAAATGCAAACAGCCAATAAATAAATAAATTTTCATCACTAGCAGTCAGGGAATGCAAATCAAAACTGCCTTGGGATTTTATCTAACTCCAGTTAGAAAAGCAATCATACAATCAAAGAATACGAGCAGTAATAGATGCTGGTGAGGACATAGGGGAACAGGAACTCTAATACACTACGCTACGTGAAATCAGCCAGTCTCAGAAAAGTCAAGGGTCATAAGTGTTCTCTCATATGAAGAAGGTAGAGAGAAAATAGGAAAAACTTTAGAAGCCGGGTGTGGTGCACCTTTGTAATCCCAGTACGTGGGAGGCTGAGACTGGAGGATCCAGGTTCGTGGCCAGCCTCAGCTACTTAGTGAGGCTATCCCCAACTTAGTGAGACCTTGTTACAAAATAAAAGAATAAAAAATGTGGCTGGAACCCAGGCATGGTGGCGCATGCTTGTAATCCCAGGGCTTGGGAGGCTGAGAAAGGAGGATCACACAGGTTCAAAGTCAGCCTCAGCTACTTAGTGAGGTTCTCAGCAACTTAGTGAGACCCTGTTTCCAAATAAAATATAAAAGAGATCTAGGAGTATAGGCCAGAGGTAGAAAAACCCCTGGGTTCCACCCCAAGTACCACACACACACACAAAAAAAGTGGCTGGGAGTGTAGCTTGGAGGTAAAATGCCCCTGAAATAATAATAGAAAGGAACAAGGGGAGAGAGGAGTGAGGATAAGGAAGAACTGATAATGGAAACAGTTCAAGTTTCGCTGTGCCCATGTCTGAAGATCATGGGCACAGCCAATCTTATGGTCATGTCCAGGGGCGTGGGTGGTGGGTGGGACTGAAGGGAAGCGCGCCAAGACCTGTGAGCATGCCTGATGACTCTGAACCTCAGGATGGTGTCTAATGACAACACAGCGATAAAACTAAAGAAGGCATTAAACTTGGGCATGGTGGCATATACCTGCAATTCCAGCACTTGGATTACAGGTTCAGAGCAAGCCTCAGCAATTTAAGAGAGCCCCCTCCCCGAATTTGAGTGAGACCCAGTTTCAAAATAAAAAATAAAATAGGGTTGTGGGTGTAGCTCATAGGTAGAATGCTCGTGGGTTCAATCCCCAGTGTCTGTCTGTCTGTCTGTCTGTCTGTCTGTCTCTCATACACACACACACACACACACACACACACACACACACACAGAATCATACTGCTAACAGATAAGGTTAAAATACACACCAGAAGCTTATCAGTTTATACTTGTGACGGAGAATCAATACACGTAACTGCCAAATAAATCCAAATTGATTCATCTCTCACAGCAGAATAACCTGAAATTGCTGGGATATACTATGTCCACTGTGATCCGGATTTAAATATAGTTTTTCACTGCTGCCTATTTGACAAAAATTTGCCCCTACTAAGGGCTTCCATACATTTAAACACTCATTGCTCTGACTCTCCAGTTGTAACTCAGTCTGGCTATGTCCCCTGCCTGCTGCCAGGAACTGGCTTCTCTGTGGGAACAAGAACACACACACACACACACACACACACACACACACACACACACACACACACACGGAGTGATGTAAGATCTGAGCTTCCCACAAAGGTGATGCCGGTGTCCTGGCCTTCAGATTAAACCAGCCAGTCACAAGGGGGCAGAAGGCAAGGAACAGTCCTGCAGGAGGGGGCAAAGTACTGCAATCCAACACTCATGCGCCTACTCAGAATCCCTACTCTTCTCTTGGAGGTTCATTTCTAGCTTTGGAAGCTAAGTCTGTCCATTTATCAATGAGCTGCTAAGCCAGGTTGATAGTATACACACACTGCATTGATTTAGATGTGTCGGGTGTAACAGTTATCCTAGATACTCACAGCTGCTTCAGAAGACACAAAGATTTCAAAAGCATTCTGTATTTCAACACTTGAAGTTATGAAATAATTTTTATACATTTCTAAAACTTCTTCATGCAGGCTTGTACCACACTTTCTACCTAATGTGTTTTACTTTGCCTTTTTTGTGGTATTGGGAATTGAACCAAAAGGCGGTCTACCTCTGAGGTCTACCCACAGCTCTTTTTATTTTTTTATTTTGAAACAAGGTCTAACTAGGTTCCTGAGAATCTCAAGTCTTGCTAAGTTGCTCATACTGGTCTTAAATCTGCAATCCTCTTGTCTCAGCCTCCAAAGTACTGGAACTACAGGCATGTGCCACCCAACCCAGCTCTCATCTTAATCTTAAGTATTTTTCTTTCTTTATTTTGTGGTGCTGGGGATGGAACCCAGGGGCTTCTACCTCCAGGCCACACTCCCAGGCCTATTTTATATTTTGTTTGCAAACAGAGTCTTGCTAAGCTGCTGAGAGCCTCACTATGTAGAGGCTGACTTTGAACCTGCATGATCCTCCTGTCTTAGCCTCCCAAGTATTGGGATGACAAGCATGTGCCATCACCTCTGTCTAATCTTACATATTTCTAACTTTAAAATTTTTAATCATGTTCAAGCTCCTTTATATTCTCTAAGGTGACTATCAGAGTGTACAGAACACTGTCATCAAATACATACATACATACATACATACATACTATATATACACACATTAGGGGTGTGTGTGTGTGTGTGTGTGTGTGTGTGTGTGTGTGTCTCTCACTGGAGATTGAACCTAGGGGTATTCTACCTCCGAGCCATACCCACAGCCCAATTTTTTTTTTTTTTTTTTTTGGGGGGAACAGGGTCTTGCCTTGAATCTGTGATCCTCCTGTCTTAATCTCCCAAGTACCAAGATTGCAGGCGTGTGCCATCACACCCAGCTATCACGCACAAATTAAAATAAAATGAAGTGGCATGATAGGAAACCAAATCTTTACCATAGGAAGGACAGGGAGAATAAAAAAGATACAGCACAGAATACCTTCAAACTCTTGCTGCATTAGTTTTCAGCCGCCTTCCCGTTCCTACTGCCTAGCCCCTTACTGCTAAAAATTATTTAAACTAGTGATGCCCGCAAGTTATCTTAAGTGGTTTTCTTGTTTTGTGTACATATAATTCTCCCACCCCTAATAGATGTTGTACAGTTATAAAATGTGTGCCTGTGTTTGTCTATCAAAGGTTATTTCTATAAGAATTTCATTTGCATATGTCTGACCTTCAAGACTAAGAAACTGCCCTCTCTACTTCCTGAAAAAAATGAACTTTTCTAATATCCAGTGAACATCTGCTATTAAAACCTCCAGATTTTGCAGCAATTTACCAATTTATTTCCTATGTCACTCAATAGAAACAGATACTTACTTATTGTCTACTGTGTGCCACAAACTTTCCTAGATCTCCAGCTCTTAAAGACTATTATAAATATCTTGCCGGGCGTGGTGGCGCACACTTGTAATCCCAGCATTCGGGAGGCTGAGACAGGAGGATCACGGTTCATAGACAGCCTCAGCTACTTAGTGAGGCCCTTTGCAACTCAGTGAGGCCCTGTTTCAAAATAAAGAATGAAATATAGGGCTGGGGGTGCAGCTGGGAGTTAGAATGCCCCTGGGTTCCATCCCCAGTACTGAAAAATAAATAAATAAATAAATAAATAAATAAATAAGTAAACAAATAAATACATATTATTTAAACCAAATAAATGAACTAATAATAACTGATACAGCAGAGGCCCCTTCCTAAGGCAGCGCCACCACTGCCCTAGATTACCCAGGCCAGTGTGGGAGGCTTTGAAAGAATGTGGTGCAGGGGGCAAGGAACTGTGCTTCACAAAGCTACTATGTCAACAGTTAAAAAGTAATACTGTTTCAAATAATTTCTGTCAAAATCAGGGCCACCCAAAATTCCGTTCACAGGCTACATGAGCTACAGACTGCTTGCTATGAGGCTATGTGTAAAGATGAATGCAAAACAGAAAATAAGTATTTAGAAGCCTTTATAGCATGTGACAGAGCCATAAATACTATGTATGTTGACTCTGAAAAAATTATGGCTTGCTTTTTGTATGTTTTTTGTTTCACTTATCTATTCATTTTTCTTCATTTTCACTCATCTAGTTATTCAAAGCATTAAGAATTTTAAAAGCACAAAGTTTGAAAAGGGCTATTATTAAGTGGATCTAATTCTGACTATAACTTTCAAGTTGTTCATGCTTTTACGCTTTTTTTTTAGGTCTATCGTGTACCAGAGGCTTCGCCACGACTTCAGGAAGACCTTGCATTACTTAGGCTAACGACCCACTTTAATTAGTGTCCTGCTAATTAGCTGCGCTGGCTGAAACCTTACAAATCTCAAGGGACTGCACAGTGGCTGGCTCACGTTCTTTGGCACATATTACCCACAGCAGCAGCAACTAGATGGTAAAAGAATAGTACTCTTTAAAAAAAAAAATTTGAAGCCATTGCTCCCTACCATTCTTTGGTAGGGCCAGCCTTGCATATTTCTTAGAAATCTTTATTTAAAAACTCAAGTACATACAGAAATAAAAGTTGATTCACATATAAATTCAAATAAGAATAGGTCTTCATCATCTAAAAATTTATGTTCTAAAATGGAAAACTCAAGCCAGGCGTGGTGGCGCACGCTTGTAATCCCAGCATTCGGGAGGCTGAGACAGGAGAATGGCGGTTCGTGGACAGCCTCAGCTACTTAGTGAGGCCCTCTGCAACTTAGTGAGACCCAGTTTCAAAATAAAGAATAAAAAATAGAGCAGGGGGTGCGGCTCGGAGGTCAAACGCCCCCGGGTTCCATCCCCAAACCCACAATAAAAAAAAAGAAAGGAAAACTCTCAGTGAACACTTATTCTTGCTAAAAATAAGGGCTTTTTCCAGACTATAAAACTACAATGTTTACTATGCATATCTCATAAGATTTCATATTAAAGGCATGCCAACACAGAAATAAAGCCCTCAGCATCGTTCAGTATTAGATCATGTGCTTCTTGTTCTTTACTTTGCACATAGTTAACTCTAGCTAACAGTGTATTCTTTCCTGTCACTTTTATCTGTAGCTGCTTACTTAATAGATTTCAATGAATCAAGACACCAATATGATTCAAGTAAGTTATCAAAAATATCAAAAGATTTAGTAGGAATTATGATATTTAATGAAAGATAAAATAACTCAAAAGCTTCCAGAAAAAAAAAAATCTCTGAATTAAATTCTTGATAATATTAGGAAGTATGGCCTTAACACCAATGGCTCAGGATGGATTCCCTGGTTGACTCTGACCTTTCCGTTTCTTGTGGATCTACCAGACCCCGCAGAGTCCCACCGCTATGATACATACCTGAGATAAACAACTTAAAGGGGAAGAAAGTTCACTTTGGTGTGACGGGCCCCGCCCATCAGCCAGTAAGTCCGAGAGCTAAGATGGCGCTGAGCGGAAATCTTCCTCAGAGCACTTAGGTGGTAAACAGCTTTCAGGAAGTGACGACAAGAGCATGAGATACACGGGAACACCGCATGCCATAGGGCAACAGCCAATGGACTGGCTGTTGCCATGAGTTGTGCACGTGAACAGTCTGCTGATTGGCTGTTGGGCTCTATATAAGGGGAAGATTTCTGGGGGGAAGAGAGAGAGAAGAGAAGATTTACGGGAAGAAGATTTGCGGGAACTGTACAAGAACCTGGGGTAATAAAACTGCTTGAGGAAGATCGTGTAAGAGTCGTCACTGCGCGCGACAAGTGGTTGGCCCGTACGGGGACCTTCGCTTTGATCAGAACCTCGGCAGTCCAGGGCAGCCGGCTGGTAAGTACTCCTTGACTCCGAAAAGGGAGGAGGAGGCTCCGTTTACGGAGGGTTATTTTCCCCGATCAAAGGGGGCTCCATTAAGGAGGATATTTAGTAAATAAGGCTCGCGGATAAGCGAGGCTCGCGGAAAAGCGAGGAACAGCGCTGTATTTTCCCCGATCAAAGGGGGCTCCATTAAGGAGGATATTTTTTAGTGTAAGTAAGTTAGAGAATCGGGCTGGTCCTGATTCGACAAGATGGGAAATAGTCCATCTCACCCATTGCATAAAGCATTGAAAGCTTTGTTGAAAAGTAGAGGCCTAAAGCTTAGGGACAAGACAATACAAGATTTTCTCGAACAAATAGATAGGGTAGCGCCATGGTTTACAGTATCAGGGAATCTTTCTTTAGCAAGCTGGGATAAATTGGGAAGAGACGTAGAACGCGCCGAAGAACAAGGTATTGTCACAGGAGGGACTCGGCCGCTTTGTCGGCTGATTCGTGCCTGTTTGGAAGAAAGGCGCTTTAGAAAATTTGTGCAGGAGGGCCAGGCAGCTTTAGACGGTGTAAAAGAGGAACGTTCAACTTCCTCTAAAGTGGCCAGTGAGGAGGATTCAGAGTCAGAGGGGGAGGATGAATCTGAGGAGGAATTAGAGGCCATTTGTAAACAAGTGAAAGCTTTTGAACTGATTAAAGAGGAAATTTCGCCTCCTCCGTATAACCCTTCTGCGCCCAGAGCAGGAGAAGGTGTCTCTTTTAGTAGTCAGATGTGGAGAGATGCGGGAATTTTTTTAGCAAATCAAGCTTTCCCAGTTTTCCAGCTGCAGGAGGGGGGAAATCGTTATCATGAGCCTTTGGACTTTAAAATAGTTAAGCATCTCGCAGAGTCAGTTCGCACATATGGGTCGTCAGCTGCTTTCACTATAGCAATAATAGAGAGTTTACATCGCTATGCCATGACCCCAGGAGACTGGCAAAATTTGGTTAGGGCCACCTTAAATCCTGGCCAATATTTGGATTGGAAAGCTTATTATATAGAATATGCCACTGAACAAGCTGCACGTAATCGAGCAGCAGGAAATTCAGCCTGGGATATAGACATGCTGATGGGCCAAGGACGATTTGCTAATCAACAGCTTGGGTATCCACAACAGGTGTATGAACAAATCAACAGACTCGCTACCCAGGCCTGGAAGGCCCTCCCTAACAAAGGAGAGGTATCTGGTAACCTTACAAAGATTACTCAAGGATTGACTGAACCCTTTTCAGACTTCGTTGCCCGTCTAGTAGAGGCTGCGGGAAGAATTTTTGGGGATTCTGACGCGGCCATGCCGCTCATTAAACAATTGGTCTATGAGCAATGCACTAAAGAATGCAGACAGGCCATCACTCCTTACAAACATAAAGGCCTAGAGGTGTGGATGAAGGTGTGCAGGGAACTCGGAGGACCCTTAACCAATTCAGGACTTGCTGCAGCCATTATACAGGCCTCCGGACAACAAAGTAAGAATAGTACCAAAAATGGCAATTGTTTTTCCTGTGGAGCGACAGGACACTTAAAACGAGATTGTCCTAAGTGTAGGGCGTCCCAATCTTATCCTTCTCCTCCTGAGTATTGTCGTCGATGTAGAAAAGGAAGGCATCCTACTTTTGAGTGCCGTTCGGTTAAAGATATCGATGGCAACCCCTTGCCCTATACTGGAAAGCAATCATCAAATACTCAGACAAAAAACGGGAGGGCGGGCCCTCGTTCCCAGGGCCCACAAAAATATGGGAACCCTCAGGTGTATGGGGCCATGGAGACACAGCCACCTCAGTGGCCCAATTTACAGCCTCCGGAACAGTCCGGCGAGCCACTCCAGGTTCGGCAGGATTGGACCTCTGTGCCACCTCCAGGCTGGTATTAACGCCACAAATGGGGGTTCAAATTATTGAAACAGATTTTCAAGGTCCTCTGCCACCTAATTCTGTTGGCTTACTTTTTGGAAGGTCTTCCTCTACCATGAAAGGACTTGTAGTCCATCCGGGGGTTATAGATGAGGATTATACCGGTATTATCAAAGTGATGGTTTCAGCGCCCCGGGGTATCGTTGCCATTTCCCCTGGGGATAGAGTGGCACAGTTACTTTTGCTTCCCAGTCTACATGGTATGTTTCCTTCAGCAGAGGGACGACGCGGTATTGGTGGGTTCGGTTCTTCAGGAAATGAGTTAATATCTCTTGCCTTTGATATGGGAACTCGTCCCTTGATAACCTTGGACGTGGAAGGCAAGCAAATCCTAGGACTTTTAGATACTGGGGCAGATAAAAGTGTCATCGCCTGTAAAGATTGGTCATCTTCATGGCCCACTCAAAAGGCTACCGGAGAACTTAGAGGTTTGGGTTATGCTAAAACCCCTGACCTCAGTGCTAGGGCTTTACATTGGAAAGATCAGGAGGGACATAAGGGGCAGTTTGAACCCTATGTGCTGGAGCTGCCAGTTTCCCTCTGGGGAAGAGATTTATTAGTGGACATGGGATATTCCTTACAAAATACATCTTATTTCCCCCAAGCCCATAATATTCTCCTTCGCCAGGGCTACCACCCTTCCTACGGGCTGGGAAAACACCTCCAGGGACGTAAAAGCCCAATTCCTACTAAAGAAAAGAGTGGTCGCGAGGAACTGGGTTTTGTGCAGTAGCCACTGAGGAGGCAATTCCCATTACCTGGAAGACGGGAGATCCAGTATGGGTTCCTCAGTGGCCTCTCTCCCGTGAAAAGCTTGAAGTAACAAGGAAATTAGTACAAGAGCAATTACAGTTAGGCCATATCCGGCCATCCACCTCTCCTTGGAATACCCCGATTTTTGTGATAAAGAAAAAATCTGGAAAATGGAGGTTATTACACGACCTCCGAGCCATAAATAGCCAAATGCAGATTATGGGGCCAGTCCAACGAGGGCTTCCACTCCTCTCTGCTATTCCGAAGGAGTGGCCACTTATCAGCATAGATATAAAAGATTGTTTTTTCTCCATCCCTTTAAATCCTGCGGATACTCCTCGTTTTGCTTTTACTGTTCCCTCTATTAATCAAGAGGAAATTGACAGTAGATATGAATGGGTGGTCCTCCCACAAGGAATGGCCAATAGCCCTACCCTCTGTCAATTATATGTAAATAGTGCTCTTGAGCCCGTAAAAACCAAATTTCCAGAAATTCGGTGTATTCATTACATGGATGACATTTTGTTAACCACAAAAAATCCCTCCATACTTGAGGAGGCTTATTGTCACCTTGTAAAGATTTTGGAAACTCATCAATTATTCATCGCCTCAGAAAAGGTACAAAGAGGAGAAAATATACACTTTCTTGGCAACATTGTTCTCCCCCATGCAGTCCTGCCTCAAAAATTAATCATCCGCACTGATCAATTAAAAACCCTCAATGATTTCCAAAAACTGTTGGGAGACATTAATTGGGTTCGACCCTTTTTACAAATTCCTAACCATGCCTTGAAACCTTTATATAATCTGCTCGTAGGCAATCCTCAATTAGATTCTCCTCGCGTCCTTACCGATGAGGCCCGCCATGCGTTACAATTAGTAGAACAAGCACTTACGAAAGCGTCTCTCCGTCGAGTGACCCCTGGACAGCCATTATGGGCTTGTATCCTGGCCACTGAAAAACAGCCTACTAGTGTTCTTTGGCAACAAGGACCCCTTCTTTGGATTCACCCCAAAGTCTCCCCTCAAAAGGTAGTTGAATATTATCCCACCAGTGTAGCAAGCCTTGCCCTTAAAGCCATTCAGCAGTGCATCCAACATTTTGGCAGAACGCCCGATAAGTTGGTGGTACCGTACACTGCTCTGCAAGTACAAACGCTGGTAGCCACTATTGATGATTGGGCTATACTTATGTGCTCTTTCAGTGGTGAAATAGACAATCATCTTCCCAAAGATCCATTGTTACATTTTGTTCTGGAACATCCTCTCATTTTCCCATTGGTCACTAAAAACAAACCTGTAGCTAATGCAATTAACATTTTTACTGATGGATCCAAAACTGGTGTGGGGGCCTACCTAATAGAGGGAAGCGATCCTGTTATCATCCAATATTCACATACCTCTCCACAACTGGTTGAATTAAATATTGTTTTAGAAATTTTTAAGAGAGTTTCTTCTCCTTTCAATTTATTATCAGATTCACAATATGTGGTTAATCTGGTTAGATCGCTTGAATGCGCGGGTCAACTCTCTTTACATACTCCTATTCATTCTATGGCTAGCCAAATCCAGATTTATATACATTTAAGAAAGACACCATTCTTTATCCAGCACGTTAGGGCACATACTGGATTACCTGGCCCTATTACATATGGAAATGATCTAGTAGATAAACTCACCAAGATACATATGATTTTTTCTCTTACTCAAATGCAACAGGCACAGGCATTTCACCGTCAATATCATGTAAATTCTAAAACATTACAACAGCGATTTAAAATCCCTCGACATCAGGCTCGGGAAATTGTAAAAACCTGTAATGCCTGTGCCCCTTTTTTACACCCCCCACATGTGGGCATTTGCCCACGAGGCTTGCTCCCTCTACATCTCTGGCAAATGGATGTAACTCACATATCTGAATTTGGAAAATTGAAATATATCCATGTTTCCATAGATACTGTCTCTGGAATTATTCATGCATCTGCTCATGCCGGGGAAAAGGCACATGACGTCGTCAATCATTGCCTTGAGGCCTGGGCAGCATGGAATATGCCTAAAGAAATAAAAACTGATAATGGCCCGGCTTATACTTCCCAAAAATTCACATCCTTTTGTTCACAGATGGGAATAACTCTAAAGCATGGCCTTCCGTACAACCCTCAGGGACAGGGTATTGTGGAACGCGCCCATCGTACTCTTAAAGAATGCTTGATAAAACAAAAAGAGGGAATTGGAACCAATATGAAACCGAAGCAGCGCCTATCCTTAGCCCTTTTTACTTTGAATTTTTTGCAATTAGATGTCAATGGCAAGACTGCTGCCGATCGTCATTTTGCCCCCTCGGGTACGAGCCAGGGTTTCGTGCGTTGGAAGGATGCCCTCACAGGGCAATGGAGGGGACCTGACCCAGTGCTCACATGGGCCAGAGGCTCTGTTTGTGTGTTTCCACAGAACGGCGCCGATCCTGTCTGGGTTCCAGAGCGGCTGACTCGTCTGGTGAAACAAAAGGATGATGAGCCATCGACTGATTCTTTTGGGGACCATGATACTGTGGAATTCCAAGGATAGGAAGTGATCCACAATGGGGGCTTTTGACTGCTTTTTCTTTTCTATTGCCTTTGAGTCATTCTGCTCAAGTTTTTCCCCGCTTATTTTTCCCTTAAAATTGGCACAGGAGCAAATTCTACTTTTGCAGGTTATAATTTTACTTATTAGAGCCTGACCATGGCCTTTCATTCTAACCTATTTGATCTGTGGCTTCTTTGTGGGATAAATGGCAGTTGCACGGATTTAGCTCCCCTTGTCATGATTAATGATAATGCGTTTATTGCCGCTAATCTTTCTTGCGAGCTTTCTGCATATCCTACAGATAACCGGTCATCGAAATTTGACAATTTGACAAGACGGTTGCGGTTGGAGATCATCAAAACCAATACTACTCAAGTTGACCCGGTGATGGCCCGCACCTTGATGTCCTGGATCCAACAAGCAGCTCGTCATTTAAAAGAGTGGGCTGGACTGGGTGCTCTTGGTCTTTGTCTGGTCTTACTGTGTATCTTATGTCTCTACTGTCTTAGAAAACTAATCCGTCAGCGCGCTACAGATCAAGTGCTCATAGCTCAGGCATTTGCAGCCATGGAGTTGGGACAATCCCCTCAAATATGGCTTGCGGCGATGGGAAAGTCTTAATGACAGGATGCCAGCTAGGACTGCACTCGGGACCCCGGGAGGGTGCATCCCGAGGAGGGCATGCTCAACTGCATACGGGTTGCCACTGATTCTTGTCCCGTCCCTGGCAAAAGGTGGTGGGCCTAGAAGCCCCTTCCAAACATACAGGGGTTGAGTCCTCTGTCCTCTCCTGTCTGAAAAAACAAAAAAGGGGGAACTGTGACGGGCCCCGCCCATCAGCCAGTAAGTCCGAGAGCTAAGATGGCGCTGAGCGGAAATCTTCCTCAGAGCACTTAGGTGGTAAACAGCTTTCAGGAAGTGACGACAAGAGCATGAGATACACGGGAACACCGCATGCCATAGGGCAACAGCCAATGGACTGGCTGTTGCCATGAGTTGTGCACGTGAACAGTCTGCTGATTGGCTGTTGGGCTCTATATAAGGGGAAGATTTCTGGGGGGAAGAGAGAGAGAAGAGAAGATTTACGGGAAGAAGATTTGCGGGAACTGTACAAGAACCTGGGGTAATAAAACTGCTTGAGGAAGATCGTGTAAGAGTCGTCACTGCGCGCGACACTTTGGCTCTGTTTCAAATGTTCCATCTCCTCCCCTTGGCCACATTGCTGTGGGCCTGCAGCAGCAGTTTATCATGGTGGGAGCACGTAGCAGAGGAGGCTGCTAACCTTTGTAGCCACAAAGCAAAGAGAGAAACAAGCAGGGGCCAGGGTCCCAATATCCCCTTCTAGGGTACACCCCCAATGACCTAACTCCCTCCAAACAGGCCCCGCCTCCTAAGGGCTCCACCATCTCCCATGGTGTCACAGGCGGGGGGCAAGCCTTCAGCACATGAGCCTTTGAAGCATATTACCCAAACCACAGCATGATTTGGTTATTATATTCTCACATAACAATCACTTCTTATTAAAAATATCTGTGGAATATATGCCAGGGAACATAAAAACTCTAATTATGACTACTTCTAGAAGCCCTTTATTTATGCCATATTGATGTAACCATACAACAGTGGTTTGGAGAATATTACCAACCCTTTGCATGCAGTAACTCATGGCTGATAATGATACAGCTGTTATCTGTGCAATCACTTCAGATTTTACAAAGAAACCATAAATCAACATTTGAAGCAGGTCATGGTAATTTTTATGGTTACCTCTCTTTTTCCTAGATGCTTCTAACTACCACAGAGGTTTCAATTTTATAAATGATGCCAGTGAATGTGGCCCTGTACTAATATCAATGGTCCCATCTGAGAAATAACACTGGATAGGCTTTTTAGGGTGTTAAAATTGAAAAAACAGACACCTTTATTAATTCCTATAGGCCATCACCCTAGAAAAATACAATTTAGCTCACAGGTAGGCTAATATACAGATATTTTCCAACACTAAAGAGTATTATTTACCTTCTAAACAATAATACTCTCTCCATAAATGTTTGTTAGATTAAACACAGAATAAGAACATGAGTTGAAGGATTTTGTTATTTGTAGGTTTTATTTGAACACGTTTTTAACAAGAAATATTTTAAGTAACCTGTGAAATGAAATTACTTTAGTAGTAGACTTGATGATGTAATTAATATTGGACTAAAAATAAAACTGTAATCATTCATTTTCTGCCATGACCAAGAAACTGATACGGAACTTACCTCCTGCTGTGAACAGCTAGAAAACCAAACAAAATATAAAAGACAAACTTTTTTCAGATAGCAGACAATGAAGAGCATGGGACTGCGATTCCTAGGAAAAGGAAAACACACTAATAAAGCCTATGACAATTCCAGATTTTAAACTGGAGACGTTTTCTGAATATTGGCACAGGGAGAGGAAACACAAATAGAACACAATGGTCTCACTGAATATGAGGACACAGAAATGGGAGTTCAGGGAGAGTAGGTTGGTGGAATTTTCAGGATAGAGTACAAAATAAAAGCAAGTTACACAGGGGGGAAAAAATCCTGAAATCTAGCCAGGAATGGTGGTTTAAGCCTGTACTCCCAGTGCTTGGGAGGCTCAGAAGAGTCCAGGTTCAAGGACAGCCTCAGCAATATAGCAAGACTCTTAGCAACTCAGATAAACCATGTTTCATAACCAAAAACAAAAAGGGCTGACAGTATAGCTCTGAGGTAAAATGCCCCTGGGTTTAGTCCCCAGTATCGAAAAAAAAAAAAAATCCCGAAATCTGATTAAACTGTAGTATTCAATTTTATGACTGTAGGGAAAGAAAAGCCAGAGAGCCATGAATTTAAAATGTCCCATCATTTATTCAGGACTGGAAGACACTGGAGATGCTTCAAGTCCACGGGAAGAGCCCTTGTTGAATAGTCAGAGCATTCTGTAGGTACTCTCCTGAGAGGTCACTTGTTGGTAACAGAACTAAATCAGGCCTATAGAAAAAGCCACGTTAGATCTATCCTCACCCAGCTTTAAATCAAGCCTCAACACTAACAAGCTAATTCTTAAGAAACTTAAACTCAATCATAATTAAAGACAGATACCAAAAACCAAACCACCATCACTGTAACATTAGCAATGGCCACCGTCCAATCAAAAATTACTACCCACATAAAGAAGCAGAAAAATGTGGACCACAACCAGAAGGAAAACCAGTGAGTAGTACAGCAACAGAAAGGACAGACGTGATGGAACTGGCAAAGGATAAAACAGCTGCTCAAAGATTTAAAGGAAGGCATGCTAACAAGGAGGGAAATGGAAGATTTTTTTTTAAATGACCAAGTGAAATTTCTAGGACTGAAAAATATAGTTTCTTTAATGAAAATTTTACTTCATATTCAGAACAGAAGATTACATCCTGCAAAAGAAAATGCCAGTGAACATGGAGATATAACAACTCAAAATATGCCAATCCAAACCCAGAGAAAGGCAAAAGAGCACCACCCCACAGTGGCTGTGGGAGGCTTGCAGGCAACCGCTGAGGACAGGGGAGGAAGAAAGGAGGCCCAAGAGGAGCTGCAGGGCAAAGTCTCATGTTTTTTTTTTGTTTTTTTTTGTTTTTTGTTTTTTGTTTTTGGTGGTACTGGGGTTCCTGGAAGCCCTTCTACCTCCGGGCTACACTCCCAGACCTATTTTTACATTTTTATTTGGAAACAGGGTCTCCTAAGCCAGCGCACGCGGCTGGCTTCGAACCTGCGCGATCCTCCTGTCTCTGCCTCCCAAGCGCGGGGATGACAAGCGTGCGCCACCACGCCCGGCCTAAGTCTCATGTTTTTTTATTTGATCTAAAAATTCATAACTGTAACAAATCACAAAGTAGGATAAAGCTAAGGACACCATTGCAATGCATATAATAAGCAAACTGATGAAAACTAGTTTGAAGTAAACATAATAAAACAGCCAGAGGAGAGCAACATTACACGCTGAGGAGCAAGTGCTAGAACGGCTGCTGGTTATTCCTCAAGAGGGATCGAGTCTCAGGGCACGGGAGACACTAGTGTGCAGGAAGAGAGGGGGCGAATCCCGACGCTTAGCACAAACTACCCTAAAAAACAAAGGCTAAAACAGGGCCTTTTAAAGAGCTGAATGAATTTTCTACCAGCAGACATTCTCGAACCTAAAGGAAGCAGAAGGAAATAATAGTAGTAGTAGTAGTGAAGAGTAGAAATCAGTGGGATTGGAAAGAGTAAAACAAGAGAAAAATCAGCAAAACCAGAAGCTGGCTCTTTGAATGGATCAGCAAAATTGACAAATCTTTATTCTGGATAATGAGAAGGGAGGAGAGAAAAAGAGGGGGAGAGGGAGAGAGAAACTAAACTGCTAATATTAGAAAAAAGAAAATGACGAAAAAAGAATCATCACTATTGATTCATATAGCCATGACAAGGAAAACAGATAAATGTTACAAACAGTTCTGTGCCTACAAATTTGATAAATGGAAAATTCCCTTGTACCAAAATTCACACAAAAAGAAAATAAATAATCTTAGCAGCCCTATATTAATTAAAAGCACTGAACAAATCAATAATTTTCTCAAAGACAAAGTGCTGGATATATTTCAATGGTGAAGTCTACAAAATATTTAAGAAACAAGTAATATCAATTCTCTATAACCGTTTATATAAAACAGAAGTAGAGCATTCTATGAAGCCAACATTACCTTAATATAAAAACCAGATAGGCATTATAAGAAAGCAAAACTAAAGAAACCACTGCTCATAAAGCTAATGGTATACAAGAAAAAAATAGCAATATCAAACACAAAATATCATTTTAAAAATTACATATATATACCACAACCAAGCAAGACTCCAGGTATTCAAGGCTTGTTCAACAGTTAAAAACCAATAAATAAGCTGGGTGTGCTGGTATGCACTTGTAATCCCAGTACTTTGGAGGCTGAGACAGGAGGATTGCAGGTTCTTGGCCAGCCTCAGCTACTTTGAGGCCCTCAGCAATTTAGTGAGACTCTGTTTCAAAATAAAGAAAAAAAAATAGGGCTGAGGTGTATCTTATAGGAAGAATGCCCCTGGGTTCCATCGCCAGTACTGTAAAAATAAATAAGTAAATAAATAAATAAAGTCCATCACATGAACAGGATGAAGAAAAAGCATATAATAGTATCTTAAGACAAAAAGCTGAAAAAGGTGTCCAACATCCAAAACTTTAAAACAAAAAACCTCTACATAAATTTCCTCAACTTCATAAAGAACATCTATAAAAATAACATATAGCATCACACACTTAAGAGTAGGACACTTTCTCCCTGCAATGGGCAATAAGACAAGTATGCCTGTACTCTCTCACTGTTTCTATTCAGCATCCTGCCAGGAGTCCTTACCACAGCAATCAAAACGGCTATGGCTTGGATATGGTTTGACTTTGCCCCTCAAGGTTTCCTGTGTTGAAATTAACTCCCACTGTAAGGGATAACATGAACTAAAATGTAATACAATGATGATGTTCACAGGTAAGGCCTTTGGGAAGCTATTAAAATAAGGTCATTAGCATGTAATCCCCATTTTTGAATACTGGTGACTTTATAAGAGGAAAGTACTGTAATTCTTGTACTTGAGAAGCTGAGACAGTAAGATAATAGGTTTGTAGCCAGTCTCAGAAACTTAGTGAGGCCCTAAGCAACTCAGAAATACCTCATTTAAAAACAAAAACAAAAAATAGAGCTAGGGATGGAGCTGGAGTTAGAATGCCTCAGTACCAAAATATACAGTAATAGATGCTGCATACCCATATTCATAGCAGCACAATTCACAACACCCAAACTATGGAACCAACATAGGTGTCCATCAACAGATGAGTGGATTACAAATTATGGGAAATACACACAATGGAATTCTACTTAGCAATAAAGAAGAACAAAATTAGATAATTTACAAGAAGATGGAAAGACCTGGAGAACATTATGTTAAGAGCGATGAGCCAAGCACAGAAATTAAGGGTCATTCGTTTACTCTAATCCACGAGCTAGGGTGTATTTGAAATGCCAGAGGGACTCTGAATAATGGAGAAGATCCTCTGTGGAGCCCGGAAGGGTAGGGAATTGTGACGGGCCCCGCCCATCAGCCAGTAAGTCCGAGAGCTAAGATGGCGCTGAGCGGAAATCTTCCCCAGAGCACTTAGGTGGTAAACAGCTTTCAGGAAGTGACGACAAGAGCATGAGATACACGGGAACACCGCATGCCATAGGGCAACAGCCAATGGACTGGCTGTTGCCATGAGTTGTGCACGTGAACAGTCTGCTGATTGGCTGTTGGGCTCTATATAAGGGGAAGATTTCTGGGGGGAAGAAGGAGGAGAGAAGAGAAGATTTACGGGAAGAAGATTTGCGGGAACTGTACAAGAACCTGGGGTAATAAAACTGCTTGAGGAAGATCGTGTAAGAGTCGTCACTGCGCGCGACAAGTGGTGGCCCGTACGGGGACCTTCGCTTTGATCAGAACCTCGGCAGTCCAGGGCAGCCGGCTGGTAAGTACTCCTTGACTCCGAAAAGGGAGGAGGAGGCTCCGTTTACGGAGGGTTATTTTCCCCGATCAAAGGGGGCTCCATTAAGGAGGATATTTAGTAAATAAGGCTCGCGGATAAGCGAGGCTCGCGGAAAAGCGAGGAACAGCGCTGTATTTTCCCCGATCAAAGGGGGCTCCATTAAGGAGGATATTTTTTAGTGTAAGTAAGTTAGAGAATCGGGCTGGTCCTGATTCGACAAGATGGGAAATAGTCCATCTCACCCATTGCATAAAGCATTGAAAGCTTTGTTGAAAAGTAGAGGCCTAAAGCTTAGGGACAAGACAATACAAGATTTTCTCGAACAAATAGATAGGGTAGCGCCATGGTTTACAGTATCAGGGAATCTTTCTTTAGCAAGCTGGGATAAATTGGGAAGAGACGTAGAACGCGCCGAAGAACAAGGTATTGTCACAGGAGGGACTCGGCCGCTTTGTCGGCTGATTCGTGCCTGTTTGGAAGAAAGGCGCTTTAGAAAATTTGTGCAGGAGGGCCAGGCAGCTTTAGACGGTGTAAAAGAGGAACGTTCAACTTCCTCTAAAGTGGCCAGTGAGGAGGATTCAGAGTCAGAGGGGGAGGATGAATCTGAGGAGGAATTAGAGGCCATTTGTAAACAAGTGAAAGCTTTTGAACTGATTAAAGAGGAAATTTCGCCTCCTCCGTATAACCCTTCTGCGCCCAGAGCAGGAGAAGGTGTCTCTTTTAGTAGTCAGATGTGGAGAGATGCGGGAATTTTTTTAGCAAATCAAGCTTTCCCAGTTTTCCAGCTGCAGGAGGGGGGAAATCGTTATCATGAGCCTTTGGACTTTAAAATAGTTAAGCATCTCGCAGAGTCAGTTCGCACATATGGGTCGTCAGCTGCTTTCACTATAGCAATAATAGAGAGTTTACATCGCTATGCCATGACCCCAGGAGACTGGCAAAATTTGGTTAGGGCCACCTTAAATCCTGGCCAATATTTGGATTGGAAAGCTTATTATATAGAATATGCCACTGAACAAGCTGCACGTAATCGAGCAGCAGGAAATTCAGCCTGGGATATAGACATGCTGATGGGCCAAGGACGATTTGCTAATCAACAGCTTGGGTATCCACAACAGGTGTATGAACAAATCAACAGACTCGCTACCCAGGCCTGGAAGGCCCTCCCTAACAAAGGAGAGGTATCTGGTAACCTTACAAAGATTACTCAAGGATTGACTGAACCCTTTTCAGACTTCGTTGCCCGTCTAGTAGAGGCTGCGGGAAGAATTTTTGGGGATTCTGACGCGGCCATGCCGCTCATTAAACAATTGGTCTATGAGCAATGCACTAAAGAATGCAGACAGGCCATCACTCCTTACAAACATAAAGGCCTAGAGGTGTGGATGAAGGTGTGCAGGGAACTCGGAGGACCCTTAACCAATTCAGGACTTGCTGCAGCCATTATACAGGCCTCCGGACAACAAAGTAAGAATAGTACCAAAAATGGCAATTGTTTTTCCTGTGGAGCGACAGGACACTTAAAACGAGATTGTCCTAAGTGTAGGGCGTCCCAATCTTATCCTTCTCCTCCTGAGTATTGTCGTCGATGTAGAAAAGGAAGGCATCCTACTTTTGAGTGCCGTTCGGTTAAAGATATCGATGGCAACCCCTTGCCCTATACTGGAAAGCAATCATCAAATACTCAGACAAAAAACGGGAGGGCGGGCCCTCGTTCCCAGGGCCCACAAAAATATGGGAACCCTCAGGTGTATGGGGTCATGGAGACACAGCCACCTCAGTGGCCCAATTTACAGCCTCCGGAACAGTCCGGCGAGCCACTCCAGGTTCGGCAGGATTGGACCTCTGTGCCACCTCCAGGCTGGTATTAACGCCACAAATGGGGGTTCAAATTATTGAAACAGATTTTCAAGGTCCTCTGCCACCTAATTCTGTTGGCTTACTTTTTGGAAGGTCTTCCTCTACCATGAAAGGACTTGTAGTCCATCCGGGGGTTATAGATGAGGATTATACCGGTATTATCAAAGTGATGGTTTCAGCGCCCCGGGGTATCGTTGCCATTTCCCCTGGGGATAGAGTGGCACAGTTACTTTTGCTTCCCAGTCTACATGGTATGTTTCCTTCAGCAGAGGGACGACGCGGTATTGGTGGGTTCGGTTCTTCAGGAAATGAGTTAATATCTCTTGCCTTTGATATGGGAACTCGTCCCTTGATAACCTTGGACGTGGAAGGCAAGCAAATCCTAGGACTTTTAGATACTGGGGCAGATAAAAGTGTCATCGCCTGTAAAGATTGGTCATCTTCATGGCCCACTCAAAAGGCTACCGGAGAACTTAGAGGTTTGGGTTATGCTAAAACCCCTGACCTCAGTGCTAGGGCTTTACATTGGAAAGATCAGGAGGGACATAAGGGGCAGTTTGAACCCTATGTGCTGGAGCTGCCAGTTTCCCTCTGGGGAAGAGATTTGTTGGTGGACATGGGATATTCCTTACAAAATACATCTTATTTCCCCCAAGCCCATAATATTCTCCTTCGCCAGGGCTACCACCCTTCCTACGGGCTGGGAAAACACCTCCAGGGACGTAAAAGCCCAATTCCTACTAAAGAAAAGAGTGGTCGCGAGGAACTGGGTTTTGTGCAGTAGCCACTGAGGAGGCAATTCCCATTACCTGGAAGACGGGAGATCCAGTATGGGTTCCTCAGTGGCCTCTCTCCCGTGAAAAGCTTGAAGTAACAAGGAAATTAGTACAAGAGCAATTACAGTTAGGCCATATCCGGCCATCCACCTCTCCTTGGAATACCCCGATTTTTGTGATAAAGAAAAAATCTGGAAAATGGAGGTTATTACACGACCTCCGAGCCATAAATAGCCAAATGCAGATTATGGGGCCAGTCCAACGAGGGCTTCCACTCCTCTCTGCTATTCCGAAGGAGTGGCCACTTATCAGCATAGATATAAAAGATTGTTTTTTCTCCATCCCTTTAAATCCTGCGGATACTCCTCGTTTTGCTTTTACTGTTCCCTCTATTAATCAAGAGGAAATTGACAGTAGATATGAATGGGTGGTCCTCCCACAAGGAATGGCCAATAGCCCTACCCTCTGTCAATTATATGTAAATAGTGCTCTTGAGCCCGTAAAAACCAAATTTCCAGAAATTCGGTGTATTCATTACATGGATGACATTTTGTTAACCACAAAAAATCCCTCCATACTTGAGGAGGCTTATTGTCACCTTGTAAAGATTTTGGAAACTCATCAATTATTCATCGCCTCAGAAAAGGTACAAAGAGGAGAAAATATACACTTTCTTGGCAACATTGTTCTCCCCCATGCAGTCCTGCCTCAAAAATTAATCATCCGCACTGATCAATTAAAAACCCTCAATGATTTCCAAAAACTGTTGGGAGACATTAATTGGGTTCGACCCTTTTTACAAATTCCTAACCATGCCTTGAAACCTTTATATAATCTGCTCGTAGGCAATCCTCAATTAGATTCTCCTCGCGTCCTTACCGATGAGGCCCGCCATGCGTTACAATTAGTAGAACAAGCACTTACGAAAGCGTCTCTCCGTCGAGTGACCCCTGGACAGCCATTATGGGCTTGTATCCTGGCCACTGAAAAACAGCCTACTAGTGTTCTTTGGCAACAAGGACCCCTTCTTTGGATTCACCCCAAAGTCTCCCCTCAAAAGGTAGTTGAATATTATCCCACCAGTGTAGCAAGCCTTGCCCTTAAAGCCATTCAGCAGTGCATCCAACATTTTGGCAGAACGCCCGATAAGTTGGTGGTACCGTACACTGCTCTGCAAGTACAAACGCTGGTAGCCACTATTGATGATTGGGCTATACTTATGTGCTCTTTCAGTGGTGAAATAGACAATCATCTTCCCAAAGATCCATTGTTACATTTTGTTCTGGAACATCCTCTCATTTTCCCATTGGTCACTAAAAACAAACCTGTAGCTAATGCAATTAACATTTTTACTGATGGATCCAAAACTGGTGTGGGGGCCTACCTAATAGAGGGAAGCGATCCTGTTATCATCCAATATTCACATACCTCTCCACAACTGGTTGAATTAAATATTGTTTTAGAAATTTTTAAGAGAGTTTCTTCTCCTTTCAATTTATTATCAGATTCACAATATGTGGTTAATCTGGTTAGATCGCTTGAATGCGCGGGTCAACTCTCTTTACATACTCCTATTCATTCTATGGCTAGCCAAATCCAGATTTATATACATTTAAGAAAGACACCATTCTTTATCCAGCACGTTAGGGCACATACTGGATTACCTGGCCCTATTACATATGGAAATGATCTAGTAGATAAACTCACCAAGATACATATGATTTTTTCTCTTACTCAAATGCAACAGGCACAGGCATTTCACCGTCAATATCATGTAAATTCTAAAACATTACAACAGCGATTTAAAATCCCTCGACATCAGGCTCGGGAAATTGTAAAAACCTGTAATGCCTGTGCCCCTTTTTTACACCCCCCACATGTGGGCATTTGCCCACGAGGCTTGCTCCCTCTACATCTCTGGCAAATGGATGTAACTCACATATCTGAATTTGGAAAATTGAAATATATCCATGTTTCCATAGATACTGTCTCTGGAATTATTCATGCATCTACTCATGCCGGGGAAAAGGCACATGACGTCGTCAATCATTGCCTTGAGGCCTGGGCAGCATGGAATATGCCTAAAGAAATAAAAACTGATAATGGCCCGGCTTATACTTCCCAAAAATTCACATCCTTTTGTTCACAGATGGGAATAACTCTAAAGCATGGCCTTCCGTACAACCCTCAGGGACAGGGTATTGTGGAACGCGCCCATCGTACTCTTAAAGAATGCTTGATAAAACAAAAAGAGGGAATTGGAACCAATATGAAACCGAAGCAGCGCCTATCCTTAGCCCTTTTTACTTTGAATTTTTTGCAATTAGATGTCAATGGCAAGACTGCTGCCGATCGTCATTTTGCCCCCTCGGGTACGAGCCAGGGTTTCGTGCGTTGGAAGGATGCCCTCACAGGGCAATGGAGGGGACCTGACCCAGTGCTCACATGGGCCAGAGGCTCTGTTTGTGTGTTTCCACAGAACGGCGCCGATCCTGTCTGGGTTCCAGAGCGGCTGACTCGTCTGGTGAAACAAAAGGATGATGAGCCATCGACTGATTCTTTTGGGGACCATGATACTGTGGAATTCCAAGGATAGGAAGTGATCCACAATGGGGGCTTTTGACTGCTTTTTCTTTTCTATTGCCTTTGAGTCATTCTGCTCAAGTTCTTCCCCGCTTAATCCTTTTACCTTTTCCCCTTAAAATTGGCACAGGAGCAAATTCTACTTTTGCAGGTTATAATTTTACTTATTAGAGCCTGACCATGGCCTTTCATTCTAACCTATTTGATCTGTGGCTTCTTTGTGGGATAAATGGCAGTTGCACGGATTTAGCTCCCCTTGTCATGATTAATGATAATGCGTTTATTGCCGCTAATCTTTCTTGCGAGCTTTCTGCATATCCTACAGATAACCGGTCATCGAAATTTGACAATTTGACAAGACGGTTGCGGTTGGAGATCATCAAAACCAATACTACTCAAGTTGACCCGGTGATGGCCCGCACCTTGATGTCCTGGATCCAACAAGCAGCTCGTCATTTAAAAGAGTGGGCTGGACTGGGTGCTCTTGGTCTTTGTCTGGTCTTACTGTGTATCTTATGTCTCTACTGTCTTAGAAAACTAATCCGTCAGCGCGCTACAGATCAAGTGCTCATAGCTCAGGCATTTGCAGCCATGGAGTTGGGACAATCCCCTCAAATATGGCTTGCGGCGATGGGAAAGTCTTAATGACAGGATGCCAGCTAGGACTGCACTCGGGACCCCGGGAGGGTGCATCCCGAGGAGGGCATGCTCAACTGCATACGGGTTGCCACTGATTCTTGTCCCGTCCCTGGCAAAAGGTGGTGGGCCTAGAAGCCCCTTCCAAACATACAGGGGTTGAGTCCTCTGTCCTCTCCTGTCTGAAAAAACAAAAAAGGGGGAACTGTGACGGGCCCCGCCCATCAGCCAGTAAGTCCGAGAGCTAAGATGGCGCTGAGCGGAAATCTTCCCCAGAGCACTTAGGTGGTAAACAGCTTTCAGGAAGTGACGACAAGAGCATGAGATACACGGGAACACCGCATGCCATAGGGCAACAGCCAATGGACTGGCTGTTGCCATGAGTTGTGCACGTGAACAGTCTGCTGATTGGCTGTTGGGCTCTATATAAGGGGAAGATTTCTGGGGGGAAGAAGGAGGAGAGAAGAGAAGATTTACGGGAAGAAGATTTGCGGGAACTGTACAAGAACCTGGGGTAATAAAACTGCTTGAGGAAGATCGTGTAAGAGTCGTCACTGCGCGCGACAGGGAATGAGGAAGATTGAGGTCTATTAATGGAAATATTACCATCGACTATGTGCATACATTTGAATATACTACCATTGTCCATCGGGGTACTTGGTATTGGGAAGAAGGGAAATGGGGAGGCGGGAGAACCAAGTACTGTGTGCATGTATGTCATTGTCAACATGATTACATTATGACGTGAGACTGTAATGTACAAATAAAGACAAAAAAAGAAAAAAGAGAAGGAGGAAGGAAGGAGGAGACCAGAGCACATTGCTCATCTCTGGCCACAAGACGCCGTACATCATCTCGGAACTCTGCCAGAAAAAGGACCATCACCAGCTGGAACCTCCTGATCGTGCACATCCAGAGCTGAGCCCAAGCAAACCTCTCCTCATTACAACATACCCAGTCTTTGGTGAAAACAAACTAATCCAGACATGAAAAAGAAATAAACGTCATCTAGATTGGAAAGGAGTTAATCCACTTTTTTTGCCAATGACATGACTGTGGAGAAAAAACAAAGAATTTACAAAAAGTCTCCTGGAACTAATAAGTAGTTATACAAGGTCACAGGATACAAAGTGAACAAACAAGTCTAATGCTTTCCTTTATGCCAGCAACAAAAAAATTAGACTAAAAATTTAGATTAGCACGCTTGTAATCCCCACGCTTGGGAGGTGGAGACAGGAGGATTGCGCAGGTTCGAAGCCAGCCTCGCTGGCTTGAGAGACCAGGCCTCAAATAAAAATATAAAATAGGTCTGGGAGTGGAGCCTGGAGGTAGAAGGGTTCCATCCCCAGCACCACCAAAAAAAAATTTTTTTTAGATTAAAAAAATTAAAATAGCACCCTTCCCCCAGAAAAACAACAAGTATAAATCTAACAAATGTGCGTAATCAATATGTAAATTCTGGAAAATATTGAAAGAAATAAAAGATCTAGGGAAGTCAAGAGATACTCCATGCTCACTCAGTGGAAGCCTCAATAAAAGATGTCGATTCTGCCCAACTTGTTCTATCTATTCAATGCCATCCCAAAAAAAATTTCCATCAAGAAACTTTGTGGATACTGATATGTTGTTTCTAAGATTTATATGGCAAAGGGAAAGGCCTAGAATAATAAAAACAATATTGAAATAGGACAAAGTCAAAGGATCACACCACCAGGTCCTAATACATACTACAAAGCTACTATTTGGGGCTAAGGCAAAAAGGCAATTCAATGGAAAAAAGTCTCTCAACAAATGCTGCTGAAACACTCCATATGCAGAACAATGACCCTAGACAGAGACCTAACACACTTCACAAAAACTAAATAAAAATGGGGCATAGATCTAAGTGTAAAATACAAAATGATATATACAACTTCCAGAGAAACTGGCAAAATTGTATTACCTGGAGTTTGATGAATTTTAGTTATGACTGCAAAAGCACAATCCATGTAAAAATTTTTAAGTAGGACTTTAGTAAAATTTAAACTACTTTGCAAAACATTATTACTTTTCTTAAATTTTTTATTGGTGTACTGAAGGCATACATCTTAATGGGGAACAAGATGTTAGAGGCATACATGTATATCACTCATTCAGGTCTTCCCCACTTCCCATCCATTCCTTCTTCCTTCCTCCTCATTATTGGCTTACTGAAACAAATTTCTCCTCCCCCTCCCCCTCCTCCTCCTCCTCCTTCTTCTTCTTTTGTAATACTGAGAATGGAACCCATGGGCATTCTACCTCTGAGCTATACCCCCAGCCCTATTTTTTATTCATTATTTTGAAACAGAGTCTCACTGAGCTGCAAAGGGCCTCACTAAGTAGCTGAGGATGTCCGCCAACTGTGATCCTCCTGTCTCAGCCTCCCAAATACTGGGATTACAAGCGTGCACCACCACCCCTGGCTTTACTGAAACATATTTCTAAGAAAATGAAAAGATAAGCTGTAAACTGAAGGCAATATTCACAAAACACGTAACTGAAAAAGGGCTTACATCCAGAAAATACAAAGAACCTTTAAAGCTCAACAGTACAAAAAATGGATAACCCATTTTTTAAAATGGGCAAAAGATAGCCAGATGTAGTGGCACACGTCTGTAATCCCAGTATGTGGAGGGCTGAGAAAAAAGGCTCTCAAGTTCAAGGGTAGCCTCAGCAACTGTAGCAAGTCTTTCAGCAACCTAGCAAGACCCTGTTTCAAAACAACAAAATAAATAAATAAATAAATAAATAAATAAATAAGGCTGGGAATGTAGCAAAGAGGTAGAATGCCCCTAGGTTCAATCCCCAATAACACACACACACACACACACACACACACACACACACACACACACAGAGTCAAGATATCTGAACAAATATATTACCAAAGGAAAATATAGATAGCACATATGTATACCAAAAGATGATCACTATCATCTGTCATTAGGCACATGCAAAATCAGATAAGATTTGCTATTTTAATATTTTATACCTATTATAATGACTAAAATCCAAGTATCTGATAATATCCACTGCTAGTGACAATAAAGGGAGCAGGAACCCTCACTCAGTGCTGGTAAGAATGTAATATGATACACTGTGGAATCTAGCTTGGCAGATTCTCATAAGCCTAAACATGGATTTGCCATATAATCAGACAACTGTGCTCCTAGCTGTTGGTACAACTGTCTGAAAACATAGATGCACACAAATATCCACATAAATGTTCCTTGAAGCATTATTAATAATAGTCACCAAAAGCTAGAAAGCAACCAATATAAATGATGATGATAAAAAATTGGGTGTGGGGTATATAAGAACTCTGTACTATATCTTGGTAATTTTTCTATAAATCTAAAACTATTCTATTATTAAAAGTTTATTTTAAAATCATAGGGGCTGGTAATGTAACTCAGTGGCGGAATGCTTGCCGAACATGTGCAAGCCCCGAGTTTGACCCTAATATTGCAAAAAAAAAACCCAAAACACACACACACACACACACACACACACACACACACACACACACAAAGCTAGTTCTTTGAAAAGAAGGTTTCTTTGAAACCTCTAGCCAGAATTTTCAAAAAGAGAAATACAAATTACCAATATCATAAATGAAATGGTGATATTGCTGTAGATTCTAAAGATACTAAAAGGATACAAAAGTATTATAAATAGCATTATAAATCCAATGATCTCAAAGGAACATGTATCAGTCTCTTATCTGATACAAAAACTGGGCATAAGGATTAAATTTCTGTGGTTTCTTCCCTTCAGGTTTGAATAATGTCCTTATATACAAATAACCATAGGTTACAACCAGCTTACAACTTTTTCTTCTTTCTTTATCTTTGTGGGTTTTGTTGTTGTTGTTTGTGTGTGTGTGTGTGTGTGTGTGTGTGTGTGTGTGTGTGTGTGTGTTTTCTTTTTTGGTGGTGCTGGGGTTCCTGGAAGCCCTTCTACCTCCGAGCTACACTCCCAGACCTATTTTTATATTTTTACTTGGAAACAGGGTCTCTTAAGCCAGCACGACTGGCTTCAAACCGGTGCGATCCTCCTGTCTCCGCCTCCCAAGCGCAGGGATTACAAGTGTGCACCACCACGCCTGGCTTTTTTCTTCATTCTTATAATGTCTCTTTTCAAGACTGTTTTAGTAGTTTTGTGCATAAATAGTTTAGGTACTTTTATTTGAGAAGCTAATTAAAAGCTGCGGTTAAGGTAGCAATAGTGTTGTCTTCTCCTCTTCCCCAACATGACTTGTGTGTGTGTGTGTGTGTGTGTGTGTGTGTGTGTGTGTGTGTGTGGTGCTGGGGTTCCTGGAAACCCTTCTACCTCCGGGCTACACTCCCAGACCTATTTTTATACTTTTTATTTGAAAACAGCTTCTCTTAAGCCACTGCGGCTGGCTTCGAACCTGCGCGATCCTCCTGTTCTGCCTCCCAAGCGCAGGGATTACAAGCGTGCGCCACCACACCCGGCTCCAACATGACTTTTTGGTACCACATAATTCTGTAAGAGTAGGAAGGGAAAGATTTTGAAAATTAATACTATATTGTCTTTCTCTCATATTCCTGCTACATGGTAAAACTGGCTTTATAGGCAGTATGAAACATTTTGGTAAAATATGTGGCTTTTTTGTGACTGGTTATAAATATATGGGAAAATGTTTAATGCGGCACCTTACATATCTCAAAGTACATATAATGACAGGATTTTACTACAGATTAGGGCATCCAGACTAATAAGTATTTATAATCAAACTGAAAACTTCCAGTGAACGATCACTGCTCCAGAGGTGCTCTAAAGTCCCCCCTTGTTATTTACAACAACAAGCAATTTTGTCAATGCTGAACGTACAGCAGCACTATTTGGCTTTCTTTCTCAGCCCCCATAAAATTGCAGTTATTTTCTGTGTTGTATGAATAAGAAATTGCTATTATCTGCGCTAGGGACTTTGCTGGCCTGTTTTGGTGTGCTGGGGTGTATGCGGTCGCGAGCTGTGTGAAGAGAGAGGGAAGGCCCTCAGTCACAGGAGGCATGTCTGAATGCACTTCCTCTTAAGATGGGGAGGCCGTTGTCATTTCTTCCTGCGGGTGTCCTCTTGAGAGTGACAGCAACAGAGATGGCCACCTATTTTGATGAAACGATCTGTTGCTCTAGCAAACTCTGCGTCCCTTCCTGCCCACATGGCTGAATCGGCTGCTCACAATTTTTAACCTTCAAGCTCCCTTCTTCCTCTTGCCCTGCCCCTTCCTGGCTTGGCACCCTCTCTCCCTTCTCTCACCCTCTGTCTCTAACAGCTGTCTGTCCTCCTCAAGTAGTGGGCTTTTTGTTTAATCCAGTATCATAGAAAGAGCACCATCTTTAGAATTTGATTGATAAAAATGTGAATTCTGGCTCTATCAAAGAAAAGCTGCCTTTTTTTTTTTTTTTTTTTTTTTTTTTTTTTTTTTTTGGTGGTACTAGGAATGGAACCCAGGGGCTTTCTATATTTTATTTGGAAACAGGGTCTCACTGAGTTGCTGAGAGCCTGACTAAGTAGCCAAGGCTGGCTTTGAACCTGCGATCCTCCTGTCTCAGCCTCCCAAGTGCTGGGATTACAAGTGTGTGCCACCACGCCCGGTGCTGCCTTGCTTTTATGAGGATCAGCCAGTGGCCTGTCACTCAGCTCACCTGGCTGCAGAGCCAGCTGTGCCCACCGCGTCCTGGATCCAGTTCCTACACTTCATGCAGGTAGCTAAAGTTAGCCACGACGGGAGTATTTACACCACAGAAACCAGCAAATGCTACAGATCAGGACTTTTTCACACAATGAATCAGTTGTTAAATATTCACCAACATATCACTACAGTGTGGTTCCAACCCTCTCAAGTAGGGCTAACAACATCAACCATAAGATATTTTGTAGAATTTCAAATAATGCCAGTAAAAGACCTACCAAAATGCTTGACACACAGAAAGGTACTTACCATGTGGTAGGTAGCAATACATTAGGGTATTATGAATAGAGTCTGACCGTATGAAAGTTGAGCATAAAAAAGAATAACAAGCAATGAAATCAGTCACGTAAAACTATTACAAAGCAACTGAACTTTATTTCAGTAGAGATTCTGGTCCCTTTAGTATTTACAAATGGAAAAAGTAGGTAGAGTATTCCGTATAATATTTCTCAAAAAATGAGCATCCTTTGCATCTCCTCTTATTTTCCAGGTTCTCTTTTCATTATCTCTTCTGTTCAAGTTGCCAGCGCTATCTTATAAATGAAAACTTTTGAATAGTAGCTTTAGAGGGCTTTAGAAAACTACAAGATTTATGAAGACGTACTATAAGGGGGAGTCAAAGATAGAGATAACATAATAAAATAATCCTCCATTTCAGTTACCCACAATCAACTGTTGTCTGAAAATAATAAATGAAACTTCCAGAAACAAACAATTCCTAAGTTTTAAAGCATATGCTGTTCTTAGTGGCATGATGAGATCTCATGGCATCCTGTTCCCTTCCCCCAGTAAGCAAATCATCCCTTTGTTCAGTGTATCCACACTGTATAGCCCATTATATTCACTTAGTATTAGAGTTCTTATGTTAAAAAAAAATCCCTTAAATCACTTAATAATGGCCTCAAAGCACAAGAGTAATGATTCTGGCAATTTGGATATAGCAAAGAGAGGCTGTGAAGTCCTTCCTTTCAGTGAAAAGGTGAAAGTTCTTGACTTAATTTTAAAAAATCCATAAACTGAGGTTGCAGAGATCTACAGTAAAAGCAAATATTAACAAGATTGTGAAGAAGAAAAAAGTTTGACCATTGTACCTGGAATTACAAGAGTCATGGTCATAGCACATGATAGGTGCTTAGCTAAGATAGAAAAGGCATTAAATTATAGGGTTTGGTGCCAGCTGTAGTTTGGAGCATTCACTGTGGGGCTTGGAATATACTCCCTGAAAATAAGGGTGACTACTGTAACTGTAAGAATATAGAGAACTTTTAGATCACCATTTTTTCTAACAGCTAAACTAAGATTTTGACTTCCACTTAAAAAGAAATTTAATTAGGTGTGACAAGCACTCTCAAAAATTATCCTTACATTTAACAATATTCTTCTCTCTCATTGGAAATATACATTGGGTAATATAAATGTAATATCCTCCTAAATGCAGAGGAAGAGAGGGACCAATGATCTCTAATCCCTATCCTGAACCTTATGTTTGAGCCTTTCACAACTTTTTATTTATAACTTCAAACTTTTGAGCAAAATTCCATGTATATAATATATAGCTTATGCATAACAAATGAATACTTCATTAAAAAAAAATCACTTGGAGGCCTCCCAAGTATCTCAAAGAAAAAAAAGTTTGTGAATCTGTCCAGAGAGGTTTTTTCTACCTTCACTAAATAATTATTTTAATTTTTTTTTACTTTAACCCCTATAAAAGAATACAAGGAGTTCATTTCAAATCATCACTGCTTGGCATATGTCACATAAATTATTAAAATAATATTTCAACATTCATATTCTTTAAGTAGTTAATACCCACATTCCTCACTCAGGCCCATATATGCTTTTGTGTTGATTTATTACTTGAAGTTAAATTTTTATAATAACCTAATTTCTAAATATTTGGACTAGTAAGAAGCCCTTAAAAGACTAGAAATGGAACCACCATAGACCCAACCGTTCCATTCCAAGGTATCGTCCCAGGTGAATCAAAGTCCTTCTGAAAACTCTAGTGATACATGCACACACATGTTTAGAGCAACACAATCACAACAGCCAAATTATGGAACCACCCCAGGTGTCCATCAACAGATGAACGGATAATGAAAATGCCGTATGTGTACACAATGGAATTTTGTTTTTTTTTTGTTTTTTTTTCCAATTTTTTTTAATTTATTTTTTATTGCACAATGGAATTTTGGTTGGCCATAAAGAAAAAAAGTCATGTCATTTGTGGGAAGGTTGATTGAACTGGAGAGTTCTGTGCTAAATGAGATCAGCCAGTGTCAGGAAATCAAGGATCGTGTGATTTTCCTCATATGTGGAAGCCGGAGAGTAAATAGGGAGCAAAAGGCATTTTCGATAATGAGGAGAGAGGCCTGTGGAATAATGAAAGGGGCTTGCATGTTGAGAGGCTATGGCCGCCTGTACTGGCTGTCTATATGAAACCATGACTAAGAGGCCAAGAGACCTCAACTACAGAGGTGGTTCTAACAAAAGTTTCTTGAACTTGGACATTTTTTTCACCCTAAAAAGAATCACCTCACTTTATAAGCCACATGGAAATTAACCAATCTGCTACAACACATTTTTAAAACATCTGAAACAAACGTAACAAACATGAATTGTCATCACTATTAACTACTGTTGTTTTAAAATATAAAAGACTGGAAATGATACCACATACTTTCTTACTATCTTCAAAACCAAGGAAAAGCGATAAAAACCACACATAAATTACTTTCTAATAAAGACCTAGCAAAATTAAAAACATTAATTTAATTATGACTGAATTATTGTGATAGCTATTATCATTTATTGGTAATTCATTTTTTTAAATACCAATGTTTAAAAAAAATGTTTAGCGGAAAGGGGCCTATTTTATACAGTGCACTTACGTCTATAGTGCACTTTGGGGTGGATACGTCAGCAGCTCTGGGAGAGAAGCCTGGGAAACCAGGAGGTCTAGGACATGGCGTAGACTCCCCTTTTCCATACACCATTCCAGGCACTATAATGTTTTCCATATTCGTATATAACTTCCTCCAAAAAAGTTAATCACTTTTTCCGAAGTTAATGGCATCTATCTTTCTTATAACTTAGCTAAAAGAGAAAAAACTACATGTTAAAATGATAAATGTGGAAGAGACCTAAAAACACTCTCATTTTATTAAGAAGGAAACTAAAACAAGACAATTTTACTCTCCTGAAGTTAACAGTCAAGTCAGTGATACATCAGGTCTAAGATCTACGACTGTCAACACAATAAAACTTGTCTCAGGAAGCTAAATTAGCTTCTTGTGACTATAGGTAATCAATATATTGCCATCAGAACGATATCAGTAATCAAGGACTTTTCTGATTTGAAAACAAATTAGCAAAAGCCTGAAATCTGGCAAGAATGCTTATTTTTGTAAAGCGAGCTCAGGAAGGAGCTGAATTAGCTCATGGAGGAACTGGCTACTGCCTGCAAATGTCTTGGAAAGCAAACGCCAAACTCAGAAGGTCCACGCACAAACTCTTTACACTGTTTAAATCCTGAGGCAAAAAGCAGAAAATTAGTTAGCCTCTCCTGTCTCTCTTCTGGCCTTTTTTTTTTTTTTTTTTTTTTTTTTTTTTTTTTTGGTGGTACTGGGGTTCCTGGAAGCCCTTCTACCTCCAGGCTACACTCCCAGACCTATTTTTACATTTTTATTTAGAAACAGGGTCTCCTAAGCCAGCGCGCGCGGCTGGCTTCGAACCTGCGCGATCCTCCTGTCTCTGCCTCCCAAGCGCGGGGATTACAAGTGTGCGCCACCACGCCCGGCATCTTCTGGCCTTCTTGACTGACCTGATAACAAGGCATCTCCAGTGCAACCTGACCATTCAGGGTGTGGCCTAGGAATCGTTTACACTTCATGTAACCTATGGACTTACTTGTCTTTGGCATCACTCTGATGAGAGATGTCATAATTTACACTTCTTCCCCCACAATATACTTGCTTGGAAGCACATGGTAGGTCATTATCCAGATTGTGTGTTGAAAAGCAGTCCCCTAGCCGGGCATGGTGGCTTGTAATCCCAGCATTTGGGAGGCTGAGACAGGAGGATCTGGGTTCGCAGCCAGCCTCAGCTATTTAGTGAGACCCCTTGAGATCCTGTTTCAAAATAAAGAATAAAAAATAGGGATGTGGGTGTTACTCAGAGGTAGAAATGTCCCTGGTTTCCATCCCCAGTACCACACACACAAAAAGAAAAGTAGTCCTCTGTCTCTATAAAAATTGAGCATTTTGGCAAAAGTCTAAGAATACTGTTTATATTTTCCAAAGAAAGAAAAATATTACATGCCAATGCTTTTCATAGCATACTCAATCATTAGGGGACAAAGACAGCCTCTTCAACAAAAGGTCCTGGGAAGATTAGATACCTGCATGCAGAAGGTTGAGAGAAGAGCCCTTTCTTTCACTCTACAGAAGTACCTCGGAATGAACCAAACACCGTAACACAAGACCTGAAAATCTGAAACCACTGGTAGAATCATAGCAGGAAAAATTTCCTGAATAAAACTCCAAAAGCTCAGGAAACAAAATCAAGAATTAACAAATGCAGTTATATCAAATTAAAAGCTTCTACACAACAAAAAAACAAAGGAAATGTGAAGAGGCAATTTACAGAATGGGTGAAAATCTTTACCAACTATCTGACAACTAATATTCAGACTATATAAAGAATTCAAAACACTTAACGAAACAAAAATAAAATTCAAAAACTTTAACAACAAATGTCCAATACAAAAGTCAGATGATGATCTGAATAGACACTTCTCAAAAAAAAAAATAGTCAATAAATATATGGGGGAAAATGCTCAGTATGCGTTAGCCATCAGAAAAGTGCATACCAAAACTACATTTTGAGGCGGGCGTGGTGAGCACGCTTGTCATCCCCGGGCTTGGGAGGCAGAGACAGGAGGATCGCGCAGGTTCGAAGCCAGCCTCAGCTGGCTTAAGAGACCCTGTTTCCAAATAAAATATAAAATAGGTCTGGGAGTGTAGCCCGGAGGTAGAAGGCCCCTGGGTTCCATCCCCAGCACCACCAAAAAAAAAAAAGAAACCCTACATTGAGATTCTACCTCACTCCAGTCAGAATGGTTATTACTAAAACATAACAACAAATATAATAAATGCAGGTGAGGACATAAAGAAAAACTAACCTAACCCACTGTTGGTGGGTATGTAAATTAGTACAGTCACTATGGAAAACCGTATGGAGGTTCCTCAAGAAAACTAAAAGCAGAACTACCATATGATATAGTTACACCACTCTTGGGTCTGACAGACAACTTAAGAAAAGCCAAATCTAAAGTAAATGTAAGTGAGGAAATAGAGAAAGATATAGTCGTGCAGAAAGAATTTAAGAGTGGAAATAAATGTATTCATAATCAACTCAACCAAACTGCTAATACATTTTAGAACCTCCATGATGTGCACTTCTTTAAAATATAAGTTGAAGTTCAGAAATCAGCTCACTGACAAGCACAAACACCCAGCAGTTTTTGCAAGTAACTGTTTTGTAAGGCCCACCCACCCAACTCCATCCCCATTTTAAGACTGTACTGCCCCCAAATCAAATACCACCTCTTTCATTTTAAAGGCTGTGAATAGAATTGCAACTGTGTTCTACACACAGCATTTGGCATATGGTTCATGCCCTCAAGGACTAATTTTCATAAAAAATAGGATGAATGGAAAAGGTCCACGCAGGAGAGTATGGAGAAGGCTCTTCAATCAGTGGGTGTGATACCAGCAGCACCAGTAACACTTCTGCATATCAAGGCTTGCACTTCTTCACAGAGTAAAAAGTGAAGGTGGACTCAGATGTCCTCAATATTTAGTAGCCCCATTATATAATCAAAGAGGCCATTTGTGTGAACTGTAATAACTAAGGACACCTTTTAGAAATGAACTCACCCACCTGGTGAGGTGGCGCACACCTGTAATTCCAGCTCTTCCTACTTCTGATGTGATGGTGAGGCCACTCCACTGACTGCTGAGGTAGCACTTAAGCTGAGAGGCACAACTCTCACCCCAGCGCATTTCAATGAGTCTCGGGAGCCAGCAATGTTCCTGTTAGGACCTGAAGGCCACATTAAAGATGGAACATACCTTAATCCCAAACTTTAAAATGAGACATGAATGTGGAAAGTAAAGGCTATCCTACCCAAAGAGGAGGGCCCTCTCCTAGATCACAGTGAAAACTTCTCATCACAAACTTCAGACCTTTTAAAGTACTTTACAAAAATTAAACTGGAAAAATTAGGCTAATAGGTGATAGTGATATTTCCGATATATTCTCTCCTTGTGAATATATCTATAAGTCTATATTTATATACAATATATATGTCGTATGTTGTGAGTCATTAGCCACCCTACTTCCTGGTTAACAGTTTTCTTTTTGGGTTGATCACAGGATCCAGAATAAGGCTAAATCTTATTATAAGCTATTATTATATTATTATTATATTTTATAGTATATTATATGCTATTACATTATTATATTATTATTATCATAAGCTATTCTTGCATCATTTTCAATTTCAACTTTAATAAATGCATTTGTTAAAACTGGGAGTGTGTTTTAGTTTTAAAGTGCACAAAATCTTATAAAGACTAGAACATATGCAGGTGGGTGCTGCAGGAATCTCTTCTCCTTGTTGCCAGCTCAGAACCATCTGCCTGTGTCATGAATCAAGCTAGCCCTCCACAGTTTCCAACACTGGCAGGAAAAGCTGGTTGTTTATCTAACATTGAAAGCATACTCTAAATCCGAGATGAATTGTTATTTTTAAAAATGCTTACACATACTAAAAAATCTTGTTTTCCACTTTAAAAGCATAAGTCTATTTGTCTATACTTTCCTCCATACAAATTAATACAAACTTCTGGTTTTTAAATTATATTCTTGATCAAGTAACTGGAAATATTTTGATTTATTCTCTGAAAAATAAGCATGCTTTTTATATTTTAAATTATTTCCATCTTATTGTAAAGCTATCAACAAATATGTTATATTGTAATATATATTGTAATATATACAAAATATATATTGTAAAATCACTTATATATGATCACCATTTAACAGAGAAACCCTAATTCTCTCATCCAGTTATTGTTCTATATGTCTCTAACTAAAACTTCAAGTTTTCTGGACAAGAATAAAGTTCGCAATCAGTATATGCAATTCTGAAATAGCACAAAACACCAATAACTAGTGGCTGGTACATATTCTAACTTACTGTACACATTACAAAAGACACAGAAGACTCTGAAAATAAAAAATATTTTGCCAGATCTTTTTTGGAAAAAAATCGAATTGTATCAATAAGTTTTTTATTTGTTTGGTTATTTTTAAAGGCTGAAAATAATTATAATCAGACTCATCCCTGTATGTGACTGAATATTTAATTTAAACTTTAAAATGGCTGACATTCACTAACTTTTAAAAACTAATTCACTAACTGTTAAAATTAATTGAACAGTTTCTCTGAAGAGGCACATCAATAGAAATTAAAGACATAAATCAACAAGAAGATACTCATGTTCACGGATTAGAAGACTTCACAGCATTATAATTGCAATACTTCTCAAACTGATGTACACAATAAACAAAATCCCAATTAAATCCCCAGATAATTCTTAGAAAAACTGATAAGCTGCTTTTTTTTTTTTTTTGGTGGTACTAGGGGTGGAACCCAGAGGCTTTCTACCTCCGGGCTACACTCCCAGACCTATTTTATACTTTATTTGGAAACAGGGTCTCACTAAGTTACTGAGGCTGGCTTCGAACCTGTGCGATCCTCCTGTCTCAGCCTCCCAAGCGCGGGGATTACAAGTGTGCGCCACCACGCCCGGCTGATAAGCTACTTTTAAAATTCATAATGAATTACATGGAACATCTGAATAGCTAAAATAATTTAGAAAAAGAGAAAAATGGAACAGTTACACTTCCTAATATCTAGACTTTTTTACAATGCTACTATAATGAAGACTGTGTGGTACAAACTTAACATAGGCGTGTAGATGTACAAAACAGAATTATATCTATATATTCACAAGTAATTGATTCTGACACAGGTGCCAAGACAACTTTCTGTAGGAACAATCTTTCCATTAAGTGGTACTGGCTGAAAGGACAGCCAGAGGAGACAGCACGAGGGTGGACACCACACTCACACCTGATACACAGAACGACCCAGCACAGAGCGAGACCTACAGACACCCGCCCTGAGGCTCTCAGGAATGTCCGTATAGTTCTGCATAGCTTGGAGTTTCTTAGATATGACACAAAAAACACATACAATAAAGGGAAAATAGATGAATCACACTTTATTGGAATTTAAAATTTGTGAAATTTATCAAGAAAGTACATAGACAACCTGCAAATAGGAGAAAGTATTTTTACATCATGTATGTATCTGCTAATGTTCTAGTATCAAGACTATATGTGGGCTAATTGGGCAATGTGTGCATTTATGTTTCCACCATCTTTTATCCCATTAAGATGTATGAGTACAATGCACCAATGAAAAATTTAAAATAGACCTGTTTGAATCTTATAATCAAGCAGGAAAAGACAAATACCCCAATTTTAAAATGGCAAAAGATGTGAACAGATACTTCTCCAAAGAAGACACACAATGTCTCAAACAGGGGAAAAGAGCCTCAGCACTGCTGGGTGTGGTGGCGTTGCCGTTAATCTTCTGGTGCTCGGGGAGCTGAGACAGGAGGATCCCAGGTGTGAGCACAAACCTCAGCAACACAGCACGGCTCTCAGCAGCCTAGTCAGACCCTGTTTCCAAACAAAAAAGTCTGGGGCCCTAATTCAGAGATAGAATAGCCTGGGTTCAATCCCCGCGTGCGCGCGCACACCCACACACACACACACACACACACACAGTCTTTCTCTCTCCCTTCTTTGTTATTAAAAAAATTATGAAAATAAAGCCACAAAAAGATGCCATTTCACATCCAGCAGTATAACTATAAAAACATAAACTCATTATAAGAGTGTTGATAAGGATTTAGAAAAACTGGAATTTGCCGGGCGTGGTAGCACACGATTGTAATCCCAGCACCTGGGAGGCTGAGACAGGAGGATCACACAGGTTCAAAACCAGCCTCAGCTACTTAGTGAGGCTCTCAGCAACTTAGTGAGACCTTGTTTCCAAATAAAGTATAAAATAGGTCTGGAAATATAGCCTGGAGGTAGAAAGTCTCTGGGTTCTACCCCCAATACCACCAAAAATAGGAAGGAAGGAAGGAAGGAAGGAAGGAAGGAAGGAAGGAAGGAAGGAGGGAGAGAAACTAGAATCTTTGCTCGTTATTGGTAAGAATATTAAAATGGTCTGTTTTGGCAGTTCCATTACCATATTGACCCAGATATTACCCTCCTTGGCATATACCCAAGAGAATTTCAATGTCTAGGTCAACACTAAACTTGTTCACAAATATTCATGCAGCATTACTTATAACAGTCAAAATGTGGAAATGACCCAAATGTTTATTAAGTAGTGAACATGGTATATGCATACAACTGAATAATATATATAGCCAGAATGTGAAAGGAAATACATGTTCTAGTACACAGAATCTTGAAAACATTGTGCTAAATGAAATAATCCAGTCCCCAAAGGCCATGTTATATGATTCAATTTATATAAAAATAGAGACCAGGCAATTCCACAAAGACTAACTCAGTGGTTGATGGGGGGGTGGACAGTGACTATTAATGCATATGGGGTTTCTCTTTGGGGTGATCAAAGTTCTGGAGTTAATAGTGATACTGCACAAGGCATGCAATATACTAAAAACCACTTAATTATTGAAATAATGAAGTTCATGGTATGTCAATTATTTCTCAACTTTCACAAGTGTTTCAGACCTCATGAGTTAAAAGAGAAAAAGAGCAAGACAGACAGTTGGAGGAACGCTCACCTGTGTGGGAAAAGAACAAAGAGTCTGGAGAAGCAATGGGAGAGAACATGGAATGTATTACATCACATGGGCATCCCGTTGGCAGTGTCGAATCCTTTCGGGACTGATTCTGAGGGATGTGATGAGCACTAATATGCTCCAGGCGTACTGGTTCCCGTTCTCTAACAGAAGCAGCCCGGCTATTCCCCGGGCCTCCATACATTGCTGAATGTAATCGAGCCACCCTTCTCCCACAATATCCCATCTATTGGCCTTTTCACTGTCTGTCTGGCCTTTCCTTCATTAGACAGGATTAGTAAAAGTTGACTCAACAGATTTAATAAGTGGGACTCTTTTATTATCAACCTGATCTTAATCTCATTTCACGAGTTCAGTTATTACAAGAAAAATCCATTCTGCTGTCTTATAAAATAATGGTTTTATTACTTTTTTGTTTTGATCGTCATGATTCTTTTTTCTTTCTGCTCTTGTTCTACTGTAACTTTCCAGCCACAGAATAATTTCCCCAGAGACTGACTGGAAATTTAAATGTTCTGATCATTCTGCTATTTCTTTCAGATACACTCAGCCTAAGTATACTCTAAACCAGGCACAGTAGCACACACATGCTGTCAACCCAGGACCTGGGAGGCTGAGATGGGCGGACCAGAGATTGAAGGTCAACATCAAACTAGTTAATGAGACCCTGTTTCAAAATAAAAAATAAAAAATGCTGAGAGCTAGTGGAGTAGAATGCCCCTGGGGTTCAGTCCTCAGTACCCTCATCCCCCAAAAAAGTATTATATATTCTATGTGATATAAACGGAAGGAAAAAGAAAAAAGTTCTTCTTTTTCAGTAATTGTCTAGAACAGGTAAATATGTAAATCAGTTTGTTTTGGAATACTCCTAGGTCCTTTGTTCTACTTTGTTGTATCTTCTAGGGCATCTGAACTGTTAGAGTATAACAAGCTGTCTGGCCAGCTGAAACAAAGTCTTGGCACTACTGTGAAATAAGATATGCCAGGTCTACCCTTTTGTATTGTGACTGGCCTACTTAGAGGACATATATACCTGACGGTCAAGACAGGCGTCATCATGATGTCTATGGAGACAATGGCATTAGCTCATGAGCAATGTTTTTTTTTTTTTTATCAATGATACGCATGCTAAATAAAAAACATTAGAATATTAAGGAAAAATAACCAAAAAACAAAACCCCAAACGTGCAGTATAAAACCAATCTGCACAATTTAGTTTGAAATGCCAAAGAGTAGAAGCTCAAACGTTCACTCTTAAATCTACTTCATTTTCCAAGAATAACTTTCAATTAAGCCCTGTGTTACGTATATTGCAAATTACATGTTATATTTTATCGTTTCCAGTAATGATTAAGACCATTTTAAGTTGCATTTTGTCATTATAGAGCTGATTTTAAGCCTTAGGATCTAAATGTCATCAAGAAACATTTTCTAGAACACTTTCTAGAACAACATTTGTGTGTTGTCCCATGCCCTATGACCTTAGAAATACCAAAATGAAATTGATCGCTACTGAATTACATTTCTTCTAAGAAGAGAAAGCATCATGTAAACACTTAGGGAGAAACCCACTAACGTATTTCCACAAAGAGCAACATGGGGATTTTTATTAAAAAGAGAAAACATGAGGGATGAAAGTGACAGGTGCTCCCAATATTTTAAGAAAGGTGCCATGATAATAGCAGCTCTTCCGAAAATTTTGTCTATAATAAGAACCACTGCCTGCTATGTGCTAGATGATGTGTGTGTGTGTGTGTGTGTGTGTACATATATATAATCTCACTTAATCCTCAAGATAATATTATCTTCCCTGTTTTACAAATGAATTTACTAAGACTTGACCGACTCTTTTGTCCAAGGACACACAAGGTATGAGGCAGAAAAGGGTTTCGAACCCAACTTGGTCTAATTCCAAATCCTATTCCTTCATGCCCTACGCTCTGTTCTTATAAAGCAGGGCTACATACTCAACGGTCAACAGAGTTCTTGCAACTGAAACAAAATGTATGCAGTAAATTAAACTGAAAGAAAACAAAGGTAGTTTTGCAATCAAGTATATATCTGCTTAACTTACCTGGCTAGTATAAATATAAAAAAGTATCCATAGGTCACAAATCTCTTGAACCCATGTTTTTTAAAAAAATCAACTGAAAATCAGTAGAAAATCACAATAATCGGAGTAAGGAGGTATAAATTGTTTTCACATGAGAAACTCTGCAGCAAAGCATCATTTGATATTGGAAATCTACGTGTGTGTGTGTGTGTGTGTGTGTGTGTGTGTGTGTGTGTTACTGGGGATGGAACCCAGGGGCTTTTCTACCTCCAGGCTATACTCCCAGGCCTATTTTCTACTTTATTTGGAAACAGGGTCTCACTAAGTTGCTGAGAGCCTCAGTAAGTGGCGGAGGCTGGCTTCGAATCTGTGCGGTCCTCTTGTCTCAGCCTTCCAAGCACTGGGATTACAAGCGTGCGCCACCACGCCAGGCTCTCCTACTTTTATATATTAGCATTTTCAAAGATGCCCTTGAAGATATATGTATGAGAGTATATAAGTAGACTTACATGATACAAGTATGGTATTTATACTCTCAGAAAACTGAATAATAATAATCAAGTCCTCTATTATGGTTTTAGGGCACTGCCTATTACCTGAACAGTATCCTTACCCCAAAAAGTAAGCCAGAGAGAAGCAGATGACCCACAGAGGCACCTCAACTCCCTATGTCTTGGGAATTAGAACCAAATATGACTCCTTCCTACAGGCCTACAGCCCTTCCACTGACCAAGTTCCCATCCCCACAGGACAAAAAGAGGTGATAAATAGCAAAGGGTTGACATACAAGGAATGGCAGGTGCTGGGGAACGCTGGGTAGATGGGCATCACTATAAACAAAAAATAAATTACAGGCCCTGGCTGTGCAGAATTCCACAGACGTGCTTTTCCTCTGTTCTAGAAATCTAGGACACTGAAGAGGCTCCCTCCACAAGGCAAGGCACACCGAAAACATTTACCCCACTTCCAGACCAAGTGCCTATGCTAAAAAATACCACAGTGGTCTACAGTGAGAAATGCCATGACCTAATAGGCCAAATGATCAAACCTCAAGAAACAGAATACTTAAGATCCAAATCCACACTCGGAAAGGAATTCAGAAACTCAATATATCCTGCTTAAAAATATGATTTATGGGCTAGGCGTGGTGGCACAGACTTGTCATCCCAGTACTTGGGAGGCTGAGACAAGCCAGCCTCAGCTACTTGGGAGGCCCTCTTCAACTTACTGAGACTCTGTTCAAAATAAGAAATAGACGGGCGTGGTGGCACACACTTGTAATCCCCGCGCTTGGGAGGCAGAGACAGGAGGATCGCACTGGTTCGAAGCCAGCCGTGCTGGCTTAAGACACCCTGTTCCCCCAAAAATATATAAAATAGATCTGGGAGTGTAGCCCAGAGGTAGAAGGGTTTCCAGGAACCCCAGTACCACCAATTAAAAAAAGGAAAGAAATAAAAAATAGGGCTGGGGGTATAGCTCAGAGGTAGAATGCTCCTGAGTTCCATCCCCAATAACACACACACACACACACACACACACACACACACACACACTCTCTCTCTCTCTCTCTCTCTCTCTCTACATATATGTGTACACACACACACACTCTCACTCTCTCTCTCTACATATGTGTGTGTGCGTGTGTGTGCGTGTGTGTGTGTGTGTATGGTTTGTGAAAGTCAAGAGCCACCAAATATATACTATCATTTGATACATACAGAGAAGGGTATTATAAGATGATACACATAAATGGGTATTGAGGCTAACCAGAATTACTGATTTTTATACCAAACCCAACATTGAACTAGGCACTCAAAAAAGAACAATGACAAGGATCTTACAAATAACACCATTTTCAACCTGCTCTAGTAGTACTTTTTTTTACTTAATTACTACTATTCACCTATGCATCAATGACCTTTTTTATTGTGTGTTTTAAATAATAGTATTTATTATAAAGAAAAATATTAGAAATTCTAATTAAAATACCCTTTGCAATTAAATACCTAGTAATCATTAAACAAGGCAAGAAATATAAGGTCTATAGGAGGGAAAATGACTGAACAAAATTTTACAATAGGTTTCTGAAAATTATAAACTAAAATGGCAGATTACTAATTACTGTGTAGAAGAACGGATCCTGGTTCTAGGAATTTCTGCAAGAACTCAGATACAGAGTCATAGAGTCTAATTGCTCCTTGGATGGTACAGAGGTGGACATCTCCAACAAAGTCCTATCAAGCACACCTAAGGTCCGTTGCAAGCCAGTCAGACATGGGGGCTTTAGGTAGAACTAAGAGAAAAAAGCCCATATATTCTTCATATTCTCTAGAGAGAAAGAAAAAATTAGAATGGCAATGACGGCGATCTAGCAAGATCTGTCTCCTACATCACAAAAGATGTGGGAGGCGCTTCAGAATGGACTGAAGTTTCCTAAGATAGTAACAGATTTTCTTTTAAGGTAACATGTATATTATAATAGGATGTAGCCACCACACGTCTAAGAACAATTTTTAATTAACACTTATTATTATATACATTTATAAGTATATAATAAATAGTAGACAATGTGTAACAATTTGATTATGGTAACTGGTAAATCCATCACCTCAAACATTTATCATTTCTTTGTCTTAGAATCATTCAAAATCCTCTTAGTTATTTTGAAATATACAACCAATTGTTATCATCAAAGTCGTCCCAATGAGGACCTTTGCAATTTAGTGAGACCCTATTTCAAAATAAAGAATAAAAAACATGCCGGGCGTGGTGGCGCACACTTGTAATCCCTGCGCTTGGGAGGCGGAGACAGGATGATCACGCAAGTTCGAAGCCAGCCACGCTGGCTTAAGAGACCCTGTTTCAAAAATATAAAATAGGTCTGAGAGTATAGCCCGGAGGTAGAAGGGCTTCCAGAAACCCCAGTACCACAAAAAAAAAAAAAAGAAGAATAAAAAGCAGTGCTGGGGGTGTAGCTCAGAAGTAGAATGTCCCTGGGTTCCATCCCCAGTACGAACAAAAAAAAAGAAAAGAAAAAAAATGAGTTAAAGTCAGAACAATTTTAGAATTTCATATGCTGACAATGTATTTAACAATCACACCAAAATTTCTACTTTATATTTTAGATTTTTGTATGCTCCTTAATTAGAGGTTAAAATCCATACAAATGGCCAATACAGCCCCCTGTGTACAGTAAATATTAAACAGAGAGAGAAAAAAAGCTAAGGAACATAAGCTCTTCCTATCTTATTATTTGTAAATTAGAAATCTCTGAGAACCTTCTTAATTCTCCATAATGCCCAAATTAGTAAATAGTTTAGATATTGCTTATTGCTTAGAACAATCTAGCACAAGGATAATTTTACACTAGCTTACATCATTCATATGGAATAATCCTCCTTAATGAAATACTTCTGTTGGTATTTTAAAGAAGGGAAGAAGAAAGGAAGAAAAGGCAGAAGAAAGGAGAGAGCGAGAGCAGCAACCCGGCTGTCACGGGAGTCCTGTTTTTCCCCCCAATGGGAAAAAGAGTGAGAAATTAAAGAAAACTCAGTTTGGGAAACTACAAAGGCAATCTCCAAGATGGACTAAGTAAGCCCACACATTTACACAGTATCATATCCACTAATATATTCATGTGAGTGGCATGGATGACACCCTCCACTCTCAAACTTTTTAAACTCTAACCCAGTTAACAGTAAAGAATGAGAAAAACCAACCACATTAAGTCTTGATTAGGCTTTTAATAAAATCACTTTAAATTCACCACTTAAGAGGCAATCACTAAATGGATTTCCTCCAGATAAACTTTCAGATAGAAAACATGCCCCTGAGGTGTCAAGATTAAAAGTGGAAAGTTTACCAAGCCATACCTTTCTAGATTACTTTTTTTCCTGTAATTTCTCACTCATGGTTTTATGCCCCTTTAAAAACGAGTAAAGAAAAAAGCAAAAAATTGAGAGATGCCAGTTCACCCCAATGTCAGTGCTTATGATAAAGCAACAACTCAATAACGTTGTGTTAAATTTTTGCTAGAGCTAGAAGTTGAAGTCCACATGACTCGAGGGATGAGGCTGCTCAGTAATGCGAGCGCCCTCTGTATGCACGCACGTGACTTACTACTACAGGCATCTCGGCCCACCAGGAAAAGGACTTGCCTCATGGTGCCCATTCATTTGCTAAAGGGAGCCTGGGTGCTAATGTAAACTTTAATGATCTGTTCCGACTCATCTGCCCTACTGCTAGTTTAAGACAAGAATACAATGGAAGGTAGAAAACACTTAAAAGACTCAATCCTCAGAGTATAAATGTTCAAAATAAAACAATTGATCTGTTTACCATCAGCATCTACTTTAGCAAAACAAACTTAAAATTAATTATAGCTGTCATTTGTAACATCATAAATTATCTAAGTTGTATGAACCAGTTTTAAGACAGTTGGAAAAGCCAAGGCTATTCCTAACACAACGCATTTTATGTCATTAAGTAACTTTGGCACTCATGCCAAGCCTTTATAAAGACATCCCCACCCACAGGTTAGCCTGACATACACCATGCTGAGAGTAGGTCTGTGTGGGAAAGGTTACTGCCATCCATCACTGTGAAAATTAATAGCTTTAAAATAGCTGAAGAAATAAAGGTACGGCACAGCAACCTGGCAGAAAATGCAATTTGCTACCAAGAAAGCGTAGGCAAAGTCCATTCATAACATTCTCTTCCCCTGGACACCTACATGTTAATTCATTATTCACATGCCAACGACAGCAGCAGGCATACATTCTCAGCCAATAAATCACCATTATAAAGGCTGCATAAACATTTCCAGCTCAATCATCTAAGAATAATAAAATGAGACAGGAACATGCTTTCCAAGTATCTCAGCAATAAAATTTGTAACTACTTTGAAAAATGATTACACACAAAAATGGCACAACTAATTTTTTTTTAGTATCTCATGGAGCAATTTATGTATCACAAGTTTTCTCTAATTTCTTAAACATTAGGAAGTAAAGAATGCAACCTGACTAGAACTATTAAGTATTCGCTATATAAAGCTTAGAGTGCTACACCTACATCAACTTGCAAAGGACAGCAGAACCCTGGGACTCCAAAGCTTGAGTATTAGGACTAAAAATAAGATAATTCCTCTCAATAATGAAAAATCAGAGGTAATCTGTATTGTTTTCCGGACATACCTTTTTAAAAGCCCTCTGAATATACGCCCATGGCAACTGTCCATGTTCTTTCCAACAAAGAACTTAAACAAGAGTGCCTGCTGATGAGTAACTAAACTCCTGCGTATCTGCCATAAGCAACAAATTCTCAGAATTACCCACTGTATCTCATGAGACACAAAACTATGATCCCTTCACTATGAGAACGAATGCTACAGTCCTATCCAATATGCACTCTTTCCCCCTTCTGTCAGTGGAACCAGTATTATTTGGGAAAGCAATGTACCTCCTTTGGTTTCCCAATTTTATAGACAGGTGTGGTCATGTGTCGAACTTCTGGCTAATAAATGGTAAACTGCTGAGAAAGTTAATTACAGGAAGTTGGCTAAACAGAAAGGTGAAGTCTTCTGGCCTTCTCTCTTTACTGATGGTTGAAACACTGACATAATGATCGTAGTTCCTGCGAAATAGCTGCCCATAAGTTCACCTTGGGTATGGGAGTCATGCCCTGTGATGGTGAAAGACAAAGCACTAACCTGTCTCTGATGTTCACACACACACACACACACACACACACACACACACACACACACGGTGTGTTATGAAACATTTTTAAGCCATTGTCATTTCTTAGTTTTGCTCTATGCTCTCAAACTTAAAACTGATAAACTCACTTTCCTCTGTCAAAATCATAATATGGGCTCTAACAAAAAATAATCATGCTCAGAGTGAAGGAATATATAAAATGAGATTTTTTGAGCCAGGGGTGGTGGTGCAGGCTTGTAATCCTAGTATTTGGGAGGCTGAGACAGGAGGGTCACAGGTTTGCAGCCAGTCTCAACTACTTAGTGAGGCCCTCTGCAATCTAGTGAGACCCTGTTTCAAGATAAAGAATAAAAAATAGGGCTGGAGGTGTAGTTCAAAGGTAGAATGCCTCTGGAATCAATCCCCAGTACTTCAAAAAATAAATAAGTAAATACAATAAAATAAAATGAGATTTTTATGTTATCAATTCAAGAAAGCAAAGCTTTTTCAAACATAACTCCACCAGCCAGCTACTATAACAAAATTAAAAAGAGATCACTAAATACCCATCAAAATTAACTTTGAGAAAGATTCTCTTTTTTCAACAGAAAATCCTCACTTATAAAAACACCAAAAATTAAGTTACTATACACAGTGATTCTCGTAGTCAACATTCTCACTCCAATAACCCAAAACAAATGACCACACAGCTTATAGGAAGGTTTATTTACTCACAGTTTTCAAAATTTCAGGTTCAGTACATTTGAGGCCAGGGTCTGCAGAGCATGGTGGAAAGCAGCAGAGAGGGAGAGAGCAAGGGCTCTGCTCTCAAATCATGGAGGCCAGAGCAGAGAGGGAGAGGGAGAGGGCTCTGCTCTCACATCATGGAGGCCAGAAGGAAGTTCAAAGACAAAGGCCTATTCCCTATGGTAACACCCCCAGGAACCAACCTTCCCCAACCGCACCCCACCTGCCTAGGTCACTACCCAGTAACTCCATTGTAATAGATTTACCCACCAATGAGATTATTCTGCTCATGACTTAATTATATCAACTCTGAGCATTAATACATGAGCTCTTCAAGGGGACATCCTTTACCTAACCACAACAGTGATATTATTTGCTAAAAACAAACCTTCTCTTCTCGTTTTGCTTTTAAGTTTCCTAACATATTTTTGAAAATTCTACTTTCTAAAATGTATAAAAGGCATAAATGATAAACTTCACATTGTTTAAAAACTTAAGTATTACAGAAAAGCTATTCATTGTGGAAAAACTAATTCTAGAAAATATCTTTCCCTTATATTTGTTATAAAATAATCTTTGATAGTTATTTTAGTAACTTTGATAGGAAAAACAAAATTTCATTTATTCCCATGTTAAGATCAACAGCCCAAAATATAAGATACATTTCCAATAATTTGATTTACTGTGTCATATAAGAATAATAATATATTAAATAATGGCAATTCTAGCCCAATTCCTGTTGTGTGAATATGTAACTCATCTCTCAAATGAAAGCCATGAAGAACACCAAATTTTTCTGTTTACCTAAAATATATGCACATAGTTGTTATGAGCAAATATCTAGAATGACTGAGTCTATTTTGGAAAACATTCAAAGCACACTTCTTCTCACCACTCCATAGTAATTATCTTGTTCTCTAAACTGGTGGCCATTGACTGCGTTACTCCAAGAGTCATACCAGCCATGGGTTAATTATCTTGTTCTCTAAACTGGTGGCCATTGACTGCGTTACTCCAAGAGTCATACCGGCCATGGGCAGACAAGGGTCACTTGGTCATGTAAATTCCTTTCCAGCTCCTGTACCATTCCCCAAAAGATGGCAAAACCCTTAAACAACCTTAAAAAGCAAAACGAGTAAGTACTAATTCTTATCCACTGGCTATCAAACATTTAGAAATCACCTACTGTGTGCAAAGCAGTGTGATGTGTGGTGATAGGCAATAGAAACTCTCCTCCATGAAGTTTTCACCTTGGAGGAAAATGGTTGCAACCTGAGAAACTGCAATATAGTTTCAAACTTGGTCCACAGAAGTGTTTTATTGGCCCACAAAATGTCTTAAGAATTAAAATTAGTCAACGGGGCCAGGAGAAGAACCTGAGACTGGTATCAAAGTAGCCAAGACAGAAAGGAGTAGCAAGCCGAATCTATTCATGCTGAAAGGTTAAGCAGGAGGAGGACAGAGAAGTGGCCCTGGGGCCCGGCAGCAGAGTCACAGACTGTCAAGAGCAGTTTAAAGCATCAGCCTGGAGTCAGAAACAGGAGACAGAAATAAGCGCGGCACACAGAAACAACTCCTGACACTCCCGCGAGGGGCAAGAGCAGTGAGGAGACCAAAGCCAACTGCCCCTGGTAATAGTAACACGACACTGTAACACGACCTAGGATCTTGACTTCATTCCCTTCATCTCATCATGGACTGAGCCAGTGTTTTTGTTGTTGCCTTGGATGCCTGACTGCCTCCTTTTCAGATTTCCCTATCTCTTTTGAAAAATATTTGTAATTGTATACCTTATAAATGAATTCCACTTGTCAAAAAATCCAACAATAAAAATAAAGCAAAGCTCTACTTTCCCATCTCCCTTTCCCAATCCCAGCACTTGCCAGTTTGGCGTGTATCTTTTTTCTATACAGTTGTATAGATAGATACATATGTAGGACTATGTATTTTGTTTAGGTAAAATGTGTTTATAGAAACATTAAGATATACTGTCAATTACTGTGCATTTGCTTCAGTTCCTTAACATGTTTTGAAAATCTTTGCAATAAAGTACATATATAGAGAAAGAGTGGCAACTTATTTTTTTAACATCTGCCTTTAAAAAAAAAATTGCAAAAAGGCCTGAATAAAAAACACTCTTCACAAAAATCTGTTTTCTATGCATTCTCAATAAGGCATAAGGCAGTATCACCCACAAAGGGGCAAAACTGGTTCTCAGGAAATAAAAAATTTGAGCTGACCTCTACTATTAAAATGGTCTACAGCTCTCCAAAGGGCCGCAGCATGTAAACAAACATATACTGCATCTACACTAAAATTCATGGTGGGGTCAAAGGGCTCCTTGGGATTTTGCTTTCCCAATCCAAAATGTGTTCACAAATTCATAATTATTAATAATTAGAACCAAACAAGACATGTTTTGACAGGTAAAAATGTGTAAACAGACTGTGCTACAGCCAGTAAATTGGAGCATTATTCATCAATAAAAACAAATAAGCTATCAAGTCACCAAAAAAAAAAAAAAAAAGGAGGAAACTTAAGTACATATTACTAAATGAAGAAGCCAGTCTGAAAGGCTGCATACCGTATGATCCTATGGTATCAAAAGGGCCACAGCGTAGAGGTCGCACGCTGGCCGCTGCTGGCTTGGGGAGAGCAGGAGTGATGAAGGGGGGACGGGGCACTCGGGGCGGCGAAGCGATCCCGTGTGGTTCTGGAATGGCCAGTACATGGCACTAAGATTTATCAAAACCCACAGCACTGTGTCACAGAGAAACCGAAGGAAGATGGACCCTCTCGCTCTGAGTGTGTGGATACCAGCTCTTCAGGCTGCCGTGGTGGTGGGCGCTTGCACGGCACGTGCAACGCCTTCAGTTCAATGCCCAGCACCACAAATGAAAAACTTTATTATATCAAACACTGCACTAACGACACAAGAAACTGCGTGTACTTGGCTGAGGTCCATGGAAAGTCTGCTTTCTGCGCAATTTTTCTATACATGCAAAGCTGCTCTAAAAGAGTCTATTTTAAAAAACAAGAAGGATCTTTGGAGAAGTTATAATAAAAAATGTTTAAAAAGATAAGAAGACTACTTCAGTCTGATGAGTGGCTACAATTATCTGAGTTTTAAACTTTCAGTCAGCTTTCATAGCTTATAGAATAAGAACTGGGTTCAACTCTCAGCATTTATGAATAAGGCGTCAAGCTCTTTAATATTTGAGCACTATAGAGGCAAGAATAGCATAATACATAGGGTACTTGTTAAAAAAATGTTATACACCGCAAAGTAAATACGAGGCACATATAAAATACTTTGGCTCTAAAACAGAGGTTTTCAGTTAAAAAAAAAAGCACCCCAAATTTTTTTACTATGAAACAAAAAACTTTGCATACATTTCATTCCCAGAAAAGGTAATAAGAACATATGTAAATAATATACATATATACATATACTATACATATAAATTATATATATATATTTATATATATTTTTATATATATAAATTATATATATATATATATTATATATATAGCAATTTACCATTACTTTTTTTGCAGTACTGAGGATTGAACCCAGGGGCATTCTACCTCTAAGCTACACCCCCAGCCCTATTTTTTATTCTTTGTTTTGAAACAGGGTCTCACTAAGTTGCAGAGGTCCTCACTGAGCAGCTGAGGCTGGCCTTGAACCTGGAATTCTCCTGTCTCCGCCTCCCAAGTATGAGATTTTAAGTGTGCACCACCACGCCCAGCTACCATTACTTTTACTACAAAGAAAATCATTCTTTTAAAAAAATCTACATTTTAAAAAAGACTTATGATAGATGCCAAATATGACAATTACAACACATAATTCATTTGGTTTAGTGCCATGCCAAAACAAATAACTTCCCTGAAAAAAAAAAAAAAAAAAAAAAACTTCTTCCCCTATCACAGCTAATTTTCCTTACATGGTAAAAACTGAAGAATATGTTGTCTATAACTCTACACTGAGAGTCAGAATGAAGAATGAAATAATGATAAGAATTGTGTGTGTGTGTGTGTGTGTGTGTGTGTGTGTGTGTGGTACTGGGGGTGGAACCCAGGGGCTTTCTACCTCCGGGCTATACTCCCAGACCTACTTTATACTTTATTTGGAAACAGGGTCTCACTAAGTTGCTGAGAGCCTCACTAAGTAGCTGAGGCTGGCTTCGAACCTGTGCGATCCTCCTGTCTCAGCCTCCCAAGAGCTGGGATTACAAGCGTGCCCACCACGCCCAGCTATGATAAGAATTTTTAAAAATTCAAATGCACTATTACCACTCTTTAATTTTCCACTTTTAGGTGAGAAAGCAGTGTGTGTGTGTGTGTGTGTGTGTGTGTGTGTGTGTGCGCGTGCACGTGTGTGCACGTGCATGCACATAGAAAAGGAAGCAGTTTTAAAGCTTATAATGATAATCAGATAAAGATCAATTATAATAATAACCTATTAGATTGAGTCCAGTTGATCATCTAAAAATCACAATTAGAACAAAAACTGATGTGCTGGGTGTATTCATTTCGAGTCACTCCCCAATGCCATTTTGGCATGGGGCTGTATTTCTATTTTCTGTATTTCTATCTTTCTAATAAACTTTAAATCTTAAAAAAAAAAACTGATGTGCTGCATTTTTCACACAAAAGGTCCTCTCAGAAAAGAAAGTTCCCTTATTCTCATCAAAAAGAGAAAGAAATTTAAACATAAAGTCTGTATCACTAAAGTCAGGATCTACTAATATTTTCTTAAAGTTCACTCCTTAAGATTAATATCAAAAACACATCTTCTACTCAATGATCTTTTTTTCTTTGTTATTTATAGAACTAAAATATTTTGTTTTGTTTTTTCAAAATTTCCAATGGATAGCCAGGGGTGGTGGCACCCACTTGTAATCCCAGTATGTGGGAGGCTGAGACAGGAGGATTATGCAGGTTCAAAGCCAGCCTCAGCAGTTTAGTGAGGCACTCAGGAATTTAGTGAGACCCTGTTTCCAAATAAAACACAAAATAGGTCTGGGAGTGTAGCCCGGATGTAGAAAGCCCCTGGGTTCCATTCCCAATACCATAAAAAAAAAAGAAAAAATCCAATGGAAAAATGCTTTGCTTTCAACAGAGAAAAGATATTAAGATATTATATAATCTTAAAATTATAAGTACATCAGCCAATTACTGTTGTTATATTTCTTCTTAACTTTTTATTGGTGCATGGTAGTCATACATCTTAATGGGATAAAAGATGGTAGAGACACACATGCACACATCACCTAATCAGCCCTCACCCGATCCCCACCCCATTCCCTCTCCATCCCTCCCTCCTGTGCTTGGCTCAGTGACTGACTTCGATGTATTTAAGTACATCATGTGATTAGAGAGCTTCCCTCTTCCCCCTCACATCCCCTCAGTCAGGTCACCTTAATTGCTCCTCTATAGGATCTCCTTCTTCATCTAGAGTTCCTCCTGTTACCCATTTCTCCCTAGCTTTCACATATTAGGGAAAGCATCCAATTTCTTATTTTTTGTGACTAATTTCACTTAACATAATGTCCTTCAGTTCCATCCATTCTCCTGGAAATTATGTAATTATGTTCTGTTGTTATATTTCTAATAAACATTTAAAATAACTAGCATTTATGTAGCCTTTACTAGATGGCATGTACTAATAAAAGTACGCTGTATATGAACCAGTTTGATCTTCATGAGAATACTTTGCGGTATCACCAAATCTCTGATAATAGCTAGATTCAGTGATCTTATCAGAAGGTATCAAAAACTTTCACAACTTCATCTCCATATTCCATTATTTCAAAGAAATTCATTTCCATTATCCTCTGACAATAAGACACAGCAATCATGAAAATACATTTTGATTTCAGAGCACTTAGAATATGATAAAATGTGTGCAGCTCAGAATTAAATGAAATAGAGTTTTCTCATCCCATTGTAGAGATAGGGGCTTGCAGCACAAAATGTTAATGCAATTTGCTCAAGGTTATATGGCCCATAGATACCACCATTCTGTTACGTAGAGTCAAATACAATCTCTCTACCATGTATGACAGAAACCAATACTAACTCGTGAAACTATTCTGGAAAAGCATTTTGTATTTAACTTTTACATCTCAGATAGATACATATAAAACATCAAAGAATCACCACTGTGATAGCAAGGTACAAGACGAGTATCTATTACTCACTGACAATCAGGGAACTTGAGAATTAGCTCATGGCTTTAGAATGGTTATCATTTTTATTCTCCTTTTTTTTTTCCTGGTTATAGGGACTGAACCAGAGCCTTTGCATGCTATGTGTATGCTCCACCACTGACTACATCCCCAGCTCCACCTCCCATTTGTTTACATAGGTGACCAAAAAATGTTCATATACCAAAAAAGATTCATTCTTTGCACAATCAGATGAAAACAACAATCACTGTTTTTTATTCCTACAGTAATTGGAATTCTTACCTCTAATATCTAAAAACATTTGACCTTAATTTTAACTTCAATGTTTACATGAAAAACATACTGAAAGTAGAAGAGTGACAGAAAATCTAAATCATTTAGGAGCCACTATTTAAATTGCACATAATAAGGAAAAATAAAGAAGTAAAAAGAAAAAGGAAGGAAGAAAGGAAGGAAGTGTTCATGGAAGAAAAAAGAAAAGAAGCTTCGAATCAGACTGAATGGACTTCAAATTTTCACTATTTAAGAGATATAACTTAATGAGCAAATAACTTAATGGCCTTAAACCTCAGTTTCCGGAGACCATCACCTGCCTTATAAAATGCTGATGATTAAATGAGTTAAGTAGGTCCCAGTACACTCTCTAACACACTAAGGCTCCATTAACTACTAGTCACTCTCCCTTCCTTCTGCCTGGGTAACGGGAGGGACTAAAGATGGCTGGCTCTTCTCCAGCTCCTTCTAGAAAGCCTGGAGCAGGGAGAAGTGCGAGTGTGCTTCCATACCACGGTAGAGTGCACTCTGTGGAGTATGGAGGAGAAATGGTAAACACAGAGTCTACAATATATATTTCTACCAAGTGAAAACAGTATTGGATATGCATTCAACCAAATCATGAGTCATAACCATTTTTTTTTTCCAGTACTGGTGATGGAACCCAGGGGCATTCTACTTCTGAGCTACACGCCTAGCCCTATTTTTTATTCTTCATTTTGAAACAAGGTCTCACTGAGTTGCAAAGGGCCTCACTAAGTAGCTGAGGCTGTCTGTGAACTGAGATCCTCCTGTCTCACCCTCCCCAAGGCTGGGATTGCAAGAGTGTGCCACCACACCCAGCTTACAAAGTCATTTTAAACTGAGTGTGGTGGCACACACCTGTAGCCCTAGTTCAGGGGAGACTGAGACAGAAGGACTGCAGGTGCAAGGGCAGCCTCAGCAATGCAGGCAAGACCCTGTTTTAAAAGAGAAAATAAAAAGGGCCGGGAGTGCAGCTGAAAGGTAGAATGGCTCTTGGTTTGATCCCTAGCAAAACACACAAACACACAGACAGACACACACACACACACACACACACACACACACACACACACATTAAAAAAAAAAAAAAAACACCTGACAGTAGAAGAGGGATTATCAAGTACAGGGAAGGGGGCAGAAGGAGAAAGGAAGAGAGTAGAGACTGGGTGGTCGTGATCAATGCACAATGTATGAAAATCGCAGCGAATCCATTAATCTGTACAATTAATATGTGTTAAAATTATAAGATATTTTAAGGTCATTCAAAGGTTAGCAGAGGTTAATAAATTAGCCCCCAATATCATGCCCTATTATCCGCTTCCCAGGTGAAGCGGCACAGACGGACCGCAGGGGATGACACGTGTGCCTCGGGAGTGTCCAGGAGAATCTGCCTGGCCGGGCTGAGGACCCCGGGAGGCTCCAGGAGGCAACGGAGGGGACAGCCGGGTTCACTTCCTATGCTCAATCCCTAACTTGCTTAGAAATGCAGCAACGGGAAGAACAACAGAGGAAAAATAACTTCAACTCTGAAAGCAAAGAAAAACACAAGAAGAGAAGATTCTATCTCAGGCCCTGCGGTGATTACATTTTAAAGTTCTTATTGAAAAAATGATCATTGGTTTACTGTAGTTCCTCTACCAAAGTTTATCCCTTCCTTTTGGAGAAAAGAGAGTCTTATAATCCAATAATAAACACTAGATTCAGATTCTGAACAACAACAAAGAAATCCCCTCGCTAGGTTTAACTGCAGCCTAATGTCTCCAATGTGGGAAATGAGAGCTGCGGCCCTTTGACTCGCCAAAGGCTTCACTAGACTCAGAATTAAATACAAATAAACGTGCGCAGTACCTAGTGGGCCTTCTGCCCACCACTCCAGTCTTATCCCCACTCTGCCCCAAGCTTCCAATTAGCTCTCACAAATACCAAGCTTATCTCTACCCTCGAGCCTCCCTGGGGCTGGACCCTTAGGCCTCCGCTTACATTTATATCTCCTCAGGAAAACCCTTCCTGGGTGTCTTGTCTTTTCAATCTTTACAGAATAGGAACAAAATGAAGTTAGCTAAGACTTAGTAGGTATCGAAGAAGCGCCAGGCACCGTCACGCGAGTTCATTCAATCTTCACCATAAACCTCAGCGATAAGTACGTTTTTAGAGATGAAGAAATAAGTTCAGAAATTAAACAGCTGGCATGTAGGTAAAACAAAGATTCAAGCCCAAATCTGTCTGATTCTAAGTCCACAATCTTCCTGCTACACTATATTATCAGTCTGTTTAAAAGGAAACTATCTTACTGAAAGGAAATGCTTAATTAAATACAGATCTATGAATAAGATTATGGTTTATATGAAAATCTATAAACTGATAATCTGGATAATTAACTCAGTATTCAAAACTCTCATTTCGTACCTATATTTCTTTTATATTAGGAATTAGCTAGAATCGTGCTACATCAAAGGAACAAAGGCTATTTCTTTTACAAAAAGTTCATAAAATAAATTTAAAATGCTATTTCTCTTCTATATGCATATGTAATAATAGGTAAATCAAGTAGTTAAATAATAGATTTAATTCTCTACTGCTTCTCCTAAGGGGTTTAGTTAATATACATTCAATAATGGCTAGTTTGGGGAGTTTTATTTTTAGTGAAATGAAAAGATTTTTAGCATTCTCTATTTTAAAAATTGGGATAAAGAGCTGGGCATGGTGGTGCACACTTGTAATACCAGTACTTGGGAGCCTGAGACAGGAGGATCACGCAGGTTCGAAGCCAGCCTCAGCTACTTAGTGAGGCTCTCCGCAACTTCGTGAGACCCTGTTTCCAAATAAAGTAGAAAATAGGTCTGGGAATATAGCCCGGAAGTAGAAAGCCTCTGGGTTCCACCCCCGGTACCAAAAAAATTAATTAATTTAATTCACCCAGCAATTCTTTAGCACCCTTCCCTTTAAAATAAGAAGCCTAATTCCCTCCTCTGGGGGCGGGCTGCGGAAGCAGAAGCAGCAGCGCAGGACTGTCAGTGCAGGTCACAGAGGCACTGCCGCCGCCGCCTGCGCCTGGGGAGGAGGTCGGCTCTCCTGCAGTGCTCACAGGAGTGCGCACAAGCTGCGTCTGGACGGCACCGCCCTGCAACCTCTTGACAGTGCCCCAGCAGGCCCCAGCAACAACAGCCATGAGGACCAGCTCCTACATTTCCAACCCACAAAACTCCAGGAGATAATAAAGTGTTCACTGATGTTTTCAGCTGGGAGGTTTGGGGGTAGCTTGTATAAAACAATATACAAAGAATTAAGGAATCTCCCAATTATTAAATTTCTCACAGGACTGCCTAAGAATGTCGGCCTCAACATTTTTGCTTTGTCAGCACGCATTAGACTCTTGAGAAGCAGGGTAGCCATGTATGTAAATGGGTCCCCCTAGCCGGGCGTGGTGGCGCATGCTTGTAATCCCAGCATTTGGGAGGCTGAGACCGGAGGATCGCGGTTTCAGGACAGCCTCAGCTACTTAGTGAGGCCCTTTGCAACTCAGTGAGACCCTGTTTCAAAATAAAGAATAAAAAAATAGGGCTGGGGGTGTAGTTCGGAGGTAGAATGCCCCTGAGTTCCATCCCTAGTACCACAAAAATAAAAAGGTCCCCCTGTGCAATCCTGTCCTACCCCACCCTGATTTGACAGTCACTGATAAGAACAAAACTAGCGGGAAAGAAATGAGTTGCCTGTGGATGCAGAGTACAGTGAGAAAGGTGAGCAGCTCTGACAGACGGCCATGGCACCGGGCTGCCCCAGGGCTTCCCAACAGGCAGGGCCTAGTTAAACCTCAGAAGGAGCCCCACTACCCTCTCTTTCAGGTGTGCCTTATAAAAAGGCTTTTATTTGAGAGCAGGGCATGAGCCCTATTCAGAATTTTAATGGAACAGCTAATACCTTAAATGCCTGGTTACATTTCATAAACTTTCAAAACTTTATTAGAAAATAAATTATAAAGCAATTTCAATTGCTACCTCTCCCATTGAAAAATACCCCTCCCCCCAAGAAAAACAATTAAAAGCCATCTTTTCCGGTGGTACTTGATTAAGCAAGCAGCCTCCTTGCACTGATACGTGGAGCACGTGCTGCCATGCGGTGAGGACCTGGGCTGCTGTGGCTGGTACAATGCAGCAGAGTGATGTGAAAGGCAGAGGAGGTTCCGTTTCAGGCCAGGGTAACATTCAGACCACACACGCGCGAAGCTAATTCCTTAGTCAGGTTTACTAAAGGTTTGGGAGTTAGGTGAGGAAGAGAAGGGATACAGTGGGATAACAGGGGGTAAACTATACTTTTTATATTTCACTCATGCATTCATTTTGGTACTGGGGATTGAACCCAGGGAAATTCTACCTTAGGGCTATATCCCCAGCCCTATTTTATTTTTTTATTTTGAAACAGGGTCTAAGTTGTGGAGGGCCTCACTAGATTACTAAGGCTGGCCTCGAACCCAGATCCTCCTGTCTCAGCCTCCCAAGTACTAGGATTACAGGTGTGTGCCACCGTGCCAGGCTCTGTAGACTTAACTCATAGATTTTACCTCCTTGCCTCAAGAAAACTCTTCCAAAAGCAGCATTTAAATTTCTGAACTGGCCGGGCGCAGTGACGCACGCTTGTAATCCCCTTGCTTGGGAGGTGGAGACAGGAGGATCGCACAGGTCCAAAGCCAGCCTCACTGGCTTAAGAGACCCTATTTCCAAATGAAAATATAAAAAATAGGTCTGGGAGTGTAGCCTGGAGGTAGAAGGGTTTCCAGGAACTCCAGTACCACCAAAAGAAAAAAAAATAAAAATAAATAAATAAATTTCTGAACTGAATCCATGAGTAATGGCGCACGCTTGTAATCCTCACGCTTGGGAAGCTGAGACAGAAGGATTGCACAGGTTCAAAGCCAGCCTCAGCTACTTAGTGAGGCTCTCAGCAACTTAGTGAGACCCTGTTTCCAAATAAAATACAAAATAGGTCTGGGAGTGTAGCCCGGAGGTAGAAGGCCCCTGGGTTCCATCCCAAGTACCACCAAAAAATAAATAAAAATAAAAATAAATAAAAGTCATTACCTGACAATTTGTCATTTTCATGATAACCTATCTAATTTTAGATTAAAAATTACACTAATAAGCCTATTTTATATGATCTCCAAGTTACAGAAGCTCAGGAAGAAATAAGAATAAAAGCAGTATGTAACAATGAAATTAGTATTGTTTTTTAAAAGATGACAATCAGGAAATAAAAAGTATAAATGCAATTATAAAAATTCAAAACAAAATAGCCCAATCAGAATTTTGGTATAGAGGTGAACAGTCTCGCCATGTCAAAAACAAAAAACAAAAAACAAAAAACTCACTGAGGGCAATGTAGGAGAGCACAATTACTTATTTTTATAAAGATGTTGAGATACTGTAGTATAATATGTAGGAGCTCAGGTTCCATGGTCAGATTACCCAGAATTTTCAGTGGCATTCTGTTAAAATTAATGTGATCTCAGGCAAATTAAAATAATAAAGTCTCTTGATCAAAGATTGAAGGGGAAATGTGTCTACGGAATTGGGAATATATGTATAAAAAAATCTAGATTCTAGAGTAAGTGTAGTAAAAACAAAAACAAATTCATTGAAAGCCTGTGAGAGATTGCCACTAAGTGAATCTCTCCCGCCTAGAATTAACAAATTTACAAAATGCAATGTTCACTCCATTTCCTTTCTAAGCCTTGAATTTTATTTACGTCAGGCAATTCTCTCAAATATAAAATTCTAAAAATGATGTACTCTTCCAAAATTATCCCTGAAGTTATAAAAATCAAAGCAAGCCCTTTCGGTGACAAAGGAATGTTGCATTATGACCACTTACTATAAAAGAGCAAGAAAAGAGCTAATGCTGACTGTTAATTCTCACAGGGAAACACAGGGCTGGGGTTACCACTGGGGCCCTCCAATGCTTTCCCTGGAGAACAGAAGCAGTTTCTTCCTTGCTGCCTAACTTTTAAGATAATTTTATGTATCTTGCTCAAACTCAAGGATTCAGAGCAAAGAGGAAATACTGAACTTAAACATACTTATGTTATCATTAAGTGATGGATAATTGTGACTATTAGAAATAAAGTGAACAAAAAGAAAGTTACTTTAGAAACATAAAAAGCCTTTGATAAGCTTGTCTTCAAACCACTATTCTATGGCAGATTCGATGCATTCTGGAAATATAAAAATTAGTCATTACAGGTTGAATCAACTCAACCTATACCTTGTAGGCCATGATGTGACTGGAAGCAAAAGAAGCTGTACAATGAAAGGCCAACGGTGAGCGAGGTGGCTGAGTGCGCCGGCTCCAGGCAGATGCTGCTCCCCGGGCGCCTGAGTCAGTGTACTCAGAGAGGTCGGGAGGCTGGGGCTGGACAGGACAGCCTGCGTGTAATCGATGACACACGCTGCTTCTAGCACAGACCTGAAGCGTTAAGACAGCGTTCAGAGAAGCTATTTATGGAGGCTGAATAACTCTAACCAATCCCTTCCTCTTCCTTCTCTCACATCTCCCACGGATTACAAAGAACAACTTTCAAAAGGTCGCACAAGTAGAAATTCCTTTTAAAAAGGAAGCAAGGTTGCAGTGTCTTCATTCTTGATGCATTCCTGCTTTTTTATTTAGATAGAGTTACAAACAACAAATGGGAGAATTCTAATAAACTATTCAACACAACTTTATATACAAGGTTAAAAACTGACGAAAGGAATGGCATCTCTTTAAATCTTCCTCATCCAGTACAGAGCCCGTCCCCGCTTGATGGTATTCGCAACAATACAGCTGGATTCCAGATTCCTGATCCTGCCTGGCTATACCCACCAAGCTGGCTGAAAAGCCGAGTCATCTCTCTACTTAGAGCATTTTGGTGCAGTCTATAACCTTTAAAAATATACATTATTATATGTTTTTACTAGTTGAGAACTGTCATCTCAACTAGACAATGGGCTATTTGAGGGAAGAGTCACCCATCATGTCTTCTATTTTCTGTTAAAGAATTCTGAACAAGAAAATGGGCACAGGGTTTCATATTCAAGCTCCTCCACCATTTTGTAACTATGCCTCGGATTTCTCATCTGCAAAGAGAGATGACAGCATATGGCTGCTGTAAAAATAATGAGAGTAATAAATTCTGAGTGCCTAAAAATTATCTGGCACATGGTAAACATAAAATACCAAGTACTACAACTGTGTCCGTGTAGTACCTAGCACCAAGTCTCGCTCCTTTTGTAGATGGTCAAGCACCTGCCAGTTGGCTAAAAAAAAGTAGATAACCATTACAGCAATACAATTTTCTCTCAATATGACCTCATAATTTGTGAATAATGAACTGTTGTTCTAGAATATATTCTTTAATTTTAAGGTGTTAATTTGCTTAAAATGTAATATCATATGTCCTGAATCTATCTGAAAAGGAATGGAAAATAACTGAGTCACGGAACAAATTTTCCTTGTTTGTTCTACATCCGCTTGACAGCACCAGCTCATAAGTGTAAGAAAGCAGGAAACCTCGGCGGATGCAATGCAAAGCTGCTCAGAATGCCACAGACATTACTGAAATATAGGGAAGTTACAGTTATGCTTTTGAAAAGTATTTAGGTTCTAGATTTCAAGAGAAAAAATGTTTTTTTTTTTTTTTTTTTTTTTTTTGGTGGTACTGGTGTTCCTGGAAACCCTTCTACCTCCAGGCTACACTCCCAGACACCTATTTTTTATATTTTTATTTGGAAACAGGGTCTCTTAAGCCAGCGAGGCTGGCTTCGAACCTGCGCGATCCTCCTGTCTCTGCCACCCAAGCCCGGGGATTACAAACGTGCGCCATCACGCCCGGCTAGAAGAGAGATTTGTACACCAGTGTTCATAGCAGCATTATTCACAACAGCCAGACATGGAAACAACCTGGGCATCCATCCACAGGTGAAGGGGTCTACAAGATGTGGCCTCTCCAGACATGGAATATGACACAGCCGACACGGAATGGAATTCTGACGTATGACTCAATAAAGATGAATATTAAAAGATATGTTTAGAAATAACCCAAATGCAAAAAATAAATATTTTAAGAGTCTACTTTTATGAGGGTACAACCCAATAGTCAAATCTACAGAGATCACAAATAGCAAGGCAGGTGCCAGGAGCTAGAAGGCTGGCCAAGCACTGCCCTGAGCTACAGCCCTAGCCCTAGGTCACTTTTAGAATGGTGACAATATTCTCTATCTTGATTAGAAACAGAATTTAAAATGACCAAATATATTTGTCAAAGTTCATCAAACTATATATATAAAAAGGGAAAATTTTACTATAGGTAAATTATAACAAAACAAACAATAGTAAGAAAAAAGTTGGAGTACTGCCACCAATTTAAATATCTGTTTCCTTGTCAAGTATTGAATGCATAAGACAAATAGCTAACCATCTAATTTTATAACAGCTTTAGGCATTACCATGCTGCAAACAGAATAGAGGTGAAATCATATACCTAGTTTTCTCTTTCATTTCTATTTTTTTTGGGGGGGTGGGGGTGTCTGGGGATGGAACCTAGGGGCATTTGAACTCCGAGCTACACCCCATCCCCTATTTTTATTCTTTATTTTGAAACCGGGTCTCACTGAGTTGAAGAGGGCCTCACTAAGTAGCTGAGGCTGTCCGTGAACCGCGATCCTCCGGTCTCAGCCTCCCGAATGCTGGGATTACAAGCGTGCGCCACCATGCCCGGCTTAGTTTTCTCTTCCAAATAAGTATTTTGTATCCAAAGAAATGAGCAGAATCTACAGTGACTTTACATTAGGAATAGCCATGGTAAATAGTGAGCATGAAATTGAAAAAATGGGTAATCGTAAGATAAAAAGAACTTTGTAAGCATACCTTACAAATCAGTAACAAGACACAAGTGGAATATCATGAAATCAAATTTCAAACAGCCACGTAGAAGAAACCTCACATCCCCCTCCTTTCTCTCTTTTTTCCCAAAGCCACGGCCAACTGTATAAAAACTGACATCTGGAGAAGCTCTGGGAGACAGGACAGTGCGGTGGCCCCAGCAGGCAGGTCAGCCTAACATACCTCTGTGGCCCACTTTAACATGAATACAATGCCGATCTTAGAAGCATCACAGTATTAAGCTGGGAGTGGTGGCGCACGCTTGTAATCCCTGCGCTTGGGAGGCTGAGACAGGAGGATCGTGCAGGTTCGAAGCCAGCCTCAGTTGACTTAAGAGACCCTGTTTCCAAATAAAATATAAAATAGGTCTGGGCGTGTAGCCCGGAGGTAGAAGGGTTTCCATCCCCAGTACCACCAAAAAAAAAAGAAGAAGCATCACAGTATTTTCTACTTTTTTAATCAAACAGTAGAGGTCCAAAGTCCTAAGTTATACAATTTAAACCTGAGTTTCACCCCTAAAACTAATCAATGAAATCAGCACTTACAATGCTATATTAGAATGTTAGGTGATTCTCTAAAAAGCTATTTAATTCTTAAATTAAAAACTGCTATCCTTACTCTCCTGTCTTCAAAGATTTCCTAATTTAGCCATCTGAAACAGGAAAACAGTAGATATAACATGGTCAGTCTTCTGTATCAGATCTCAGATTTTAATGTGTATCTAAATTACCTGGGTGCTTGTCAAAATGCAATTTCTCAACACAGTTCCCAGAGATTTTAAGTGGTGGAAAATAGAGAAGGGAAGGGCTCCGGAAATGTGCATTTTAATAAGCATTCCAAGTAATTTTTATATGGATGGTCTGAAGGACTCATTTTGAAAACTACTGGTCAACATGCTGAGTTTGGTATCCACCCAGTACTGTGAAATTGTAGCCTCTCGACCCATAGACTGTATGATACCTATGTCAATTCATCAATGATCCAAAGTAAACTTTAAATGTTATACAATTAAATGGCCCCACATATCGTGTGAGCCAAGTAATAAAAAATAAACATGATGCCGGACGTGGTGGCGCACGCTTGCAATCCCCATGCTTGGGAGGCAGAGAACAGGAGGATCACGCAGGTTTGAAGCCAGCTGTGCTGGCTTAAGAGACCCTGTTTCCAAATAAAAATATAAAAATAGGCCTGGAGTGTAGCCCGGAGGTAGAAGGGTTTCCAGGAACCAATAAATAAATAAATAAATAAACAAACAAACAAAAAACAAACATGACAGTTCATTTTTTAATGAATAGGCCAAATACAAAATTTGATAAATCCATATCATTAATCTTTCCTCGTGCAAAAACTACACTTATTCTGACTATACTTTCCCTAAAAAAAAAGGTTTTACTGGTTATGAAAATCCTACCTCTTCGCTACACGTTTTTCATGCACCACAAACATTCTTGCCTTAAACAAAAAGTACAGTTGGCTCATGAATCGGTCTTTTTGAGTTACTCCCTGGGCACACATTGAGATTACATGCTAGGATGCAAACAGATAAATGACTTTTCGTGTCATTTTCGATATCCAATCATCACTACTACATTCCACAACAGTCTCCATCCCCGAATAGCTGAAAATATATAAGCAATTGCCATCTCAGTCTCATCTTCCCCGGTTTTGACTTCTCATAGTTGAAAGCAGACAGCATCATTTTCTTTTTGACTTAATGTGCCTCCCAAAATACTAATTTTCCAACTCTGCTGTTGGATTTACCAGACAAATGAACAATCGCATATTTGTCTTCTTCTTAGATCAGACAAAAATCGGATTGCTGATGAAGCACAGTGATGTTTTCACACTTCACCCAACATTCCAAAAGATGCTGCTCAACCTTTCGCGAGCGGAGGGATGCCAGCGCAGGCCGTCCGGCCATGGATGAGTTCAGCAGTAACAACCGGAGTCAGCTCCATGGAGTCCAAGGTCCTTGAGAAGACTCAGGGTGGCCTTTGTCTTCAGGGCACAGAAGACCATAAATAAAAACGCGGCAGTCTAAGAATGACTTAGTCCTACAGCCAGGCTTAGCTCTTAGACAACATTGTCTCTGAAAGCTTCTCTAGGAATCCAGAAAAGAAAAACAGTATCAGGAAGACTACAACCAAAAGTGAAGTGATATTAGTAAAAATAAAATTTAAAAAACACCAAATGAAAAAGTAGGGGTTTTTTGTTTTGTTTGTTTGTTGGTTGGTTGGTTGGTACTGGGGTTCCTGGAAACCTTTCTACCTCTGGGCTATACTCCCAGACACCTTTTTTGTTAATATATTTTTTACTTTGGAAACAGGGTCTCTTAAGCCAGCGTGGCTGGCTTCGAACCAGCGCGATCCTCCTGTCTCCACCTCCCAAGCAAGTGTGCGCCACCACGCCCGGCAAGTTTTTTAAATTCATGTACAAATTAATAACACAGCAAACAAGAGGGGAAGGCCGCACTAACAACAAAGGGCAAAGTGCAGAACTACTTGGCTGTTCTTAGTAAAGAGTGGCCCAAGTGCTAAGGTAGAGTCTGAGCCGGGCGCGGCAGAGCACCCTTGGAATCCCAGCATCTGGAGGCTAAAACAAAAGGATCTGGTGTTCCAGGACAGCCTCAGCTACTTAGTGGGGCCCTTTGCTACTCAGTGAGACCCTGCTTCAAAATAAGGATAAAAAATAGTACTGGGGGTGTAGCTCAGAGGTAGACAGAATGCCACTGGGTTCCATCCCCAGTACCACAAATAAATAAATAAATAACCGACAAGTAAAAGTCTCTAACTCTGAGCAAGTCACAACCTATTTTAGCTTCAGTCTCTTTATCTATAACCTTATCTATCTCATAAGTTGACATAAGGAACATCAAGGAAAAGTCATATCATGCATATCCAAATACTACACAAATATAAGTTCCTAATCCACTAGTGAACAAAGTGTAGTTTTTTAAGTAATATATTTATAGGAAACTGAAATAAGAGTTAAGAAAAAAATGTATTCACCAAACCTCTGAGGGTGACCTTCTAAAAGAAAATAACAAGCTGGGCATGGTGGCGCACGCTTGTAATCCCCTGGCTTGGGAGGCTGAGACAGGAGGATCTCACTGGTTCGAAGCCAGCCTCAGCTACCTAGTGAGGCTCTTAGCAACTTAGTGAGACCCTGTTTCCAAATTTAAAAAAATATTAAAAAAAAATAGGTCTGGGAGTATAGTCGAGAGGTAGAAAGCCTCTGGGTTCCACCCTCAGTACCACCAGAAAAGAAAAAAAAGAGAGAGAGAAAGAAAATAACATGGCTAGGCATGGTGGCCACACCAGTCATTCTGATAGTTGTACAAATCTGCAATTCCCCCAGCAAGAAGAGTTCCTAGCCGGGCGTGTTGGTGCATGCTTGTAATCCCAGCATTCGGGAGGCTGAGACCGGAGGATCGTGGTTCACCGCCAGCCTCAGCTACTTAGTGAGGCCCTTCGCAACTCAGCGAGACCCTGTTTCAAAATAGAGAATAAAAAATAGGGCATGGGGTGTAGGTCAGAGGTTGAAGGCCCCTGAGTTCCATCCCCAGACCTGCAAAAGAAAAAAAAGAAAAAAAAAAAAGAGTTCCTATCTCCCCACATCCTTGCCAGCACTGAAATTATACTGAGCCGTAAAGAAGAGCTAAATTATGTCATTTACAGGAAAACAGATGGAATTAGAAAATACGATGTAAGTTAGATCAGCCAGTCTCAGTCAAGGGTCATAAGTTTTCTCTCCTCTGTGGAAGTTAGAGAGAAAAAAAAAGATATAAAAGAGACTTCAGATAAGTGAGGAGAGAGACCACTAGAATACTGGAAGAGGGTTAGAAGAGAGAGATGGGGAGGAGAAAAGTCAGGCCTGAGGAAAGAAACCGTTCACATAACATTAGGTCCATCCACGAGGGTCTCACTACCAATCTCACTCACAAGTACAGGGAGGGCGGAGAGGGGAGGGGTGGGACATGGAGGGGAACACACCATGGTGTGTGTGTGTGTGTGTGTGTGTGTGTGTGTGTGTGTGTGTGTGTGTGTGTCTGGATGTAGCACTTTGAATCTTACTATGATGTATAATTATGATGCACCAATAAAAGTAGGAAAATAAATTTTAAAAGGAAAGAAAAAGATCTCCTATCAATGGCCTCTGCCTGCTGCTTAAGAAGCTAGCAAACAATTAACAAACAGGAAGCCAGGCGTGGTGGTTCACACTTGTAATCCCAGCTTTCAGGAGGCTGAGACTGGAGGATCGCGGTTCGCAGACAGCCTCAGCTACTTAGTGAGGCCCTTGCAACTTCGTGAAACCCGGTTTTAAAATAAAGAATAAAAAATAAGGCAGGGGGTGTAGCTCAGAGGTCAAATGCCCCTGGGTTCCACACTCAGACCCGCAAAAAAAAAATTTTTTAAATAAATTAACAGGAAGCCAGGCGTGGTGGCACACATTTGTAATCCCAGCATTTGGGAGGCTGAGGACAGGAGGACTGCAGTTCACAGCCAGCTTCAGCTACTTAGTGAGGCCCTCTGCAACTCAGTGTAGAATGCCCCTGGGTTCCATCCCCAGTGCTGGGAAAAAAAAAAAAAAATTAACAAACAGGGCTGGGCTGGGGAAGTAGTTCAGTGGCTTGCCCAGTTGTACAGCACCCTAGGTTGATTCCCTAACACCATAAAAATAAACAAACAAAAGAATAACACATAAAACCCAACAGAAAGCCGGGTGTGGTGGTGCACGCTTGTAATCCCAGCACTTGGGAGGCTGAGACAGGAGGAGCGCACAGGTTCGAAGCCAGCCTCAGCTACTTAGTGAGGCTCTCAGCAACTTAGTGAGACCCTGTTTCCAAATAAAGTATAAAATAGGTCTGGGAGTTTAAAAAAGCCCCTGGGTTCCACCCCCAGTACCACAAAAGAGAGAGAGAGAGACAGACAGACAGACAGACAGACAACAGAAAAAAAAACATAGAAAAAAGTCCAAATCAATTAAATTAATGAGGGGGGAAAAAAGACACAGTGAAACCAAAAACTGGTTCTCAGACCAATAAAACTGATAAACCAGAATGAACAAGGGCTAAAACAGGAAAGACACAAACTAACAATATGAGGAATGCTTGAGGCAACATCAGTCATTAGAGGTTCTGAAGACACTAGGATAGGAAAACATTGTAAGTAAACTTATGCTGATATATCCACAACTTAGACAATGGACGTGGTCCTTTAAGGCCCACTCAAGAAGAAACAAATGAATTACATGGCCCTTTAACTGTTACAGAAACTGAATGTGAATCTTTACTTTCCCAGTAGCCTGTATCAGGTATTTCAAGATAGTGATAGAAAACTGACCAATACAAATATAGGTTCAAAATTCTGAACATAATTTTAGCAAATCAAATCAAACAACACATACAAGAATATCATAACCAAGGAGAATTTCTGCCAGCATTGCAAGTTAGTTTAAAACTTAAAAATCAATATAATTCTCAAAAAACTAATATAAGAAAACATCTCCAAATTTATTTTTTAAGCAAAACAATTCCTGCTTGAAATTTAGATGCTTTCTAAATCATTATACTTAATGGTAAAAGACCAAAATCAGAATAAAGGCAAGGATACCTAATATCACTGCTTCTATTGAACTCTGTAGTGGGGGGTTCAAGACTCACACACACCATCAGGCAAGAAATGAAAACCATCATAATTAAAGAAAAACAAAACTGTCATTATTTGCAGCCAACATTAACCTCCAGTTAGAAAAGGCAGTGAAATTTACAAAAAAAATCACTAAAAATAAGTGAATTTAGAAAGTAATTGGACACGATAAAAATGCAAAAATTAAATTCTATTTATTTTAACATACTAAGCAACAAATAATTTGAAATTAAATTTTAAACCATACCATTTATAACAATGAAAACATATAAAATAGGAGTAAATCTAACAAAATCTATCTAAGACCTATAGACTCAAGCTTTAAAAAGAAAAATAAAAGGTAAAACACATACAAGGACGTACTAAAACAACCCTGAATATTATTAAGATATTTATTCTCCTCAGGCTTTTTTCCCCTAATAAAATTATCAAGATGATTATAAAATTCATATGAGCTAGGTGTGATGGCGCACACTTGTTATCCCAGTACTTGGGAGGCTGAGACAGGAGGATCGCAGGTCCACAGCCAGCCTCCACTACTTAGTGAAGCCCTCCGCAACTCAGTGAGACCCTGTTTCAAAATAAAGAATAGAAAATGGGGCTGGGAGTATAGTTCAGAGGGAAAATGCCCCCGGGTTCAGTCCCCAGTTCTGGAAAAAAAAAAAAAAAGTATGAGCATATAAATGACCTATAAAAGCCAAAGTAACTTTGGAGGATTTACATCTGACCTCAAGACTTATTATAAATCTACAATGATCAAAACAGTATAGTTGTGAGTCTAAAAAGGCAGATCAAATAAATGGAGTCTAGATATAGATTCACACATATAACTGATTTTCAAAAAAGATACAAAGGCATTTGAGTACAGAAGGAATAGTCTTCAAAATGACATGGAAAAAATTACATATCCATATGTGGTGAGGAGGAGGAGGAGGGGGAGGAAGAAGAGGGGGAGGAGGGGGAGGGGGATTTTGATCCTTATTTTGCAGTACTCTACATGCGTGCACGTCATGGATTTATGGGCCTAAAACTATAAAACTGCTAAAAGACAACCTAGGAGAAAATCTTTGTGATAATGGGTTAGACAATGATTTCCTAAATAAATACCATGCTTTCAGATTCAAGCTCTTGAACTATTAAACTATTAACCTAAGAATATAAATTATTGGGTGTATGTGCTGAAAAGTATAGTCAGGTTCAAGAGGAATTCATGAAAGCAAACCAGGCCCACCAACAGTAGGCCACAGTGTTCCCGGGTGAAAAGAAAAAAAAAAACTTGTGAATTCTAAAATGCCTGGAAACATATCCTATAAGGCTAAGCTCTGATCAATGTTTGGACTGATCAGATTCTCTGAAAGTGAATTCTCTTTCCTAGAATGACTAATATTAAAGTAGAGAGCCACTTGAATATAGATCCTAGGGTAAATAAAGCTATATTCCAGATGAATACAATTCATGATCTCTAAGATTTCGTGGTCTCCTGAACATCAATCATCTCTCTGAGTTGACCAAAAATAAGTAATAAAGCTAAAAAAGCATGCTGCACAAGAAAAAAGTTTTCATAGTTCATATTGCTGCTAAAAATACATAAATTGTTGAGAAGAGACTTCAGTTAACTTTTAAAAAAAAAATAGGCATATTCATACCACTCACCCACACCGTACATCTTTCTCATGTGGTCTACAGTTAACAGAACGTGGACAGTTCTCTGAAGATGCTCTGCAAAACCAGGACAAACACCTCTAGCACAGGGAATGTCATGTTTTGCAGTTACGGCACTACATGAAGCTCAGAGACAAACTATACAACCGAATCCAGGTTAATACACTTGCTACTGTTCCTTGTTACAATTTGTAGAATGTTTTTTATTTATGAGAAGCATTGGACTCAAGATGAACCATCTGGATTGAAATCCCACATCAGCCACCTTACCTGATGTTTAATCTGGGCAAACTCCTTGATATCTTTATGCCTCTGACTCCTCATCTATAAAGTGGAGGTAATAAAGGTATTTACCTCATAGAGCAGTTAAGAAGATTAAATAATAAGCATATGGCACTTAGAACTATGCCTAGCTCATAATGAGCACATAAGTTTTACTTTTCATCAACATTATCATCAGGATTTATTGTGACTATGATCATAGTGAAGATTAATATGTAAAATAATCTTACCACTGACAGTCTAAAAAATACCAATATATCTACTAAGAATTAATACAAAAGAAGAAATTGGATAGACATTTCTCCAAAGAGATTCCTCAAAAGACTGGAGCCAGGTGTGGTGGTGCACACCTGTGTCTAGTACTTGGGAGAGTGAGACGGGAGGGCCACAGGTTCACGGCCAGCCTCAGCAGCTCAGTGTGGTCCCTGCACAACTTAGTGAGACGGTTTCAAAATGAAAAATAAAATAGGGCTGAAGGTGCAGCTCAGAGGCAAAATGCCCCTGAATTCAATTCCCAGTACCACAAACAATAACAACAACAAAAAAAAAAAACTAGAAATGAAAGCCAGGTGCAGTGGCACATGCCTGTAATCCAGTACCTGGGGCTGACGAGGTCTGCAGACCCGAGGCCGGCATTCAGTGACTTAGTAAGACTCTGTTTCAAAATAAAATAATAAAATAGGGTTGGGGTACAGCTCAGAGGCAGAACACCCCTGGGCACAATCTTCAGTAACACACACACCCATACATACACACACGACGAGGAATGGAACTACCACATGATCCAGCTATATCACACCTCAGTATTTATCCAAAAGAATAAAGTCAGCTTAATATAGCATACTCATATTTATAACAGTGCAGTTCACAATAGCCAAGTTATGGAATCAGCCGAGGTATCTGTCAACATATGGATGAATGGATGAAGAAAATGTGGTGTGTAATAACAAAATATATAAAACTCCATTCACACATAAGGAATGAAATTATGTCATCTGTAGAAAAATAGATGGAACTTGAGAGCATCGTGTTAAGTGAAATAAAGTAGTCCCCGAAGTCAAGGGCTGAATGTTTTTTCTCATATGTGGAAGCTAGAGAAAAAAGGGGGGGGGTCATGAAAATAGGAGGGAAACCAGCAGATTTTACGAAGAGTTCTAAGAGGAAGGAAGAGGGGAAGTAATAAGAGAATGAAATCCATCAAATGACATTATGTGCATTTCAGACACCTCACAATAAATCCCTATGATGTTTAAGTATCATTTTAAAAAGAAGCTATGCAAGTGGCCAATGAGCACATGAAAAGATGATCAACATCACTGTCAGAGAAATATTAACCCAAACAATCAGGAGGTATCAATTCTTACCCACTAAAAGTTTTAAAGTTGGCCGGGCATGGTGGCGCGCGCTTGTAATCCCCGCGCTTGGGAGGCAGAAACAGGAGGATTGCACAGGTTCAAAGCCAGCCATGCTGGCTTAAGAGACCCTGTTGCCAGATTTTTTTTTAAAAGTATAAAATAGGTCTGGGAGTGTAGCCTGGAGGTATAAGGGCTTCCAGGAACCCCAGTACCACCAAAAAAAAATTTTTTTAAGTCACTATCTTTTTCATGATTAATTACTTCCCCAATAAAATGGATAACTATCTTACCATGTTTCTTTCTTAGGTTTGCTGAAAGAAACTTAACAGGGTTTTTTGAGACTGTAGTGGAAAAAGGCAAGTTTGTAAAAACATCTAATTTTATATAATATTCACACAGGTAAATGGAATAAGATCATTGGCTATACAAGGAAATTTTTATTATTGTCAGTTACATTTCAAAAAAAAAGGATCAGACAATAAACATTACAAAGTGAACCCTTTCTCAGGGTAACACCAGGGGATGACAGTGTCACTATGACAATAGCACAACCTGACGCATCGGTAGCTGAGATGTCCGATGTCCTCTTAAACAGGATTAGGGTGAACTTGATAATGAACGTCTAAAGACTTCCTGATCTGAACAGAACGGTAGACAGTCTGGCCACATCAAATCCTCTGGAATATCTGTTCCAATAGGAATCACTTCACATGATACAATTCTTTCTTAACCATGTTATTAATCTAGATTCAAAAGAGTATAAATCTTAATTGACATGAAAAGAAAAACTACTATGAAGTCTTGATGAAACTAGAACATACCAAGGCGGTCATTGTTTTAGACATTGACACGTCTTCTGTAAGTTGGTAGCTACTCATGCTGGCCATGTTCTACATTTTTGTCCACTGATACAGACTAATAACCAACCGCTTAGACAAAACTGACCCACTTCGAAATAAGAACATGCATTAGGAAAACCTTGGGTTTTGTACTCAGGAGCATTCTTAAAGTTTACACTACAAATAAAATTGCAGCGTGATAGGGAAATCACTACTGTGGATGCGCTGCACTTCAGCACACACTGGACGCACAAATATGCACATTGCAGCCAGGCAAGGGGGCACTGGACACTGTCAGTAGTTGCCCGGGAGAGAGTGCAAATTCTATACTTTGGGGACAATTTTTACGTAAAACAATGAAGACTTTCTGTAACGAGAACTGAAACAAGCCAACTGAGTAGTCTTCACCTTTTCACTGCATCCATGAGACCAAACCTGAGTTACATCAACTCCTGACAATAATGTTGTCACCGATGGTGATTTCATGTTTTCACACGGCAACCCAATAAAATACTTCCAAAGTAACTTTTACTGAGTTCCTAAAGGAAATACTTCAATTATTTATAAATTTCAAAAACGGTTGAAATTTATTATATGTATCCTTTTATTGGTGCCTTGTGGTCTCACATCAGAATGCAGTTCAGAGTGGTAGTGACACTGTAGTGTGGATTTCAAATGCCCCACACTCACGTGGCAGGCAAGGCAGCCATGCTGGAGGGGGCTGGCTGCTGAGGAAGGGTTCTGGGTGTGTCCAGGGACAGTATTTCCCAGGCCCATCTTCAGCTTCCTGCTGTTCTCTTCCCCACTTCCATAAGCTGATATTTCTCTCCTCGTCCCCTCTGCCCAAAGCCTTTATGCCATGAGGTCCTGCAGCCCCCAGTCCTGTTTGAAAGAAGTCTAACCTGGACTGAAATTCCAAGAACCATCAGCAAACCAGTCTTCCTTGTGTGTCCGAGTGTTTGGGTGACAGAGGTGACGCCGCTGACTCAAACACTAAAGTAGCTACACTCTCCAACACAGGATGCCCTTCACATAGCTCGTGACTTCAGTTACTCATGGAGCAGGGTATTTATATTATATTCTGTCCATTTTTTCCCCACAAACTGCCAGAATATGAACTAGATATGCAAGTATTTTTCAATTCACTCTTGAACTGCTCGAAATCAAGATTATAAGTTAAACTTCTCATTTCCACTTTGCCACCAACTATGTGATTCTTGTCATACCTAAAACACTTTGCGGCTGATGAAGGTGATTTCAGATGAGAAATCTAACAAGATGTGAGGTCATGGCCCTGACCTTTAACACACCAACTACTTTAACTCTATATTCCTGTCCTCATTTACTTGGAAATATGCCACTAATAAAAGAAGTCCTACTCAAGAATAACTAAACTTTCAAAGGTCAGTCTTAAAGCATAAGGACTGTGAGGACATTCAATATATGCTATGTAATGTTTAGGGAACTACATCAAATTTATGTGGGAAGATTTCAGAATGTTGAAAGCAGCTACAGAACATTAAGACTTAAAATTATGAGCTATATTTTCTTATATTAGTGGCAAGAACTGCTTTGCAGAAAGGCCTTTAAACACAGATCATGTTCTAAAAATTCAGTATAAGGGAACAGAAGTTCACTTTAAAAATTTGTGCACAAAGATAATCAGTAAACTTGTCGACAAAGTTTTTGAAAAATATAAATGTCTAAATGGGGATAAAAGAGCCAGGCATGGTGGCGTGAGCTTGTAATTCCAGCTTTCGGGAGGCTGAGACAGTAGGATCAAAGTTTGAGGACAGCCTCAGTCACTAAGTGAGGCGCTCTGCAACTCAGTGAGACCCTGTTTTGAAATAAAGACTAAAAAATAGGGCTGAGGGTGTAGCTCAGAGGTAGAATGCCCCTGGGTTCCATCCCCAGTATCACACACACAAAAAAAGGATAAAAATTTAAATGTGTTATGTTAAATTAGTCATTAACAAATTACATTTTCATATTTTAAAGCCTTAGCAATAAAGCAACATGATGCAAGACCACAAATATAAAGAGACCAATAGAACATAACAGAAAATCTTGAAATAAACCAAGAGACAAATGACAACCTAGTATAGAAGAATAATCTTAAATCAGGGTAGGAAAGATACATTATTCAACAAATGGTGTTAGGACAACTGAAACAGCATCTTTTTAGAAATGAAATTAGATTCATATCTCATATCTTATACCAGGATGAATTCGATTGAATCAAATATTCAAATGTAAAAAAAATGAAACCAAAGAAATACTGGGCAAATCATGGCAGAATTATTTTACAAACTTGGCATAGGAAAAGCCACTTTACCTATGCATAAAACCAAAAGAGCCATAGAAGAAAAACCATGATACAATCAGCCACCCATGAATAATTTATTCATGGGAGTATAAAGGAATCATAAAAAAAGTTAAAAGACAAATGAAGAGCCGGGCGTGGTGGTACACACGCACTTGGGAGGCTGAGACAGGAGGATCGCACAGGTTTGAAGCCAGCCTCAGTTACTTAGTGAGGCTCTCAGCAACTTAGTGAGCCCCTGTTTCCAAATAAAAGTATAAGATAGGTCTGGGAGTATAGCCCAGAGGTAGAAAGCCTCTGGGTTCCACACCCAGTACCACCAAAAAAAAAAAAAAAAAAAAAGACAAATGAAAATATGAGCAACATACTGTAAATAACAGAGTCTTTGCTTAATATATGGAGAATTCTTACAAATCACATAGAAAAAGACCCAACAACCAATAAGAATGAGCAATGGATCCATACAGTTCTTTTAAAAGGACATAAATATTGGCTTTTAAACATGAAAAGATGTCCAATCACGCTTAACATAAGAGATATGAAAATTAAACTAAGACTCAATTTTTTATAATTCTCTGTGGTTAGAACAGAAGTACTCTCATATACTGTGGATAAAATATAAATATGTACGATCTCTAAGGAGAGCAACTTGGTAATATCTTTCAAAACTATATATATATTTTTCATCTAGCAATTCTAATTCTAGAAATTTTTCTTTTTTGAGAGTCTGGGGATGGGCCCAGGGGCATTCGACCTCCAAGCTACACCCCCTGCCCTATTTTTTATTCTTTATTTTGAAACCGGGTCTGAGTTGCGAAGGGCCTCACTAAGTAGCTGAGGCAGTTCGCGAACCACGATCCTCTGGTCTCAGCCTTCCGAATGCTGGAAATACAAGCGTGCGCCACCACGCCCGGCTTAGAAATTTTTCTTATGGATTTATTTGTACACAAGCAAAATGATTTATATTCAAGATTACCCACTGCAGCATCACATGTAACAGCAAAACCTAGGGACTGATTAAATGACTCATGACTCACCCAGCATTATGCAGCCATAAAAAGAATAAGGAACCTCTCTATAAACTGACAGGAAAACATATTCAAGATATATTAATAAGTGGGGCGCTGAAGAAGAGGGAGAAATAACTCAAGATACAGATCAAATCAATGCTTAAAATGGGTTATCACATGTGTAAAACTGAAGAAAATGCATATAAACAGTAAAATATATGATATAATCCAGATAAAGAGCAATTAAAAACTGGCTCCAGATTCCTAAGAACTCTTAGCCAACTGGCTCCAGTCACCTCAAGAAACTTGTAAGCCAGGCGTGGTGAGGCACACTTGTAATCCCAGCATTCAGGAGGCTGAGACAGGAGGATTGTGGTTCACAGACAGCCTCAGCTACTACTTAGTGAGGCCCTCTGCAACTCAGTGAGTCCCTGTTTCAAAATAAAGAGTAAAAAATAGGGCTGAGGGGTATATAGCTCAGAGGTAAAATAGAATGCCCCTGGGTTCCATCCCCAGTACTGTGAGAGGAAGGAAGGAAGGAAGGAAGGAAGGAAGGAAGGAAGGGAGGGAGGGAAGGAGGGAGGGAAAAGAAACTCAGAGTGAAACTGTTTTAAACTAAATTGCTTGGATCCAACTTATGGTAAATCTTTTTTTTTTTTTTTTTTTTTTTCGGGTCTGGGGATGGAACCCAGGGGCATTCGACCTCTGAGCTACACTCCCTGCCCTGTTTTTTATTCTTTATTTTGAAACAGGGTCTCACTAAGTTGCAGAGGACCTCAATAAGTAGCTGAGGCTGTCCACAAACTGCGATCCTCCGGTCTCAGCCTCCTGACTGCTGGGATTACAAGCATGCGCCACCACGCCCGGCATATCCATCCATTTGCTGCTACGTACATTGAATAGGTATGGAAAGAGACATGAATCTTCAAATTATTTACTGATCACATGTAGTGACAATGACCCTATCAGCTGGCAATGAGTGGAGGCACTCATCGAACGTCCTTTTATACCTTCTCCATTTTGAAACAGGAAATGTAGAATCTATTTTTTTGAAAGAGTAAAAATATATTTGAAAAAACTTTTTTCAATGTGATAAAACTGACTATGGAGCCAGGCATGGTGGCGCATGCCTGTAATTCCATTACTTGGGAGGCTGAGGCAGGAGGATTGCAAGTTCAAGGACAGTCTTAGCAAGCAGTGAGACTCTCATCAATCTAGGGAGACCCTGTCTCCAAAAAAAGTAAAATAGGGCTCAGGGTATAGCTCAGAGGTAGGATGCCCCTGAGTTCAATCCCCAGCACCACAAATAATTAATTACAAAATAAAATGGGCTATTGAGAGAAAAAAGGATAGTAAATATATGCAGCAGTCAGGTACAGTGGCACAGGCCTGTAATCCCAGTAGTTGGGAATTCTGAAACAGGAGGACTCACGTTTCAAGGTTAGGCTCAGCAATGTAGTAAGACCTTTAGCAACTTAATAAGATCCTGTTTAAAAATAAAATAGGACTGAGAGTATACCTCAGAAGCAGAATGCCCCTGGGCTCAATCCCCCAAAGCATATGTATTATACATATAATATATATAATATGTATTATACATTTCTATATTTATATATATATGCACCATCGTGTTAAATACTCGCAAGAAAATATATCTATACAGAGAATAGAATTAAAAAGAATGGTTATTTCTAAGGTAGAATTACTAGTTATTTTAAATTTCTGTTTTTCAAAATCTTAGGTAATTTACCAAACTTAGATTGTAATTATAACAAAAAATACATATTAGTATTTAATGTGAAGGTAAGAAGTTGAAGGAAAAGATGGAAAGTTATTAGGTATTATCCAGAGTTCTAAGTATCATTCATGGAACATTTACATCTCCTTAAAACATAACTTTCAATCACAGCATAAAGAATTTAGGAGCCGAGCGTGGGGTATGCTTGCAATCCCAGTACTCAGAAGGCTGGGACATGAGGATTACAGGTTCAAGACCAGCCTCAGCAACTTAACAAGAGACCCTGTTTCAAAATAAAAAAATAAAATCAGACGGGGGGCAAAGCTCAGAGGTAGAACAACTAGGTTCAATCCCTAGTTCTCCCTCCACACACACACACACACACACACACACACACACACACACACACACACACACCTTGAGAAAACAGAGACAGAAAAACAAAACTGCAAATCTGCCCTCTGGTCTACCTTGATAACTAAGATTATCCTCACCCTCCCACTCAGTGGATGTTTTGCTCCTTTTTATTTTCTGTTACCTAGGTAATGGTACTTCCAGCATTTCCCTTAAAGACTGTGAAACTAACAATCTGGTATTTCTCACTGTCAAGTTTTCCTGACCCTCAGCCTTGCTAGGCCATCTCCCTAAGGGGAAGCAACAAGATCTAGAAGCTAAATCAGGAGGCTGAGGAATCTGAGGTTAAGAGTTCCAGTCCTGACAAACTGTGGAATTTACTTCCAATTTTGGGAATAAGCTAAACTTCCGGGAACGGTTTCTTTCATGAGGAAACCTAAAGGACTGTTTGGACTACTGACCTGAGAGTTTCTTTTTAACTTTTCACACATTTTTACTCTCCCAATCATTATCTGCAAAATTTTACCAAACCCTCAAGACTTAGAAGTGGAGACGGGTGCTTTTCAAAAGTTGACTGAAATTCACACAACGCGACTAGAACTCAGCAATGTTGAAAGCAAATTATCAAGAAACAAAAATCCAGTCAGAATAAAAATTGGACCTCCAGAAGCAAAATAAGTGAAAATAACTAATGTAACTAATACCTGGTCAGGAAAGGTAAAAATTCTGTGTCCTAATGCCTGAAGCATCTGTTGAGGTATGGAAGAAAACTTCCTTCTCACAGTCTAGCAAGTATCGTTTTGTTACGCATTCTATTTGGTCTTTCGCTCTGTATTGACTAATACACTGCACTAGTCCTCAGCGCTTCTCTTCTAATTGCTTATCATGTGCTTCTTCCTATCTGCCCTCTCACTTTTATTTTATAGTAAAATAAACTTTATTATAGTCATAGAGTTCTCTATGGACTAGCCCTGAGAAGTACTGGGTAGCCTTTGGGAAGAAAGGTGTTTTTACAACTATCAGAGAGCAATTATCCCTCTGCCGAGACGCGGTGAAGCAATTTCAGTAGTACCTTCAATACACTTCAGATTCTTCCTCCAGGGTAACAAGACCAAACACCTCTCCAGTTACTTAAAATTTTTTGTTCCAAAGGGAGGGACAAAGCAGCAAGCAGCTAAATTTTTTCTGGATTAACTCAGTCATTAGTTGAATGCTTTTTTGTGGTTCACCTACTTAAAAGATGATCAGATCACTTTGTGCTACTGGAGAGAGAGCTGCAAAGAACAATTACATAAACCCTCTGCTTCAACTTACCTCATCCTTTTTATAATGAAACAAAGCACCAGAAACCACTGCCCCGCCACTACTTCTTCAGGAATCTCGGGAGAACCTACTTTGTCATGTGAATTGCTATTCTTCTCCTAAGCAAATCACAGAAATGTAGCCCATTCACCATAATGGGATACTACTGTACATCATTTTTTAAAGAACCATGTGCATTCCACTTTATTATCTGAAAAAAAGCAAGCAATTCTTATAAACTATGCTCAAAGAGAGGCATTCTACAACTTTGTATTGCTTATGTCAGAAAATCTGTACAGAACCTCAATTCCAAATCTGCACTTTCTAAAATGAAAATCTCAGAAAACCAAACTTTTTGAATAGCTGGGTGTGGCTGGCACATGCTTGTAATATCAGTACTTGAGAGGCTGAGACAGGAGGTTCACGGCCAACCTCAACTAGTTAGTGAGGCTCTCCACAACTTAGTGAGACCCTGTTTCAAAATAAAGATAAGAAATAGGAATGGGGCTTGGAGGTGGAATGCCCCTGGGTTCAATCCCCAGTACTGAAAAAAAATATTCTGATAGTAATATCTGACCTGCACTGACATAAAGCAATTTGCAGTCTTTATTCCATTCGTGTTGAGTATTCATTTGTTTAGTTGTAGATATATTAACAGGACTGATTCCTGGCTGTTGCTCCAGACACCACTAGGGGGTTTATGTTACTGTACATGTTCATTTTCTCAAGTCAATACATTTTTAATTCTGAAGCACTCTAGCCCAAAAAATTTTGGAAAAGAGATTATGAATATGTAACTCAAATTAATAAAAGAAATTTTATTCTATAAAAATAAAAAGGATTTTCATTCTATAAAAATCAAAGAGCAATGAACCAATATGACAGAAGGTAGAAGATACTAAGATGTTGTAAAGAAACTGTTCATCATTTATGAACATTAGTGCGATACAACATAAATGATGTATGCTTTCTCTCAAAAGAAGAATAGGGCTACTTGAACTTAAAATAATGTAAAACAGTTTTTTGCCTAAGCATTCTTGAAAATTCCCTGATTTCAATGAACCCTTAAAGTATTTAAAATATATTTGGAGATCATGAGCAAATAATATCAACATTCAAAGTCTATGCTACATGCTAGATACTCAACTCAAGCCTAAGATTCCAAGAATTTCTAAAGCATTATTACTCATTTGTAAAAGTTCAATTAACAATATTGAGGAAGTCAAAACACTTAAGTAATATGAGTGTGTTTGGGGATGGAGTTGATACATACTCAGTGATTTTCTTCCAGCCATCAGCTAGAGCACACAAAACTTTCAATCTTGAACAATTTTGTTCATCTACACATTATTACAAAACAGGATGCATATTTAAGACATGCAAGAATGACTCATTCATTCACTAATATTCAAATTAATTATATTAAGAACACTCTGTATAAGACCAAGGAGTTAGTCACTTCTAATTCATACTGAACTAAAATGAAGCAACTTCCTGGACTTGCTACTAGTTACAACATTGTAAATATGGAAACATATTCTCTGTAAATGCAATAAAATGTATCTCATCCTTGGTCTGATTCCCTGAAACATAAGAAATATCATATACTACAACCAGAAAAGATTCCCATCCCATCAGTTTGCATCCAGTTCAAGAGAGATTCTAACAAAATTTCCAGTGTCACACTTCTAGAAATATATGATTCTTGACATAGTATAATTTTTTTTACTGTTTGCTGAAATAGCACCTGCCTTGAGAAACTTTCTAGCAGAACGTGTGTGTGTGTGTGTGTGTGTGTGTGTGTGTTACTGGGTATTGAACCCAGGGAGGTTCTACCACTGAGCTACATCCCCCAACCCTTTACTCTTATTTTCAAGCAGAGTTTCACTAAGTTACCACATGCTGATCTCAAATCTATAATCCTCCTGCCTCAGTCTTCACAGTAGTGGGATTTCAGGCCAGCAGAACATTTTATCATCAATAAACATGAGGTAGACTGGTTTAATAATGTTGATGTGATTCATTTTGTTACCTAAATATTTTAGGCAAGTCCTGTTAAATTTAAAAGTACAAGATTTCTTGTAGACCCTACATTGTGTGTGCTAACTATGCTTTTCCTCTAACTCTCCAAGAGCCAATCTAAGCACACACTTGCAGACCTGTTACACTGAAGAGCACAGCGCGCCACTGCAGAAAGTGCTAGGGACCCTAACTCAAACTGCTCCCCAAAAAGTGTCCCACACGCTTGCCATCCATTCACGGCAAAGTAGTTAATTCTAATGTTCTCATTGTTTACCAGCAAGCAGAGACAGTGAGGCTGCTGGCTGTGCCGCTCCCGTTTCCTTTTGCTGGGCTGCTGAGCTTTTTCAGCCAATTGACTTTGCTTTGAGGCTATAAATATCTGAAAAATGTTCTGCATTTGATGCTCTTGGATTCTGCATCCATATTTAGCTGTTTGTGGCATTCCTTTGTTTAAGCTCCTCCACCAGCCATAAGATCAGTCAGGTTGAGACCTAGATGGCCAAAGGACAGAGGGATCCACATTCAACAGGCACTGACTTCAACGAGGTAGGTACCACGCCCCTAGCCAGGTGACCATGGAGGAGGTGGCAAGATGGAAAAAAAGATGAACAAGACTGACTCCTTGATACCAAAAATCTTACAGTCTTGCAATGCACGGGCACAATTTACTAGAACGCTGGAATAAAACAAATGAAACATTGTATAACTATAAGAAAATGAAGTATCATATAGCATAAATGTTTGCTCTTAGCTGTGTGAGCATTTATTTGTGTTCCAAATATAGATCCATATATTAGAAAGCTATGAACATATTCCAGAGAAGTTTTCCAAATCGTCAAAATACACAAAAGCTCTGGATCCATGTCTTATCAGAGTCAGAACTATGAACCCCAAAGTAAAACAAGGCCCAGCCTTCAAGTTTTGTGAAGCAAGCTAAGAAAATATTGTTGCTAAGTTTCTGTTAAGATATTGTAGGAGGGGTATTTTTGTTGTTTGTTTATATAATGACTTCAAAGAGAAGTAAACAGCAGGAACGTGAGCTGCCGCCAGCAGCATCAACACAGCTCCTTATTATACTTATCTTTAAAACCAACACAGCTATTTTGGGTTAGGTCTCTAAACTGCATGAGCTAGACCTAAGCAACATCCCATCCTCACCTTCCTATCTTCTGAAAACAATCCAAGTGAATCTGTATCTCACTCAACATACCTTCAAAACTCAGTTCTCTGACCTTCTGATAAACGTGCCCCCACCAGGAACCCGACAATCATGACTCAAATGTATTCAATTAAGGGCATGCTCAATGACTGGCTCCGAAAGTCAGGACGGAATTTGTAGGCCAAATTGTAGGTAACTGATGGAACAAGACTCAAAAGCAGCTAAATTTAAAGCTAAAAGGGACCACAGATACCAACTCTCTAGATTCCACATTTTACACAGAAACCTAGGGCCAGAGAGTTAAAACTACTTGTCCCAAATTAGACAATTTTGTGGCACCGCCAGAATGAAAACCCAGCTTTTCCACTCCCAGTTATATATTCTTAACTAGGTTTCAAATTTCTAGATTTCTTTATAACACGTTAGACTATACTCATCAAAATCCCCTTAAATTGTATAGAACAGAGATGACCCAACACAGAGTTCTACACACACAAAACAGTAAGAAAAACAAAACAAATTCGTATTACCCACACTGATTTTCCTCGTTCTATTATTATTCAATGTTTTTCAAAGAATTAATACAATGGACAACTTAAAAGCTAGCTAAAAACAGAGTCAAGAGTCATTCAGATAGTTCTGGAATATTTATATCAAACTAAAGACAACAGAGTAGTCTCCAGGATAAGCTGCCTTAAAGGAAGGAAACTAACAGTACTAAACAGTAAATAAAAACAACCTCTTTTTAATTGAGAGGATGACACAAAAGTGAAGATGCAATAGAAATTCAGCAACTTGGCACAGAAGCGAACCGTGTGTGTGTGTGTGTGTGTGTGTGTGTGTGTGTGTGTACCAATGGCTGCAGGTTCCACATTTACACAGAAACTTAGATCCAGGTAGTTAAAACTACTCACCCAAAGTTAGACTACCAAGTTGCGGCAAAGCCAGGCTCTCAAATCCCAGTTATACACTCTAGATTAGGTTCCCAATTTCTGGATTTCTTTAAAACAAATTATATATGTGTGTGTATGTGTCTGTAGACAAATGTGCCAGACTGCAAAACCAACATATATTAATGAGTTACATGCAAAGAATGATAGCCGAGATAAGGTCTAGAAAGCTCAGAGTTTTGAACACTGAAACAGTGAATTATCACATATTCTTACAGTAACATGCCCCTGTCTCTACCATCATATAAAAAGCTGCATGCCAAATAAGTGTGTAAGGATATAGAGGAAGACAGAAAAATGTAACCACAAATCTACTCGGGTTCATACGACTCATTTTCAGATTCTCATCGACCTTTGTTATAAGTGATTAGCTAAATACGATTAGCAGTTAGATGGAAATCAGTCTCCAAAGTTTTTAATCTAGTTTGCTAAGAATGAACTGCATAACCTTGATCATTTCCCACTTCTATGCCTTAATTCTTCCAGGTAAATAGAACAATATTTGGAAACTATAGAAGAAAACAAAAAATAAAGGGGGTACATACATAAATTTCTAAGAAAACTGGTTATAAAAATATATACTGAATTTTTAATGATTCAAAGGGCCATGCAGGATTATTTAATCCAATCCACTCATTTTACAGACAAGGAATCAGAGACCAGAAAAGACCTAATCTGCCCCAAAGCACTTAAGCCACTTAGTGGCAAAACAGAAGCAACAACTCAGATGCCTGGAACCCTGGATCTGAGCTCTTTCTGACAGTGATGGGCATGAAGTCATGAAATCAACTGAAATCCAGAAAGACAACTTCTAAACCCTGGTCTCTCTTGAATAGTAAACACACACCCCATTCAGAAGGAGAAAAGAAAGAAAACAACATAACATACTTGATCCCTACAGGCCTGGGTGCACATGACTGTGGGATAACATCTCAGCCCTGTGCTGGATCCCAGGTGCTCCACGTGTACCATTTCGTACGCGCCGCATGACCGTCTTTTGCGGACATGGGAGCTAAGTGAGAAACATCTTGCGTTTTCAATATTTAGGAAAACCACAGCTAAATCCTCAGCGCCCGGCTATAAATCCTTGGGCTATGAGTTTTCAAAACCAGCGTGGCTTTAATGCCGCCACAAGCCTCGCCCTAATAGACTCTCATCATTCCGTTTTAATTAAAAAGGCGGTTACTGGGAAGGCAGAAAGGGAGAAGTTTTAGTGTGTTCATCACTTTTAACCTGCTGAGTGGCAACCCAGCCGCTTTACAATGAGAACTGGAAACGACAGTGCGATCTGAAAGAGAGTGCGCACATCGGGATAAGTGGCTGCCTTCGGAGAGTGAGGTTCAGGAAGAGGGTACAGACAAATCCGTTACCACCAAATAAATAATCTGGGTCTCGGCGCGGATTCTCTTTTTTCTTTCATTCATTAGCTATCCTCTGCTACGCTTTTTCATGAGATCTTCCTCTCCACTCTTGTCTCCCTCAACAAGAGAAAGGGATGACACAGTATTCGCTCGGTGTCAGGGCTTGTTCCAGCATACCTTGATGAAGACCGCTTGGCAGGTCCCTTGAAGAAATCACCTGAAAATTAAGTCTCGATAGCCCAATTCCATAAACTCTCTGCGGGTGCCCAAAGAGAGCCAAAGACCGTACCGGCATCTCTGCCGGGATGGGCATCTGAGGAAACTTGTCGGAAATGCACCCCTCCGCTACAAAAGAGCTCTGAGAAGCTAGCCCCGGAGGATGGCCGGGGACTGCCACAGGAGACGAGCCCTGGGAAGCCCGGCCGCCCCCGGGGCCTGCGGTCCTTACCGTACACCCGGACCCAGCTCTGCTGCTGGCACACCGACTCCAGCAGGATGCGGTCCAGCACGCCGCCGGCCACGGCTCCGCCGACCGGGACGGCCGCGTCCAGGTCCTCGGGGGGCAGCGGCGAGTCGGAGTCCAGCGCCGGGAACATCTCGGGCCAGGACGGCGCGTCGGCGGCTCCTCCCGAGGACGGCGAGCGCTCCATGGTGCGGGGCGGGGGGCGCGGCCGGCGCCCACCTGCAGCCCGGGGGCGGGCCCGCGGCGCCGGCACTCAGGTGCGCGCGGCGGCGGGGACGGCGGGCGGCGGGCGGCGGGGACGCGGGGACGCGGGGACGGCGCTCCCGGGCCCCGGGGCCGCGGGCCGGGCAGGGCTGGCTCGGGGGCGTCGCCGCCAGGGGCCGCCCCTCGGACGGCTCCTCAGCCTGAGGGGGCGGCGGCCCCGCGCCCGCCCGCCCGCCGGCCCTCGGCTCCCCGCCGGCCCGCCCCCCGCGTCTCGGGACCGCGCTCGGGCCGCGGCGCCGGCTCGGGCTCCCGCTCCCGCTCCCGCTCCCGCTCCGCCGAGGACCCCAGCAGCCCGGCAGCCGCGGCGGCAGGCGGCATCCCAGGGAGATAGGCCGGAGCAATCGAGGGCCGAGGGCCGGCCGCGCGAGCCCGCCGGGAAGCCGGAGGGGCGGGCGGGGCGGGGCGGGGCGGCCCGCAGGCGGGAGCAGCCGAGCGCCGAGCTGCCGGCCCGCCGGCCGGCCTCCTTCCCCGGCGGGTCTAGGGCTGGCAGTCGGGGGCGGCGTGGGGAGGCGGGGAGGGAAAGGGGTGCGGGAAATTTGAAAAGAAAGGAAACGTGCTTCCCTTTCTTCTCCTTTCCCACGCATTTAGTTATTCGCGGCGGTTTCTTCTTCGCGGACGCACCGATGGAGGGACTGCATTATTTTGCAGTCACCCCGGGGAGCCGTCCCCGGCCTTCCCGGAGAGGGGCGTCGGCGGCGTCCGGGGCGGCGGGTTCTGCGCCCTGGGGGTGGGGGCTGGAGCTGGACTTGTCTGCGGTTCGCAATCGCGAGGTTACGAAGTGCCGCGTGGATGGGTGGACGAGCCTTACGAGCACGTGAAATGCTCGGGAGCCCAGGGTTAGCCAAGCCCGTGTTGGTTGTTTTTTTTTTTAACTCAGATCTTTGTGCCGCACGTTGGCTCGCCCCCCCCCCCGCCTAATGATATTCCCTTTGTGTTTTATTTTTGTTTCATTTTTAGGCTGTCTCCCTCCTTGACCTTGACTTTGCTTTTATGCTCACCCAATGCGGGATTCACCAATTCAGGTTTAAAAGACTACAAGCAAATAATAGCCATTTTCATTTTGAAATTGGACACTAGCAGCTTAAACCGTGCTTTTGTATGCTGTACGTTTTCGACAATGTTTCTTGAACATGGCTGCTGAAAGCCGAGCAAGATATTCATATAATTGTGTGTTGCTTTTTTAAAAAATATACTTTTGGGGCTAGGCGTGGCGCTTGCTTGTAATCCCAGCAATCCGGAGGTTGACCCAGGAGGATCTCAGTTCGGCAGACAGCCTCAGCTACTTAGTGAGGCCCTTTGCAACTCAGTGAGACTCTGTTTCAAAATAAAGAATAAAAAAAATAGGGCTGGGGGCGTAGCTCGGAAGTAGAATGCCCCTGGATTCCATTCCCAGTACCGCAAAATAAATAAATAAAAATAAAAATATACCTTTGGGGGAGTTTTGTTAGTGTTCCCCTCTACCCATATCTTAATTTTCTGCTTTCCTCGTATCCTGCTGTGTTAGACAGTTGCAATGGATACATTTTGCAATTTTCTCCCAACTCATTTTGGGTAATAGCATTTCAAAGTAAGAAGTGACCTTAGACATAACGGCATCCTGCCTCTTTGTTTAACAGGTGAAGAAAAGGAAACAGCCAGGTCACCTGGCAAATCAAACACCAGTACAGACTGGACTACAAGGTCTTCAGGACACTGGCTCCTTAAACTGTGGTCCTTCAGGAGCCCTCCGTGACTAAGTGGACCCGTCCCTTGGCGATGCATCAGAGGGATCTGTTTTAATACTTAGAAACTTGCTCGTTTGCTTACTCTCTGCTCAGTCCATCTTCTAAGTCTAACCACCCTTTGTGCTGCTGGTTCAAGTGGATGAGAGAAAGCGTTGCAGCCAGGAAGTTTCAGGGCTTAGCACTGAACAGAACTAGAGCACTGCCATCTATACGAAGTTACTGTTGATGCCTTGAGAACAAAAACTAGAGAAAAAGTGAATAAGGGGTATCACAGACAATTCTGTGTGTGTGGTGGTGGTGGCACTGGTGATAGAACTCACGGTCATTCTACCTCTGAGCTACACCCCAACCCTATTTTATTTTTTATTTTGAGACAGTCTCATTAAGTTGCGGATGGCCTCACTAAGTTCCTGAGGCTGGCCTGAACCTACAATCCTCCTGTCTCAGCCTCCCAAGTCCTGGGTTTACAAGTGTGCACCACCAAGCCTGGCTCAGATATACAAATTTAAGTAAGGGTGTGTGTGTGTGTGTGTGTGTGTGTGTGTGTGTGTGTGTGTGTGTGTGTGTACTGGGGATTGGGCCCAGGTGTATTCTACCTCTGAGATACACCTCAGCCAATTTATTTATTTATTTTATTTCGAAACAGGGTCTCTAAATTGCTGAGGGCCTCCCTAGTTTGCTTAAGCCCTGAACCTGTGATCCTCCTATCTCAGCCTCTCAAGTACTGGGATTACAGGCTTTTACCACCACACTCGCCTATAAGCATATCTCCATTAATCAATATATAAGGAATTTATTTACCTAAGCAATCGTCTCAAAGCAGCATCAAGAGCAGCCTATGAAACATCCAGAGGGGTGTTTGTTTTACCAAACTTGCGCTTTCCGTGGTGTCAGACATTCTTGAGTGGAAGAAAAAGTCTCCGCCAAACCCCAGCAATCCTGCTTTCTGAGTAATTCCACTTTCATCATCCACACCACTAAATACTGGCCCCTATTTTCCCTCTGTCCTCACCCCAGATCAGCTGAAGGTCATTATCTACTTACCTAAGTAATTGTATGTCTGCAAATTATCCAGTGTTTATAACATAAAAAGAAAATACTTTCTACAACCTGAAAAATACTTCTCTGAAATAAGTAGAACCGATGTGTTTTACTCACCATTTAGTCAATGGAGGGGAGGGCGCATAAAATTCTTATTATGCAAACTACCTAAGCATAACTAGTTAGTAGACTGAGACTAAAACTCTAGTCGCCTAATTTTTAATTAGTGAATTTAGATCCATTAGAGGTATTCTTCTTTAGCACAAGGAGTTGTTCTGCCGCTTGTGGAACAAAATGTAAATATTTGATAGAGGATAAAGACTGAGTTCCAGAGCCAGGTGTGGTGGCGCACGCTTTAATCCCAGGATTCGGGAGGCTGAGACAGGAGGATCGCAGTTTGAGGGCAACCTCAATTATTTAGTGAAGCCCTTTGAGACTCAGTGAGACCCTGTTTCAAAATAACAAATAAGCCAGGCGTGGTGGCGCGCGCTTGTAATCCCTGTGCCTGGGAGGCTGAGACAGAAGGATCACACAGGTTCAAAGCCAGCCTCAGCTACTGACTAAGTGAGGCTCTCAGCAACGAGACCCTGCTTCCAAATAAAGTATAAAATAGGTCTGGGAGTATAGCCTGGAGATAGAAAAGCCCCAGGGTTCCACCCCCAGTACCACCAAGAAAGAAAGAAAGAGAGAGAGAGGGAGGAAGGGAAGGGAAGAAAGAAAGAAAGAAAGAAAGGGAGGAAGGAAGGAAGGAAAGCAAGCAATCAAGCAAGCCGGGCATGGTGGTGCATGCTTGTAATCCCAGCATTCGGGAGGCTGAGATAGGAGGATCTCAGCTTGAGGGCAACCTCAATTATTTAGTGAAGCCCTTTGAAACTCAGTGAGACCCTGTTTCAAAATAACGAATAAGCCGGGCATGGTGGCGCGCGCTTGTAATCCCTGTGCCTGCGAGGCTGAGACAGAAGGATCACACAGGTTCAAAGCCAGCCTCAGCCACTAAGTGAAGGCTCTCAGCAACAAGACCCTGTTTCCAAATAAAGTATAAAATAGGTCTGGGAGTATAGCCTGGAGATAGAAAAGCCTCTGGGTTCTACCCCCAGTACCACCAAGAAAGAAGAAAGAAAGAAAGAAAGAAAAGAAAGGGAAGGGAAGAAAGAAAGAAAAAGAAAGAAAGAAAGAAAGGGGGAAGGAAGAAAGAAAGCTGGGCATGGTGGTGCATGCTTGTAATCCCAGCATTCGGGAGACTGAGACCAGAGGATCGTGGTGTGCAGACAGCCTCAGCTACTTAGTGAGGCCCTCTGCAACTTAGTGAGACCTGTTTCAAAAAAAAAAAAAAAAAAAGAATAAAAAATGGGGCAGGGGATGTAGCTCGGAGGTCAAATGCCCCTGGGTCCCATCCCCAGACCCGCAAAAAAAAAAAAAAAAAAAGGGCTGGGGGTGTAGCTCTGAAGTAGAATGCCTCTAGGTTCCACCCCCAGCAACACACACACACACACACACACACACACACACACACATGAGTTCTGCAGTTAGTGGTCTAAAACAGAAAAGCTGGCAACTACCTGAGATCCTAAAGAAAAAACAAGGTCATTGGTCTGAGTATACATTACTAATATTAAAGAGAGACGAGAACTTGGAGTTGTGGCTATCATAACTTGAGTACCAAATATATGTCCAATTTTTTTCTATTCACTTGTCAGAGACATACACAAGTGAGCAACTAATTTTTATACCCAGTCTCTTCTAGACTATGTAGACATCACCTCATCTCTCAGCAAGCTAACCCAGCTTTTGTGTGTGTGTTGCTGGGGATTCTACCTCCAAGCTACACCCCACCCATGTTTTTTGTTTTGTTTTGTTTTGTTTGGAAACACAATCTTGCTGAATTACCACCAGCCTTACTGAGTGGCTGAAGCTATCTTCAAAGCTGTGATCATTCAGTCTCAGCCTCCTGAGCACTGGAATTACAGGCGTATACCACCACACCCGGCCTTAATCTAGCTTTCAAACTGGTCACCAGCCCTCCTTTTCTTTATTCCTTCTTCACTTGGGCACAGTACTATAGCAATCTCCTGGTTATATACCATAATATTAACCGTATTGGAAGAATTCAGACATTCCCCCAAGACTGTGTTCTGTCTTCTACCTCACTCTCTAATTCCCTGGTGATTAATGTGCTTTCTAACTACAGTCCTTGGGTGGCTAATGCTGGCTTTGAGATGCACGTCTCCAGCATCATCCACAGTACTGAGGCCCGGTCAGGAGTCTGTAAATGTTGAACATGTCCACCCAGGTATGCTCTGTGGACTTCAGATCTAATACATGGGACGTAACCTCTTTGCATCCCCTTTTACCCAACATCCTTCCCTTCTGGAATTTCCTAGTAGTTTCTACCACTAAATTGCTTAAACATGGAGCTACCATGGGTCCTCTCTCCCATCCTAGCTTGCATAAATCCAAGCCCGCTTTCCATTCCTACAGATTCCAATCTAGCTCATACCTGGTTAGCTTTTACTAGGATAATCATGGCCGATTCTTAGCTGTCTTCCTTTCCCTGAGGACTTTCCATCTCCAGTTTATTCTACACTCTGTTGGAGATGGATTATCCTAAAGCAACGTTCATACTAGGTCACATCTCAAACAAAACAAACAAAACCCATCTCCCTATTACCTACGAGATAAAGTACATACTGTCCAGAGCTTGAGAGGGAGTCCCAGACCTCTACCTCACCCTTTGTCTGTGTTCAGCTAACTGACACAGTTCACTGAGCCCCTAATGTAGCCACCACCTTTCCTTCCCTGCCACTGTCTGTGTCTGCCACCTGGAGTGTCCTGTCCTCCATCCTCCATCTCTGTCTGCCAGAAGCTGACCCCATCAAATGCCACTTCCCCATCAGGTCATCCCCTACCCTCCAAGCTGGCCGTGCCCGCAGCCTCCTCGGGGTCTCCATGTCCATTGTTCTGGTCTCTCCTCTAGAATCCATCACAGTGTACGTTGTGATCTAGTCCTCTGTGTAACTTAGTGTCCACCATTAGCTTATGAACATCTTGAGAGCAGAGACCTCCTGTTATTCATGTTTCTCTCCCATGGTGTCTTTGACGTATCAACCCTTTGTTGAAACCAGAAGCCAGGAAGCAAGAATTTAAAGGGAAAAGGGGAATCTGGTTCTGTCCATAGATGTGTGAGGCTGCAACACACACACACACACACACACACACACACACACACACACACTTTAGTGAATTTAGCCAGGCAATTCTCATTTTCTCTCCTACTTCTCTTCATTTGAAAAACAAAGCATACCTTGCCTAATATGGTAGCCAGTGCCCATTGCTACTTAAGGCTGAGGCAGGAGAAGGATTACGTGAGCCTAGGAATTCAAGACCAGCCTGGGCAATATGGTGAGACCCCCCGGCTCGACAAAAAATAAGTAAATAAATAAGTGAGAACATACTGAGACCCGGTTTGTCCAAGGGCACATAAGTAATGTCAGAGGAAGGATCTGAATTCAGAGCTCCTGAATCTCCATGCATCAGCCCCATCCAAAGACTGATTCCTTCATTCTTTCCCAGCCTTTTCTGTCCTTCTCTAAATAGCTAATTTTTTTTTTCTTGCTGATAAAATTTTCCTCGGTACTTTTTTTCTTTTACATATTATTTAAGCTTAAAGTATTTGTGCCACATTCCTGGCCCCACATATAATTTTAGCAAAATTATACTTTATTTTTTTTTTTTAACCAAAGGACCAGAGACATCAGAGAAACATCTGGTCTGATTCATCAGGGTAGCAGCAACATTTCTATTTATACCCGAGCGCGGCCCTATCTTTGCAGCTCTCAGCTGTTGCTCACTGCTCAGCGTGTTCCCCTTTTCAACCTTGTCCGTCCCTCATCAAGATAGCATCCTGTATCCCAAGTCTTAAACGGAATCCAATGCGAGAGAAGAAAATAGATTGCCTCCTCCCTAAGGGGGAATCTGCATCTCAACCGCAAAAACCAAAGAACCTATTCTTCTGCTTTCTCTCTCTCTCTGTTTTAGGGTAGGACAGCAAGCCTCAAGTGGCTGAGTGTCTACCATTCATTTCACTGCATTCTCCCTGCATTCTCAGTAGAAAAACATTGGATGAAAACCAAAGCTGTGGCATAAGGTAAGTTCGAAGGGGCTGAGGGGATAGCTCAGTGGTAGTGTGCTTGCCTAGCATGTGCAAGGCCCTGGGTTCAATTCCCAGCATATCACACGCCCATATGCACGCACGCACGCACTTAAGTTTGAAAGCAGATCAGATAGAAAGGAATGAAGTAGCCGGGCATGGTGGCGTAATTTCAGCATTCTGGAGGACTGGAGGATCATGGTTCACGGACAGCCTCAGCTACTTAGTAACTTAGTGAGACCTTGTCTCAAAATAAAGAATAAAAAAAGGGGGGACAGGGGATGTAGCTCAGAGATAGAATGCCCCTGGGTTCTATCTCCAGACCCGCAAAAAAAAAAAAAAAGAAAGGAATGAAGTATTTTAAATGAGGATACTAGGATTGATGTAGGAAATCTAAGGAGTGCTAACTCTTCGTAGCAACATTTGATCACACATTAGAAACTGCATGATTTGCCGGGCGTGGTGGCGCACGCTTGTAATCCCCGCACTTGGGAGGCGGAGACAAGAGGATCAAACAGGTTCGAAGCCAGCCTCAGCCACTTAGTGAGGCTCTCAGCAACTTAGTGAGACCCTCTTTCCAGATAAAGTATAAAATACATCTGGGAGTATAGCCTGGAGGTAGAAAGTCTGTGGGTTTACTCCACGTAGCACAAGAGAGAGAGAGAGAGAGAGAGAGAGAGAGAGAGAGAGAAGAAAAGAAACTGCATGATTTAAGGCAGGAGTTGGCATCAAAAATAAATAAATAAATAAATAAATAAATAAATAAAAGACTTAGGAATCTTCTTATGTTTTGTGGGTGAGTTTTTCTTTCTGGCCTATGTCCCTTAAGAGAAGGCCACAGCTTGTACCAACGAATGACAGTATTGTTTGGTAAAGCAGCGGAACAGGCCAGACACAAACAGATCTCCCCCAGTCACTCCCTGGCAAAAAACGCCTTCACACTAATGACCTCACCTCGGTATTCAGCTACAGAAATGCAAAAAGAATAAAAACACTCCAATGGCACCACAATGGCCTCTGACATCAGGGCCTAATTAAAACCTTCAAAGGTCCTAAGCGCTGAAAATAATAAGGTGCCCCGCCCCACCCCATGTAATTTTACAAAATTGCAAAGTGTTAGGAAAAACATCCGAGTTCTGATTTCCTCCTTCAGAGATGACTGCTACAGGATTTATTTCAGAAAAAGCAAACATAAAACTCTTCAAAGCTATCTGTGTATTTTGGTATGTTCCTACTTCTCTGGTGCCTGAAGCACTGTATCAGTTGAATAATTCAGCTCTGCTTGAAACACACAGTGCCAACCATCTATTAACTAACACAGTGTATAAAGGGGGTAATCTTTAACAAATTAATTTCTCTGTTCTTCTAGTAACTATAGAAACACCAACTTACTTCACCCTAGCCAAAGAGAGAAAAAAGATAGCTTCCTCTGCTTTGTGGTTCTAATGAGTCCTCAAAAGATAAAATTACATCATCAGAACTCAATGGTTCTAGAAGAGAGATCTCTATTTTACTCTGAAAGCAATATTATCATAATTGGTCAATATGGGTCTACACTAACACATTTGCATTTTGTCTCTTATATAATGAAAGTACCAAGCAGAGTGTGGCATCGCACGCACACACCTGTGATTTCAGTACTTGGGGGGCTGAGACTGGAAGAGTGTAGGCTCAAAGACAGCCTCAGCAACATAGTAAGACTCTTAGCAACTTTTCAAAACAGGAATAAATAAATAAGCTTGGGCACTTATCTAGGAGGTAGAATGTCCCTAGGTTAAATCCCCAGTACCAACATAATAATTAAAATAATAATAACAATGAATAAATTAAGATAGTCATAATTGTTAGAACCAATTTAAGACTCTTGTGAATAAATAGAACGAACTATCCAAATATATTACTTTTAAGCAGTAAGCTAAATATGAATGAAGATGATCATAGCAGATCCCAAAATGTCTCCCTGTTATTGATCAGCATTGATTATCGGTGCTGTAAGGAAACCTGGAAAGTATTTTTGACCGTATTTCCATTGTTCTGTAACAGGACATTCTTAGCAGAACAAATGGGGAGGAGTTCAATGTAGGAGGCAAGTAGAAAGTGGGACACTGGGATTTAGAATCACAGCAGTCTAATATCTGAGTGATGATAAGATACAAAATGTGGTCCTGGGAAGTGGATAAGGAGGCAGACTGCAGGAGACAGTAACGAGAGTTAAAGAGGTACAGAAGTTAGGAAACCAAAGTACTGGATCAGTTGCTGACTCCTGCCCTAGGATGGTGCCAGGAGGGGGGGCAGGGACGGCTATGGATTGCGTCCCAAAGTCTTTGGGAAACGAACGGAGTGACCAGGAGGTGTGTTCATGGTATTATGGAGAAGTTAGAGGGAACCCATACAGAACGATGAGCTTTTACAGGACAGAGAATGATGCTCTGGAAATAGCAATGAGTTAACCAAATGCCAGCCCCTGTAACCCAGCTTCCTTTATAGCACAACAGACAATGTACGAGAGCGTGGACAGCCTCAACCAATTGAGGAGAGTCCCTCCACTCAAGACAAAGAAAGAAAGAGTACACTTCCCCGCCAAAAAATCCCCAAAGACGCGAAAATGCCAAACAAATATCACCACCCCACCACCCCAATCTTGGACTCTCAGCTTCCAAGACTGTGAGACAAATAAACTAAGAAAGTGGGGTGATTAACTTGTAATGGACTCATGGTTCCACAGCGCTCAGTGGAAAGGAGGTGTAGCCATGGGCATAAGAGGTGAGAAAGAGGTTTGTCGTGAGAGTTCATAGGCGGATGTGAGAAAGTCCTGAGCCCTGAAGGGGCTGAGGACATAGGTGACCCGTGCTGAGACATGAGAACACGGCACCTCACTTTCCCTCTCATTCTCCCCAATGCAGGTACCTGACCTTTGTCTTTTCCCTTGAACCCTCATCAACTCCCAACTCTCACTCGTGAAAAGTGTCCCTAACTCCTATTTCCTGAAGAAAAATAGAGGCCACTGATTAAGTTTCCTTCCTTCATCTTTTACTTTGTTTCTCCAAGATCAGGCTCTCCTACCTCTTTCAGGGCTTAAACAATTATTTTCTCTTTTCTTTCAACTGTGTCTCCATATTGGCTCCTTCCCTTAATTTGCATGTTCATATCCCCCATCTGATTTAAAAAGCTCCAGACTTCTGAAGTATACTGATATCTGAAACTTTCTTTGAAATACTTTTTAAAAAACAAAAAGAGGATGAGCCAGGCGTGGTGGCACACACTTGAAATCCTAGTACTTGGGAGGCTGAGACAGGAGGATTGCAGCTGCACAGCCAGCCTCAGCAACATGAGACCTTCAACTTAGTAGGACCCTGTTTCAAAATAAAATAGGACTTGGGATATAGCTCAGGGGTAGAATGCCCAGTGCCACAGAGAAAAGGTTGCATTGACAGATGGAGAGAAGGGTAGATGAATGGATAGATAGAAAAATACAAGTTAAGTAAAGCTAAATACTACTTGGAAGATACATGTGGTAGGTACATGGGAGTTCACTATACAATCCTTTCAACTTTTCTGTATGTTGAAAAATTGTCACCAGAACAATGTTGGGTGAGTAGAACTACCAACCCAGTGTCTTCTTCAAGCACCATTCAATATCTCTTCCTCCTTTCTGAACTTTTTTTTTTTTTTTTTTTTGCAGTACTTGGCATGAAACCCAGGGACATTCTACCTCTGTGCTACACCTCCAGCACTATTTTTTATTTTTTATTTTGAAACAGGGTCACACTGAGTTGCGGAGGGCCTCACTAAGTAGCTGAGGTTGTCCACGAACGGCGATCCTCCTGTCTCAGCTTCCCAAGTGCTGGGGTTAGTAAACTAAGCTCTTCCTCCTCACTTCCCAATCAATGTTTTCCCATGGATCTTTAAAGGAAGAAATACAATGTTAGAAATACAGCTGAAGCCCAGTCCTTTTCCTAGCTTCCAAGATGGTGTCACTGTTCAAATTTTGGTATACAGCTTTCCTGTGTGTGTGTGTGTGTGTGTGTGTGTGTGTGTGTGTACCCTTTGATGTTTTTCTACTAAACTTCTGTATCTTTCTAAAATTTATACAAGCACGCACAGATGTTTTCATACTATGTTCTTACAGAACTTTCTTCTCAAGATTTATCTGTGCTCAGCCAGGCGTGGTGGTACATGCTTGTCATCCCAGCATTGAGGAGGCTAAGACAGGAGGATCTGGGTTTGAGGGCAACCTCAGCTACTTAGTGAGGCCCTCTGCAATTTAGTGAAACCCTGTTTCAAAATAAAGAATAAAAACTAGGGCTGGGGGTATAGCTCGGAGGTAGAATGCCCCTGGGTTCCATCCCCAGTACCAAGAAAAAAAAATTTTATCTGTGCTAAGATTGTGGACCTAGTCTACTTATTTTATTTTATTTGTTTACTTTTATCGTACTAGGAATTGATCCCAGGGACATTCTACCTCTAAGCTACACCTCCAGCCCTATTTTTTATTCTTTATTTTGAAACAGGGGCTCACTGAGTTGCCAAGGCTGACTGAACCTGTGATCCTCCTGTCTCAGCCTCCCAAGCACTAGGATTACAGGGGTGCACCACCATGTTGGCATAGTTTATTCATTTTAACTACTATATAGTTCTGTATCATAAATATAGCCCACCATTTTGCACATGTTACCATTGGTGGTTGTTCCCAAATTTATAAAGGAGTGACCATCCTTAAGTCACTTATCCTTGTGTATATGTGTAAGTGTTTTTCCTAGAAACTGGATTTCTACGTAGTAGGGTTCATGCATATCCAGGGCCACTATACAGTGACAAGTTGCTTCCCACAGTGATGGTACCAACTTGCTTTCCCGTCGGCAGGACGTGGTTTCTCGCATCACGCCAGTATCTCGCATCATTGCCAGTATTCGCATTCTCAGCTTTTTATCTTGTCGTCTCATATGTATGAAAAGTGATCCAATTCTGCATTTTTCTTTTCAGTAGAGGGATTAAGCATCTTTTCATGTGTGATCGGCTACTTGGGTTTTACTTCTCTGAATTGCCTATTCATGTTCTCTGATTTTTTTTCCCTACTACATTTTTGTCTTTTTCTTGTTGATTCATAGAAGTTTTTCCTCTCTATAGGCTATATGCTGATCTCTGTCAGTTTTTTTGTTTTTGTTTTTGTTTTGTTTTGTGTAGGTGATTAAACCCAGGAGCATTTTCCTTCTGAGCTACACCCCAGCCCTATTTTACTTATTTATTTTTACTTTTTTTTTTTTTTTTTGGTGGTACTGGGGTTCCTGGAAGTCCTTCTACCTCCGGGCTACACTCCCAGACCTATTTTTACATTTTTATTTGGAAACAGGGTCTCCTAAGCCAGCACGCGCGGCTGGCTTTGAACCTGCGCGATCCTCCTGTCTCTGCCTCCCAAGCGCGGGGATTACAAGCATGCACTATTACACCACGCCCAGCTATTTTTACTTTGAAACATGGTCTCACTAAATTGTAGAGGGCATCATTAAAGTTGCCAAGGCTGGCTGTGAACCTGTGATCCTCCTGTCTCAGCCTCCCAAGTTCTGAGAGTACAGGCATGCACCATCGTGCCCCGCTCCCATTTATATCTTCATCTTGTCTCTAGCAGTTCAAATTTAAAAGTGTTATTTCTTTTCATGCCTTTGCCTATACTGCCCCTTCTAGAAGGTGCATCTCCACTGCTATTTCTCTCTCCTACCCCTAACTCTAGCCCAGTTTCCCTGCCCATTGCTGCTTGACTCCAAGATCCAGCTGAGCTGTGGGCTCATTCAGAAGGCCTCCCCTAACCCCCACCTCCTCCTCAGGCTTCCGACATGCCCCTCTCCCGTGAGCTCATAAAAGCCACGGCTGCTTTTCTATACTTTGCACTTGCTGCATTGCACCGCGTGTCCCCACCGGCTGTAAACTCATCAGAAGGAGCAACTGGCTTCCATTCATACTTAAGTTCCAGAACCCAGCAGAATATCTGGCACATGAGTGTTGAATTCAATAAATAAACGACTTAGTTGAATTGAATGTGCTATTTGTAGAAGACTTTGGCTTCTTCTCTATTCTCTCTCTCCTTTTCCCTCCAACTCCTCCTCCTCCTCCTCCTCCTCCTCCTCCTCCTCCTCCTCCTCCTCCTCTTCCTCCTTCTTCTTCTTCTTCTTCTTTCTCTCTCTCTCTCTCTCTCTCTCTCTCGCTCACTGGGGGTTAATCCCAGGGGCATCCTACCTCTGAGCTACACCCTCAGCCCTATTTTTTATTCTTTTTGTGTGTGTGGGTCTAGAGATGGAACCCAGAGGCATTTGACCTTCGAACCACACCCCCTGCCCTATTTTTTATTCTTTATTTTGAAGCGGGTTCTCACTAAATTGCTGAGGCTGCTCATGAACCACGATCCTCCGCTTTTAGCCTCCCGAATGCTGGGATTACAAGCCTGCGCCACCATGCCTGGCTTTATTCTTTATTTTGAAACAAGGTCTCTGTAAATTGTAGAGGGCCTCACTATGTATCTGAGGCTATCCATGAACCGTGATCCTCCTGTCTCAGCCTCCCAAGTACTGGAATTATAAGCATGCACCACCATGCCTGGCCCCTCAGCCTTATTTTGAAATAGGGTCTCATGTGAGGCTGAGATAGGAAAATCTCAGATTCAAAGTCAGCCTCACCAACTTAGTAAGGCTTTCAGCAACTTAGCAAGACCCTGTTTCAAAATTTTAAAAATAGGGCTGGAACTATATAGCTCAGAGGCAGAATGCCCCTGGGTTTAATCCCTAGTAACACACACACACACACACACACACACACACACACACACACGAAAGAAATAGGGTCTCACTAAGTTGCAAAGGGCCTTACTAAGTTACTGAAACTGTCCTATGATCCTCTAGTCTCAGCCTGTCAAGTACTGTGATTGCAGTAGGCATGTGCCACTATGCCTGACCTGGTTTAACTGTTATTAATTAAAATTTAGTTTTCACTAGCCTTCTATATAGACCTCATACATTTCATTTTTATTGTTCTGGCTAACCAACTCAAAAACAAAACAAAAACAAGTGGTGACCTGTGTGTGGCCAGCATGGTGTAGGGTTGGGGACAGAACCACGGGGCGGGGGGGGGGGGACATAAACACAGCAGGATCCCGTGCCGACAGGAGCGGATCAAAGCTGGAATTCAAACTCCTCTTGTCCTAGTTCTGTCTGCTATAACAAAGTGCCAGAGGCTGGGTAGCTTATAAACAACAGAAACTTATTTCTCATTTCTTTTTTTTTTTTTTTTTTTGTGGTACTGGGGTTCCTGGAAGCCCTTCTACCTCTGGGCTACACTCCCAGACCTATTTTTACATTTTCATTTTGGAAACAGGGTCTCCTAAGGCAGTGCGCGCGACTGGCTTCGAACCTGCACGATCCTCCTGTCTCTGCCTCCCAAGCGCGGGGATTACAAGCGTGCGCCACCATGCCCGGCCTATTTCTCATTTCTGAAAGCCAACAGTCCTAGCTCAGGGTGCCAACATGGTCAGGCGTTGGTCAGGACTAGGCACTCTTCCTGGCTTCAGACTGATAATGTCTTATTCTATCCTCACATGGTAGAAAAAGGGCAAGCAATCTCCCTGGGGTTCTTTTTATAGGGGCACTAATTCCATTCACGAGGGCATCGCCCTTATAATCGAATTACCTTCCAAAGTCCCCGCCTCCTAATATCACACTGGGAAACAGGACTTCAACGTATGGGTCGGGCGGTTTCGAGGGTACAGATATTCAGTCTGCTCTACCTGCCATCCCTATGCAGAGTTTTCACGAGTACCCAGGTGACACGAATTAGTGTGCACCAGCAGAACCATACATCAGCGGCTCCTGCGTCTGTTGAGAAGTCAAATATCAGCTTGTGGCTTGTGTGGATTCGCCTGGAACCCCCCTCCCGTGTCTCCCAGGAATGCCAGTGCTCTCCCTCCAGCTCCCTGCCATTCCTCCTCATTATCCCTTCTCCTGGCAGCCTCCAGCTTGGATTTCAGGCCTCTGCTGTGTCCCATTCTTCACTCTGGGACTTGCAGCTGTTCCTTTATCTTCCTTTGGCACTGCCCCAAGGGTGGGTTACAGCCCCTCCTTCCTTGATTTCCCACCCCAAATTCATGAGAGGCAGCTGTGTGCGGTAGACTCTTCCTGGAAATTCAGAGCGAGCACTCGCCGTATGCAGATAAAGGGGTGCTCTATGGCAGATACGCAGCACTCTTTGGCAGCCGGTTTCAAGTGCCTGGCTCTATTTCCATCAACCCAAGTCTTAGGCTCCTGGTGTTTTGCTCAGCCCTCCCTCCCACTCTTCTTCCCCACTCACCGCTTCTCTTGTCTTCCCACGTCTCACGACAATTTCTGATGCAGAAGGATTTTTGCAATTTTTTGTTTGTTTGTTTCTTTTCAACCCATTGGGCCTCAACTACCACCCTTAAAGCATTTCTCAGGATAACATTCTCAACTGCAACACCTCCCTCCAAAGAACTCTTGTGCCAGTTTGCAAAATAGCCATTTTCTATTCCTCCAATATATTTATCAGTATTTTGTATATATGTTTGTTCAGCAAGCATATCAATTCGAAGTTGGGCGTGTTGGCGCACACTTGTAATCTCAGCATTCGGGAGGCTGAGACAGGAGGATCACGGTTCACAGACAGCCTCGGCTACTTAGTGAGGCTCTTTGCAACTCAGTGAGACCCTGTTTCAAAATAAAGAATAAGAAATAAGGCTAGGGGATGTAGCCTGGAGGTAGAATGCCCCTGGGATCCATCCCCAGTACCGCAAAAAAAAAAAAAAAAAAAAATCAGTTCAATACTGACTGTTGTTATAACACCTTATATAAAAGAGCATCTGAAGCCCAGCATGGTAGTGCATGCCTGTAGTCACAGTGCTTGGGAGGCTGAGACAGGAGGATCACAGGTTCAAGGATAATTTTAGTAATTTAGCAAGATCCTTCACAACTTAGTGAGACCTTTTCTTTCCTTTAATTTTTTGTTTTTTGTGTGTATGTATGTGTGTATATATGCACATGGATCACAGGCTCATAACCAGCCTCAGCAACTTACAGTGAGGCCCTCCGCAACTTAGTAAGATCCTGTTTCAAATTAAAATAATAAAATAAGGCTGGGTGTGTAGTTCAGAGGTAGAGTGGCTCAGGGTTCCATTCCCAGCACCACAAAATAAATAAATAATAAGAGCACACCTTTAGTTATAGATAATGACCAGTGCTTAAGTCAGATGCTACCAGCCAACATGGGTGGTCACCCAGTGTTCAGTAAGGACACTTAGGACAATCAAACTAAGCAATATTTTCACAGCACTGTCTGAATGTGAGGCTTTTAAATAACAGCAAACATTAAGGGCTAAAAATCCCAGAGAGATTTTTCTCTTTTGGAAAGATTTGAATTCATTCTTTCCATCAATATTTGTCAAGAGCCAGCGTCGGGTCAGGCACCGTGATAAGCCTGGGGACCCTGTGGAGAAGAGAAGAGCTGAGCTCCGTGTGTCCTGGAGCCGACATGCTAGTGGGGAGCAGTCAGTAGGAGGACGGTGGGCAATTACACACTGCGCTGAGCTCTGTTAGCAAAGCCAGCGCGGTGCACTGATAGAGGAGTAGGGTGAAGGTGGCATTCCTGAGAGGATAGCTTGGGAAGTCCTCTTTGAGCCTTGACCTGTTTTCTGAGACCTAAAGTATAAGAAAGAGAGAGTCATGCAAATAAAAGGAATACCAGTTAATACTATTGTAGTGGCCCCGGTAAGAGATAATGATGCCTTGGCTAAGGGACGTGGCTTTGGAGAGAGAAGGAAGCAGATTTAATTCATCAAGGTATATTTTGGAGGTAGATGCTAGGCACAGTGGTACATGGCTGCCATCTCAGCTAATCTCAGCTACAAGGAGGCTGAGGCAGGAGGATGGCAGTTTTGGGACCTGCCTGAGCAACTTATCAGGACTTTATCTCAAAATAAAAAGGGGCTGGGGATGTCGCCTGGTGGTAGAGCACTTGGCTAGCATGTGTGAGGCCCTGAGTTCAGTCCTCAGTATAAATAAATAAAATAAATAAATAAATAACACACATTTGGAAGTAGAACTGTAGTAGCATTTGGTGATAGGCCCATATATATATATTGACAAAGTAATAGAATCAGAGATAACCTCTGTGTTTGTGGCATATAACATATAGTTTATTCTGACACTAAGATGGGGAAGGCCAGAGTGAGAGGGAGGTGTGGGTGGTGAAATCTACCATTCCACTTTGGACCCATAAGTTGGAGATGCCTCTTAGACATTTGGGTAGAGATACTGGATCTATGCATCCAGAGTTCTGGGGGAGAGTTAGAGCTGGAAATGTATATTTTCAGTAATTAGCGCACAGATGGTATTTCAAGTCACAGACTTGACCAGACTCTCCTAGGGAGTGAATTATGCTTAAAGAAGAGAACCCAGGACTGAGCACTGAAGCACTCCAACATTGAGAGGTCAGGTGGAGACTAGGACTGAGAAGGAACGGCCAGCGAGGAAGGTAAAACTAGGGATATGAGTGCCTCAAAGGCCAAAAAGAGTTGGTCAATAATTAAGTTAGTGACAGACGGCCGGGGCCCAGGATGTATTGCCCACCCAGCACAAGGGTCTCCCTGGTCTGCAAGCTCTCTCAGCCTGAAGACACAGGTATATAACACCAACCCTTCTAGGAAAGGTTTTTCCATCTAACTGGCTGTATGAAGAAACAACAGATCCAAGCCTTTAGCCTGTTATAGTTCCATTAGGCTTGTGACTGAGCAAGTAGTCATAGGCCATAAACAACTGGCTCCGAGCCGCCTCTGTTGGCATAAATGTGTTGGCTGATTCTTAGTAGATAATTCCAAAATATCTCTGAGATGAGAACAAAGTGTAAAAGCATGATCATAAAATTACTGTGGGGGTTTCACAATTTCTGGGCATGAGTAGAGTTATCTTTGGTGATTTGCACCCTGGTTTTTACAGAGGCTTCGATCATTAGGACTAAGGAGTCACAAAGCCTCTTTGTCACAAAGCCCCTGACGGGCGAGTCCAGTTTCACACTGAAAGTAGAAACATTAATAGAAAATACAACTTTTCACTTAAGTCTTACTATAAACAGGGATGACATTCTGGAGAACGCTCCCTTGATGGTGAGTGCTGGTAGTGGAAGACGCAGCCATTCCAAGGTCGGCGATCTAGCCATAGTCATTGTGCTGACACACAACTTTGACACCGTCCTTGTGATGCCAGGAACATCTCAGTGTGGCTGCCTTGATGTGGCTGTTTTGATACGGGAACATCTTGTCTCTGTCTATTAAAAACAAAAAACCAATAAACTTTCTGCTTAGGAAAAAAAGTAGGACCAAGTGACAGATCTCCTCACCTACTCCCTGAGCCTCATCTCATCTTAGTAGATGTCAGACTGCAGATACAGCCTGTGCGAACACTGAAAGGGAAAAGATCGCCATCAGAGAGGACAGAAACTAAAATGGCGGGCATGTCAACACGACTTGAAGGAAGAGAGAGGATTCTAGCAAAGCCTGGCTCTGTACCTGAACCATCTTGACTCAGCCTCTTGAAAGAGCCACGTGACACAGCCAGGGCTCAAGGAGCCATGCCGAAAGACAAACCCGGTCTCCCTCTTAAAAGTCAAGGCCTGTGCATGACAAAAATTTCTCTGGGGAGCCAGGCGTGGTGGCACACGCTTGTAATCGCAGCATTCGGGAGGCTGAGACAGGAGGATCATGGTCCGAGAACAGCTTCAGCTACTTAGTGAGGCCCTTTGCAACTCAGTGGGACCCTGTTTCAAAATAAAGAATAAAAAATAGGGCTGGGGGTATCACTTGAAGGTAGAATGCCCCTGAGCAACACCCCCAGACCCGCAAAGAAATTTCTTTGGGGGTTTGTTGTTGTCATTACTAGGGACTGAACTAGGAGCATTTTACCTCTGAGCTATACCCTGAGCCCTGCTTCATTTTTTTATTTGGAAAGAGGGTTTCTCTTTTTGTTATTGTTGTTGTGTCTTTACAACTTACTATTTTATATTTATTTGATTTTTTGTTTTGTTGTTTTTGCGGTACTGGGGATTGAGTCCAGGGGCATTCTACCTCCAAGCTACACCCCCAGCCCTATTTTTGCTTTTTATTTTGAAACAGGGTCTCACTGAGTTACAAAGGGCCTCACTAAGTAACTGAGGCTGTCCGCAAACCATGATCCTCCTGTCTCAGCCTCCCTAATGCTGGGATTACAAGCCTGTGCCACTACACCTGTCACTTGTCCAATTTTTGATTGGGTTATTTTTTATTTTTGACAGTGAGAGAAGCAGAGTTTCTCTAAGTCGCGAAGGTTCTCACTAAATTGCTGAGACTGGTCTCAAACCTTCAATCCTCCTGTCTCAGCGTCTCAGGTACCGGGATGACAGGTTCTGCCATCTCGCCTATCTGGCTGGACACTTCTCTGACAGGATGTGTACCACTGAGCAAAGGACAGTACCACTGAGCAGGGAGACGAACATAGGCACAACCCAGCACACCTAAACAGGAAGCAGCCCTCCACACACAACTAGAATGAATGTGAGCCTGGAAGGGCCAAAGGGCAAGGGCTGCCTTTTGACTTGATCCTGGGTTGGTGTCTTGTAATCAGGTCTGACCAGGGCAAGGAAAGCGAAATGCCTGGTCTCATCAACCCCCAACCCCCGCTCATGTTAACAGGGATCTCAGCGGTCTATCTTATTGCCCCTGTACTTGAACAGAAAATATAAGCTGATCTCCTGGAAAGGAAGACCTTCTTTCTAACAATTTTCTCTTTAAACAACAATAGAACCAAAACACTTACTCTGGGAAGTCCCATAAATCATTACTATGATGGGTAGGTTAATTTCTCCAGTACTAGGTGTTCACATTACTTATGCTCATGAAATAAAATATTAAATATTTTCAAAAAGATGAATCTCTGCTTATTTCTGTCACCATCTTACCTTTGAAGATTTAAAATGTCATTTAATTAAATTTTAAAATGTTCATGAAGGGTATTGAATGACGTACAATATGCGAATCTGTATAGTGCACGTGATTTGTTTTCTGGAAATAGAATTTCCCTTCTCCCCAAGCTCATTTACTTTATCTTCCATTGCACGAATTTTCTATCTTGTTCGAGTCTCAATACTTTCCATATACTCTGATTTTAATTTTGGTCAGCAAATACACATTAAATGCTACTAGGTACCAATCACTCTGCTAGGTAACACTGGAAATGAATATATAGATATGAATAAGAAATAGGTCCTGCAGTCAGGAAATACGCTGCAGGAGATAGCCTTGACTATGGTATTAACAAAATATGAAACAAATAGAAGTATCACTGGGCACTTTTCTTATGCCTGTAAATACCATCTGTTAGGACTGGTGTGTAACTCATGTGCTTTGAAAGCCCTGGGGTAGATCCCAGCACTGCATTAAAAAAACAAGGAAGAGCAACAGGAGACTGCACTTGCTTGGCTAGAATTTTAGCTCCATGATAGAACACTTGACAAGCAGGTGCAAGACCCTGGGTTCAATCCCCAGCGCCTCAAAAATAAATGTTAAAAAATCTGATAAATATCAGGTGCCATAAACCAGAAAGATCAAAATTATGTGGGCCTACAAAGGCTGGAGGACTTGAATCCTTTTTGAAGAAGGAAAGGGAAAAGGACTTTTAACCATAGATAACTTACCCTTGGCTAGACATTTGACTGTATCTTATCTTACTGAATCCTCCTAAGAGCCCCATTTACATTGGAGGAAGGAACAGATCGGCAACAGTAAGAAACCTGGCTACGTCCACGCAGCTGCGGCGTGGGGCGTGGCTGCGGCAAGAGAATCGGCAGCTTCTGGTGCGGACAGGTCTCTAAGGTTTCAACAGGTGACTTTGGGTTACGAAGATTTTATAAACAGAAGGTAAAACAAATAATAAACAGAGTCAATCTAGACCCACCACTGAGCAATTCAGGGGCCCTTGGGACAGAATGGCTATTTGTAAATGTGACTCTATAAAGCTTGGTCAGTTATTAATGAAAGTCACAAAAAGAAACAAATGCAAGTAGAATGTTGGATTTTCAAAACGACTGTACCTATCCTTTAGCTCCCTGAAAACAGAAAGTTACCTTTTCCTCCAATGAGAAAAAATTAATAATGATGGTACGTGCCTGTAATCCCAGTCCTTGGGAGGCTGAGACAGGAAGATCACAGGTTTGAGACCCACCTCAGCAATTTAGCAACACTCTCATCAACCTAGCAGGACCCTGTTTCAAAACAAAAATTAAGAAGAGCTGAGGGTATAGCTTGGAGGCAGAATGCCCCTGGGTTCAATCCCAAGTACCAAAACAGAAATATATTAATACATACCAAGATTTATTGAACTTTTACTACTGCTGAGCTCTATACTAAATACATGTGTTTTACATACATACATGTAGAATCAAGGTTGAATTGAGGCCCAGGTTGAGAGGGTTCAAATTTTGGCCTCCCCACCCCCTCCAGTTCCCTCTTCCTCTCTCCCTCTACTTTTCTGCTCTCTCCTTTCTCAGATCCGCTCTGGTGGAAACCTGCCACCTTGTCCTGAGCATCCCTAGGCAGGGCCCAGGTGGTAGTAAACTGGGCCTCCTGTTAACAGCCGCATGTCAGAGTGGAAGCTGGTACTCCAACTCCAAGCAGCCTCAGGGGAGACCCTGGGCCCGGCCAGCTCAGGGTTAAGCCACTCTCAGGCTCTCCACCCCGCAAATGATTTGAAAAATAATTTTTTTTTACTGCAAAGATTTGGAATAAATTGTTAGAGAAATAGATAACTAATAGAGTATTTCCTTTGCCGAACGCTTCCTTATTCCTGTGGGTTTAGTTTTGATTAGTCCAGACTACACACACACACACACACACACACACACACACACACACCCTTCTCTCCTTTCTACACTTTAGAGACAATCTGTTGTCCTGCAGACAATTGCCCTCTTGCTGTTGGCTTCAGATGTGTTGCCTCGAGTAATCTCCCCAAATTTAGGGCTCCCCAAATTAAGAAGACTCCTTAGACCCCTTTTCTCTTCTTCTCACTTGACCCATTTACTCCCATCCACTCCTCTCTACTTCTCTTCTTTGCCCCATTCCCCTTCAAGGACTAGATCACAAAGAATAGATTCAAGAAGGGAAATCATTAATAACTTAGAAGTTACCAAATCGAGGCTGGAGGCCCATGTCTACAGTCCCAGCTATTTAGAAGGCCAAGGCAGGAGGAGCCTGGGAGTTGAGTCCAGCCTGGCAATCCAGATAGATCCCATCTAAAAAAAAATTAATATATCAAAAAGCTATTCAACCAAATACTCTTATTTTCTTTAATAATCTTAACCTTTTTTTTTTTTTTTTTTGGTGGTGATACTGGGGATTGAAAACAGGGGCATTCTACCTCTGAGCTACCCTCCCAGCCCAGTTTTTTTTTTTTTTTTAATAAAAAAACAGGGTCTCACTAAATTGCAGAGAGCATCTCTAAGTTGCTGAGCCTGGCCACGAACCCATGAGCCTTCTGTCTCAGCCTTTTCAGTACTGAGATTATAGGCACGAGTCCCCAACCCTAGCCAGCAATAATCTTGTCCATAAAGTTCCAATTTGCCTTAGATCATATGGCTGGTTGTTAGACCAACCAGAATCAAATCCCAAATTTAACTGACTCTGAAGCTTGGGCTTCTTTATAGCAATTATACCTCCTTATACCCATTATACCAATGTTTTAATATTAGAATATAATGAAAAGATGAGATTTTTATAGTCTATGTGTCCGCTGTAGATACAGCACTTATAATGAATCATTAATAAATGTTAATTCCAAGAAATATCTGTTATTTATGCTGTACCAAGTAGCTACAGGTTTCAAACTTACTCGTAGAGTAGGATAAACTACTTCGCCAGTCAAGCTCCTGGGTCTCATGCAAAGCAGGGAATCTGGCTAAAAGTGTACATCCCTGCGGGGGAGGTTCTCTGACTTTATCCCGGACCCCGCTGGGACCCTGTAACAGGTTCCCTTTCATTCTGCGAAGCAGCTCGTGCACATTCTCCACTTAATGCAAGTCTTCAAGCATCCCTCCCCCCTGCCATCCACATCTCTTGCCCTTCCCTCTCAGCCGCTAATAGGGACAGAGCGGCCACTAGAGGACCCGGAGCCTCCCCTCCCTTGCCAGCCGCCTAGGGATCCCAAGCCCTCCACCATCTCTGCTGCCGCCTACTTTCTCCCCCCCCCCCTACATCTCTCTCCTCCATATTTAACACACTCAAGTCTCTGCTTAACAAATAAAAGGAAAACAACCCAAAGCTGCCCCCGGCCCCGCCCGTTCTCTCATTCCCCTTCTCAGCCACTCTTCAGGAATTGTCTACACTTGGCCTGTCCCACCCACACTTCCCTCATCTGCTATGGAGGGCACCCACAGGCTGCTGAGCGCAAAACCCCAGGCACGTTGCTCCCCTCTTAGCGTTTGGCACCGCTGCTCACTGGCTTATGAAATGCTGTCTTTGGGCCGGGCGCAGCGGTGCACTCGTGTAATCCCAGTACTTGGGAGGCCGAGACAGGAGAATCCGGGGTTCAAGGCGAGCAGTGCATGGTAACTTAGTGAGACCCTGTTTCAAAATAAAAAATAAGAGCTGGGGGTGTAGCTCAGAGGTAGCCCTGGGTTCAATCTCCATTACTATGCATTGAAATATATATATATATATTTCTATATATAAACGCCGGGCGTGGTGGCGCACGCTTGTAATCCCCGCGCTTGGAAGGCTGAGACAGGAGGATCGCACGGGTTCGAAGCCAGCCTCAGCTACTGAGTGAGGCTCTCAGCAACTTAGTGAGACCCTGTTTCCAAATAAAATATAAAATAGGTCTGGGAGTATAGCCCGGAGGTAGAAAGCCCCTGGGTTCTACCCCCAGTACCACCAAAAAAAAAAAAAAATTATATATATATATATATATATATATATTTCTATATATATAATATATTTTAGAAATGCTCTTTGCTTGGCAGGGTTTTCTTTCTACCCTCTGGTTGCGCTTTCTTTTTCAGGTTCTCTTTCACTGGACACCCCCTTTTCCTTGGGATCTTGTGTGTGTGTGTGTGTGTGTGTGTGTGTGTGTGTGGTACTGGGGATGGAGCCCAGGGACATTCTACCTCCTAGCTACACCCCCCTCAGCCCTATCTTTTATTCTTTATCTTGAAAAAGGGCCTCACTAAGTAGTAGCCGAGGCTGTCCTCAAACTGCGTCCTCCTGCCTCAGCCTCCCAAATGCTGAGTTTATAAGCATGCGCCACCACGCCTGGCTCTGTTTGGGTCTTGAACTGAGGCCTCTTCACCAATCAGCGTCCATACTTGCCCTGGACAGGCTCATCTACTTCTTGGAGATTTCCACTCAGCTAGCCTAGAGGCACTTCAAGTCCGCCACTCCAAATTCACCTGCCTTTTCCTCCCAAGCCGCTGCTTCTCCTGGGTTCCTGTTCAAGCAGGTGCCTAAGCCAGCAGCGTGCCGTTCTCAAGTTCTTCTCCCGCTGCCAGTGGAGTCCTACAGTATCCCTCTTCAGCGTCTTTGGAACGCGTACCCCATCCCACCATCCCGGCCTAGGCCAAGAGTCCGTTGCCTCAGATCAGGACTGTCCCAAGAGTCTCCTGACAGGTTTTGCCTCCTCTCTTGTACTTCTCTAGTCCTTCTCCATCCTGCAGCCAGAGTGATCTTTCCAAAGGGTGAATCCTTTACGACGCAGCCCCAACTTGTTGGCATGACCTAAGTGTCCTCTCATGACCTGGCCATGTCTCACTAACAAAAAGTCTTTCTGTGTGTGTGTGTGTGTGTGTGTGTGTGTGTGTGTGTGTGTGTGGTACTGGGGATTGAACTCAGGGGCACTCTACCTCTGAGCTACACCTGCAGGCTTATTTCTATTTAATTTTTTTTTTGAAACAAGGTATCACTAGGTTGATGAGAGTCTCACTATTTGCTGAGGCTGTCCTCAAACCTGTGATCCTCCTGTCTCAGCCTCCCATGTACTGGGATTACAAGTGTGTGCCATCATGCCTGCCTCCCCCAAATCTTCTTTTCAAGCTTGGGGAAACAATTCTGGACTCTGCTAGAAAGCTGCCCTCAGTCGCAGTAAGATAAAGCCTAGCTAACACTCCCTCTGGGCTACCTTCTCTCCACCTGTCTACATCTGGGTTGAACATCCTTAATCCAAAAATGCTCTGAAGTCAAAAATCTTTTTGAGCACCAGTAAGAGGGCCCAAGTGAAAAACTTCACACCATGATCATTTGCACAAAATCACTAAACATATTGTCCTAAGCTGTGTGTGGTGGTGCACACCTGTAATCCCAGTACTTGGAGAGCTGAAACGGGAGGACCACAGATTCAAGGACAGCCTCAGCAAGTAGTGAGGCTCTCAGCAACCTCGCGAGACCCTACTTCAAAATAAAATAATAAAACAGACTGGGGTGTAGCTTGGAGGTAGAATGCCTCTGGGTTCAATCCCCAGTACAAAAATAAATTAATGAACTAACTAATTAATTTAAACACACACACACACACACACACACACACACACACACACTACGCCTTCAGTCCATGCACAAGAGGTATATATGATAATGAATCTTGTGTTTAAACTTGGGTTCCATCCCCAAGATATCTCATTATGTCTACACATAATATTCCACCTTTCCCCCAGATCTGAAGTATGAAAAACTTCTGGTCCCAAACATTTAAGATACAGGATGCTCGATATGTCTCTCCATATTGCGGATGAAATTAAAATACGTTCCTAGATCAGCTCTTGAGTCTGATACAAAGTAAGAAATTAGGCTGAAAATGCATATGATGGTGGTAGTTAACTTGGACCAACATACCTCTTTTTTTTTTCTTTCTTTCTCTCTCTTTTTTTTTTTTTTTTTTTTTTTTGCAGTACTGGGGATGGAACCTAGAGGCATTCAACTTCTGAGCCACACCCCAGCTCTATTTTTTAGTCTTTATTTTATTTATTTTTTTGTTTATTTGTTTGTTTTTTGGTGGTACTAGGGTTCCTGGAAGCCCTTCTACCTCCGGACTACACTCCCAGACCTATTTTATATTTTTTAATTTGGAAACAGGGTTTCTTAAGCCAGGGAGGCTGGCTCCGAACCAGCGCAATCCTCCTGTCTCCGCCCCCCAAGCGTGGGGATTCCAAGTGTGCGCCACCACGCCCGGCCTTAGTCTTTATTTTGAAACAGGGTCTCCCTGAGTTGCAAAGGGCCTCACTAAGTAGCTGAGGGTGTCCTTGAACCGCGATCATCCTGTCTCAGCCTCCCAATGCTGGGATTCCAAGCATGCGCCACCATGTCCACCTACATGCTCTCTGACTTTCTACTCATCTCTCCATCATGGTGCATCTATCTACCTTCTCTTTCTAAAGCCCAAGGTAGGTGAAGCTACAGCCACCAAGTACGATTGGCTGATAATCAGACTGGAGTAAGACTGCCTGTGTTCAAATCCATTCTCTACAACATCCTAGTTTGGTGACCTTGGTCACCGTGTGAACCTGTGCCGCAGGGTTCTCATCTGCAGAATGGGATCATGGTGATGCCGATCTCACAGGTGCATTCTGAGGATTAAATTAGATAGGCTAGCCGGTGGTGCTGGAGCACACTTATAAGGATCCCGGTTCACAGACAACCTCAGCTACTTAGTGAGGCCCTTTGCAACTCAGTGAGACCCTGTTTCAAAATAAAGAATAAAAAATAGGGACGAGGATGCAGCTCGGAGGTAGAATACCCCTGGGTTCCATCCCCAGGACTGCAAAAATAAAATGTTTAATAAGATAGGCTAAAAAAAAGTGAAGTGAAACATCTAGAATGGTGCCCAGAACACAGCAAGTGCTCAGTGAGTCCTGACTGGAGTTTTTATTTTATTTTTTCAAACTGGGGGCCGTTCCCAGGGGTGTTCTACCTCTGTGCTATACCCCTAGTCCTATTATTTTATTTATTTGAGGTACCGGGGATTGAATGCAGGGCTACCCCCAGCCCTATTTTTATTTTTAATTTTGAAACAGGCTCTCACTAAGTTGCAAAGAACCTTGCTAAATTGCTGAGGCTGGCCTTGAACCTGTGATCCTCTGGCCTCCCAAGCATTGGGATTGTAGGCATGTACCACCATGCTAGGCTGTTTTTATTTATTGATTGATTAACTGGTTGTCAATACTAGGGATTGACCCCAGTGGTGCTCTGCGACTGAGCTGTATCACCAGCCCTTTTTATTTTGAGATGGGGTCTCACTCATCTGCCCATGATGGTCTCAGCCTTCTGAGCCACTGAGAGTACAGCTGTACACCAGTGTGCCCCAGGCTGGTAACTACCTTTTTTTTTGCGGGTCTGGGGATGGAACCCAGGGGCATTCGACCTCTGAGCTACACCCCCTGCCCAATTTTTTTTTTTTAATTCTTTATTTTGAAACAGGGTCTCACTAAGTTTCAGAGGGCCTCACAAAGTAGTAGCTGAGGCTGTCCATGAACCGCGATCCTCAGGTCTCAGCCTCCCGAATGCTGGGATTACAGGCGTGTGCCACCACACCCGGCTTGTTAACTACTTTTAATGGTGTGTGTGTGGGGGGGTACTGGGGATAGAACCCAGGGGCATTGTACCTCCGAGGTACACCCCCAACCCTATTTTTTTGTCTCTTTATTTTTTGAAACAGGGTCTCACTGAGTCACAAAGGGCCTCACTAAGTAGCTGAGGCTGTTTGTGAACCGCGATCCTCCTGTCTCAGGCTCCCAAGTGCTGGGATTACAAGCATGCGTCACCACGCCCGGCTTTTCAACTACTTTTTAAGGCAGGCACAGTGCCATTCCTCTCCATACAGCTGCTCACTCAGTATTTATGACATGAGTCAAGGAATGAGTCTTTGCATCTGAACATGACACCAAAATTCTTAACATTAAGCCCCAAGTGCATATTAAATACACTACGGTAGACGCCTTGCATGCACCAGCTTGGGGCTGGGGGTATAGCTCAGTGGCTAAGTGCTTGCCTAGCATGTGTGAGGCCCTGGGTTCCATCCCCAGCGTAACACACACACACACACACACACACACACACACACACACACACACTACACCAGCCTGGTCACACTGGCCACTTGGAATGTTCTGGAAATGAGGTCATTCTATTTCTACCAAGTGCTCAGGGAATTCTCCTTCCCTGAGGAAGGCGGTCTGAATCAAGCTGGACACCTCAAGTTTCCTGAAGGCATCATGACAGAGTCTGAGGTAATGTCTTCTTTACATCAACATGATTGTTAAAAGCAGATAAACATTAAGGTAACCCTTTCAACTTGTTTCCCAGTAATTTTAAGACTACTGGACCCTCCCTTCTCCAGTGCTCCTAATCCCCCACGCCCCTCATTGCGTCTGACAGAGGGCTGGGCTCCATAGCGCTTCCCGCTCCAGAGCTCCCGGGCCTTAGTCTAATACTCAGATTAGACTAAGAGTTTCATTTGGTTACTGAGTCTCACTATGCTGTGAGGTTGGTCTCGAACCTGGGATCCTCCTGTCTCAGCTTCCCAAGTCCTGGGACTGCAGGTGTGCTGCCACCGCCCCCAGGCTGGTCTGTGTGATTTACAAGTCAAGTGTTCATAATGGAAGGCACACCTCCAGGAGCTCAGTGTTTTCTGGAGAGAGAAGCAGAATAAAACTGTGGGACAGAAGCGGATTTGTTTCCAAGGACACAAGTCTGGAGGGAACTGAGGTGACTTAGGAGAAGTTTCGGAGTAGGAGGAAAAGCTGGACTAGACATACTGCCAGCACCAACCTGCCAACTATATAAATACACACGTAAATAAAGTGCACCCCGCTCCCACGGCTGCTGCTCTTCTCTGAACTGGCTTCCTGCCTCTCGTCGGGATAGACAGACACTGACACAGTATTTCTGTCTTCGCAGGGAAAAGCTCGCAGCAAGGGAAATGACCTTGATAGGCTGAACTATAAATATAATATTAATCAGAGCAATTTCCCTTTCCCAATACCCCAAAGCAACCTTGGGAGAAAGGCAAAAACACCATCACTGGCCACTTAATGAGTGTGAGAGGAAAGGTCCAGAAGTCCAGCAGGATCAGAAACTGACCCAAGTCCTGCCTGCAAAGAAAGTTCTATTTCCCAAGACTGGCTCAATCCCAATAGATCCCACAGGCAGCTCCTCGGTGTCAGAAAGCCAGGTGCTAAAGCAGATGAGACCTGGGAGGTTAAACCACACAGAAATAGACACCTGTGCTCTGAGTAATAGTGACACAGTCCTTACTCCCAGGACAGCCTTGCAGAGAGCTGTGCCCATGACAGGCAGAGAGAGAAAATGAGCCCAGCATGGTGATGTGTGCTGTGTTTGCAATTCCAGGACGTGGTAGGCTGAGACAGGAGGATCACAGGCTCACGGCCAGCCTCAGCTACTGAGTGAGACCCTATTTCAAAATTATAATAGTAAAAAAAAGCTGGGTGTGGTGGTGCCTCTTTGTAATCCCAGCATTTGGGAGGCTGAGACAGGAAGATTATGGTTCGCGGCCAGCCTCAGCTACTACTTAGTGAGGCCCTCTGCAATTCAGTGAGATCCTGTTTCAAAATAAAGAATAAAAAATAGGGCTGGGGGTGTAGCTCAGAGGTAGAATGCCCCTGAATTCAATCCCTAGTTCTGGGGAAAAAAAAAAAAAAGAGAGAAAAGAAAAAAAAAAGTGAGTACCAGCCTATTGTTATTAATGAAAAAACCAAGGGGCAACTTGCAATCACAGCCGCTGTAATAAGAAAGGTGCATTTGTCTGGCTTAGTGCTTCATGCCTTTAATCCAGTACTTGGGAAGCTGAGACAGGAGGATCACAGGTTCGAGGCCAGCCTCAGCAATTTGCGAGGCCCTCAGCAACTCAGGGAGATTCTGTTTAAAAAATTTTAAAAAAAGGCTCTTGGGGGCGTAGCTCAAAGGTAGAATGTTCTGGGATTCCATCCTCGGTACCAAAAATAAAAAACAAAAACCACCACCACCAACAACAAAAAAAACCCCCACATTTCATCAATTTGTCCTCTGCTCTCATTGGATGAGAACATTCCTTTTTAGGTCAAATGAATGCTGGATTTCAAAAAGACTAATATTCTCAATACCCCTGATAAATGTCCTCAAATGGATGTTCCATCTGGTGAAAAGCCTCCTGGCAGCATATAGGCCGCAGGCGGAAGGGGCGCCCCTCCTCGCTCCTTGCCTAAGAGCCGAGGTGTCCAATTTAGCTGCTGTTTTACAAGTCAAAAGCCGGCCTTTCAAATTGCCAGCCCGGGTGCTCCCGGGAGTTGAGAAGATTGAGCCGCAGCCCTCTGCCACGGCGACCTGCTGCGCCACGAAGGTCTGTGCAGCGACTTGCTTTGTCTCCATCTCTGTCTCTTTTTTTAAGAATCAAAAGTGAGCCGACAGTCCTCCTGTGGATGACAGGAGGGCCTGGGCCGGTGAACTGCCCCCTCCAGCTCCCGGGAAGTGCGGAGCGGCTCCCTCGAGCCTGCGACCCAGGCACGCGGAGGGGGAGCTGGGAAGAAGGTGCCATTTGTCATCGCCGGCCGCTGCACGGAAATAAATAGCTTGAGAAAATGATCCAGGAGAAAGGATGGATCCCGTGGGGAGTCGGACTGAATGGAGTCCCCCGTGGACGTGGCTTCATTAAGCAACCTTTCCTTTCACCGACAGCCCCCAGCCCTCGGAGGACCAAAGGTGACGAAAGGGTGCTGACAGCCCTGGGAAGCAGCGGATAGGAAGCCGCACCTTAGCGTTGAATTGTTAGTTGAGTGTAAAAAAGAGAACTGTGTTTTTATTTATTTTAATTTCAATTTTTAATTTTTATTATGTGTGTGTGTATGTGTGTGTTGTATGGTGCTGGGGATTATGAGAACTGTTTCCATTTATTATAATTTTACTTTTTAATTTTTATCATTATGTGTGTGGGGGTGCCGGGAATTAAACCCAGGTGCATTTTATCTCCCAAAGCACACCTTCAGTTCTATTTTTTTTTTTTTTCCTTGCGGTACTAGGGATGGAACCCAGGGGTATTCTACCTCCGAGCTACACCTCCAGCCCTGTTTTTTAATTTTTATTTTGAAACAGGGTCTCACTGAGTTGGAAAGGGCTTCACTAAGTAGCTGAGGCTGTCCTCGAACCATGATCCTCCTGTCTCAGCCTCCCAAATGCTAGCATTACAAGTGTGCACCACCACGCCTGACTCCCTCAGTTCTATTTCATTTCTTATTTGGTAACAGGGTCTTGGTAGGTTGCTGAGAGCCTTACTGAGTTACTGAGGCTGTCCTCAAACCTGTGATCCTCCTGTCTCAACCTCCCAAGTAGTGGGTTATAGGTGTGCACCATGCCTTGCTAGAGCTATCCTTTGATTCTTGTATTGGAAGCCCAGTCATATTATTGCATTGTTAGTTGAGTGTAAGAAATAGAACTGTATTTTGTGTATTTGTATGATGTTTGGGAAGGAGGTACTGGATTGAAGCCAGGGGTATCTTATCACTGAGCTACGATCCAAGCCCATCTATCTATCTATCTATCTATCTATCTATCTATCTATCTATCTATCTATCTATCTTTCTATCATCTTTTAAAATTGGATTTCCTCCTAAGTTACTAGGCTAGCCGCAATCCTATCATCCTCCTGTTTAGCTTCCCAAGCACCAGGATGACAAGCGCCGGCCACCGTGCCTAGCTAAGACAATCTCCGGGGTCCTTGGCACGTGTAGCCGGCAAGGGTGCTTCATGTGACTGTGGTGAGTTCGCCTTGGTAACACCCATGGATAAGGTCACTTGGATCAAAGGACTCCACAGGATCCTGGCACAACCCTCCCTTTCTCAGGTGATGCTTTTTCCTTCCTTTCAGTGGCTCAGGCCCCAAACCTGGGAGTGGCCTTTGATTTAACTCTTACTCTCACACCCCACATCCAGCATCAGCAAATCTTGTTGACTCTAATTTCAAAATATATCCAGGAAAAAGAAAAATGTTTATAGACCTAGGCTTTAACTCTTTTGCTGATACCCTATCGCTATTTTCAGCCTAGGATCTAAAGTGATTGTATTAAAGCCTGGACCACACAAACCTTCTGTGGCTCCCTCTTTCACCAGGTCAAAGACAAAGTCCTTACAGTGGCATAGAGATCTGCAGCTCCCATCTTTCTGCCCTCTCCTCCTTTATAATCCAGCCACGGTGATCCTCGTGTTCTAGGCCCCTTCCCCGCTCAGGTCCTTTGCAACGCCTCCTCCTTCTTTTGGATAATTTCTTCTCCATAAGTATCCACAAAGCAAACTGTGGACATCCAGTCTGTTCAACCACACGATGATTCTCTCCTTTCTTTCCTTTGCTTTAATCTCCTTTCTTTTCCATAAGGCACTTATCATCTTTGAATATATTTTATACCCAACCAACTGTGCTGGGTTTATTGTTCACTTTTGCTGCCTAGACCATATGCCCCACAAGATCTGAATTTGTCTCATTCACTACTTTATACCAAGCATTCAGAACACTACCTACCAGAGAATAAGCACGCAGTAAGTATCTGTAGTATTTGATGAAGATCCTTGACTCCAGAGGGAGCAATACATCCTGCAGAAGGCCACCTGCACAAAGTCAGCTCCTAATTGACTTTGCCACTGTGGGGGCAATCATGGCTTCTATGATATTTTAAGAACTTTGCTGTGCTGAGTCCTACAGAAGCCAGAAAATATGCTATTCCAGTTTTCATATTAAGAACTAAGAGTTGTTGAAGTAATTCTTCTACACTGACAACCAACAGCTAAATCAAAATCGCTGCTAGACATGGTCCTTTAGCAACATGCCTGCCTGTCCCTGCCCAGGAAGAGGTGAAAGAGAAGAGGGCGGCAGTCCTGTGACCTCCAGCATTTACCAGGTCAGTGGGAGTCCCAGGCCAAACGGTTGGAGGGTCACTCTCTGGAATGAGTTAGTAATAGGAACCTGATTCATTGCAGAGCAAATGTTAAGGGGGAAAAAAAGAGAGAGAAAGCCTTAACTTCACATATCTATTTTTATTCTATTGGGCTTTATCACAAGCTCCCCCTAAAATGGGTAGCCCAGCGGGGCAGAGAGATCAGAACATTGCCGGGCGCCCCTGGCAGCCACAATCCCCCCTGGTGGAAACGACCGGGCTCTGGAAGCCCTGGCCCTCCCCCCTCACAGGACAAAGCTCTTAATTAGCTGCACCAGATTTCCCAGAGAACAAAAGCTCCCCACCCCTCACCGGAAAAGCTTTTCCAGGAGATATCTCACTGGGGAAGCGCCAGGCACACAACCGGGAGAGAACAGACAGGCTGTTCTGTGCTCTGCAGACACAAACTCTGGGTTCTCTGGGGAGAGGTTAGTCGTGCCGTCTCCCTCCCCTTGAGCAGCGTGCGCCTCCGGTACCCCGAGGTGGCCACCTGCAGGCGCCCCTGTCTTCTCTGGCCTGTGGCCGAGGTTAGGAACCCCCGGGGGTGGCGGAGCAAGGTGGAATCGGCTTCAGGATGGAGCCTCTGGAAGGCAGTACCGGGAGTTTATTTCAGGTGACAGAGCAGGCCCCTATTTTTTTTTTTTCCCTAAGACTAATAATATTTCTGGAGTGGAGCTGCTCGAATCATATGTCTGTTCATATCGCTGTGTGGGAAGTTTCGCTGACGAGCCTATGATCCGAGAGAGATGGTGGTTCTTTTAGGACTTGGTGGGGGATGTGCCGAGGATCTGAGAATGCTGGGGGGGGGGGAGTAAATTACACGTGTGCAAAAATTAAAAAAAAAAAAGCAGCCGTGTAGGGCGCTAACTGCCTCCGTGGAGCCTATTTTGGGGAAGCAAGGGGTGGGCCGGCAGCAAGGGGGTGGGCCTGGGCCGGCAGAGTCTTCTCTCAACAGTTTTGTTTTTGAGCTGAGTGTTTTTTGAAAAACACAAGGCGGGGGGGGGGGGATCTTGTTTAAGTGCCTCTTCCTGATTAAGTTCACTGTCAGGAAAGGAAAATCCAAACGCTCAAATATTCTATTTTTGTTCCCAGAGCCTCCAGCCCCAAGCACACAGGCTCTTCCGTGCCCTGAAGCAAAGGAAACTCCCTTCCCCACAGGCCGGAACTGCAGGACCTGGTCCTTGAAGGCCTGCTCTCTGCGCGGCTTCCCTTTGAGGAAGTGTGGATATGGGGTGCTCTGGGATGGGTCGGAGGATGGAGTGGGTTATTAAAAAAAAACAGTGAGCCGGGCGTGGTGGCGCAAGCTTGTAATTCCAGCATTTGGGAGGCTGAGACCGGAGGTTCATGGTTCACGGATAGCCTCAGCTACTTAGTGAGGCCCTCCGCAACTTAGACCCTGTTTCAAAATAAAGAATAAAAAATTGGGCAGGGGATGTAGCTCGGAGGTCAAATGCCTCTGGGTTCCATTCCCAGACTCGCAAAAACAAAAACAAAAACAACAATAAAAAAAATTACAGTGGCCTAGCAGGGCATGGTGGCGCATGCTTGTAATCCCAGCATTTGGGAGGCTGAGACAGGAGGATCGTGGTTAGCAGACAGCCTCAGCTACTACTTAGTGAGGCCCTTTGCAACTCAGGGAGAACCTGCTTCAAAATAAAGAATAAAAAATAGGGCTGGGGGTGTAGCTCAGAGGTAGAATGCCCCTGGGTTCCATCTCCAGTACACCCCCCCCCCCAAAAAATAAAAATAATGGCTTGTGTAATTATTCTTTTTTATTTCTTGGTCCTGGGGATTGAACCCAAGGGATTCTACCTCCAAGCTACATGCCCAACCCTTAGCCCTTTTTTTTATTTTTTATTTTTTTTATTCTGAAACAGGTCTTGCTAAGTTGCTGAGGGCCTCACTAAGCTGCAGAGGCTGTCCCTGCGCCTGTGACCCTCCCATCTCAGCCTCCCAAGTGCTGGGATTACAGGGCATGTGCCAGCGCACCTGGCCCTGTCTTTATTCTTTAGGCAAACAAGCATGGGACCCAGCTTTAATTAAATCGGCAGGCGAGGGCTGCATCAGGATAACGCTTCTGGTTACTAAGGCTGTCACTCTCACCTGCTGCCCGGCTACCACCTAGATAAGCATGAGGCCTGATTAAGGGTTTTGCATTTTGATGTCAGGGCCAAGTGAAAGTCATAAGTAAGTCAGAAATCAGAGTAATAAAACAGCCATCGCCCGGGTAGCTAAGGCCTCTCTGTATATTGGTGGAGAATTTGTGCAGGCCCATGCGCTTCCGCCTGCTCTGCCTTGCCTTCGTACTCTGGTGAGTGCTGAGGATGCCCAGGAAGCGGGGTCGACTGCTCTCCTCTGGCCCACTGCGGCTCTCCCCCTCCCTCTGCTTCCCCAGAGATGGACACTTGTGAGATCACAGGAGGCCCTGCTGGTGACAGTCACGTTAGGGGCCTCCTGTCTCCTCTGCTCTCCCGGCTGTGAGGTTGACCTTAAAAAGAGGTCTCCATTTTGAAAAGGCTTCAAGGGATGGAGGAAGGAAACCGGAAAGGTCCAATTAAAAGGGAGAGGCTTGTTTATTACCATTCCGAGGTAGCCCTGGTCCTGGCATAGGCGGGGTCTCCTAAAACACAGGGGAATGCACCATGCTTGCTGCTGCCTTCAGACCTCCTGCGGCTCCCAGAGCCCTGGAGATCTGTTCAGATAGCCTCAGTGGGATACCAAGCCTCTCGTGGTGCCCCCACAGTCTAGCACGCCCCACCCCACAAGGCCAGCTCACTGCATCGCTTCCATTTCCTCAAATATGCTTTTCTTCCTCTCTTTCCCAGCCTTCAAGTTCCTTCCTTCCTTCCTTCCTCCCTCCCTCCCTCCCAACCTTCCTTCCTTCCTTTCTTCCTGTGCTGTGGGTTAAGCCCAGGAGCATTCTACCTCTGCCCTACATCCCCAGCCCTATTTTATTTTTTATTTTGAAACAGGGTCTCACTAAGTTGCAGAGGGCCTTGCTAAGTTGCTGAGGCTGGCCTTGAACCTGAGATCCTCCTGTCTCAGCCTCCCAAGTACTGGGATTGCAGCCACCACGCTCAGCTTCTCTCTGCTTCTTAACGCCCCCTTTGAGCACTTCCATTGGACATTCCTACCCCTGGGAAGCCTGCACCACCCTGGTTTCTGGGTTGGGTTTCTCTGCTGTGAACACCCACAAACCTGTCTTACCTATCACTCAGCACTGCTTTGAAATTGCCTGCCTTCCCTGCTGCCTGCCAGGCAGCTGCGGCCAGCAGGCAGGTGCTTGTCTGGCCTGCCTTGGCATCCTAGTGCTGGGCGGACGCCTGGCATACACCAGGCTCTGCAAGTGTTTGTTGAGTCTGCGCACCTTGTGACGACTGAGGCCCAGTGACCCCTTCTATGCTTTTATTTGCTGTATTCAGCTGGGAACCTGCCAGGACATAGAGAGGGGCTCTGAATCAGAAAGGCCCTGACCTCTTCTCCCCTGACTCTTCCAACGCCCCTCTAATCCACTCTCCCCCGTACCTTCTTGAGATCTTCACCTGCAGTTACCCATCAGCGCGGGGCCACTCGTGGGGCTCCGTGTGTGTGCACATACTGGTCCTGTCTGATTCACTCATTTATTCTATTTTTTTTTCCCAGCACTGGGGATGGAACCATGGGAAATTCTACTTCTGAGCTACACCCCCAGCCCTATTTTTTAGTCTTTATTTTGAAACAGGGTCTCACTGAGTTGTAAAGGGCCTCACTAAGCCATAGCTGAGGCTGTCTTCAAACCACAATCCTCCTGTCTCAGCCTCCCATGTGCTGGGATTACAGGCATGTGTCACCACTCTGAACTCAATTCTTTTATACCTAATGTTTTTGTGGTATACAACTTAAAAGTGTATAATGAATAAACACAGCATATCTCATTTTTCTTTAGAAATTGAACTTGTCATAGTGCCATTGTGTACATGCAGATGAGATATATTTGGTGATGTGGCCACTGAACTAACTTTCTGAAGGGAAACTGTGGTTCCAGGATGCTGCCACCCAGAACCACGTGGGCATCAGGGCGCTGGCCGGCTGGCTGCAGCAGGAACCCGCAACCCGGGGAAAGTATTGTTCTAGGGTGCCCTCTAGTGATCCATGGTGCTACTAGGTCAAATGCCAGGGCCAGAGGTTCTGGAACTTGAGCAGAAAGGGGGGGAAGCTGACAAACTACAGAAGCCAAAGCTCCTCCTCAGGATGCCACGCGGCTGGGAGATCGATGTGCCCCCCCCCCCACGCAGTACTAAGGATAGAGCCCGGGGGTACTCCATTACTGAGGAAATCCTGGCCCTTTTTACTTTTTTATTTTGAGACGGGGACTCCCTAGACTGACCAGGCTGGCCTTGAACTTCTCATCTCAGTCTCCCAAATCTCTGGGATTACAGGCATGTGCTGAGATCAGTCCTTTTAATCAGCGTCTTCAGGAAAATGAGACACAGTCTTCAGCCCTCACTTTGTGAAATGGGGACTAGGCGATGCTCATCAGAAAACAAAAAGCAGAGCCGGGCGTGGTGACGCACTCCTGTAATCCCAGGACTTGGGAGGCTGAGACAGGAGGATCCGGGTTCACGGCCAGCCTCAGCTACTTAGTGAGGCTCTATTTCAAAATAAGTGCGAGAGAAAGAGAGAGAGAGAGAGAGAGAGAGAGAGAGAAGAGAGAGAGAGAAAGAGAGAGAGAGAGAGAGAGAGAGAGAGAGAGAGAGGAAACCAAACACAAAACCAAAACAAACCTCTTTTCAGATATGTAATCTGAGAACACCCTGGCTCCTTCTGCTTTTAGACATAGATTTGCTGATTCCTTGCTGACTCCTCAAGTGTGGATTTGAGAAAGGAAGAGACGGAGGTGGCCTTCTGAGCAGTGGACAGACTATTCAGCATCAAAAAATCAAAAAAAAAAAAAGAAGAAAGAAAGAAAAAAGGGCAGGACCACTGAGAAAACTCTAGCGAGGACTGGTTCATTCTCATTCTCTCTCTCTCTCTCTCTCTCTCTCTCTCTCTCTCTCTCTCTCTCTCTCTTTCCCTCTCATCCAAGGAATTGAACTCAGGGGCAGTTTACCTTCTAGCTACACTCCCAGCTCTTTATTACTTTTTCTTTTGAAATGGGGTCTCACCAGGTTACCGAGTGTCTCTCTACATTGCTGAGGCTGGCTTTGAACCTGCGATTCTACTGTCTCAGCCTCCCAAGAACTGGGACTCCAGGTGTGTGCCACCACACTGGGAAGGTTACCCTTTCTTGAGAGCTTGTTGTAGGTTCTAGCAGGGGAGAGCCAACTACTCCGTACACTCTTGACCAAAGAACTGTCCTCTTCTATTGGGGATGATCATCCTCTTTGACCTAGCGGACATGGAGCGGTGCGGGAGGAGGGGGTGCCCGCCCAGCCAGCCAGATCAGCCGAATCATCACTGGGGATCAGTGGGGTGACAGCCAGATGTCACAGCCAGATCACCCTCACATTAGATCACCCTCTCTTGATGCCTATCTCCAATCCAGTGTAGTGCTGATGAAGAGCAGCCCCTTTCTTCTTCTTCTTTTTTTTTTTTTTATTGGTACTGGGGATGGAACCCAGAGGCATTCTACCTCCAAGTTATTTCCCCAAACCAATGTTCGTTCGTTCTTTCTTTCTTTCTTTCTTTCTTTCTTTCTTTCTTTCTTTCTTTCTCTTTTTCTTTTTCTTTCTTTCTATTTTTTTGGTAGTACTGGGGATGGAACCAAGGGGCCTTCTACTTCCGGGCTACACTCCCAGACCTATTTGATATTTTATTTGGAAACAGGGTCTCTTAAGCCAGCTGAGGCTGGCTTCGAACCTGTGTGATCCTCCTGTCTCAGCCTCCCAAGCACAGGGATTACAAGCGTGCGCCACCACGCCCGGCTTATTCTTTATTTTGAAACAGCATCTCACTAAGTTGCAGAAGGCCTTACTAAGTAGCTGAGGTTGGTTGTGAAACTATGATCCTCCTGTCTCAGCCTCCCAAATACTAGGATTTCAAGTGTGCGCCAGCACGCCCAGCTTTTTTGTGCCCTTCTTGGCAATGAGGATGGGGAGGTGCCTAGTGAGTGCCTGTTGAGCACACATCTCACCGCTGACACCATCAGGCTGTGTGCATGCATGGCGTCTGGAAGATTCTGGACTCCCAGTGGGCCAGGTGTTCTTTGTACCATGCAGGCAGAGGGATGGGTTGCCAGGGGTGCTGTCGCTCAAGCACAGGTGACAGGCAGGACTCACTGTGTGTGTGTCCTGCTCACATCCTGTTAAGCAAACTCACTGGGAAGATAAATAAAGCAGAACACCACAACCTTTTCTCTGTCATAAAAAGGGCCAATTCATGCTCAGAACCCCAGTAGACACCGTCCATAAATGGCAAACAAATGGCTCTGGATCTGCACCAGAACTTTTCTTCCTCCCTCTCAACGATTTAATTAGGGACTGTTAGCACATAAAAATGTTTGGAGAGCCTTGTGAGGTGACACCTTGCTCAGATGCAAACCTGCTTCAATGCGGCGCTCCAGCTTGTGCTCAAATCTAACTTTTAATGTGCTTTTTCTTGTTCTAACTGTGCCTCATGAATTCAGTTAAATGGTAAAAACACACTTAGTGTCCACCATGTATCTGGACACTGTGTTGGGCTCTGGAAATATAAAGGAGGGAAGGCAGGGTATGGATCCCACAGGGGTCAGAGCCCAGAGGGACGTCACCGCTGATGCAGTGGGAGGGTACCTGTGGGAAAGAAAACCTCAGAGCTACGGTAGCACCGGACAGCTCCCTCCCTCCCCACTGACCCACTGAAGAAGGAAATGATATCACAAACACCTCCAATTTTTTCTTTTCTTTTCTTTTTTTCCTGGGGATTGAACCCAGAGGCATTCTCCTTCCAAGTGACACCCCCAACCTTTTTTATGTTTTGTTTGGAAACAGGGTTTCACTAGGTTGCTGAGTCTAAGTTGCTGAGGCTGGTCTCAAACCTGTGTTCCTCCTGTTTCCATCCTGGTTTCCATTCCCAGTACCGCATAAAGGGGGGAAAAAGGTGGCCAGTCTCTCTTCTCACCAATCTTTTCTTTTCTTTCCGTATTTGTGGCCTTCCTTCTGCACACCCCAGGGTAAGAGAAGAAAAGAATAAAATAGACCCACCTCCCGTCTCTTCCGCCCAGCGGGCTACCACTGCTACCATTTCCTCCAAGCCTGAAGGGGAAGGAGTCCAGGGGCATTTGACCTCCGAGCTATACCTCCTGCCCTGATTTTTTTATTCTTTATTTTGAAATAGGGTCTCACTGAGTTGCAGAGGGCCTCACTAAGTAGCTGAAGCTAGCCGCGAACCGCAATCCTCCAGTCTCAGCCTCCTGCATGCTGGGATTCCAAGCGTGCGCCACCACGCCCGGCCCCATCTTGTTTTCTTTGAAGTCCACTTCCTCCTTTGCACTGTCTTGGAAACAAACCAGGAGGTGTTGGACCCATGCCATCGGATTTCAATCCCGCTTTTTTGCTTGTCCGGAAGACTTTAAACACAGACTCCCAGAGCCCTTAATGAGAATGCTCATTAAGAAGCCGCCTGAAATGGGAAGCAGCTTACACACAGCACAGCCCACTCTTTCCCTCTTTCCTCTTCATTTCCTCTCCCCCTCCCACACTGCTGCGTTAGAAATGACTAGGTAAAGTGAGTCATCGGGTCGAAAGCAGGCACTGCCGAATGAAAGCAGGCACTGCCGAAAGCGCCGGCCTCACCTCTTGGCGCTGATGACATTATCTCGCTTCAGTGCAGAGCTAAATGTTGCCGAGACGGCGGGGCCTGTCCCTGTAATGAAGGCCTTCGACTGTGTGTGTTTGGGTGGCCTTGAGCTTGGAATTGGTGAATGCACACACTGTCTCATTTCAGGGCCTCTCCCTAGAAAGCTTGTTTATTCCAGGAGAAGGCCAATTTCTTTCTTTTCAGGTGCCACTCTGACCACTTGATGAAGATTCCTCCGCGAATGTCATTTCGGGGTGGCGGCCTCGCTCCAGGCTGGCCCAGCCACGCAGGCTGTTGCTCCATCGGCCAGCTTCTGAGGCCGCCTGGGAGTTCCTGGAGCTAGCCTGGGCTTCCCGCCTTCAGGCTTGGAGGAAATGGTAGCAGTGGTAGCCCGCTGGGCGGAAGAGACGGGAGGTGGGTCTATTTTATTCTTTTCTTCTCTTACCCTGGGGTGTGCAGAAGGAAGGCCACAAATACGGAACACTCTTTCCACACCTGGAAGCTGGGCAGTGTTTGCAGGGAAAAAGGAAATCCTTCCTGCCGCCTGGATTTGTAGACCTCTCTGGGGTTGGCATCACAACTAAACACCTGCGCCTGTGCTGAGGCGGAGGCGGCGTCTGTGAAAGTCAGAAGACCAGGGTAAGCCCTCCCCTCAGGAGCTGCTTGACTCTCCAGAACTCACCAAACACCTCCAGACCGCAGTGTCTCTGTGTGCCCGGCAGCAAGGCACTAGGAACGCAAAACCAGAGAAGTCACTACCCCCGCTCACCCACACCCTGGAAGTTTTCTATAATCTTCTGGGGACACAGATGCATGGAAATCGCAGAACACTGTGATAAGCGCTTTGCTGGGTATCACCGTGGAGAAGCCACTGTGAAAGCAAGCGTGAGGAAGGGGATGGTGCATGCTGGGCAGGTCAGGGGAAGAGCCAGAGGTGAGAGGTGAGGGGTGGAGGGACCCTCAACCGGGGAAGGGTCTACAAGCCAGAAGCCGGAGCCGAATGTTGAAGAGAGCAAGAGTCTATTGAGAGAGGGAGAGACCACCAGGTGTGTGTGCATGTACATGAGCGAATTGTGCAAATACACACACACACACACACACTCCTGGGACTCCTGGGAGAAGACTCTGGAGGACAGGACAGAGAAGGGGTAGGCTGAGCACAGTCTAGCTTCAGAAGCTATAAGGTGGACTGGAATAGAGACCCGCATCCCTGGGACTGGGCAAACTGGAGATCACTGGGAACTTTATTTATTTGCTTATTTTGGTCCTGGGGGTGTAGCTCAGAGGTACAGTGCCCCTGGGGATGGCACCTCTGAGCTACACCCCCAGCTCTATTTTATTTTTAATCTTGAAATAGGGTCTAAGTTGCTGGGGGGGCTAACCAGCATGTCCTTAAGGCTTAGTGGACTTGCCTGTGGGGAGGAGATGAACACAGTATTGGCTTGGGGGGGGGGTAAGGACTAGAGTATGATTTCTGTTGTTTCTGTTTAGGACTTTACATATATGGTTATACGCCCCAGTGGTGGGAGGCAGTGGAGCGGTAGGAGTTAATTTACAGGAGAGAGATGGGATTAAGTGGGGTTAATTCCTACCTTGTAGAGTCCTTCTGAGGATTAAAGGGGATCTCCCTGGTGAAGCCTTTCTTAAAGAGATATACACATGTGAAGTGTGATTATCCTGCTTTTGAAATAAAGCCCCCTTCTATGCCACAAGGCATTTGAGCTCACTTATCACTGGTGGGACAGGCACATCAAATCTCCTTCTCCATAGCCTTTTTGTGTGTGGCTTTCCTCTTTCCTCCTGCTCAAGAATGACCTGAGCTCTCCTTGACACCTCTTCCTGCCAAACAACATGCTTCCCGGTCCGTGGATCACAACAGGAAGCGCCTGGATAAGTGAGAAGCCATTGGGGAGAGGACAGAGCCTTCCCATTGTTCATCACCAAGCAAGCGGGCTTGACACTGAGGCCTCTGGGGACTTGGCCTTCCCTCAGGTCTCGAGGTGGACTGTCCTTTTATGGACACCTGCGGCCCTGTTTCCATCTCCATTTAGAAGCTTTTAGGTCCCTCGAGGGCAGAGTTTTGTGTGTTTTGTTCACTGCTGGGTCTCCAGCGTCTAGGGAAGTTGAAATGTGGTGTCTAATAAATGTGATGTCTTAAGTGCGGTGTCGTCTAATAAATGTGAGCAAACTCACTGGCTCCTCCTTCCAGTGATCCAGTGGAAGACGGGTGTATACTCCGGGCTGACCACCAGACTCATCCTACGTAAGGCGAAGAGCACTTGCTATATTAAAACGATGTACCTTCAGCTGGCCGCAGAGGGGCACGCCTGCAATCCTACTACTGGGGAGGCTGAGACAGGAGAATAGCAGGTTTGAGACCACGTTGTCAGCAATGTAGCAAGATTCAGCAACTTAGCAAGATCCTGTTCCAAAAACAAAAACAAAAGAAATAAATTGAAAAAAACGTTGGGGGTGCAGCTTGAACGTTGAATGCCCCTGGGTTCAGTCTCCAGTATCTCCCCCTGGCCCCCGTACATTCCGTGCCACGGACTCTATAGACATTGGTTTGTATAACTAAAGTCACTTTACAAATAGGGACACTGAGACTCACACACCTGACTCCAAACCCTGCACTCTTTCTACCCCAGCTTCATTCTCCACCCCACTTCCCAAGGACGGGGATTACAGGTGTATCCCACCATGCCTAGCGGACTGTGTCTAGTTTTTTTTTTTTTTTTCCTACACTCCCAGCTATTTTTTTTTTTATCTTTTATTTTGAAACAGGGTCTCACTAAGTTGCAGAGGGCCTCACTGAGTAGCTGAGGCTGGCCGAGAACTTGCGATCCTCCTGTCTCAGCCTCCCAAGTACTGAGATTATAAGAGTGCACACCTGGCTTGGGACTGTGTCTTTTTAATAACAGCTGCTACTGACTGGGCGCTGGCAGGTACTTTTTACCTAGTTTGATTCTTAAAACTACCGCCGGAGGCCCTGGTTACTATGCCTGTTTTACAGATGAGGAAACAGAGGTCAGAGAAACTAAAGGATTTTCCTAAGATCACAAAGAGTAGGTAGACACGCCAGGAACTGAACGCTGTTAACCTCTGATTCCGAAGTCCAGATTCCTTTCCCTTTAGTACTAGTCCACAGTATTATCTATGATGCTCATGGCTTAGCTGCAGAGATAAGAGAAATGGATGAATACCACCTGAACAAAGCTGGTGAGCTAACAACAGGGGTTTGAACAAAGTTGTCTTGGGGGACATATGGGAGAGAAAAATGTGTTCCCTCCAGGGGAGGCCGCAAAGGCTTTAGGAGGTTGACAGAATGCCTGGGAGTAACAATGGTTCTTGCAGGTCGACACGGGTCGGTTTCCTGAGTGGAATACTGGTGGCTAGTTTGGGGAGCTACCGCAGCCCAGGTCACCACTGTTTCCAGACTGGTCCATCTGGGGCCAGAAATTTTGCCCAAATGCCTACTGGTACCTGCTTAAGTGACAAATGGTAACCAAGCAACCCAGTCAATACTTTGTCGTGTGTGTGTGTGTGTGTGTGTGTGTGTGTGTGTGTGTGAAAACTACATAATTATAGTTTTTTTTTTTTGCGGGTCTGGGAATTGAACCCAGGGGCATTTGACCTCCGAGCTACACCCCCTACCCTATTTATTATTCTTTATTTTGAAACCGGGTCTCACTGAGTTGCAGAGGGCCTCACTAAGTAGCTGAGGCTGTCCGCGAACCACGATCATCCAGGTCTCAGCTTCCCGAATGCTGGGATGACAAGTGTGAGCCACCACGCCCGGCCATAATTATAGTTTTAATCTTACACAATATATTTACTTATTTATTTGTACTAGAAATAGAACTCTGTGGTATTCTACCTTTGAGCTATACCCCCCCAGGCCTATTTTATTCTGTCTATCTATCTATCATCTATCTATTATTCTATCATCTATCTATCTATCTATCTATCTATCTATCTATCTATCTATCTATATTTGGTCGTACCTCTGGGCTATTCCCAGACCTACTTTATATTTTATTTGGAAGCAGGGTCTCACTAAGTTGCTGAGAGCCGGTAGCTGAGGCTGGCTTCGAGCCTGTGCGATCCGATCCTCCTGTCTCAGGCTCTGTTTTATTCATTTTGAAACAGGGTCTCACTAGGTTTCGGAGGGCCTCACCAAGTAGCTGAGTCTGGCCGGGCCCCTGCGACGCTCCGGTGTCAGCCTCCCAGGTCCAGGGATTACAAGTGTGCACCACCGCTCCAGGCTCACAGTGGACTTTGAATGAAAGCAGTGCACTTTGGAGCTCATGGCTGCACAGACAAGAACAGTAGCTGCTCATTACATGCTAGCATCTATTCCCGCCCTTGGCCCTTAACTACAGACCTCCCTGGAGCCTGCTTTCTCTCTATTCTCTCCTTCAGGGAATTCATCTATTTTCTAGGCCTGAGTGACTGTAAAATTCCTACAAAATTAAGCTTAAAACTACAAGCAAAGCATGGCTTTAAAATGTATTGTATAATACCTTCTTTGTCTGCTCCCGAGGGCATTTGCGGGGAAGCACAGTGGGCGGCTGGAGACATTCGGAGGAGCTCTGCACGGGGCAATTAGGACAGAGCTGGACGGATCCATTTTCTAGCTGTGTGGCCTTCGGCAAGTTATTTAACCTCCTTAAGCCTATATTCCTGATCTATTAAAAAAAAAGTGAGAAACAAAAGCATCCTAGTCAGAGGACCATCGTGTGGGTCAATGAAATCATGCAAAGGCAACCAGTCCCTGGGTTTGTGCGAGGCGTCCTGATGATCATTGTTGTTCTCTACATTAGCGGAATGCAGCAGTTGAAACCAATGAAGCCCTATGAGAAGGTGAAGTGGCGGGTTCTTGTGCCGGTGTCGAGGAGTGAGCCCCAAAGCCTGGCAGAAGCGCAGGCAGCAGGAAGTCAGATGTCAGACCCTGAAGCTGCTCCTGCCACTAGCTAACCAGCAGTCTGTGAGTCTCTGTCTGTTTTATTTTTCTAAAATAAATGAAGTAGTTGTTTTCCTCCCAGGAACATTCTGCCTCTATACTATCTCCCCAACCCTTTTATTTATCTATTTTTATTTCGAAACAGGGTGTAGGTAGATTGCAGCAGGGTGTAGCTAGATTGCTGATGGTCTGCTACCTTGCAGAGGCTGGCCTTGAACCTCGATCCTCCTGTCTCAGATGGCAAAGAACTAGGATTACAGGTGTGCCATGCCTAGCAGAAATGATTAGATAATCTTTTTTTTTTTTTTTTTTGTAGTACTGGGGATGGAACCCTGGGGGCATTCTATCTCCGAGCTACAAGCTACACCCCCAGCCTTATTATTACTATTATTATTATTATTATTATTATTATTATTATCATTATGTGGTACTGGGGTTCCTGGAAACCCTTCTACTTCAGGGCTACACTCCCAGACCTATTTTTTTTTTATATTTTTATTTGGAAACAGTCTCTTAAGCCAGTGAGGCTGACTTTGAACCAACACAATCCTCCAGTCTCCGCCTCCCAAGCGCGGGGATTAGAAGCATGCACCACCATGCCCGGCTCTTATTCTTTATTTTGAAACAGGGTTTCACTGAGTTGCAAAGGGCTCCACTAAGTAGCTGAAGCTGTCCTTAAACTGCAATCTTTCTGTTTCAACTCCTGAATGCTGGGATTACAAGGATGTGCTGCCATGCCCTGCTTGATTAGATGATCTTGAAGATCCAGCCCAGCTCAGAAATTCTGATTCCAAGCTGGGCGTGGTGGCGCACGCTTGTAATCCCCGTGCTTGGGAGGCTGAGACAGGAGGATCGCACAGGTTCGAAGCCAGCCTCAGCTACTTAGTGAGGCTCTCAGCAACTTAGTGAGACCCTGTTTCCAAATAAAATATAAAATAGGTCTGGGAGTATAGCCCGGAGGTAGAAAGCCCCTGGGTTCCACCCCCAGTACCACCACCAAAAAAAAAAAAAAATTCTGATTCCATCACTACTGGAGTGAATAACTTACATAGCAAATCTATACAGTCCCTGGAATAGAGGAGAAGGTCAGTGATCGCTGTCCAGGTACGTCTCTAACGTTAATCAGCCCCAACCGCAATAATCAGAAAGAGCAGTCTAAGGGACTGTAAAGGGAACTTGAGGATTCACATCTTGGGAGTTTCTGAGCCTCTCACAGTGGGGAGACCACTTATATGAGCCCTGAGGGAGACCAAAAGATCGCATTATACACAGCAGCTGTAAACTCAGCTCAGCAAGTGGGTGCAAGACCCTTGACGTCTGGACTTGTGGCTTTGGACGGTGCTGGCAGCTCTCGCTATCGCACACAGCTTGTGGGGATCCCGGCCTCCACCTTGCCTTTCTCTTTATTGAGTGCCTGCTTCGAGCGGAGGCAGTGGCTGGCGAACTCCAAGGGCACTCCGCTCTCCCCTCAGGGAGCTGGGAGGCGGCTTACCTCCTAACGGCTTACCTCCTAGCCCGGAGGAGGCTGTCTGCTCTCAGTCCATCCTATATGGCGCTTATATTGTTTATACATTGTTTGTCTGTCATGCTGGGAAAACATAGCTGTTTGTGTTTGGAGCTTTGGCGCGCTTCTCCACCCGCAGCCCTCCAGCAGCTTCTGGATGCTAAATATTATCTCTCCTTGAGAGTCGTACCAGAAGGGAGTCATCTGTTACTCTTTTAGTTTCTTAATGAGCCCTCAAGCTGGTATGAAGGGCAGCTATGGATCCTTTTTTTTCAAATCTTCTAGAGGACTGATCAGTTCAGACTTGCTTGCTTAATCTATCTATCTTTCTTTCTTTCTTTCTTTCTTTTCATACAAGGGTATTCTACCTCCAAACGACACCCCTAGCCCTATTTTACTTTTTATTTTGGAACAGGATCTCCCAAAATTGTTGAGGGTCTCACTAGTTTGTGGAGGCTGGCCTTGAACCTGTGATCTTCCTGTTTCAGCCTCCCGAGTACTGGGATGGCATGTGTGTACCACACTGCCTGGCAGTCTCCTCCAGGGCTATATATATGGTATTTGGGATTGAACTCAGGGGCATTCTACCTCCAAACTGCACCCCCAGATCTGTTTCAAAAATTTTTATTTTGAAAAATAATTTTTTTTGGTGATACTGGGGTTCCTGGAAGCCCTTCTACCTCTGGGCTACACTCCCAGACCTATTTTATGCTTTTTTATTTGGAAACAGGGTCTCTTATGCCAGCGCTGCTGGCTTCGAACCTGCGCAATCCTCCTGTCTCCGCCTCCCAAGCGCGGGGATTACAAGCGTGCGCCACCGCGCCCGGCTGAAATTTTTTATTTTGAAACAGGGTCTCGCTATGTTACCGATGTACTGGTATTGGGAAGAGAGTTTAAAAAGTATTAATGTATCAGTCCTGGGAAAGATGTCCAACCTTGAAACATATCGTCTTTACTAAGAAAGCCAGGGTTAGCCAACATGTCCTTGCATTCCTAAGAACAATTTAACACAGTTTGGGGGCCTGTGTTTGAAGATAGAGATGCCTCCCTCTCAGGCCATAAATCTGGGCCTGTGTTTGGAGACAGAGATGTCTCCCCCTTTCAGGCCATAAACCCAGCTGGAGAGATAACAGAAGCAGAGCCGGGGCTGGCGATAAGGTGTAACATGATCTCCAAAAATCAAAGGGACCTGCTGGACTTAGACAGGATAAAAATTCAGGAAACTGGAGTTTGTTGGCATTTTCGTTCGAATTGCCCCCCTGTGCCCGCTCCGGCACAGGGCTGTAACTATCTCTATATTTCTATCTTTTTAATAAACTTCTTTAAATCTGCAGCAGCTGTCCAAGCGATGAATACTTATTCTTAGCTTAGGACAAGAATCCACGGTTTTTCTGTTTGTCTCTGTGTGTCTGGTGGTGGTGGGGGGATTATTTCACATCACACACCTTCCCCCCCCTCAACCTATCCCCTGCAACAACCGAGGCTATCCTGAAATCTGCGATCCTTCTGTCTCAGCCTCCCAAGTACTGGGATTAGAGGTGTGCGGCACCGCACTCAGCTCAGATTCTATTCTGTCTCCTCTTTCCACCTCATTCCCAAATAAAACCAAATCGCCAGAAAGAAGGACCTGGAGTAGAGAGTGAGGTGTGGGGGCCCTTTGATAGAGAGACTAAGTATTTCTTTCGCTACCATAGCAACTACTATTGAGTGTCTTGTCGCCTTCGGCTGCTCTCTGGAAGCGTGAACGGGGTCTTGCGTGTAAGTGCGTCCACCATCTGAATTACCTAGAATGTTCATCGCCCTTCGAGATTCTTCTTCAAGGGATTTTTTAAATTATCTTCAGATAGTCTCGTCATGTAGAATGCGGTATCGATAGATTCCTCCACAAGCTCTGATTTTCATATTCTCTGAGAATGACAAGTATATTCTGAAAATCATAATAGAAAAATTTTCTGTAAAAACATTTAATTAAAAATAAAAGGCTTGACACCTAAAGCTACTTCTAGTTATCTGGGAAATTAATCTTAGATAACTGAATGCTCATTCAACAATCCTTTAAATAAATATCTATTAAATGACAAAAAGCATCAGGCCCTATGCACGTACTGTAGACGTAGCTGGGTGTGGTGGCCCGCGCCTGGAATCCCAGTACTTGGCCGGCCGAGGCGGAAGGATTGCAGATTCGAGGGCAGCCTCAGCAACCTAGCAAGATTCTTAGCAACCTAGAAAGACCCTGTTTTCAAATAAAAAGTAAAATAGGGCTGGGGGTTGTTAGGGTCCGAGATGCGCCCCCTTGCCCAAATAACGAAGAACACGCCAAGGATGTAACACACAGGCAGAGTTTTATTGTGCTGCAGCTCTTTGTACTGGCTAGCCAGTGGTCGAAGCTCTTTTACAAGCCCGCCTGTGGTTTGAGGAACTGTCCGGGTGGCTACCAGGGAGTGCCCTGGCCGAGCCAACGTCCAGCCTCACCAACAGAGAGCGAGTGGTCAGAGTCGACCCTGAGCACACTTCGGGCTCTATGTTTATAGCCCCTGGAGGGGTGGTTACACACGTCACAGCCCGCCAAAAAGTAGGATACAACCAATCAAATAAAAAGGTAAACAAGTACAACCAATGATTTCAAAAGAAAGCACACACACACTTGAATCACAGCAAATAGTTTTAAAGGACAGCCTTTCTACGTCACCGCCCTCCGAGGAGTGACTTTCTCTTTCATGCTTGGTTACTATGGTAACCTTCAGCTCGGCCCATGAGTACCAGGTGTTTTCTTTAGATAAAGCTGTGGCGGGCTTGGGACTCACTTCCAAGAAAAATAGCTTCACTCCCTAAACTACTTTATACTATTTTAAAATATCTCAAACTTTAAAGAAACAACTCTTAGCATCAAGAATTTTGAAAGACAAGTCTATCCTTAAAATAATTTCTAATAGTAACCTAGGTTTTTAAATTAAAACAACTTTTAACATTAAGGTAGCTGGGGCATAAGCAAGCAGTTTCACAGAAGCCAGAACTCAGGCAGTTATCATAAGCAGGAACTTACAAGTTGTACTTTATATTGGCGAGTGGGGTTACCGAAGCAGAAACTTGCAGTTTTATTCTAAGTTAATTCTATATCTTCACATTTTAATTTTATAAGGAGAGGGGAATGTCTCCTCAGAGCACTCTTACATGTTTTTGTTACTCTCTTACTTCTACAAGGGTCCTACTTTAATTCTAATATCCTACTTTCTTATTTCTAATAGATTCCATATACTAATATTGTCAATATCTTAGATTCCTCTTCCTGCATTCCTTCAGGGGTGTAGCTCAGAGGTAGAACGCCCCGGGTTCAATTCTTAGTACTTCCACCAAAGGAAAAAATAAACAACCACAAGGAATATTAAGAAACGGTTGTTGCTATAAAGGAGCTCAATTAAAAATTGCTTCCTTTATCTGTTTCCCTATCTCTTATATAAAGATATGAATAGCTTATATTCATATCTTTTTTTCTTTTTTTGCAGTACTGGAGAGAGACCCAGAGGCATTCTACCTCCGAGCTACACCTTCAGCCCTATGTTTTTACTCTTTATTTATTTATTTTTATTTTTTATTTTTTATTTTTTTGGTGGTACTGGGGTTCCTGGAAGCCCTCTTACATCTGGGCTACACTCCCAGACCTATTTTTACATTTTTATTTTGGAAACAGGGTCTCCTAAGCCAGTGCGCGCGGCTGGCTTCGAACCTGCGCGATCTTCCTGTCTCTGCCTCCCAAGCGCGGGGATTATAAGCGTGCGCCACCACGCCCGGCTTTTACTCTTTATTTTGAAACAGGATCTCACTGAGTTGCAAAGGGCCTCACTAAGTAGTTAAGGCTGTCTGTGAACAGTGATCCTCAGCCTCCCAAATGCTGGGATTACAAGTGTGTGCCACCAGGCCCGGCTATTACATTCATGTCTTAGGCATATGAATTTGGATGATATAGGATTCATATGCTTAAGATATTTAAATAATCCCCTGGGGTCACAGGCATGCACCACGAGGCCCTCAGTAATTTAGGGAGACCCTGTTTCAAAACATAAGCCAGGTGTGGTGGCGCATGCCTGAAACACCAGCAAGATCACTTAAATATCTTAAGCGTATAAATATATTAATGTAGTTAAATATTTTACAAAACATTTCCCACCTGGTTTCATACTACGTTCATTTGAGATTTCTTTTCTTTTCTTTCTTTTTTTTTTTTTGGTGGTTTCATACTACGTTCATTTGAGATTTCTTTTCTTTTCTTTCTTTTTTTTTTTGGTGGTACTGGGGTTCCTGGAAGCCCTTCTACCTCGGGGCTACACTCCCAGACCTATTTTTACATTTTCATTTTGAAAACAGGGTCTCCTAAGCCAGCGCGCGCGGCTGGCTTCGAACCTGCGCGATCCTCCTGTCTCCGCCTCCCAAGCGCGGGGATTACAAGCGTGCGCCACCACGCCCGGCTCATTTGAGATTTCTTTTGGCTCACTGTTTGGCAAAGAGTGTTTGTTACCCGGACATGGTGGCGCACGCTTGTAATTCAGTACTTGGGAGGCTGAGACAGGAGGATCTCACAGGTTCAAAGCCAGCCTCAGCTACTTAGTAAGGCTCTCAGCAACTTAGTGAGACTCTGTTTCCAAATAAAATATAAAGTAGTTCTGGGAGTGTAGGCCCTGGGTTGTATCTCCAGTAAAGCGCACACACACACACACACACACACACACAGCTTTATTCTTTTTTTTTGGTGCTGGGGACTGAACTCAGGGTCTCACACATCACATCTAGGCAAGCACCTGGAACTTTGCCCCCTGCCCAGAAATGTTCATTTTGATTGTGAAAGTGTTAGTATTTCTCCACATTTCTTTCCCCCCCCTTTCTTCCTACCTTTCCCTTCTCCTTCTCCTTCCCTCCCTCCTCCTTTCTCTCTCTGCAGTGCCTGGGGGCGTCTAGTTGAGGCTCCAGTGGTAGGTGAGCAGTCACTAGCTCCATCCCTAGCTACCGGTTCTCACCGTCTGTGGTCTGTGCGTAATGACTAAGGGTTTACAAAGGCCGTTGGGTCTGTTTGTGAACAGGATTTGCTTCCGTCTCATCTGCTCGTCGCTGGTCCTTTTCTCCTGGGGGTGTAGGTGGGCTAAAGTGACTTCTCACATTCCCTGTGAGTGCTACTGTCATAAAATGAGCCCTGCCATGTAGCCATGGTGGCTCTTTGTTCTTAGATCCCTTACCCACCGGAGTCTTTAGGCCATCATCTTGGTGTACTAATTGTTGAGGCTGGCTTTAACGCTGTGATCCTCCTGTGTCCATCTCCTAAGTACTGAGATTACAGGTGTGCGTCACCGTGCCTGGCTGGGTACTAATTTTATTTTTTATTTTTATTTTTTTGTGGTACTGGGGGTGGAACCCAGAGGCTTTCTACCTCCGGGCTATACTCCCAGACTTTTTAAATATTTTATTTGGAAGCAGGGTCTCACTAAGTTGCTGAGAGCCTCACTAAGTAGCTGAGGCTGGCTTTGAACCCGTCTCAGCCTCTCAAGTGCAGAGATTACAAGTGTGTGCCACCACGCCCAGCTTAATTTTATTTTTTATACTGGGGATTGAACCCAAGTGTTTTCTACCCTCAAGTTATGCCCCTAGCCCTTTTTATTTTTCATTTTGAAACAGAGTCTCCCTAAGTTGCTGAGGCTAACCTTGAACCTACAATCCTCTTGACTCATCCTTCTAAGTACTGGGACTCCAGGTGTGCGTCACTATCCCTGACTTCTAGACCATAATCTTGGAAGTTCACCCCTACTTCACTTGCTGGCCCAATGCTGTCTCTTGATAGAAGAATCAACCGAGGCCGAGGGTCATCGGGGGTCAATACCAAAGCCACGCAACTAGGCAGTGTGACTGGAGGTCCACCCAGGGGGTCTGCCCGGGTCCCTGCTGGTGGGATTCAGCTGGCCGCCTGCCTGCCCACCTGCTCGCATGAGAAATAACCAAATGATGAAAATGGGAAAATGAATTGTATACCAATTGTATACCAAACTGGGGAGAAGTGGCTAGATGCTCCTCGCGGATCCCATAGACACAGTTACAGTTTATAGAAAGAAAAGCCAGTTAACAGGCTTATGGAGATCTATCCAGGTAGGGCTTCACAGAACTCATCTGTGGGCCCAGCTGGGGCAGCGGGTAGCTGTTATTTTCAGGAGAGGAAATTTTGGAGTTCTCTATTTCAGCAGAGCTGAGTTTGAACCTAGGACCTATACTTTTTTTTTTTTTTTGGTGTGTGTGTGTGGTGCTGGGGATGGAACCCTGGGACATTCTATGTTTGAGCTCCACCCCAGCCCTATTTTTTTTAATTCTTCATTTTTGAAACAGGGTCTCACTGAGTTGCAAAGGGCCTCACTAAGTTGCTGAGGCTGTCTGCAAACTGCGATCCTCCTGTCTCAGCCTCCCGAATGCTGGGATTACAAGTGTGCGCCACCATGCCCAGCTCAAGGCCTATACTTTTGGACCAGATGTCTTTCCAAGACTTACTGTCTTTAAATGCTACCAGTTTTTCTCAGGATAACATGTGCATCTCATATATTGTTAGTATAGAAAGCCATAGTTACTGTTTTAAAAGGTGTAACAGGTGTCTACCCAGTTTTATAGTACCTCACAGTTAATATTTTTTAGTTCTTCCAGTATGCCTAATAATTAGGAGTTAGGTCATTGAATCAGCATTCTTTTTTCAGCATCTGTTACATGCCAGATATGATATAAGCCTTTGGAACATGAAAACCAGTAGGTTTTGGCTTGACTTTAACTGGAAGCACTCTTTGGATTTGTGGAGGATCATTTAACATCAGATCATTAGTAACAGTTTAGTTTTAGTGTAATTGATGCTGTATGTGCCTTAAAATTAGTATTAAGTATTGAACTCTAAACTGGGTGTGGTGGAGCACGCCTGTAATCCCAATACTTGGGAGGCTGAGACAAGAAGATTGCAGGTTCAAGCCAGCCTCAGCAATTTAGTGAGACCCTGTTTCAAAAAATAAAATAAAACAGGGCTGGGGATATAGCTCAGAGGCAGAATACCCCTTAGGTTTAATCCTCATTAACACACACACACACACACACACACACACACACACAAGAAAGAAAGGAAATTAAACTTTAGCCAGGCATAGTAGCACACACCTGTAATCCCAGTACTTGAGTGGCTGAGACAGGAGGATCACAGGTTTGAGATCAGCCTCAGAAATTTAATGAGACCCTGCTTCAAAATAAAAAATAAAATAGGGCAGGGGTGTAGCTCAGAGGTAGAATGCCCCTGGGTTCAATCCCCAGTACCACAAAAATCAGAAACAAACAATAAAAACCCCAAATATAAAATATAAAGGGCTCTGGTATACCTTGGAGGTAAAGTGCACTGGGCTCAATACCCAGTAACTAACACACACACACACACACACAAACTCACATACTTGAATTCTAGCAAGGTGTGTTAATGCAGACACCAAAGGCTTTACCTATGAATTTAGGATTTCTTTCCTGCAAGAAATCACTATTTAAATAATGCAAAATTATCTGGGTGTGGTGGTGGCACATGCTTGCAATCCCAGTATTTGGGAGATTGAGACAGGAGGATTACAGGTTTAGCAACCTAGTGAGACCCTGTTTCAAAACCAAAAAATAAAAAGGGCTGGGAGTATAACTTGGAACACACACACACACACACACACACACGCCAACTGTGGTTTAATTTTTTTTAATATATATTTTTTTCAGTATTGGGGATTGAACCCAGGGGCATTCTATCTCTGAGCTACACCTGCAGCCCTTTTTTTTTTTTTTTGGTACTGGGGATGGAACCAAGGGGCATTTTACCTTCAAGCTACACCCCTAGCTCTATTTTTTATTCTTCATTTTGAAACAGGATCTCACTGAGTTGCAAAGGGCCTCACTAAGTAGCTGAGGCTGTCAACGAACCATGATCCTCCTGTCTCAGCCTCCCAAATGCTGGTATTACAAGTGTGCGCCACCACGCCCGGCTGCCCAACTGTGGTTTTAAAAGTCTCAAATTTGCTACAAAAATGCCAACGAAGCCGGGCGTGGTGGCACATGCTTGTAATCTCAGCTTTCGGGAGGCTGAGGCCAGAGGACCACAGTTCACAGACAGTCTTAGCTATTTAGCGAGGCCCTTCGCAACTCAGTGAGATCCTGTTTCAAAAATTAAAAAGAAGACTAAGAAATAGCGCTGGGGGTATCGTTCGGAGGTACAATGCCCCTGGGTTCCATCCCCAGTATCGAAAAAAAAAAAAAAAAGCCAACGAATACTAATCTGGACTAATCTGGGCTTCGTCTTCCTCTCTCTACATTCAGCTCTACATTCAGGCAAGCCCGGGAAGTCGGGGTCGGGGGTCGGGGGAGGATAGGGCGCTCTGCCTAGCCCTTGCCCTGGGGCTGTCGGGTCTGAGTGCCCCTAGCAGGCTCAGGGAAGTGGCTCCCCTATGGGGGCGTGGCTCCCCATAGAGGGCGTGGCTCTCTGTGGCTCCCTACCGGGGCGTGGCCCGCGCTGCCGGGGGCGTGGCTCCCCGCGGTCGGGGGCGTGGCTCCCTGCTGTCCGGCTCTTCCGCCCCGCTCTGGCCCTTCTTTCTCCAGGCTCCTCCTAGGGAGATGGCGGCGCTGGTCCGTGGACGGTACCTCCCTCGGGCGTGGCTCTGCAGGTGCAACCCCGAATCCAAGAGCCCACCAGTGCAGCGCCGGGTGGGGGCCGCCCCTTGTAAGCCGCCCCTTGTCCCGGTTGCAGGACCGGGCCCAGGCCGCCACTACCGCGCCGCGCTGTGCGCCGAGCTGAAGCAGCCCCTGGCCATTGGGGAGGTGGCGCGCCGCCCTGTCGGGCCGCACGAGGTAGGGGACTGGCCTGTCCCGGGACCCTGGACACCACATCACCCCCCCCCCCCCACTCGAAGCAGGCTTCCAGCTCCCAAGCCAGGGGGCGACTCGAAGGCCGCAGTCCCATTTGGTCCTGGGCCAGAACGTTCTCAAAAGGGTCCAAAGTGCGCCAGGAAGATTGTTCCCTAAACACACGGATGGGCCTCTTCCAGAAACTCTCCATAGCTGTTGTCTTAGAAACAGAAATTTCTGATTTGAACTCGACTTTGCGTAACTACGTGCAAGTTACTTACCGATAGAACGCATACACGGCCCCAGCGTCTCCTCATTCCTCCACTCCCCCAAACCGCTGTGCCCTCCCCCGGTGCCCCGCAGTGATTAATGGGAGAATTAGTTTAGTTGGGGGCAGGTGCATTGGATTGTGGAAGCCGCTCAGGCCCTGCCTGTGGACCACTGATGGTGCAGGCGTGGAGAGCAGCGGTCTGTGCCCGGGTCGGCCGGCGGGGAGCCTCAGTGTTGGGGACCACTGCCTCAGTGGTCGTGCCGAAGCCTCTCCAGCACGGAGCCTGTGGCTCAGATGGATTATCTGGAGCAGCCTGAGCTGCCCCCCCTCCCATCAGCTTCCTGGGATTTGCCTGCAGAGAGAGCTCATCTTTGAGTCATTCTTTTAGTTAATTAATTAATTAGTTTATTTTTTGGGGTACTGGGATTGAACCTGGTGAAACCAGGGCCTCACACAGCTGGGCCAGCCTCCACCACCCACCTGCATCCCCGGGCCTTGAGTCACTCTTAAGGAAGCAGGGAGTAGCTTGAGAACAGGCTGTGCCGGGCCCAAGGTGTGCGGGCTGCTGGCTGGCTCCTTTGTTCTGTTCTGTGTCCAGACATCATGTTGTAAGGAGTCAGTTCACAAGAGCCGCGTTGATGTGATTCCTGTTCGCCATTACTGTGCTTTGGAATGGCATAGAGCAGTTCCTTAAATTGTAGGTGCAAAGGTCTTCTCACCAATTGGGTCACCTCTGTACAAATTTTTTTGGTACTAATGAACCCAGTGGCATTCTACCTCCAAGCAACACCCCCAGCCTTATTTTATTTTTTTATTTGCAAATAAGGTCTTGCTTGTTAGGGTCCGAGAGTCACCCCCTTACCCAAATAACGAAGGACACACCAAGGTTGCAACTCACAAGCAGAGTTTATAGTGCTGCAGCTCTCACTGGCATGCCAGGGTCGAGACTCCTTCACTAGCTTGACTGTCAGTAGAGGAATTGCCCAGCAGCTACCAGAGGGAGCCTCTGGCCGAGCTAGCGTTCAGCCTCAGTAGACAGCAAGGAAAGTGGTCGGAGCTCGACCCTGAGCACACTTCAGGCTCTATTTTTATAGCCCCTGGAGGGGTGGTTACACACGTCACAGCCCGCCAAAAGGTAGGATATAACCAATCAGATAAAAAGGTAAACAAGTACAACCAATAATTTCAAAAGAAAGCACACACACACTTGAATTACAGCAAATAGTCTTAAATGACAGCCTTTCTACGTCACTGCCCGCCAAAGAGTGACTTTCTCTTTCATGCTTGGTTACTATGGCAACCTTCAGCTCGGCCCCTGAGTACTGACCGTTTGAGGAGCCCTCCGGGTGCTTCCTTGAGATAAAGTTGCGGTGAGCTTGGGCCTCACTTCCAAGAAAAATAGCTTCATTCCCTAAATTACTTTATACTATTTTAAAATATCTCAAACTTTAAAAAACAATTCTTAACATCAAGAATTTTGAAAAACAAGTCTATCCTTAAAATAATTTCTAATAGTAACCTAGGTTTTTAAATTAAAACAACTTTTAACATTAAGGTAGCTGGGACATAAGCAAGCAGTTTCACAGAAGCCAGAACTCAGGCAGTTATCATAAGCAGGAACTTACAAGTTGTACTTTATATTGGCAAGTGGGGTTACCGAAGCAGAGACTCACAGTTAATTCTTCACATTTTAATTTTATCAGGAGAGGGGAATGTTTCCTTACAGTACTCTCACATGTTTTTGTTACTCTCTTACTTCTACAAGGGTCCTATTTTAATTCTAATATCCTGCTTTCTTATTTCTAGTAGATTCCCTATACTAGTATTGTCAATATCTTAGATTCTTCTTCCTGCATTCCTTCATTTCCCCCTTTTTCTGTTTATACTGAGGATTCTTCCTCAGCTGTATTTGTGTCCAAAAGGTCATAATGACTTTTGAGGACCAAGAGTTGTACCGCGCTTACACGGTTTTTCACAAAGGCTATGAGTTGATTTATAGCACATGGGCCTATGATAAGAATAAGAACTATAACGATTAGGGGCCCAGCCAAGGCCGAGAGAAGGGTCACCAACCATGGGGAAAAATTATACCATGATTCAAACCATCCTTGTTGGGCCTCCCTTTCCTTTTGACGTTTTTGTAATCCTTCCCTCACTTTAGCCATGGAGTCACGCACCACTCCTGTATGATCCGCATAGAAACAGCATTCTTCACCTAGAGCAGCACATAGTCCACCCTGCTTGAGGAACAAGAGATCTAGTCCTCTCCGATTCTGGAGTACAACTTCAGAGAGGGACGTTAGGGATTTTTCCAGTGCAGAAACAGACTGCTCCATGTGCGCTATGTCCTTGTCTATTGCCGACCTTAAGGTAGCCAGGCCATGTTTCTGGGTGGCCAAGGCGGCGATTCCTGTCCCTGCTCCCGCAAGCCCAAGTCCTATTATTACTGAAACAGTAATAGCAGTAATTGGTTCCCTTTTAGGTCTACGAAGGGCTCTTAATTGGCTTATTTGTGTTCTCTCATTCCAATAGTTAAAGGGGACATCTCCTCTATAATATAAGAGGCGGGGCACTATCATTACAATCATACAGAATTCTTGGGAGGGATCGAATACTGTGGTGGTGATATGGGAAGTTATCCCAGTTGAAGAACAGGCCCACCACAGATCTTGTTTGGGGCTTACCCAGGTATTGGCACTCCAATTTGGAGAGGGCAGGGAGGTGGCACACAACTGTTGTTTGTCCTGAGGGACCTTCCCCACACATGTTCCTCTACCTGCTATTTCAGTTATTGAATTTAAGCCCACAGGCTGCTGTTTCCAATTGGTTGGGGTTTCCTTGCTAATGTTATATGTCCCTTCTATTCCTACTGCTTCATAGAAAGGTAAGGTGGGTTCATAACATAGCCAACATGACCCTGTATAATTTGGAGCAGTGTGATTAAGGGTGTTATAAACGGCCTTAGCCATCGACCATAGTGGGGTGGTCCACCCCGCCTTTAGAGCTATTGAGGTAGGGGTGGTAGTGGTCGTGGTGGTAATAGGAATTCTGGTGACTAGCTTTGGGCCTAGTTGGGCAGGTTTCCTAGCAGGTTCTGCCGGTTGTTCTACTGTTAAGAGTAGTTGGGCAAGAACCGCACGGCCGGGTATTATTGTTGTAAAGAAGCTAGGAACCTCAGAACCCATGTGCATTCCAACTACTTCAGTTGTAGGGGACAAGACTATACCCCAAGTGAACCCTCGCTCCCATCGATTTTCTGCTTTACCCATCTCCGTAAAATGGATTTTGACTATATTAGCCTCCTCCTTAGAGCCTTCAATTGGATACGGGTTAATGAATTTCATTAATATTAAGCCCGAGTTAACTAACCCCCTTTGGTTTTGTCCGTCTGCTGCGATGACGCAATCCCAATGAGCACAATGGGATTTTTGTACGCCTCCACATTTTTCCCTTAAGTTTACCGATTGATGTTCTGGACATACCCAAAATCCTTTCTTTCTCATGTCCTCACGGGTTATAAGTTTTCTTTTAGGGTCAGTTATGGCATTAACACCCCCCATTATTGTTTCCAGATTAAAATATAAGTCCGGAAACCACGTCAGTGGGGGCGCCACCTTGGACGTTGAATTCCATACCTCATGGGTTACTGCATTTCTAAACACCCAAGTTTGTTTAACCGGCCTATGCGGGTTACCAAAATGGGGAGGGTTCAAGGGAGTAGCCTCAGTCTGGTTCAGCATCATTCCGAGGAGAAGAGACAGGAGGAGAGGACCCGCCATCATCCTTTCTTCTGGTTAGATGTAACTTCAGTGGGTTGGAGAGATGTCTCTGGACGGTTCACTCGTTGGTTGCTTTCCTTATCTCATTAGGTTGTGCTTTTCTTGCATGGGAAAAGTGCACCCAAGGTCCAATGCCGTCAACCTTTAAAGCAGTAGGAGTGGCAAACAAGACAACATAAGGTCCCTTCCATCGAGGTTCCAAAGTCTTTGACTGGTGTCTTTTGACCCAAACCATATCCCCTGGGATTATGCCATGTTTTGGGTTCGATTGTACATCCTTATCATGATAGGCCTGAATAAGGGGCCAGATTGTTTGCTGGACTGTAGCCAGGGCTTCCAGCATGGTTAGATAATTTGGAGCCAGATTTTTCTCCCCTGGTGGCGCCATGGCGCGCTGAATGATGGGAGGAGGTGCCCCATACATGATTTCGAAGGGAGTTAGGCCGTGAATGTATGGGGAATTTCGAACCCGAAAGATGGCTAAGGGAAGGAGTGTCACCCAGTCACCGCCAGTCTCTGTTACCAATTTAGTTAAGGTCTCCTTTAAGGTCCGATTCATCCTCTCTACCTGCCCAGAGCTCTGGGGGTTATATTCACAATGTAATTTCCAATCAATCCCCATGGCTTGAGCTAGTCCTTGGAGGACTTTACTAATGAAAGCCGGACCGTTATCAGACCCAATGGCCTGTGGGATCCCATAGCGGGGAATGATTTCTTCCAACAAGGCTTTAGCTACCACCTGACTTGTTTCCCTCTTTGTGGGAAATGCTTCTACCCACCCCGAGAAAGTATCCACTAATACTAATAGATATCTGTACCCAAATTTGCCCGGTTTTACCTCAGTAAAGTCCACCTCCCAACTCCTTCCTGGTGCCCTCCCGGTTATTCGAATACCTGTATGTATATTCTTTTGCAAGGCTGGCTTCATCATGATACAGCTTACACAGCGATCTACTACCTGTCGAGCTATACTTGCTTGATGGGGAAACCGGAGCTGGGCTGCAGAGAATAGAGTTAGTAGTTTTTTCCATCCCAAGTGGGATGTTTGGTGGAGGTTAGCAAGAAGAAAATGTCCCAAATCTTGTGGCAAAATCAGTTTTCCATCACAGTCTCTGTGCCACTCCCTAGTATTTATAGGATCCCTCAGTCCTAAATGTCTTTTTATCCAATTCAAGTCCTCTGGGGAGTAATTTGGCTGAGGGGGCAAAGCTGGTAACTCAGGAAGAGGCAGACTCACCAGAGCCATGACTTCTGGCTTATTCGCATCGCTAGGATGTTGTTGCACCTCACCCCAATCTTCTGCAGCCACTCGTCTGGCCTCCGCATCTGCTTGCCGGTTACCAATTGCTTCGGGGGTGTTAGCGGATTGATGTCCTGGGATATGCATCACAGCCACAGCTTTTGGTTTATTCACAGCAGTTAACAACCGCTGTACTTCAGCCAAGTTTTTGAGTTCTCGGCCTTCTGCAGAGCGAAATCCCTGCTCCCGGTAGATGGCGCCATGCACATGCACAGTTCCAAATGCATACCGGCTGTCCGTGTAAATATTAACACGTCTTCCTTTGGCTCGCTCAAGAGCCTCAGCCATCGCCACTAGTTCTGCCTTTTGGGCTGATGTCCCGGGAGGCAGAGCACTGCTCCAGATTACCTCTCCATCCTGACTCACCACTGCTGCCCCAGCTCGCCGCTGTCCGTTCTGCACGAAACTGCTACCATCTGTATACCAACATAGTTCACAGTTCAGCAAAGGGACATCTTGTAAATCCCCTCGTATCTGAGCGACCTCAGACAAGACTTCCGTGCAATTATGAAGGGGTTGCTCCAGGTCTGGCGTGGGCAGCAGGGTGGCTGGATTCAAGATCACTGGATCCGTGAAGGTGATCCTAGGTGAATCCAGCAACAGTCCCTGGTAATGAGTTAGTCTGGCATTTGTCATCCATTTGCCTGGAGGCTGCCTTAGGACTCCTTCCACTGGGTGGGGAGCGGTTATTTGCAGATTTTGTCCAAACGTTAATTTATCTGCATCTTTGACAAGAACTGCTATAGCTGCGATGATGCGGAGGCATGGGGGCCACCCGGCTGCCACCGCATCCAGTCTCTTTGACAGGTAGGCTACTGGCCTTTTCCATGGTCCCAGCCGCTGGGTTAACACCCCTTTTGCTACTCCTCCTCGTTCGTCCACAAACAGGACGAATGGCTTTAGAGGATCAGGCAAGGTTAATGCAGGAGCCTGTAAGAGGGCTCTTTTAAGATGATCAAATGCCTGTTGATGTTCCCTGGTCCATTGCCACTGTTTAGTCTCTTTGGTAGCCTCATAGAGGGGCCTGGCCACCTCCGCAAAATTAGGTATCCATAGTCGACAAAACCCGGCAGACCCCAGGAATTCTCTTACCTTTCGAGCGGAGGTAGGGGTCGGGATATGAAGAACGGTTTTCTTCATTTCGTCAGTCAGCCATCGCGCTCCATCCCTTAGTTTGTATCCCAGGTATGTGACCGTCTGTTGGCAAATCTGTGCCTTTTTAGCACTGGCACGATACCCCAGGGCCCCCAACTCCTCTAGTAGCTGGCCTGTCGCTTCCAAGCATTCCTGTCTAGTAGCTGCCGCTAGCAGCAAATCATCAACATACTGTAGCAAAGTCACGTGAGGATGAGTCTGTCGGAAATGCTCCAGATCCTGGCTAAGGGCCTCATTAAAAAGAGTGGGGGAATTCTTGAATCCCTGGGGGAGCCTGGTCCACGTTAATTGGCCTATCTTTCCCCCTTTTTCTTCTTGCCACTCAAAAGCAAACAATGGTTGGCTAACCTCAGCCAATCTTAAACTAAAATACGCATCCTTTAAATCGAGAGTCGTGTACCAAATTAGTATTGGGGAAAGATGGCTCAAAATTGTGTAGGGATTAGGCACGGTTGGGTGTATGTCTTCAGTTCTTTCATTGATCTTTCTAAGATCCTGCACTGGTCGATAATCTGTTCCTCCTGGCTTTTTGACTGGGAGGAGAGGGGTGTTCCATGCCGAATGACAGGGCCTGAGGACTCCAGCTCTCAGCAGTCTATGGATATGAGGCGCTATCCCTCGTCGTGCTTCCTCGGGCATTGGATATTGTTTAACCCTTATAGGTTGGGCAGTAGCTTTCAATTCCACTATGATTGGAGCCACATGCTTGGCTAGTCCTACGCCTGTTATTTCAGCCCAGGCATTGGGGTAGCGCTCTAACCATATTGTCATATCCTCCTGATCTCTTAATTCCTTCCCTTGCTCTTTAAATAAACGGTATTCATCATTTAGTGACAAGGTTAGGACATGTAATGGCTGGCCATCTCCGTCAGTAACCTTAATTCCTTCCGGCTCAAAATGGATACGGGCATTTACCTTAGTAAGCAAATCTCTTCCCAATAATGGGGCTGGGCTTTCAGGAACCACCAGAAATGAGTGAGTGACCTGATGTTTCCCCAAATGAACAGTTCGTTTATTTGTCCATGAACAAAGTTTCGAGCCAGTGGCCCCCTGGACCACACTAGTTCTTTGGTTATCTAGCTTTCCCCACGACTGGTTTAATACAGAATATTGTGCTCCGGTGTCTACCATGAATCCCACCGGTTTCCCCTCCACTGTTAAAGTTACCCAAGACTCGGGGAGGGGAGTCGAGCCCTGACCCCCTCATTGTTTTTCTCCCACTAAGAGACCCTTGGCTTGTTCCACCGCTCTTTCCCTTTCCCTTTTAAAATTATAATTGTTTCCCCTTCTTTCCCTTTCTTGAAGTTTTGGGCAGTTATGCTTCCAGTGCCCATAACCCCTGCATCCTGCACACTGGTTCCTGTCTAACCTAGTAAAGTTTTTGTTCCTTAGCTTATATTCATCCCTGTCCTTGATTCCTGCCAAAAAGATTCGAGCTATTTCTTTCTGCTGCTTTCGGTTTTCCCTTGCTTGGAATTCACGATCTTCCCTTCTAATTTTCTCCTGGACCTCCCTATCTTCCTTTCTTAACCTTTCCTCTCTCTCTTCCTTAGTCTCTCTGGTATTAAATACTTTCTCTGCTATTTGCATCATTTCTCCCACAGTTAACTCTCCCAGATTCTCCTGTTTGCTTAATTTCTTTCTGATATCAGGAGCTGCCTGACTAATGAAAGAAAGTATAATGGCTGATCGATGTTCGTCTGCCTTTGGATTTATTGGGGTATACTGCCTATAAGCATCGTACAAACGCTCTAAAAATGCGGCCGGGCTTTCAGTGTCTCCTTGAACAACAGCTTTTACTTTGGAAAAATTAGTAGGCTGCCTGGCAGCTGCTTGGAGACCGGTCATTAGAGTCTGGCGGTATACTCGGAGACGCTCCCTACCTCGTGCGTCCCTGAAGTCCCAGTCTGGGCGGTTGAGAGGGAAGGTGTCCTCAATCTCATTCTGGAGTGTGGTGGGTCTCCCATTCTCGCCGAGAACATTCTTTCTGGCTTCGTTGATAATGCGCTCCCTTTCTTCAGTGGTGAAGAGTGTTTTCAACAGCTGCTGGCAGTCATCCCAGGTGGGGCAATGGGTATGCATGATAGATTCTAATAATCCTATAAGACACTTAGGATCTTCAGAGAAAGGGGGGTTCTGGGTTCTCCAGTTATATAGGTCACTGGAGGAGAAAGGCCAATACTGATAAAGGTGATTCCCTTCCGGTCCCCCCTGTCCAGTGGCACGAACTGGGAGAACCGAGACCTCCTCCTCTTGTGTTGAGGAGGTGGGCTCCTGTTACTCTTCCTGTCTTTGGAGCCCCCTAGTTCGTGGTCTACGACCTCTGTCCTGGTTCTGAGATACGGGTGCTGAAGAGGAGGGCCTGGCCACACTATTAGGTCCCTCAGCTGCCTGTTCTGCCTGGGCGTAGGGAGGTGGTCTGGCTATATCTAAATCTAGTAAAGAAGGGTATAAGGGCGAGCTTTCCGGCAGTACTGGGGCGGAAAATTTCTCCCCAAGAGAGTTAGAGGCTCCTGTGGCTCCCTTCTTTTCCTGGACTACTAGGGCTGCATTGCCAATAGTTTGCAGAATTGGCCGGAGCCAGGAAGGGGGCTCTTGAACTATGTCCTCCCAGACCAAGATATAAGGGAATTGGTCAGGATGGCCCTGGCTACCCGGCTGCGTGATGATTGTTTTGACCTTTGAAATTAAGCCTGGGGAAAATGATCCCTGTGGTGGCCATCCAACTCCAAGAGCTGGCCATTCAACAGAGCAGAGAGTATTAAACTTACCTTTCTTGATAATCAGGCCCTTTTCTTGAGCTTCTTTTTGGACCTCCGAGAAGTGGGAAAGCATGAGACCTCTGGGCGTAACCTGGGCTTGCCCCATCGTTAACTAATTTATTCTAGTTTTTTTTTTTTTTTTTTTTTATGTCTCTAAGTTGGGTGGAGGAGTTATGAGTCTAGGGGTCTTATTTTAGACTCTGGTGGCTAGTTCTTCATCCAAGTTGCTCCCCCCAGTCCTTAAGGGCTACAGGTGGTCGGAAAGCCACCCGGGCAACCGGTAGAAGTCCTTCGCCTATACCAGAGTCTGGGATGGGTTTTCCTAGTGTGTCGGGTCTGCAAGTGTGCTGTATTAAGGAGGGGACTCCACCAGGTTTTTGGCCAGGTGTCGTATGCCTCCACAGTGCCTCAGGTAAAAAAACCTGCCCTCTCTAGCAGAGGTAGGCTCGTCCGGAGTGCTGGGCGACCACCCCTCATGTGCACTCCCCTGGCGGACTGTTAGAATTTAATTTTTAATAGATGTCGTTGCTCAACTCCACCCAAGATTAGCCCTTCCTGACACGGATACCTTAATATAACAACCAATAAATGCCCTAACTAATTAGACATATTAATTTGTTATTATTATTAAAACCCAATTATAATAAACTACTTGCAATAAAACTTTTACTTATTTCTATTACTGGTACCAGTATTCTAATAAAAAAATTATAATAAGCACAGGAATTGCAATTCCAATAACACACATCATTTGTTTCCACTCACTCCATGCTCTCCATTCATACGGACCGGTCCTTCTCACATTTACACCACACTTACTGCTAGGATCCTGGATGAGGCCAAATGGTGTCCACTTCGCCGGCTGCAGGTCGATCAGCTCGAGCACTTCTTCGTTCGCCAGGACGGCTTCGTTGCTAGCTCAGGGGTTTCCACAAGAATCCCCTCTCCAATGAGACTTGAAAAAGTCTCTGGAGGTCACTTAGGTCTTACACGACGTCTCGTTGCCTAAGCCCCCTCTCTCCTCCTCAGGCCTTACACGACGTCTCGTTGCCTGAGGGGTGACAGAGGTCACGAGGGCCTTATACGGCGTCCCGTTGCCCCCGCCTTTTCCTCTGTCTCTTCCCAGGTCTTACACGACGTCTCGTTGCCTGAGGTCCGTTGTAGTTAAACTCCTGCCCTTGGGGTCGTTCGCTAGGTGGGGGGAGGGATCTCGGTGGGACCTCCAGATGTTAGGGTCCGAGAGTCACCCCCTTACCCAAATAACGAAGGACACACCAAGGTTGCAACTCACAAGCAGAGTTTATAGTGCTGCAGCTCTCACTGGCATGCCAGGGTCGAGACTCCTTCACTAGCTTGACTGTCAGTAGAGGAATTGCCCAGCAGCTACCAGAGGGAGCCTCTGGCCGAGCTAGCGTTCAGCCTCAGTAGACAGCAAGGAAAGTGGTCGGAGCTCGACCCTGAGCACACTTCAGGCTCTATTTTTATAGCCCCTGGAGGGGTGGTTACACACGTCACAGCCCGCCAAAAGGTAGGATATAACCAATCAGATAAAAAGGTAAACAAGTACAACCAATAATTTCAAAAGAAAGCACACACACACTTGAATTACAGCAAATAGTCTTAAATGACAGCCTTTCTACGTCACTGCCCGCCAAAGAGTGACTTTCTCTTTCATGCTTGGTTACTATGGCAACCTTCAGCTCGGCCCCTGAGTACTGACCGTTTGAGGAGCCCTCCGGGTGCTTCCTTGAGATAAAGTTGCGGTGAGCTTGGGCCTCACTTCCAAGAAAAATAGCTTCATTCCCTAAATTACTTTATACTATTTTAAAATATCTCAAACTTTAAAAAACAATTCTTAACATCAAGAATTTTGAAAAACAAGTCTATCCTTAAAATAATTTCTAATAGTAACCTAGGTTTTTAAATTAAAACAACTTTTAACATTAAGGTAGCTGGGACATAAGCAAGCAGTTTCACAGAAGCCAGAACTCAGGCAGTTATCATAAGCAGGAACTTACAAGTTGTACTTTATATTGGCAAGTGGGGTTACCGAAGCAGAGACTCACAGTTAATTCTTCACATTTTAATTTTATCAGGAGAGGGGAATGTTTCCTTACAGTACTCTCACATGTTTTTGTTACTCTCTTACTTCTACAAGGGTCCTATTTTAATTCTAATATCCTGCTTTCTTATTTCTAGTAGATTCCCTATACTAGTATTGTCAATATCTTAGATTCTTCTTCCTGCATTCCTTCATTGCTAAGTTTCTGAGGCCGGACTCCAATCTGTGATCGTTCTGTCTCAGCCTTCCCAAGTGCTGGGGTTACAGGTGAGCACCACCACACCTGGCTTCTGTATTAAATTTAAACAAGTAGCCGGGCGTGGCGGCGCACGCTTGTAATCCAGCATTTGGGAGGCCGAGACAGGAGGATCGTGGTTCGAGGACAGTATCAGCTACTTAGTGAGGCCCTTTATAACTCAGTGAGCCCCTGTTTCAAAATAAAGAATAAAAATAGGGCTGGGGGTGTAGCTCGGAAAAGCAGAATTTAAACAAGTAAATATCGATTTGGTGTTTTAGATTTCATCTTCTCCTGTAATTCCAGCCCCTGTTGGGACGTGTCATCTCCCACAGCAGAATGACCTGGGGCTTGTTAAAAGAGGTCCTTGGGCTTTGCCTCCAGAGTTTCTGATTCAGCAGGTCTGGGCAGGGCCCAAGAATTTGAATTTCTAACAGGTCCCCAGGTGATGCTGATGACAGTGGCCTGGGAAGTGGATTGAGAACCCCTGGGTCACAGAGTCTAAAGAAACTGCTGGCTGGGCGTGGTGGCACACACTTGTAATCTCAGCATTTGGGAGGCTGAGATGGGAGGATTGTGGCTCGAGGACAGCCTCGCTACTTAGGCCTTTTGCAACTCACTGAGACCCTGTTTCAAAATAAAGAGTAAAAAATAGGGCTGGGTTGTAGCTTGGAGGGAGAAGGCCCCTGGGTTCCATCCCCAGTAGTGTAAAACAAACAAAAAACTGCTGGCTGAAGCCCTGCAGTCCCACCTCCAGTGTGGCCTTACCTGCTAAGTAGAAGGTAGGAGTCGAGGCTGCCTCCGAGATCCCAGATTCCAAAACCAGATGACTTGGTACCCTGTTTATTTGGGGGTGTGTGTGCTGGGGATTGCATCCAGACACATTCTATCTCTGAATGACACCCCTAGCCCTATTTTATTTTTTATTCTGAAACAGAGCCTCGCTGGGTTGCTGAGAGTCTTTTAACGTTCCAGACGCTGTCCTCGAACCGGCGATCCTCCTGTCTCAGCCTCCCAAGTGTTGGGATTACAGGGGCAGGCCGCCATGCCGGGCTTGGTTACAGCCTTTGAATGGCTTTCCATGGCTCCTGGTGTGAAGGCCAAGACGCTCAGTACAGATCTACAGCCCGTGAGGTGTGGCCTCCCCCGCCCTGCCTCTCCTTCCTCATTCACCCTCGTCCCCATTCCTTCTCTCCAAGCTCCACCATCACTGGGCTTCCTCCGTCTCTGAGGCTGGCCCTCTGCTCACGCTCTTGCTTTATATTTGTGCCGGGCTTTTTACCTCTTATTTTGTTTTCTTTTCCTTTTGTTTTTGTTACTGGGGACTGAACCCCGAGGAATTCTCTCTGAATTATACCCTCAGCCCTATTTTATTTTTTTATTTTGAGATATGGTCTCACTAAGTTGTTACAGCTGGCCTTGAACCTGTGATCCTCTTGACTCAGCCTCCCAACTACTGGGATTACAGGTCTGTGCCACCATGCCCGGCTTCCTCTTATTTATTTTATTTTATGTTGTCCTGGGGATTGATCCCGGGGTAATTCTACCTCTGAGATACACCCTCAGCTTTCTTTTACTTTTTATTTATTTTATTTTTATTATTTATTTATTTATTTGTGTGGGGATGGAACCCAGAGGCATTCAACCTCCGAGCTACACCCCCTGCCCTATTTTTTATTCTTTATTTTGAAACAGGGTCTCACTGAGTTGCAGATGGCCTCACTAAGTAGCTGAGGCTGTCTGCAAATTGGGATCCTCCAGTCTCAGCCTCCCGAATGCTGGGATTAAAAGCATGCGCCACCACGCCCGGCCTTCTTATACTTTTTATTTTAAAACAGGTTCTCACTAAGTTGTGGAAGGGCTCACCAAGTTACTGAGGCTGTCTTCAAACCTGTGATCCTCCTGTCTCAGCCTCCGAGTCCCAGGATTACGAGTGAGCGCCAACACGCCCGGCTCCCCTCTTGTTCTGAATGATCAACTCTAAGCTGTTATTAGCTCAAATGTCAGTTTTTCTAGACTTCTCCAAGAGGCCACACTCGGCGCCACAGCCCCCCCCGTAGTGCTTCCTGTGGAGCTGAGCGCTGGGACACACCTGGCCCCGTGGCTTCCTCATTCTGTGGCGCACGCCCGTCTTCTCCACGATGCTTGTCGCTCCATGGAGGCAGAGCCACGTCCGCTCGGCCTCCTGAGTTCTCTGGCTCTTGTTCCGTCCTGGGCTCGGCGTCGTCCTTCAGTGGCTCGTTCTGAATCTCTGGGTGAACGCTCTCTGACTGTGGACTGTTCGGCTGCTGTTTTTCCTGCAGGTCAGGGTCGATGTCCATTTCTGTGGTGTTAACTTTGCAGATATCTTGGTCTGCCGTGGTCAGTATCAGGAAAGGCCCCAGCTTCCCTTTACCCCTGGTGAGTATGAAGGACCCAGCGACTCCCCAACACGACCCTTTCACCAGTGGGTTTTCTGGGAGAAATGTCGGCATCCTCCTTAGAATCACGAGGCTGTGAGCCCCCAGCCCCCCAGGGCGATGTCTATGCCTGTTTTGTACAACATTGTGTTCCTCAGCCTAACTTGGTACTGGGGATTGAGCCCAGGGGCATTCTACCTCTGAGCTACCCCCTCAGCCTTTTTTATTTTTTATTTGGAAACAGCCTCACAAAGTTGCTGGCTTCAAACCTGTGATTGTCCTTTCCCAGTCTTCCAAATACTGTTGTGAAATGGTCATTTGTGTTAAGGTTGTAGACGGAACCACTGTAGCTTTTTTTTTTTTTTTGGTGGTGCTGGGGATGGAACTCAGGGGCATTCTACCAAGTTGCACCCCCAGCTCTATTTTTTTTTTTTTTTTTTGGCAGGTCTGGGAACGGAACCCAGAGGCATTTGACTTCCGAGCTACACCCCTGCCCTATTTTTTTATTCTTTATTTTGAAACAGGGTCTCACTAAGTTGCAATGGGCCTCACTAAAGCTGGCTTTGAACCCTGATCCTCCTATCTCAGCCTCCCAAGTACTGGGATTACAAGTGTGTGCCACCACGCCTGGCTCCACTATAGCTTTTCAGGTTACGAATCATGGAATCTTAGGCTCACCTTCTGTGCTTTGGGTACCACACTGCTCCTCTGCCCAGGAGAAGGTGATGGTACTTGAACTTTCCCAGTTCTGACTAGTGGCTAGGGTGGCCTGTGGCTTAGGGCTTTCTCCGCTCCATTGTGTTGGGCTTTAGAGCTAACCTAATCTTTATGCTTCAGGAATGGAGTTTTCTGGGACAGTCCTGGAGACGGGCTCGGATGTCCACACAGTGAAAGAGGTAAATTAGTGGAACTCTAGGGAACCGAAGTGTATGTAGCCATGAGTAACGTGCTAACCTCGTTGGTACCCCAAAGGTCCTGCTTCCCATGGTCTTTGCCAGCAGACACCAAAGGGAAACTGAGATGAAGACGGAAGAAACCAGCCCTTAATTGGGGGAAGGAATCTGGTGGCAGTTTCTGGCTTCATTAAACTCTTTACTTAGTCAAGCTTGAGTCCCCCGTGAAAGGCGTTGACGCTGGGATTCTGATACAGACCGATCTTTCCCTCTTCCACCCCACTGTAGTCTGAAATGCGCCCCGATTGGCTTGGCCGCCTGGCAGGCAGTATGGAAATAAAGTACTACTGCCTTATTTACTCTGAATTGCTCTGAATAGGTATTAAGGCCATCTTATGTCTTAATGGAGCCAGAGATGTATATTTTCTTTTATTCTTTAATTCAAGAAGAGGCAACTCTAAGGCTGTGCATTTGAACCTACACTCCACACTCTCTTTCCTCCAGGGAGATCGAGTGATGGGCGTGAGTGGCTTTAACGCTATGGCCGAAGAATGTGTCGTTGACCAGAAGGTATTCCTACCTCTCCAGAGCAGTGCTCGCAGACTTCTTTTCTGCTTTAATTCCTACCTCTCCCTTCCCTTCTCCTCCCCTCCCCTTTTCTTGGCATTTCTCTGGCCACGTTTTGTTTCTCAGCCAAGCACGTTTTCCTCCCCTTCACACGCTAAGCCCCTTCTCTTCGTGGTGTGACAGCCCTCGCACAGAGCTTTGTTTGTGTCAAGTGTTTTAATGAAGAAGGGCACTTTGTTCTGGAGTGCCCGAGCAGTTGGCTGGCTGTCCAGTCGGGCCATAGTTAGGTAGTTTTGGTAGAAAGACGAGTTTGGGGCATTGAGCCGGATGTAACGGGCTTCTCCCTCACACAAAGCTAATGAACGAGCGAGCCCTGGGCATGGAGCCGGCCAGGGTGGCCTTGTCGGGTGGAGCAAGATGTGAATGGTGCCCCTAGTGGGGCACGAAACACAACACCCTCCCCCCACCCCAGGTTTGCGGATGTAAAACTTATATACCAAATTCACCCGTGACAATATAGTGATCTGTGATCTTTTCCCCATAAGTCTGCTTCTCCCCCAACTTTTTAAAATTTTGTGGTACTGGGGATTGAACCCAGGAACATTTTACCTCTGAACTACCACCCCCAACCCTGTTTACTTTTTTATTTTGAAACAGGGTCTTGCTGGCTCGGTTGCTGAGGCTAGTCTCAAGCCTGTGGTCCTCCTGTTTCAGCCTCCCACGGCCTCTTGGTGAGTCAGCGGCCAGCCTTAGGGTTTTGCATGTGGATGCGCCCCGTCCCGCAGGCTGCCATGGTCTGTTTGGTCTGGACACCCATTGGGCTGGGTTACAGGCACGCATTTCCCATTGCAGACTCATCACCCAGTCACATTGCCGTCTTCACTGAGCAGCTTTGCAACCAGGGGTAAGTGCTTAATCCTGAAGTCACTCTTGTCTCTCTCTTTAGACCCTGTGGCAGGTTCCAGAAAAGGTCTCTCTGCGCGAGGCTGCCGCCCTCCCTGTATCGTACGGCACTGCTATTTTGGCCCTGGAGCATCGGGCCCGCACACAGCCTGGGTAAGGGCCGTGTAGACAACAGAGGGCTGGACGGTTCCCTTCCGGGATGTCAGAAGCGTTCAACTGAGCTGGGCACACGCTGCAATCCCAGTACTTAAGGGGCCGGGTCAGAAGGAGCACAGGTGCACAGCCAGCCTCAGCTGCTCAGCAACGCCCTTCGCAACTGAGTGAGACCCTGTCTCAAAAAAAAACAACAACCATAGGGCTGAGGATGTCGTTCAGAGGTGGAATGCCCCCGGGTTCACACACACACACGCACACGCACACGCACATGCACACACGCACACACACGCATGTGCCCTGGCCCTATTTATTCCTTCTTTTCCTCACATGTTCAGTTTGACTAAGGAGAGGTCAAAGGGAGGTAACTACTGGAGATTTGGGTTTCAAGATTACGGGATGTCCTTTGGTCTGAGAGGAAATGGTAGACTGTAAGTCTTGAGTTTGGAAAAATAGCTTTCTCCAACCTGACCATGCTGGGGAGGGAGCACTTCGTAGAACAACTCAGCCGGTTTCTTCATCAGTTCAGTGGAGACCCGTGTTGTGCGTTTCTGTAAGGCGTGGCTGGTTGTACCAGTGGGATACTTAAAAGTCAAAGGTAGCCAGGCGTGGTGGCGCACGCCTGTAATCCCAGCATTTGAGAGGCTGAGACAGGAGGATCGCGGTTCGCGGCCAGCCTCAGGTACTTAGTGAGGCCCTTTGCAACTCAGAGAGACCCTGTTTCAAAATAAGAATAAAAAATAGGGCTGAGGGTATAACTCGGAGGTGGAATGCCCTGGGTTCCAGCTCCAGTACCACCTCCCCCCAAAAAAAATCAAAGGTGCTGAAGTTTCCCTTGTCACCTGGGAACCTGCCTCTTGCTCTTTGCAGGGGGCCGGCCCTCAGAATTACTCCTGACTGCTGGGTTTTATGAGCAGTGACAAAGTTTCTAAAATAGAAATCGGAGTAATTCAGAGGTACGGTCGCTACTGGCATCCACAGAAGGAGCTGTCTCCATGAGATTAAGGACTCCTCCTTGGAAGCCAGCAGAACTGGACCAATGAGCCCTGGTCGTGTGGTCACATACAGAACCCCCTCCGGGCTGGAGAGGAGAGGTACATGAAGGTTGGCATGAGCCAGTCTCTCAACATGGCTTGCTTTAAGATGTGCTAGTTCTGAAACGTTCCAGGCATCATTACTGGATGCATTTTGAAGGTTTCCTGTAGTAACATTCAGCTTTCTCTGGCACAGAGAAACTGTTTTGGTGACGGCAGCTGCTGGAGCCACAGGCCTTGCGGTGATAGATGTGGCGACGCACGTTCTTCAAGCCAAGGTATTTGCATGTTAGGGTCTCCATTAAAAAAAACAAAATCCAGGTATGGGGGCGCATGCCTGTAATCCCAGTACTTGAGAGGCTGAGACAGGAGGATCACAGGTTTGAGGCCAGCCTCTGTAATTTAGGGAGGCTCTCAGCAACTTAGGAAGATCCTGTTTCAAAATAAAAAAAAAGGCAGGGGGTATAACATGGAGGTAGAATGCCCCTGGGTTTAATCCCTAGTACAAACAAAAACAAAAACAAAAACAAACACATAACAAAAAACCTCCAGTCGTGTGTGGTGGCACATGCCTCTAATCTTATTACTTTGGGAGGCTGAGACAGGGATGGCGGGTTCAAGGACAGCCTCAGTAACTCAGTGAGGCCCTCAGCAACTTAAGAAGCCTGCCTGCCTTCCTTCCTTCCTTCCTTCCTCCCTCCCTCCCTCCCTCCCTCCCTTCCTTCCTTCCTTCCTTCCTTCCTTCCTTCCTTCCTTCCTTCCTCCTTTCCTTCCTTTCTTTTTTTCTTTCTACAGTACTGGGGATTGAACCTGGGGGCATTTTACATCCGAGCTACACCCCCAGCTTAATTATTTTTATTCTTTTTTCCCCCCGGCAGTATTGGGAATGGAACCCAGGGGCATTCTACCTTCAAGCTACACTCCCAGCCCTATTTTTTTTTTTTTTTAATATTCTCTATTTTTGAGACAGGGTCTCACTGAGTTGCAAAGGGCCTCACTCAGTAGTAGCTGAGGCTGTCCACGAACCACAGTCCTCCTGTCTCAGCCTCCCAAATGCTGGGATTACAAGTGTAGGCCACCATATCCAGCTCTATTTTTTATTCTTTATTTTGGAAACAGGGTTTCACTAAATTGCAGAAGGCCTCTCTAAGTTGCTGAGGCTGGCCATGAACCTGCGACCTTCTGTCTCGGTCTCCCAAGCACTGGGGTTATAAGCGTGTGCTCCCATGCCCTGTGGGAGACCTTCTTTCAAAATAAAAAGTAAAAAAGGGCTGGATGTGTAGTTCAGAGGTAGAATGTCCCTGGGCTCAACCCCCAGTAACCACAACAAACAGAACAAAATACCTTCAATTTTCAGACCTGGGATATATCCTTTCACTTACTAAATGCCATGTGCAGGGCATTGGGGACTTAAAATAAACTGGAGAGGGGCTCCTGCCCTCGTGTGCTAGTGGGCTAGGAGGACACCCAGCAGTCCCCCGCTGTCCCTGCAGGCGCTAGAACCTGGCCGGGCCTCGCTCTGTGCTCTGCGGCCTCCACGGGGGCCTTTAGTTTCCGCCAGCAGGTTCTGAACTGTCTCCCTCTGCAATTCAGATTTAAACTCATGTGTCATTTTTTCAAGGACGCACGCTCCACCCTCAGGCTGGTCAGTCTCCTCCCACTGCTGACAGTGCCCTCTTCACGTCCGCGCGTCTACCTCTCTCTTTCTGCACGCCTCGCCGTGTGGCTACCGCTACTCACGTCATTACTGGGTTACTGTCTCCTCGCCGCAGGGACCCCGAGGGCAGGGACGTTCCGTGTGGCTCATCGCTGCCTGGAGCACGGCTGGCTCTCAAGAACGTTTTTTTTTTTTTTTTTTTTTTTAAATGAATGAATGAATGAATGAATGGGCACATCAGATTTCTACAGGGGCGTCTCTCTGAGGCTGTGGATGTCAGAGAAGGGGGGCTTCCTGGAGGAAGGAGACATGAAAATTGAGTTCTGAAGGGCTGACTCGGGGAGGAAGGGAGGAGAAGCTGTTCTAGTGGTGGAAGACACGTTAGAAAAGCAAGAAATAGGAGCTAGCACCGTACCCCGGGGAATGGCAGACGGCATCTCTGGAATAAAGGACTGGGGCCAACGGCGGAAGGTGACTAGCACGGTGGGCAGCGATAAAACCATGGGCTCGAAAATTTGAACATCGATTGGAGGCTGTTGAGGGCTATTGAGAATTTTAAGTGACATGATCATCCGTATTTTGGAAAGTTCACTCTGGTTGCCATGGGGATGAGGGATGGGGTGAACTCAGAGGTAATGGAGGCAGAGGCGGGCGCAGGCTTCTGGAATGATCCAAGCCAGTGGTCATGGGATCTGAGGCAGGCGGTGGGGTCATGAACTGAATTGAGAGATACTGAAGTGGGGGGCAGGGTGGGGGAGAAGAAACCCTAGAGAATATAGACCCCAAAGAAATGAAGACTTCAAAGGTAGCCTGGCTGGACGTGGTGGTGCACGCCTGCAATTCCAGCGCTTGGGAGGCCTAGATAGGAGGATCTCAGGTTTGAGGCCAGCCTCAGCAATTTAGCAAGGCTTTCAGCAACTTACACCCTATTTCAAAATAAAACAAATAAAAGATAGGGTTTTAGGGCTGGGGATGTATCTCAGAGGTAAAACTCCTCTGGGTTTCATCTTCAGTACCAAAAATAAATAAATAAATAAATAAATAAATAAATAAATAAATGAATAAATGAATAAATAAATAAATAAAGTATCCTGATGTAGGTCCATCTTCCAGCTCTGCCTGAGCTTGGTAGCGGCAGCCTCCTCTCCATGGAGTGTCGCGGGGAGATTGAGAGCACACGTGCCATGCACTGCTGGGTGCCCGGGTGTGGCATGTCAGTATCTTAAAGATAGATCCTGCTGTTATTAGACGCTGAGTGGGAAGGAGCACACTGGGTAAGCCCGTGGAGTTGCTACTGGAGGACTGATCGGGAACGCAGGAGGGAACGGAGAGCTCAGCCTGGATATGCGGCCTGCACATTCCCAGGGATGGAACCCAGGGGCCTTCCATTTCTGAGCTACACCCCAGCCTTCCTGTATTTTTAAATTTTGAAACAAAGTTGTGAAGGGCCTTGCTAAGTAGCTGGGGCCAGCCTTGAGCCGGCGATCCTCCTGTTTTGGCCTTCCAAGTCCTGAGATTCCAGGCATGGCCACTGTGCCCGGCTGGGATTGGAATCTTAAAATAGAAACTGGATCTAAAGTTTTGGAAATAATTGAATTAACTTGGAACTTGTTTAGACAATATCTCTCCTTTCTCATGTTAAGTTTTTTTTTTTGGGGAAGGATGTGTACATTTGGAGAGCAATCATAAATTATAGGAGGCTCTTCATGAAATCTTAACACATTTCATGTTAAAAGAAAGGGCTTTTAGCCAGGGGCTGTGATGCATGCTTGTGATCCCAGTACTTGGAGGCTAGGATTGGAGGATAGTACATTTAAGGCCAGTCTCAGCAATCTAGTGAGACCTTGTTCCAAAATAAAAAAATAAAAAGGGTTGAAGAAATGTTTAGCTCAGAGGTAGAGATGGATTAAAAAAAAAGGGTGGGGCCTTTCAGCTCCTGTTAAGAGGAGGGACCATAATCGGTTTCCTTGTCTAGACTCCTTGACTATTTTAACATTTCTAGGAAGATAAAATTGTACAGATTGCTTCTAATAGTTCTAAGAGGGTAAATAGGAAGAAAAAGTCACTTCAATTTTGATAGCAAGTGTGGTGGTGCACGCTAGTAATCTCAGCATTCGGGAGGCGGAGACTGGAGGATCGCGGTGCTCAGGCAGCCTCGGCTGCTTAGTGAGGCCCCTTGCAACTCGCTGAGACCCTGTTTCAGAAATAAAGAATAAAAAATCAGGGCTGGGGGTGACTCTCAGAGGTAGAACGCCCCTGGGTTCCATCCCCTGTACCTAAAAAAAAAAAAAAAAGATTAATCTGAACCACATTTTCTTTCCCGGCAAGAATGGTTTTCAAAAGAAACAAGCAAAAATAAAGTACCGTTCCCATGCCGCCCGCTTGAGCAGGTGGCTTCCATACCCGCCACCCCCCAGCCGTAGCATTTCGGCTGCGTCCTGCATGGGGTGCCTCTACATCAATTAACTCGCCCTTGGTTCTCGTGAGAGCCCGGCGGGAGGCGGGCAGCGCGAGTGTTGATTGCCCTTGTCTTCTAGATCAGGGCACCGACGGCGGGTGCCAGCCCTGGTGAGGATCTTGGGATGGAATCGGGTGCTGGCCCGGCTGTTCCGGCTGGCTCTGTGTGCCGAAGGCTCTGAGAGCTGTGCCCTTTGGAGGAGTCCTCCAGGGAGTCTTTGGGAGTAATTTGCAAGTTCACATAGTTACGGGCCAGTGTGCGATCCTTCGGGGCCCTGGCGTCCCGGGGGTGTTCGAGCGCAGGCTCTGAGCATTGTTTTGGGGTCACAGTGCTAGGGCCAGGGTGTCGCTTACTGACGAGGCGCTGCTAGGTGATGCTTGAGAATTTATTCGCAGCTTTCACGGAGAGTTCCAAGGGGACCCCCAGCCATCTGCACCATCCATGTGGGGCCTTAGGCACTTGTTTCTTCCCTAGGATGACGACATTGGAAAGCTGGGGCTTTGGGGCAAGGCAGCGCCGGCTTTGAAAGCTGTTCTACCCTCTGTCACCTGGACGACCCTGGGCTGCTGGCTTGAGCTCTCTGAGCACACGTTTCTGCCAATTATACCTCCCCCGTAACTCCCCCGAGGTCTAGGCAGAATGGGTGGTTGTACATGCTGAGCAATAGATGCCGCTTAGCTGACATTTTCTTTTCCAAGCTTCATATACAGCCCCCCATTTCATTACTGAAACCTTGCGTTACGGAGGAGGTCACGAATGGCTCTGCTCGCAGGCCGGCAGGCCGGAGGGGAAGCGTGTGGACTCCGGAGGGGCCAGCTGGGACCGGCTCTCGCTCTGCCTCCCGTGAGCCGGGCGACGCCCCTGAACAAGCTTTGTACTTTCTGCCTTGGTTTCCTCAGCTGTAACACAGGGGTAATAATAGTGTGGATTTCATTGGGCGTTATAGTGAAACGAGCTATCGTTTTATAGAAAACATTTAGAATAGTGGCTGCCAAAGAGTAACACAGCATATTCTGTGTGCTTGTGTGCGTGTGTGCGTGCGCGGGCGCGTGTGTGTTGCTTGAAATTGAACCCAGGGGCATTTTACCCCCGAGCTTCACCCCCAGCCCTAGTTGTACTTTTCTATTTTGCAGCAGGGTCTCACTAGTTTCCGAGAGCCTTGCTAGGTTGCTGAGGCTGGCCTCGAACCTGCAATCCTCCTCTCTCAACCTTCCAGGTACTAGGAGCACAGGCGTGCACCACCATGCCCAGCAGGGCATTCTACCTCCAAGCTACATCCGCAGCCCTATTTTTATTCTTTATTTTTTGAAACAGGGTCTCATTAAGTTGTGGAGGGCTTCACTGAGTAGCTGTAAACCTGCCGGCTCAGCCTCCTGAGTACTGGGATTACAAGTGTGCGCCACCACGCCCGGCCTCGAGCTAGTGCTTACTGAGAGCTTTGCTAGACAATACAGCTGGCAGGTGGTGAACCCAGAACTGCAGCCAAGGCCTGTCTGACTTCAAGATCTTTCCACGGAATCCTCTTTTACCCCGTGGAAAGCCTCTCCCAATGCTCTGGGTCTAGAGTCGACACCTCTTGTTTCGGAGCCCTCCGTCTGTCCCTGTCACTCTGCCTGTCTCGCTGTCTTGACTCTAAGCTCCGTCTCCTGCTTGTATCCTTATTCCTGGACTCACAGTAAACTTTCAGGAAGTGTGGTTTCCTTCTTCCTCTTCTCCTCTTTCCTCCCTTTCTTCCTTCCTCTTTCTCCCTCCCTCCTTCCCCCCTCCCTTCCTTGTACTAAGGATTGAACTCAGGAGAGCATTGTACCTCTGATCTACAGCCCTGGCCCTATTTGATTTTTTATTTTGAAATTGGGTCTCAGTACATTGCGAAGGGCCTCGCTAAGTTGCTGAGGCTGTCCTCAAACCTGTGATCCTCCTGCCTCAGCCTCCCAAGTCCTGGGATTACAAGTGTGCGCCACCAAGCCCGGCTAAGCGGTGGTTTTCATTTGCTCCTGGGGAAACTTTTGGGATGCTCTTAAATTAGTCTCCACACTAGACTTGCTGGGATTCCAGGATTCGTAGCAGTGTGGACCTCTTGGCAGTGGGGTGTGGAGGGCAGCGGGGGTGTGCGTCGGGCCTCCTGTGTGGGGAGAGGCTGGTACTTGAGTAGCGGCGGCAGTGGTTTCTTTAAGGAGCACTGTGGCTGGAGGCTGGGTGGACAGGCACACCCCTCTTTGAACACATTCTGGACCATCAGAAACTGTGTGTGCGTGAGTGTGTGCGTGTGTGTACGTGTATGTATGTGTATGTTTCTTTGGTACTGGGGATTGAACTCAGGGGCAATCAACTTCCCAGCTCTTTTTATTTTTCTTCGTTTTGAAACAGGGTCTCGCTAGGTTGCTGAGGCCGGCCTCGAACCTGCCGCCTCAGCGTCCTGAGTACTGGACTGACCGGCCCGTGCCATCTCCCGGTGCAGGTGATAGCGGCAGCGGGCAGCGACGCCAAGTGCCAGCTGGCGGTGCGGCGGGGCACGCAGTGCGGCGTGAACTACAGCCGGGGCGGCCCGCGGCGTGGACGTGGCGGTGGACATGGTGGTGGACATGGTGGGAGGAGCCGTCTTCCTGGAGGCGCTGCGCAGGTCGGCGCCCCTGTCTCCTGTCTTCCCTGCTGCTCGCTTCTGCCGCCATCAGCACCCGCGAGAATAGCCGAGTGGGTGGGTGCCAGGGAACAGAAGCGGAGAATATCAGGAAATGCTTAAATATAGCAAAAACAAAACATCGAACTGGAAAATAGCCAAAAGAAAAAAAAAAGACTGCAGATTCTTGTTGGCGATATGCATGTGTTAAGCTGAGCTCGGCCGGCCCCCACTCGGCTTATCTGCTCGCCGGTGGGGATTCCCGAGGCCCCTGTGCAGGTGTCAGAGCGGCCGGGTGGCGCGGCCCCGCTCGCCGTTCACTGTGCCCCGGCAGCGGCTCTTCGGCCCTTACCGGTTTCTGAAGCAGCCAGCAGCGTGTTCCGTTGATTTGTTTTATTAAAGTGTATCATTGTTCCGGGCATGGCGGCACACACCTGTAATCCCAATACTTGGGAGGCTGAGGTAGGAGGATCATAGGTTTGCAGACAGCCTCAGCAACCTAGTGAGGCTCTCAGCAATTTAGTGAGACCCTGTTTCCAAATAAAAAATAAGCCGGGTAGGGTGGCATATGCTTATAATCCCAGTGCTTGGGAGGCTAAGACAGGAGGATTGCAGATCCCAGATCAGCCTCTGCAGTTTAGTGAGGCCCTCTGCAGCTTAGTGAGACCCTGTTTTAAAACAAACAAACAATAAAAATAGGGCTAGAGATGTAGCTCAGAGGTAGGAATGCCTCTGGGTTCAATCTCCAGTGCCATTCCACCCCCCCCCCCCAAAAAAAAAGAGAAAAGGAAAAATAGGGCTATGGGTATAGCTCAGAGGTAGAACAGCCCTGGCCTCAATCACCAGTACCACAAAACAACACAAACAAAAAATCACGGAAGGTTAGTGAGACTGTTGTATTATACCAGTTCTCATTTGTGTTCTCAGCCAGGGGTTCTGGAATATTCTAAGCCGAGGGTCCCATTTGCAATGTCATCCTGCAAGCATCGTTCTGCGGCTGACTTCCATTCCGAGCAGAAGAGAGAGAAGCAGGGGCTGGCCTGCCCTCCGGTGTTGGCTCTGGGGTCCCCGCGCCGAAGGCAGGCAGTGCTGTTTGTGGTCACGCGTGCCTGGCGGGCACCGCGCTCACGGAGGGAGCCCAGGAGGAGGATGCCGGCCAGAGAGCTCACCTTCCCTTTTCCTTTCTGCCGTCTGGATAGTTGTGTTTCGACAACACATCTTTCTCTTCTGAAGAAGAAAGGCAAAAATGGAAAACCCAAACGAATATATGTATCTATCTTACATCAAAGGTGTTTACAAAAGTTGATTTTGTAAGTCATCCTAGAGCAGACACTTTTCTAAGTGGCTGTAGAAGACTCGCGGATATTTGTAGATTACTCCAATTCTCTGCAGAGGCACCTGTCTAGGGGAGCCCTGAGCTAAGTCTTATGCAACGCAGTGGCCCTTCATTCCAGCCTCTGTCTTATTTTTTCCTGCCCAAGTTCAAAGTCTTCAAACTGAGTTGTGCTGAGGTAGAACTCCTGGAATAACATTTATTTATACCCAGTTTCTTTCCACACAGCGGTCAGGGCAGTTCAGTAGACAGCCTTGGTTCTAAAGTGGGTCTGCTTATGAAACTGGCTGTTTCTTTTGGCCCCTTCCTACTTCATTTATGGCTTATTTTAAAATTTTCCTCTTGAGGAATCCAAACTGGGAAGAGATGGTTCACATCTCATGGCTTGTAGGGTCATCGGGAGTGCCCAGATTTTGCTTTTTTATATTTTTGGTACAACGGATTGAAGCCAGGGGCATTTTACCTCCGAGCTACACTTCCAGCCCTATTTTTAGTTTTTATTTGGAAACAGAGTGTCACCAAGTTGTTGAGAGCCTCGCTAAGTTGCTGAAGCTGGCTTTGAACCTGCACTTCTCCTGTCTCAGCCTCCCAAGTACAAGCCATCACACCATGCTTTACTGCTTTTCTTTCTTATTGTGGTAAAATAAGCATAACCTAGTGTTTACCATTTTCACCGTCTATCAGTATCCAATTCAGTGCCGTTCTCTGTGCTCACTGTGCTGGGAGGCCGTGTCCCGGGAAAGCTCTGCATCCATTAGCTAATCCCTGCCCCCGTCCCTCCCCCGGCTCCTGACGTCTCTTCTGCATTCTGAGTTTAGCAGCACATAGTATATATAACGTACACTTTCTTTTTGTGGTACTGGGGATGGAATCCAGGGGCATTGTACCTTTGAGCTATACTCCCAGCCCTATTTTTTATTTCTTATTTTGAAACAGGGTCTCACTGAGTTGCAAAGGGCCTCGCTAAGTAGCTGAGGTTGTCCATGAACCGTGATCCTCCTGTCTCAGCCTCCCGAATGCTGGGATTATAAGCGTGCGGCACCACGCCCGACCTACGTATTATATTTTATATGACATATAACGTTATATTACACAGAATATATTTTAGCATCATATATTTTGGTTTTTATTGTGAAAAACATAGAACACAAAGTTGACCATTTTCGGTTCTTTTCAGCATGCAGTTCAGCGGTGTTAAGGACGTCCAGATTGTCGTGTGTTGGATCTCTGGAATCTTTCCTCTGGCAAATTCAAAACCCTCTACCATTAAACAAAAGCTCTCTTTTTCTCCCCTCTCTCTACACACTGGCCACCACCGTTCTCCTTCCTATTTTTATGAATTTGACTACTTTATTAATTTTAATTTTTTGGTGGTACTAGGGATGGAACCCTTCTACCTCTGGGCTACACTCCCAGACCTATTTCATATTTTATTTGGAAACAGGGTCTCTTAAGCCAGCGAGGCTTCGAACCTGTGGGATCCTCCTGTCTCTGCCTCCCAAGCGCAGGGATTACAAGCGTGCGCCACCACGCCCGGCTGAATTTGACTACTTCGGATGCCTCATATACATGAACGCACAGGGCGCTGCCTGCCTCCCAGCGCAGGCTCCACAGAACCGACTGCGTGCGTTTCGTGTCTGGCTTATTTTGCTTAGCATAGTATCCTAAAGGGCATCTATATTGTAGCCTGTGTCAGGATTTCCTTCCTTTTTTTTTTTTTTTTTTTTTGTGGTACTGGGGTTCCTGGTAGCCCTTCTACCTCCGGGCTACACTCCCACACCTATTTTTTATATTTTTATTTGTAAACAGGGTCTCTTAAGCCAGCGTGGCTGGCTTCGAATCTGCGATCCTCCTATCTCTGCCCCCCAAGCGGGGGGATTACAAGCGTGCGCCACCACGCCCGGCTAGGATTTCCTTCCTTTTAAGATGGAATAGTTTCCATTGTCTGTATATAACACATGTTCTTTATTCATCCATCCCCTGAGGGACCCCGAGCTTGTTTCTTACCTCCTGGCCACTGAAAACGGCTGCTCCGGACACGGGTGCAAACTCTCCTCGAGACGCTGCCTTCAATTCTCTTGTATAAAGACCAGGCGTGGGCCTATTTTTTAATGTTTCGAAGGAGTCTTCATAGTTTTCCCACAGAAATCGCACTATTTTTGAATCCCACCCACAGTGCACAGGGCCGTCACTATCACCGCATGGCTGGCTATTTTCTGTGATTTTTTAGCCATCCGATGGGTGACCACATCTGTCATATCTTGCTTTTTTCTCCTCCTTTCGCCCTCAGCCTGGCGTGGGAGGGCAGGATCGTGGTGCTGGGATTTGCCGGGGGGAGCATCGCGTCTGTGCCGGCCAACCTGCTGCTCCTGAAGAACGTGTCTGCCATGGGCCTGTACTGGGGTCGGTACCGAGACCAGAACCGTGCCGTGTTCTCCCAGAGCCTGGCGTCGGCGCTGCAGTACTGCGGGGAAGGGCGCGTGCCCCGCACGTGGGGGCCGTGTTTAAGCTGGAAGAGATGAGACCTGCTTCGGAAAGCAGTCCGTGTCCAGATACTGGCAGGTTTATCTGTGATTTCTGTACATCTTCTTTTATGGGGTGAAAAGGTGGCAGTGTGCATGACTCGTGGGGTCCGGCCAGCCAGGGGGCAGGGTTGCTGCGGGGTCCTGGCGTGCGGGCCCTCAACACAGGCCGGTGCTGGACAACTCCGAGGGGAAGTCATGGGCTCAGGAAACCCTTTACATGTGTTGAAATGCACCTTGAACCCACCACAGACGCCTAAGAAGAAGGCGCGGGACTTGACCTTTGATCTTCAAATACAAACGCTTTAAAGCACAACCAGCAGGTCTGAGCCGGACCGGGAGCCGACGCTAGACCACGCGGGCATCCGAGCCCCTCGCCGGGCAGACGCCGCTCAGCCAGGCCAGCCAGGCTCGGCCTCCACCGCGAGGCTCACGCGCATCTGCCAGCCGCTCGCTGGGAAGTCTTCATTATTTTTTGGCTTAGTTTGTTTTAATGTTCAGAAAACTGTCTGGTAGCTATAGACGGGGAAAACTCTCCGGTAGTTCTTGTCGGCCAAAGAGGGAGGCGGTGCCTCATTCAGACACTGATCCCGGGGGCTCAAAGTGGTGGTTGCTTCCCCACCTGCCATTTTTGTGGGCTTTTTCTTTTTGCTGTGATGAGGCATGGTCTTTTCAAACACAGTTTATTTATTCCTTTTCCTCTTCCTCCTCCTTCTTCTCTTCCCCCTGCTCCCTGCCCACTGCTGGGGTTTGAGCATAGGGCCATTCTACCTCCAACCTACAATCCCAGCTCTTTTTATTTATTTTATTTTTGTTTTGAAACAGGACTTCACTAGGTTACTGAGGGTCTTGCTAAATTGCCGAGGCTGGCCTCAAACCTGTGATCCTCTTGTCTCAGCCTCCTCAGTACTAGGATCACAGGCGTGTGCCCCCACCGTGCCTGGATTTACATCCTCCATTATCTTTCAGGTCTGTGAGTCAAATGGATAGTGTGTCTTGGTGAAGTGAACTGGAGCGGCCGTTAGGAAACAGGCTGGGTTCTGTTCCGGCTCTGCCCTCCGGCCCTGTGTTTTTGTGGAAGTCCCCACCTTTCTAACCTCCAGTTCCCATAGTTTGAGTTAAGGTATTGGGCACTATGGTGGCCTAGAGTGGGCGTCAGGAGCCATGGTGGTGCTGTGCTGGGGGGGAGGCAGACGGGAGCTGCCTGTGCTCTGGGACCCCATCTCTTCTGAGCCCAGGATGCCAGACTTTTTAATTTATCCTTTTAGGAAAAGAGCTGGTGGTTCAAACACCCGAAAACTGCCAGTTTGGATACCTTCCAGGTCCCACCTGCCTGGCTCTCATGGGCCTGGGCCCTCTGCAGCGAGGCCCCTTTACCCCAGGCAGTGCCTGCTGGGGGCAGAGGGCGGCCGGGCGGCTGGGGAGCGCAGCCCACCTGTCTCTGCTCTCCACTGAGTGCTGCCCAGGCGTGAAAGGAGCCCGAGGTGGATGATCTCTTGAACTGTCCACACACGCGGTCTCCTTCCTCGCGAGGATTAACCATGCAGTTCCTTACCTCCCTCTGCAGCCTCCACTCTGGCATTGGCACAGTGCCAGCCCCCTGCCCCCTTTGGCCTTTTGAAACTTGTAATTCTCCTGCTCAGTCTCCTGCGTCGCGGGGATCACAGGTGTGGCCCTCAGCCCGTGGCCCTTTGACTCTGGCTTCTCTGACTCTTTACTTTCTGCAGTGGCCCTTTGACTCTTTACTTTTGACAGTGCTTCTGAGGCTCATCCAGGTGGTTGAATGTGTCATTGGCTCATTTATTTTTACTGATGAGCAGTATTCTGTTATATGGATTTACCACACTGTTCTTTCCTTCACCACTTAATAGGTATTTGATTGTTTTCAGTTTTTAATGACTGAATAAATCGATCAGCATTCATGTACAGATTTTGGTATAGGCATATGGTTTTCATTTTTTATTATTTATTTATTTTGCAGGTCTGGTGATGGAACCCAGGGGCATTTGACCTCCGAGCTACACCCCCTGCCCTATTTTTTTTTCTTTATTTTGAAACCAGGTCTCACTGAGTTGCAGAGGGCCTCACTAAGTAGCTGAGGCTGTCCGCGAACCGCGATCCTCTGGTCTGTCTCCTGAATGCTGGGATTACAAGCGTGCGCCACCACGCCCAGCCTAGACACATGGTTTTTAAAAGTTAATTTTTTTGTGGTTCTGAGGATTGAACTCGGGGCCTGGCACATGCTAGGCAAGCGCTCTACGCTGAGCTACATCCCCAGCCTGACGTATGGTTTTATTTACGTTAGGACTCAGCTTTCCAGGTCATATGATAAGTGGACATTTAACTTTTTGTTTGTGGTCCTGGGAATTGAACCCAGGAGCTTTCTACCTCTAAGCTACACCCTCAGCCCTATTTTTTATTATTTTAACAGAGTCTCACTAAGTTGTGGAGGGCCTCACTAGGTAGCTGAAGCTGGCTGCGAATCTGTCATCCTTCTGCCTCAGTCTCCCAAGTACTAGGATTACGAGTGTGCACCACACCTGGTTATGTTTAACTTAAAAATATTACATGGATGTTTAACTGGCTTTATTTTTTTCCTTGTAGTTTCCAGATAACATCTCTAGATAATATCATTAGGCAAAAGTGGTATAAAGCCAGAATTTGATTATAATTGCTTTTTTTTTTTTTTTTTTTTTTTTTTTTTTTGCGCGGGTCTGGGAATGGAACCCAGAGGCATTTGATCTCCGAGCTACACCTTCTGCCCTATTTTTTTATTCTTTATTTTATAACCGGGTCTCACTGAGTTGCAGAGGCCTCACTGGGTAGCTGAGGCTGTCCGCGAACCGCGATCCTCCGGTCTCAGCCTCCTGAATGCTGGGATTACAAGCGTGCGCCACCACGCCCGGCTTGATTGTAATTACTTCTAAATGATGAGCTTAACAGAAATCTATACAGACTCTGAAAAATAATAGACAGCAGTGCTCCTGAGAAAGGGGCGGGCTGCACCGTGTCAGCAACTCTTCCTCTGTCCCAGTTTCTCGGGAGCAATTCTGAGTCTTTCTGTCTGTGCACCCCATGATTCTGTAGACTGGGTCACCATCGCTACACTCCTATCAAAGCACAGGTGTTCTGTTTTTTGGGGGCATTCTAGACTAGAAACTGACGCTTCAGAACATAAAATTGAGCTGTTTTAACATATTCAACTTTTTTTTCTTTGATGCTGGAGATTGAACCCAGGGGCATTCTGCCTCTGAGCTATGCCCCCAGCCCTATTTTATTTGGAAACAGGTTCTTGCTAATTTGCTTAGAGCCTTACTAAGTTTCTGAGGCTGACCTCAAAACTGTGATCCTCCTGTCTCAGCCTCTGTAGTACGAGGTTCACAGGCATGTACCACCACGCCCGGCTTATGTTCAGTTTTTTTCTAATAATCCATCTAACGGTTTTCCAGAGCGTTTGCACCATTTCACATCCCTACCTGCGATGTCTTGCGGTTCCAGCTGTTCTGCATCTGTCAGAACTTGGTGTCGTCAGTTGTTTTCTTTGCTATCGGCCATCCTCGTAAGTGGGTCGTGATGTGTGGCTGTGGGTTTGACATGCGTTTCCCTGATGAACAGTGACCTTGAGTATCTCTTCCTATACTCTTTTTCAATGAAATGCATTGATTGAGTTTTAAAAGAAGATTCAGATCACCTTGTATCAGAGTAATGAGGGAATAAGTATAATTCAGTTATAGCAGAGTATCATTAACTAAAAGTTTTTACTCATTTTTTAATATTGGGATTGAACCCAAGGACATTCCACCTCTGAGCCATATCTGCAGCCCCTTTTAATTTGAAGCAAGGTCTTGCTAAGTTGCTGAGGGTCGTCCTAAGTTTCTGAGGCTGACCTCAAACCTGTGATCCTCCTGTCTCATCCTCCCAAGCACTGGGATCACAGGTATGGGCCACCATGCCTAGCTAAGTTTTTACCTATCTGTAAGCAAATCTACTCAGTTTCAGATATATTTAGGCATCCACAAATTTATTTTGTTCGTCTAATATTCACTGAGTATATTCAGGATGCCTGCCAATAGCAAGAGCAGGACTTGGACCTGCTCTTAAGGAGTCTGGTTTTAGCGGAGGGATCTTGGGATAGTGCTTTGCTAGGGGAAGAGCCAACTTCTGACAGGAAGCATGAATCAGCATGATATATTTAGGGAACTCTAAGTACTCTGATTATTCTTTCTTGATGAGCTCATTAAAAATTCCAATAGCAGAACCTTTGCATCCTAAAACAAAAGCAACATCCTTTACCCTGCCTTAAACCCCAGGCTGCATATCCCTGGAGACAAATTTAATGATGGCTTCACCCACCTCAAGGCAGGGACCAGGGTGCTGGGAACAGCTTGAACCCAGGCGGGCGGGGCGCAGCCTCCCTTTCTGTAAGTCTGTAGACTGTGGGAGGGAGATGCCCCAGCCTGCAGGAGCGCCCCCAGCGCTGGTTTAAAGCCAGCACATGGTCCCCCTTTCCAAACCTCAGCCCTCAGGCCTCTGGCTGTGTGTTCTCCCAGCCCAGACAGAAACCTCTGGGGAGGAAGGGACAGAGTTATTCTTAGAAGCAGCAGCAATCACACACAAGTGGCAACTGGACGTGGAGAGGTGACGGAACATCTGAAAAACAGAGGTCAGAAAATGGATGTTCAAACAAAAAAAGATTATCCTTTCCCGCAGTATTATCTTTCCAGGAAGCCAGGTAAATATGTGATACATTTTTAAAAAGATTTATACGCAGAGCCAGGCATGGTGGCACACATCTGTAATCCCAGGACTTGAGAGGCTGACACAGGAGGATCGCAAGTTTGAGACCAGCCTCGGCAACTTAATGAGGCCCTCGGAAACTTACAGTTTCAAAATAAAAAAAATAAAATAGGGCTAGGGGTGTAGCTCAGATATAGAACACCTTGGCTTCAATCCCTAATACAAAAAAGGAAGAAAGAAAAGAAAAGAAGAGAAAGAAAGAAAGAAAGAAAGAAAGAAAGAAAAAAGTAAGCTCAGAGTCACAGCTCTCTTCTGTTGACATTACTTGTAGGAGCTCCTCCATTTCCCCACAGTGCAGATAAAGAAGTCTCACCATCTAAAACACTACTTATTCTCTCAAGTCTCTCCTCTAGCTGGGCTCTGCCAGATCTCTGGGAACAGGCGGCTTCTAGCGTCCAGGCTGTGAGTGACCTGGAGGTCCTTGGCAAGGGTGCCCAGGAGCTCCGAGGCCTGCCACCTCCCAGGGCCTGCACCTGCTCCCGCTGGAGAGGTCCTGCGGGCACCATGCCCTGCAAGGCGGAGGTTTTGGACCTGGGGTTCGGTGCTGCATTGGTGGTGTGCCTTTGACCTTGGTCTGTTTCTTAATTTTTCATGCAGTGCTGTCCTTAAGATCTGCTTGGGCTGCTGATCCTCTAGTTAGTTCATTGTGTCTTGCAATGTGATAGTGCGTGGTGCACCCACTATAGTTACACGCTGAACGGATTCCATCCCACCATGTGATAAAGAGCCTCAGATGTGTAACTTAGAGACTCATGCAAGTGCTGCTGTGGGGTGTTTTCCCAGGAGCTGGGCGTTGGGTCTTAGGGTAGACGCACATGTCATTGGACCGCCAGCTCCTCTCCACACCGGCTCGGCTGACCTCTGACTCCGCCACCTTGCAGGATGACTCCACCACCTTGCAGGAGAATTCTTGCTTATTTGCCACCCTGTTGATTCATAGCAGTAGCCAACTTTCTGTCTTTTGCCCAAACGATTATGTACAAAGCACATCTTAACCATTTTAACTTGAATTCCCTGCTTTCTAATGAATTTAAGCATCTTTATATATTTGCTAGCTTGCTGGGGACGTAGATTAGTGGTAGAATGTTTACCTAAGGTACACGAGGCCAAGTCCCATCCCTGGCAAAGAAAGAAAGGAAGGAAAGGAAGAAAGAAGTGAAATAAATAAGTGTATATGAATTTAAACATATATATATGTATATATGTATATATGTATATATGTATGTGTATATATATATATATGCATACATATACGTAGGAATGTATGTGAATGTATAAACTGGTAGCTATTCAATTTCCAGTGCTTGGAAATGCAATTCAGTAATTCAGTCTCTTTATGTAGTTTTCTATTTGCGGTCCTATCTGTTTTTTTTTTTTTTTTTTTTTTTTTTGTTTTTTTGGTACTGGGGTTCCTGGAAGCCCTACTACCTCCAGGCTACACTCCCAGACCTATTTTATATTTTTTTTGTTTTTAGAAACAGGGTCTCTTAAGCCAGCGCGGCTGGCTTCAAACCTGCGCGATCCTCCTGTCTCCACCTCCCAAGCGCGGGGATTACAAACGTGCGCCACCACGCCCGGTAGGGTCCTATCTTTTTCTTACTAATTTGAAAAGATTCTTGGGTAATCTGTGCTTCTTAAACTTTGATGTGCATGCAAAACACTTGTGGCTCTTATGACGATTCAGCTCACGATTCAGTGAGGGTAGGCTGGAGCTCAAAATTATGGCTTCCTGCATGGAGCAGGAGCCTGTGGTCCTTGAGATATCCTATCATTATTTTATTTTATTCATTGTGATGCTGGGGATTGAGCCCAGGGGATCCTACCTTCGTGATGCACCCCCAGCCCTATTTTATTTTTATTTTTGAGATAGGGTCTCACTAGGTTGAAGAGAGTCTTGCTGAGGCTGTCCTTGGACCTGTGGTCATCCTGTTAGACCTCCCAAGTACTGGGACCAAGGCACACAGCAGCGCGCCCGGCCTGAGCCGTCCTGGCCAGTTCTAGGTGTGAGCTTGTGGTTTTGCAAAAGTCTCCCTCCAGATTTGTCACATTAATGCCACTTTTGTCTGGATTTAATGTACTTAAACACACCAGCACTTTGTTGTGTAGTTATGCTAACGGGGGACCGGTTTCACAAATCCTTCATTATATTTGGGTTGCATCAGTTCTTTTCTCCTTATTGTTTTTACTTTTACTAATCTTTTTGATGTGAGGCTCTCACTGTATTGCCTAGACTGGCCTTAAGCTCCTGGGCTCAAAGGATCCTCGTGCCTCAGCCTCCGGAGTAGCTGGGACTATCGGCATGACCTGCTCACCTGGCTTCCTTCACACTGTTACATCATACTTAAGGATTCAGTACATCTGAAGTCGACTTTGTATTGAGTAAACATCTGGTCACTTAGTTTTTATTTTCCTTTTTAGGGTAAGCCTATTTTCCCACTAAACTCTCCATTGGACTATGGTGCTGCTTTTGTCTTATCTCAAGTTCCAGGATAGCATGTGTCTGCTCCCCATTTTCTTTTCTGTTTCCGTGGTTCATACGTATGTGCTGGTGCCAGCACCACACAGTTTTTATGTTTATAGCTTTGATGTATATTTTCATACATAGAAAGACAGTTCTTACCCCTTAGTCTTTCCTTTTCAATTTTTACTTAGCTACTTGTGGATTTTTATCATTTTAAATAAATTTTAGAGTAAATTTGTTTAGCTTCTCAACACCTCTGGATGAAATCTTGACTGGAATTGCATTGATTTTTTATTAATTTGGAGGAGATATTTTACGATGTGTGCTCATCTGTGAACAGGTAGTGTCCTTTATTCAGACCTTTCATGCTCTCTAATGAGGGTTAAAACTTTTCTCCTAAGATCTTGTGGATTTTTCTTTATGTTTATTCCAAATACTTCACAGTTTTGTTGCCTTTGAGAACAATATTTTATTTGGTATATTTTATGGTTGATTATTTTTATACAAAAATAAGGTCAGTAATTTTTATGAGCTGATTTTGTCTCAATCTTGATGACATTTTAATTTGTTTCTTGCTATGATTAGTTTTTCTGTGTAGATGCTTATATTGTCTGAAAAGAAATTTTTGTTTATTCCATTTTTCTTTGGATTTTTAATTTTATCTTTGCATTTATCATTTATTTTTATCATTTGATTTTTTATCATTTATTTTGCATTTATCCTTTTATTTTTAATAGACTCTTTTTTAAGCAGTTGTAGGAATTTATAAAAACTCAACAGAAAGTATACTTCTTCTTCCATGACAAAAGTTGTTAACTCCCTGTCCCGGTATCCCACATTTGTTGGGGCTGAAAAATCAACACGGACACATTACAGCTCTTAACTGAAGTCCGTGGTTTGTATGAGGGCTCACTCTATGTTGTGCGCTGTTACATATGCATGCAGAATAGCTTTAAAAATCCTCCGGGCTCTGCAAGTTTGCTCTTCCCTCACTCCCCGGATCTCAGGCAATCGCTGGTCTTTTCACCGACTCCATAGTTTTGCCCTTTTCATATCATCATATGCTTGGACTCTTACAATTGTAGCCTTTTCAGATTGGCCTCTTTCGCTTAGCGATATGCAGGATGGTTCCTCCACGCCGTCTGTGGCTTGCCGGTGCCTTTCCTCAGCCACCGGATCCGTGCAGTGATAGTCCATTGCATAGAGAGCCCAGTTTGCTCATCCACTCCCCTACTGAAGTACGTTTTGGTCCCTCCCATGTTTTGGCAATCAGGAATAAAGCTGCTGTCAACATCCAGAGACAGGTTTTTTGGTGGGTAAATACCTAGGTGTGAGACTGCTGGATTTTATGGCTAAGGGTATATTTAGTTTTGTCGGAAAACGCCAGACTATCTTCCAGAGTGGCCGCACCATCTTGCATCTCCATGAGCACCAGGTGAGAGTTCCTGTTGCTCTACCTCCTCACCACCATCTGGCATTATCGTTTTGGGTCCTGGCCACTCCGGTAGATGGGCAGAGGTAGCTCCTTGCTCTAGTTTTCTATCCCATAGTGATCTTTTACACGGAGCATTTCTTGTATGCATATTGTATGTATGTATCTTCTTTGGTGTCTGTTCAGATCTTTTACCTGTTTTTAATTGGGTTGTTATTACTGAGTTGTAAGTATTCTCAGTATAAATTAGCTACAAATCCTTTATTAGACACATGTTTTGCAAATTTTTTCTCTCAGGATATAACTTGCCTTTTAATTATTTTAACTATATATCTATATTTTTTCTCAGAGTAGAAGCTTTTATTTTAATGAGCTCAACTTACCATTATCCGCCTCCCCCACCCCCACCGACTGTGCTTTTGGTACCATATCCAAAAACTCATTTCTGAGCCCAAGGTGACTTCAATCTTTTTCTGTGCTTTTTTCTAGATGTTTTATAGTTTTACATTTTACATTTAGGTCTATTATCCATTTCTAGGTAATTTTTGTGAAGGGTATAAGGCCTGTAACAAGATTCATTATTTTTTGAATGTGAAATCCAGTTTTTCCAGTACTGCTTTTTTTTTTTTTTTTTTTTTTTTTTGAGAAGACTGTCTTTTCTCCTATGAATTACTTTTACTTCTCTGCCAAAAATCAGTTGACTATATTTATACAGGTCTATTCTGGGGCTCTCTGGGTCCAGTTGATCTCTTTCTATTTTTTTCACCAGTATAATACTGCCTTGATTACTGTAGCTGCTTTTGTGTTTTATAACCTTGGATTTTTGTAAGAAGATTTATAATAAATTATAATTTTAGTCACATAGCAAATAAGACAATTTTAATAAAAAATAAAACCCATAAACATCAGAGCTGGAACACTTCTGAAGTGGGATGCCAGAAGGGAACGTTATGATGAGTGGGATGACCTCATGGGCTTTTCACCTGCTGGCATTCATTTGATGACATTGAGAACCACAGGTTTAGAAAGGGAGGAATACTGAGGGGGGTTATTCTCACTCTTCTTACATATCATTATTATCTTCTCCATTTATGGTGATTGTTCAGTTGGCATTGTGTACTTATTTACAGCTCTTTGGAGACACATCTTAATATTTGTTTTAGTTAGCTTTTCATTACTGAGACCAAAATCCCTGATAAGCGCAATTTAGAGGGAAAAGGTTATTTGGCTCATGGTTTCGGAGGTCAGTCCACAGTTGGCTGGCTTCAAGGCAGAAGCATCATGGCAGCAGGGTATGGCAGAGGACACCTGTCTATCTCATGGCAGATGGGAAGCAGAGAAAAAGGGACAGGTGCAGAAAAAGTCCTCAAGGCCACATCCCTGGTGACCTATACCTTACCTTCCTACAGTTGCCACCCAGTAAGCTCATTCAGATGATTAATCCATCAGTGGATTTTTGCATTAATGAGGTTAGAGCCTTGGTTTAATCATGCCACCTCTGAACAATTTTGCATTGCCCACACATGAACTTTTCTGGGGGACATTTCATATCTAAGCCATAACAATACTTTAGCTATTTTAATAATTGAGCCATCAACAAGCATTTGTTGAAATATGCATGTACGCAAGCCTGACCATATTATATCTTATTTTTAGGTCAACGATGCCTTCCTTCATGTGATACAGCGCAAATCTACGGGCAAGGTGCTTCTGTCTCTGAAATAAATCCTTACCCCGGCAACAGCTCAGCGTGTCCAGATCTAAACTTGCCACCTTTCCCCCAAACCTGATTTCCCTTCTGTGTTTCTATGGTGTCGCCTCCTTCCTTGCTAGCCCAGGAGTAAAGTCTTAGAGTCCCCTTTGGTTCTTGTTTCTTCGTGTTCAACATCAATCTGGTCGTGGAGGCTATTGTCCACACTTAGACCTTCTTGAGACTGAAGGATGCACTTCGTAATTACATCAGGAGAGTGTGTCACGGGTAAACCAGGCTGTATGGTCACTCTATTCAGAGCGTATTGATTATTGATTAGCAAGGCATGGTGGCCCACTCCTGTAATCCAGAACTTGGGAAGCTGAGACATGAGGATAGCAGTTCAAGGCTAGTCTCTGCAACCTAGCATGACCCTGTTTCCAAATAGAAAAAGGCAGGGTTTGGCTTGGAGGGGACATGACCCCGGGTTCGATCCCTAGTACACCCCACAGAAAACTCCAACAGCACTGATTCTAAGTCTGTCAGTCCCACCTCTAGGTTTTCTCTCATCTCCATAACCTGGTTTCCATTCTAATTATGTCTCATCTGCTACTTCCAGTGGCTTTCTGATTGGCTTTCTTACCTTTAGACTACCCCATCCTTCCGTCCTGATTTTATGATTATGCATTTTCACCACGCCGATCTTCCTGAAGCCCCGAGTCTTGTCTCAAACACCCTACAGTGGCTCTCCGTTGCCTGCGTGGCAGAGTTGAGGCCCGTTGAGCCAGCACTGCGTTCTGGCCGTGATTTTGCCCTCAGAGGTGTGCCCTGCTTCCTTCATCCTGCTCATGCAGGTCTCCCTGCTCTTCATCTCTGTCAAACACAGGCCTTCCGCACCTCGGAGGCCTGCGTCCCGTGGACCTGCATCCCAGGAGAGCAGTAACCTCCCCTCTTCCTCTGCTTTCCTGTAGCTTCTCCCACAGGATCCTGACATTCTGTCTGTCATAGGGAGCTGTCTGTGTGGTGGGATGACACTGGCTTCTGACTCCAAGGTGTGGGTTTGGGTCCCAGCTTCAGCACGGGGCAGGAGGATGCTACGGGCTCTTCAGGTTCATTTCTCTCCCTGTAAAGTAGCTCCTCAGTGCCTACCTCACAGAGCTGCTGTGCGCCATACATGCAGGGACTGGATACAGGACCTGGCAGATGGTAAGGGATTGGCAGTGCTGGTCACAGTCACGTCTTTCTCTTCACCTTTGCCAATGTTCCTGGGGAGCAGCACCATGTCCGGTTCACCTTTGCGACTCCCCACACTGCCTGCCATAATGAATATCCTTGCAAATATACAATAAATTGAGATGAATGTGAGTGACCTGCGAGCTTTAAATTTGAGGCTTAAGTTAAGAATATGTTGCTCTGGAAACAACAAAGATGTCCATCAACAGGAGGACGGGTAAATGAAATAAGGTATGTGCATGCAACAGGACTTTATCAGGCTTTAATAAGGAATAGAATGCTGGGCCTGCTATGACTTGGGTGGGCCTTGAGGTCAGTATACGTGAAATAAGCCAGTCACAAAAGGACAAATGTTCCATGATTCCACGTGTGATACCCAGAAGAGTCACATCCGTGATTCCACGTGTGATACCCAGAAGAGTCACATCTGGAGGGAAAGAGAGTGGAATGGTGGAAATGGAGAAAAACTTTTGGTGGACATGGAAAAAGTGGGATGGAGGAGAAAACGGAGAGTTGTCTAACGGGTAGAGTTTCAGTTTGGGAGGAGGGAAAAGTTTTGGAGGTGGGTGGTGGTGATGGTTGTATGAAAGTGGGAGTGTACTTAAGGTTACTAAACTGTAAACTTGAAAATGGTTAAAAAAAGTTAAAAAGCCTAATGGTATTTTTTTTTTTTTTTGGTGGTACTGGGGTTCCTGGAAGCCCTTCTACCTCTGGGCTACACTCCCAGACCTATTTTTTACTTTTTTATATTTGGAAACAGGGTCTCTTAAGCCAGTGCGGCTGGCTTCGAACCTGCGTGATCCTCCTGTCTCCGCCTCCCAAGCGCGGAGATTACAAGTGTGCGCCACCATGCCCGGCCTGTTTCTTTTTAAATAATAATAATAATAATAATAATAATAATAATAATAAATCCAGACATGGCAGTGCTCGCGTATAATCCCAGTACTTGAGAGGCCAAGGCAAAAGGATTGCAGGTTAAAAGCCAGCCTCAGCAACTTAGTAAGATCTTATTTCAAAATAAAATAAAATTTAAAAAATGGGCAAGAATTGTAGCTCAGAGGTATAATGCCCTTGGTTTCAATTCCCAGTTAAAAAAAAAAAGGACTATGTCGTCCTCATTTCCAAGTGAATCTGGAAAGAACAGAGAATGTTGGGTGCTGTGCTGAGTTTACATGGACGGGAGCGCCAGTCTGCTTTCTAGTGGTATGAAAGCCACATGCGTGTAGCAGAAACCTTTGAGCTCTGTTCTCTTCCCACGCCGGCAGCGTGCAGCTCCAGCCTCTCACGGTCTGGACAGCAGATATAGCCACGGCTCCTGGTCACACTTGATCTCAGGAGTAAAGTACACACACGCTGTACCAGTATTGGGAAGAGGCTTCAAAATGTATTACTGTACCAGTATTGGGAAAGATCTTCAATTTTTCAAATATATCTTTGGTAATAAAGAAGCCAGGAGCTTCAGAAAAAGAAGCTGCAGGATTCCAGGGACCAAGGGAGATTAGCAAGACAACAGAGATCATTTCAGGGCCCTTTCCATTGTAAAGATAAGATTTCCCAAGGAAGTGGAAGGATGCCATGAACCTTCAGGAGATCCCAGACTTCTATCATCATGAGAGGATGCCATAAGTGATGATCAATTCACACCTGGGGCTTAGGGAAACAGGACAGACCTGCAGGAAGGAACCCCCCACATCAGAAGACTAGCCCTGGGGGGAGTGGAGCTTTGCGGGTTAGGAAACTGGCTGTAAGAATACGCTGTGTCCAGAAATCTTCAGTGATTTCGTTCGAAGCACCCCTTCATGTTACCTACCCCTCGGTAACATGAGGCTGTAACTATCTTCTGTATTTCTATCTTTTTAATTAACCCCTTTAAATCTTCAGCAAGAGTCTGGGCTATTGCATATCTGTCCTTAGCTCAGGACAAGAACCTGCGGTTTTATGGGAATCGTCTTGGGGAGCCTCACAAAGGTCCCCAGGGACAGTGTCCCAAACCATAGCAGTCCAGAAGCCGCAACACACACCACAGGCAGCTCTGTCGCTCAGCTGTGGGGGTAGGATGCATTTTTGACTTAAGGGTATTTTCTCCTTACAATGTGTTTATGAAGACGACCCCACTGTAAGTTGAGGAGCCTTCAGTAGCTTTTCCTGCCACAGTGTGAGTGCTAACTGGCAGACAGGAGGGATTGAACACAGGCTCTGCCGCGATGGGGATGCGGGAGCTTTTGCTTTATTCCCTTTGGGATCTTCTCCCAATAAAGGTAGCACACAAAAGTTCCTCAGACCATTTAAAGACACCTGTCTTCTCAGGATCTCTTTGCCAGAAGGTTTTTTTTTTTTAAGAATAGAATTCTAAAATAAGGATGAACATTTGGGGAAAGAATATGAAACTTAGAAAATAGCAGAAGGCGTGGGGAGGGGAGAGACATCAGGGACTCATTCACGTGTCCCTGGGGGGCCACGTGGTACCTCCACGGGATGGCACACGGCACTGGCTCTGCCTCAGTAGTCGGCTTCCAGCCTGCGGGGCACCTGTGCCCGGGGCTCCCAGGTGCTGGATCTCACCTCCCTTCTCCCCACCACACTGCGTCTTCATAGGAACTATTTTTATTTTTAAATAAAAATTGCTTTTGAAAAACCTCAACAAACTCAACTTTGAGGGTAATTGAATTTTCTTTGGCATCGTGCGGAACATGCCGGATGGACTGGGCAGAGAAGGAGCCAGGAGCCGCCTTCCTGCTGCACCGAGCTGATCCCTAGACCGCAGAGCGATCAAGATCGAGTCCCCAGTTCACTCTCTGACTTGGCGTGAAAGGAGAGCAAACTCCTTCCGATTGAACAAGTACTGGTAGCACCCCTGGTGACCTGTTCTCTGCTCGCCGTCGTCCTGTTTCGTCGGTGTGGTTTGATTTGAAAGCATTTGACTCATATTTTAGTCATTGTTTGGTGGTTCTACCATCTGAGCCATTAGTCTGAAAAAAGAATCAATGCAGCTCCAAGTGACAGTATTTATTCTATATTCGCAGACTTCCCCAGCTCTCCTCCGCGGGTGCCGCTGGAGGAATCGCCCACACAGCTGCCTTTCCTTCTCAGCAGCCGGTCTGTCCACCTGCACACATTTTCCTCACCAAACCGAGGTTCTCTGCCGTTAGCCAGGAACAGTGCTGGCTCCCCGCCCGGCACCCTGCCCCTTGCTCTGTAATCTCTGTGAATTTAGAAACCTACTTTTCTGTGTGAGCTATGGTAAAGACAGCAGCTTTATGGTACAAACAGAGCTTTGATGTTTGGCAAGGAAAGAGCAGTAGAGATGCGTTCACATTCACCCGCGTTTAACAACGAGGACATCTAAATGAACTAAGAAAAATTGGTGCTGTTACTTTTTTCTCTTATTTTTTCCTTCTGAGGTTGTATAAGAGAATTGAAGACTGGCGATTTTTCAAAGTCTTTTTCGTTTATAAACGAATGTGCCAGGCATGGTGGTGCATGTCTCTAATTCCAGTATCTGGGAGACTGAGGCAGGACGACCACAGGTTCAAGGCCAGCCTCAGCAATTTAGCTGGACCATGTTGACTCAGTTTCAGAATTAAAAATTAAAGGGCTTGGAGCTGCACGCTTGTAATCCCAGCGCTTGGGAGGCTGAGACAGGAGGATCGCGCAGGTTTGAAGTCAGCCTCAGCTACTTAGTGAGGCTCTCAGCAATTTAGTGAGACCCTCTTTCCAAATAAAATATAAAATAGGTCTGGGAGTATAGCCTGGAGGTAGAAAAGCCCCTGGGTTCTACTCTCAGTACTACACACACACACACACACACACACACACACACACACACCTTGGAGTAGAGCTTGGAAGGTAGAATGCCTCTGGGTGCAATCCCTAGTACACAAACAAACAAACAGAAACCCCAAAGAATGTGAGGGGAGGACATTCTAATACACCCTGGCACTTCTGGCTTGTGCTCTTTAAGATCTGGGTCAGATGTATGCTGCTTTCTGGAACTTTATCAGTGTTGAGGAATTAAAAACAAAGTTTTTTTCCCCCCTTTTTCTGCATTTAAATATCATAGATTTCCTGAGTTTAGGGAATTCTCTCATTTTTAAAATGATATTTTTAATGTAATTATAATAATATCACATGTTCACCGAAACAAATCAAGCCACCCAGAAGTTTATGAATAGAAAGTGTTATCCTGTTTTTTTCTAATATGTCTCGTTCCCCTTCTCCAAGGAAACCACTGTGAGCAGTCTGGTGTTCGTCTTGCAAACCTTCTAGAATGCATACATACGCAAGGAGGAGGATTTATAATTTTTAAAAAAGATCTGTGTGTACATACATGTGTGTTTTAAAAACATTAAGCATACTATTCTGAGATACACTGGGTTTGTTTGTTGGTTGGTTGGTGTGCTGGGAATGGAACTCAGGTCCTCGTGCATGCCAAAAACAGTCTCTAGCACTGACCTATGTCTCCAGGCCTAATGTGCTGTTTTTAGTCAGTATATCATGGACATCATCTATATCGGTAAATATAGACTCATGCTTTTAAACGGTCACTTGCTTTTCCATAGTGAGGATGTATATTGTATGCAGTCATATCCTTATCACTGGGCTTATTCATGGAAACATTTGTTAATGTGCCTCTGTGTGCCAAGACCAGCACAGGATACAGGGACACAGTGGGGAGCAGAAGCTACTCATCTCGTGGGGGAGACAAGACTAATCGAATACCCCCAAACCATGCTCAGCTGGTACCAGGGTAGGCAGTGTGAGGACTTAGCTCAGCGAGGTCAAGAAAGGTGAGGGTAGCTTTTCCAGCCTCTATCTAGAGATGGAGGCACCTAGGAATTTAGCTTTAGGAATCTAAATATGGAAGAAAGAGAAGAATATTCTAGGACACTGTGGCTGATGACAGTATGGTGAATTAAAGAGAGAGAGCTGGGCGTGGTGGCGCACGCTTGTAATCCCAGCATTTGAGAGGCTGAGACAGGAGGATCATGGTTCGCAGCCAGCCTCAGCTACTTAGTGAGGCTCTTTGCAACTCAGTGAGACCCTGTTTCAAAATAAAGAATATGAGACTTCCGGGAAGATGGCGACCGAGAAAAGCGGGGCTTAAGAGCCCCGCTAACAACCAATCTCCATTTCCACAAAATCAGCGCCTTTCATAGCCAGAAAACACCATCACCAGAGAAACAAAAAAATCACCAGGCCCCAGAGAGAAAGCGGACTGAGAACAGAGCTCAGAGCCACAGAGGAGATACACCGGCCTCACGCCTGAGGACGCGGCAGCAGTGCCATACTGCCGGCGGCAGCGGCGAGTTCACCGGATGGCTACAGCAAGCCGAGGTGAGCCGCTGCGGAACAGCCAGGCGGGATTTCTCGGCGAAGGAACATCTAAAGCTCCCAGTGGCTGAGCTCAGCACACGCTGCAGGGATTCAGAGTGGAAATCAAAACCAAGAAGAAATACGCCAGCCTCACGGCCGAGGGCGTGACAGCGGCACCATATTGCCACTGGCGTCAGCAGCAGCAAATTCACCAAGTCCAGTATGGCTACATCTGCGTACAAGAACAGTGAGTCAAATTGTGGGCCACAGAGGAGAAATCCCAGTACTGTACTCCCTGGGACTTGACCCAGTGAGGGAGTGGCGGTGGCAGAGATATCACACCATAGGAGAACGTGCAACCTGGCACCCCCCACAGTCTAAAGCAGCCTCTATCGACTCTCTGGGTTGGAGACTCTGTGATACAACCCAGTAAAGGAGTAGTGGGGTCTGAGATACTACTGACTCGAGATCCAGAACACCTTAAGTGAAGTCATAGTGACCCAAGGGAAGAACCCAGAGAAGGCACAAACTTCCGAAATCATGGGAAAGAGGAATAATACTAGAGCAATGAATGCCCACAACCCCACAACATCAGAACCAGATAAAACAGAAAATCAGAGATTTCTAGAAGATCAAATCAGGAAAATAACTGTAGAAATAATAGAGGTGCTTCGAAAAGAACTCAGAGAGAGCCAAAAAGAGATAAAGGATGCAATTAATGAAGTAAAGGCCTCAATTCAAAGCACAAACAACCGATTAGACCACATGGAGAACAGAATCTCGCTCTTAGAAGATGATCATTCCAAAAATGAACGCATAGTTTCTAATCTAGAAAAAAATATCCGACAGCAGGAATCTGACATTGAAGAAATATGGGCCCATTTTAAGAGAGCTAACCTAAGAATAATTGGAATAGAGGAGGGAAAAGAAAGTGAAACCAAAGGGATCAACAATCTCTTCAAGGAAGTAATAGCCGAAAATTTTCCAGACATAGAGCAAGAGGTCGATACGCAGGTCCAGGAAATGTATAGAACTCCCTTTAGACAGGATCGGAGAAGAGGATCCCCACGCCACATAATTGTCAAAATGACCACTGTGGAAGCCAAGCAGAGAATCTTAAAGGCAACAAAAGCAAAGGGCCAAGTGACATTCAGAGGCAAACCAATTAGAATCACTCCAGACTTCCCAAACCAAGTCAAGAGAGCCAGAAGGGCTTGGAGTAACATATTCCAAACTCTGAAAGAAAACAACTTCCAGCCAAAAATTTTCTACCCAGCAAAACTTTCTATCAAATTAGATGGAGAAATAAGAAGCTTCCATGACAAACAGAAACTGAAGGAATTTATGTCTTCAAAACCAGCGCTAGAGAAAATACTCAAAGAGATTAACTACAAAGAAGAAATAGGTAACACACATCAGAACCAGAGAAATAAGATTTTCCATCCAACAGACAACTAAGATTGGTTATCTGTGGAGATTCATTATTTATGTTAGTCTTTTACCTATCTCTAAATTGTATTGTTTGCCTTTATTGTTAATTTTTAGGATTTCTAGTTGGAATATTAATATAGCTTCAGATATAGCATTTGGAAATATTTTATCCAATTCTATTAGTAACTTTTAACTCTGTTTACATTGTCTTTGGATATACAATATATTTTTTTTATTTTTTAGGGAGTGTGTATACTCTTCTGTTGCCTGTGCCATTGAAATCATATCCAAGAAATCACTGCCAATTTCAATTTTGGGAGGTTTTATGACCCAGATTTTCTCCTAAAAGTTTATAGTCTTAAGATTTATATTTAGGTCTTTTATCTACTTTGAGTTAATATTTGTATATGGGATTAGGTAAGGGTCCAATTTTATTCTTTCCATGTAATTATTATGTTTCAACAATATTTAGTTAAAAGATTATTATTTCTACCACCAAATGTTTGTGGAAACCTTGTCAAAAATAACTTGACAATATAGGGAAGAGTTTAGCTCTAAGCTTGTATTTAACTCCAATGGTTTATATATCTGCCTTTAGAACAGTACTACACTGTTTCAATTATTGTAGCTTTATATGGTTTGAAATCAGAAAATATATATCTTCTAGCTTTGTTCTTTTTCAAGGTTATTTTGGGTATCTAGAGTCCATATTCCATATTAGGATAGATTTTTTTCTGAAAAATAAATATATAAATATATGATAGTTTCACAAAAAAAATAGAAAAAAAATATTCTCTGGTAAGAAAGAAAGTAAAAAGAAATATTGAAATGTTATCTTTAAGTCATCAAAAGCTTGGTATCAGACAAATGAAACTGTTATGTGAGATTATCATTTTTAATTTTGGATAAATTGCTATAATACTAGATGTCAACCACTAAGCCAAGCATGGGAGGGAGGGATGGGGAGAGAATGGGGTGGGGATCGGGTGGGGGCTGACTGGGCGATGTGTGCATGTATGTCTACAAAAGTTTGTATACCACTATGATGTATGAATACAGTGCACCAATAAAAAATAATAAAAAAATCATATTCACTGATAACAAAATATTTTGATTTTTAACATAATGCACATTTGGAAGTTGCTTTAGAAGACAGATCATTGCTGGGTGAATAAAATTTATCTATTCGTTGGCCTCTTTAAAAAAAAAAGAATAAAAAATAGGTCTGGGGGTATAGCTCGAAGGTAGAATATTCCATCCCCAGTACTGCAAAAAAGAAAAAAAAAATAGAGAAGAAGGTTAGGTGGGCTGAAGCTATTAGGATTCAGATTAGGCAAGTATAGTCAAGAATTTGTTGGCAGGTTATGGGAGTTTTAACTTAACCCTCAAAGTAATGGGGTGATATCGAAGTGTTCTAAGCAGAGGTGGAACAGAGGTGACGTGACCAGAATCGCATTCCACTGTGGGGGGAGGAGGGATTGGAGGTAACTAGTTCAGTGGGAATGGTCTCTGTTACATTCTAAATGGGAGATCATTGCTGTGGAAATAACTGTCCTCAGATTGTTCTGTAGCTTGGACTACAACGGTGATGATGGGGAAGGAGAGAACTGGACAGAAAAGAGGGCTGTATCTTCACATGCCCCTTGCAGCAAGTGTCCAGAGACAGTGAGCACACTTGATGACATCAGCCCCCATGCATGGAGGAACCGTGTTTCTTAGAGATGCCTTCTAGGCGTTGGCATACTATCTGAAGATCCTGCATTTGTGCGTGCACTCCCTAATTTGTCTGGATCCAGGTAAACTGGCCTTTTCTACATCTAAGCCTTTAACAGCCATCTCCATAGTTGACAGAATTCCTGGGGTTAATTGCTTTCAATGTGAGCAGCGTCAGCGCCCCCAGCTTCTCTATTCCCCTAGTCTATCAGAGGGCCCTGTTCACAGTGAGCACCAGGGTCTCCCTGTTTTCTTGAGGTCAGTTACATTGTGATTTGAAAAGTGCATGCTTCATTTGAACAATATTGAGCAGCAGATGAATTTTGAATGATAACCCAAAGCTCAGGATGCAGGTTATAGTGGTAAAACGGAGTGGCATATACTATCACCAGATTCTAAATCTTGTGTATGTTGCTGCAACCCAGACTGTATGTGTTTTATGTGTGTTTAAAGAAATATATTAAGTAAACATGTCTATACATATGCACATATATAAGATCCAAGACTGAGTGATTTGAAATAGTTGAATACACAGGGTGATTTATCCTTGATTAGGAACTGAAATTAGTAAAATAGAGAAAAGGACTTACTGTAACAAATTCTTTGAGCAATATACCTGTATAGAAAGCACTTGGGGAATGGGACGGGGTGGGTTGGTAAGACAATCAGATCAATAAATTGATTAAATGCTCCTGACGCTGTAATTTTGTGCAGAGAGCACACTGTGGCTATGGAGATAGCTGTTCTTAGATTGTCAGTGTAACTGGACCATTCAGGTTGCCAAGAGGGAAAGAGCATTCCTAACTCTAATAAATGTAAACTCTTATTTTGTTATGAGAGAGAGAGAGAATAAAAGGAAAGGACTTGATGTTAGATCGGGTATGGGGGCAAAGGGGGAGGGAAAGGCCAGGTGACTCCTAGCTTCCCGGATACATGTTCGAGAGGAGGAACATTAAAAGAGGATTGGGTTTCAGCACCGGGAAGGATCATGGTGGGGCAGAAGATTAAGTCTTGTCACACTGAGGTATCTAAGAGGTATCCGGTATCTATTTGGTTCTCAGGGGAGAGGTGCGGCCTAGGCACACATCCAGGAGCCATTTGCACGGAGGTGCTATCGATGTCCATAATGCAGCTGAGATGACCCTTGGAGAGTGTGCAGTGTGAGAAAGGAAGAATGTGTAGACTAGCCATGAGCCTCCTTTAATAGAACTAGAGTCTAATTCATGGCTCTGTTGTGGACCTCAGAGTAGACTGAGAGAAGGGGGCAGTTTGGGACTTAATATAAGTGACAAGAGGCCTTATATTACCACACAGTGTCTTGTATTACCTTATATTACCACACAGTGTCTTGTATTACCTTATATTACCACACAATGTCTCAGTCCCTCTCCCTGGAGGGCCAGGGACTGGAGGTCTAATTCCAGCTCTTTGATCTTGGGTTAGACTCTTTTTTATTTTTTAAGGATAATAGTATTTTTTTTTCCCTATCTTACATGGCCCACAAGGGGCAAATGAGATAATATACATGAAACTGCTTTGCAAAGTGTCATTTTCATAGGGGATTACAAGTGTGTTAGTTTTCTGTTGCTGTGATAAAATGCCCGAGAGAAACCAGCTTCATAGGAGGGCATATGTTATTCTTGATTACTGTTTCAGAGGTGTCAGCCCAGGGTCACTTGGCTCTATTGTCTCTGGGCCTGTAGTGAGGCCATCTGTCATGGAGAGAGAGATGTTGGGAGAAGATATATCCTTCAGGGGTGCACTCCCAAGAACCAACTTCCTCCAACTAGATCCCACCTCCTAAATTAGGAATCTGTCAGGGGACTAATCTGTGGATGAGATCAGTGTCCTTGTGATCCAGTCACCGCCCAAAGGCCCCATCTCTGAACACTGCTGCACTGGGGACCACACTTTCTGCATGTGAACTTTTTGGGGGACATTCTGATCCAAACCATAATATCAAGGTTGCCTCGTACCAGTGTGTCAGAGTCGAAGCAAAAATGTATATTTTTTTGGTAGCATATGCTGGGCTGACACAGAGCAAAAGAATTATTTGATTTTTGTTAAAATGTCTCTCAAATATTTTCACATTTTAGTTGAAGCCATTGTGCCCATTTATAGAGAATAATGGACAATGTGTTGGGGGCCTGATGATCTGATGCGCTTCAGAGACATTCAGAGCCAGGCAAGGTCTAGAGAAGGACACCTCATTTGATCAAGAGGATAAGAGCAATATTTTTTGAGGGATGATAAAAGAATTAGGGCTCTTTATTCTTGAAAGGCACAGGCTGAGAGAGGACTCTGATTGAAATTTGTAAAATAATGAAAATCATATGATAAAAATGTGAACTTATTAAATCCCAGAGCATAAGACCTAGGAAGAGCTTTATCATCCTAAAGAAATATTTTTAGTACTCAAGTAATTAGGGGTAAAGGACCTGACTTCAACATCATAAAGGCTATACATGACAAATCCAAAGCCAACATCATATTGAAAATAGAAAAGCTAAAAGCATTTCCTCTAAGACCAGGAAGAGTTGATGTTCACTATCACCACTCCAATAATAGGACTTGAAATTTTAGCCAGAGTAATTAGGCAAGAGAAGGAAATAAAAGGGATAGAAACAGAAAAGCAACAAGTCAAATTATCAGTGTTCACAGATGATATGATCCTATACTTAGACTAGCCAAAAGACTTCTAGAGCTGATAAAAAATTCAGCAAAGTAGCAAGGATATGAAAAATCAATACTTAAAAATCAGTAGCTTCTCTATACATCAATAATGAACCAGCTGAAAACAATTTTATTCAAAATACCCTCAGAAATACCTAGGGAAAAATCTGCCCAAGGAGATAAAAAAAAGACCACCAAAATAAAAATTATAGAACAATGAAGAAAGAAATCGACGACATTAAAAGATAGAAAGACCTTCCGTGTTCTTGGATGGGCAGAGTGAATATCGTTACAATTGCCCTATTACCAAGAGCAATCTACAGATTCAATACAATCCCCATCAAAATACCAATGACATTCTTCATAGAACTAGAAAAAGTCTTCAGATTCCTAAGGGGGTGGGGGGTCCTGGGTCAGGGTGGACCGCAGGCAGATGCAGGCAACCTTGGAGCAGCACTTGAATGCAGTGAAGAATCCATCCATTGCTGGAGTCCCGTGCACAGGCGCACAGGACCTCAATCTGGTCTGCCATGGAACCCTGTCAGATACGCCTCCTGGGGTGATATCTGTTCTATCTAGCCAGCAAGCAGCTAAGCTAACCTCTGGCCCCACTGGTCTTCCGATGGCATGTCTAGAGTCAGATGATGGAAACATTATGATCCAGAAACATGCTGGCATTACGGCGGCGGCAGCAGGACACAAAACAGCTTCTTCATCTCCCATATCAGTTCTCCAACAGCCTGCCATAGGGACTCAATTCTACCCATGTCAATGATCTTGTAAAACTATTAGAGTTCCAGTGTTAGGCCAGTCCATTCATTCAAACGTGGACTGCGCGCTTTCTATTTATTTTAGAGTAAGTTGCTTTTTAACCATTCCATCAAGATATTCATAAGAAAGGATCATGTCTTGAAGCAGCAGGTGAGGGGAGAGAGCAGATGTCTCACCTGGAGCGCTCTCTGAGTTCCATATATCTCTCCTGGGGACCTGACTCCAGTAGTGGGATATCACAAAAGCAAGACTGAGAACTGATAACAATATTCTCCTATTCCTCCGTAGATGGACAAACCATTTCACTACATCATGCAACCTTTCTTGACCCTATTTTCCATGTACTCTTGTGGAAATAGAATGTTTCAAGAGCCAGGCAGCCCTGAATTTGAATTTTGGCTTCACCACTAATTACTGGTGTGACCAATTTCTAGTCCATAAAATGTTGATCATCATAACACTATCACGATGGAGATGCAATGAGGATCAAATGAGGTATCTGTGAGGTGCTTAGCATAGTCTCTGGCACATTGTAGACCCTAAGTGAATGCTAAGTCTTTCATGACCTGCCAGTACCCTCTACTCTGAGGAGACTGGTAGGCTACGTGCTCTGGGCCATCAGGGGCCAGGACGTGCTGTGCCTGCACTGCCGAGGAACAGATCTCTCTGTATTTCTCCACAGCAGGTCCTTCCGTTTTTGAGTCTCATCTCTACTCAAGGCCTACGGAAGGCTCATTTCCTCAGCAAAAGTAGCTCACATTGAGCTCGCTCTTCTCAGAACTCTCCCAGTGCATAGTTCAGCTCTCGGACAGCCTTCGATTTGTTCAGTTGCCTTGTTTCATTGTATGTGTGTTAGTCTTCCGTGATAGTCAACACTTAGAGAACACTGCCAGGGCCCTGGGTTGGAGATGCAACCACGCAGCCAGTTCCATAGACTCGGGCTTTTATTTGAGACTGTTTCTCATGTCCAGGAGTGCCTTGTCCAGTCTCAGACCTGAGGGTCACCTCCTGTCCTTCTGTGTTGTTTTGACACAGGACACAGTGGGGGTGCTTTGCAGGCACCCCTCACTAGAGGTCCTGGGAGGCATATTTGTAAGTGCCAGAATTCCTTCCTTATTCCTGGTAGCTTTGTGTTGATTTTGAAAGCTGTGCAGGAGGGCCGTATTAGTGCTGATTGGTCTCAAGGAAAGAAACAAAACAAAACAACACATAAAGCAGTGCTTAGAATATATTTCCTTTCCAAGAAAAGCAGCACTCACAAGTCAATTGGTGCTACTTTTATGTAACATAAGGCAATTGCTGGAAAGATTTTTCCTCCTTTCCTTTTGTTCTGAAGATTGCAAAAGTCAGTGGTAGAAGCTGGGACAGGTTTGCTGAATTTCTTCCCCCTTTCTTCTCTAAAGCCTGGGGGGCCAGTGCCTTTCTGAAGGCGCATGTGGGGACGTGGCTGCAGCACTTGCCTGCCTCCTGCCTTTCACCCCTGCCCCGGCTCAGGTGTGCTTCCTGCTGTACATTCCAGGCCATCTTCTTAGTTTTGATGGAGCTGGGAGCCCCTGTGACACCCCCAGGATTGCTCCCTGGGGCTCCCATGTCAAAGGCAATAACCTAGAGCTCCCTAATGAACAGCTCCCTTTTCAGCTGATAAAAATTTCTCATTTATTTATTTATTTAATTTCTATCCTCTCCTTTAAAGGTTATTATTATTAGTTTTTTTTTAAGTTTAAAATAACCACGAGGAGACCTTGTGATCCTCTTTTCACTGACCCAGATAGTTTCAGAGCAGATATTTTAAGAGACTGACAGCTTCTCATCTGGGGACATAGGCCAGCTCTCAGGAGCCGACCAGCTAAATGTAATAATAAAATATTAATCCTATTTCCCGCGCATGAAACCCTCTTCTTTTTCCTTACCTTTTCAAACCTTACTCAGCCTTCACTGTGCTGTAGAAAAAGCCTCAGCCTTGGGGATAAAAGACCTGGGTTCGGCTCTCACGTATAAGCCAGCCGACCTTGGAAGAGTCACTTCATGTCCTTGAGCCTCTGTTCTTTCATCTGTGAAACAGGGATGCTGGGAATCTCATCAAATGAGAGCTCAGAGATTAGAAAAGGTACCCAGAGAATTCTGTAAACATAGACTAGGCTCCAAAGAAATACGCATCAGACTCTAGAAAGTCCAACTTGTGTAGTCTTGGGATGACTATTCTCTCCTTATCTTTGAATTTTGGTAATATTGAGTCTTATCTACATCATGCAGCTTAATGGTTGTAGCAGCCTCTCTGTACTTAGTCTTTATATTATATCTCTAATTTTTCTACATCCCCCTCTGGTGGATAAATCCTTGCAGAACGGTACTGGGGCATTTTTTTTTCCTTGGGTCGACATTGCAATGATAGTCCTTGATAAGTGATTGGCGGAGAACCAGCATCTGACTCTTCTCAGCCTCTGCAAAGCACCCCCGCCACCTGACGGCACACGATGGACTTCTGCTTTCCTGGCTGGTCTCTCTCCCTCAGCTCAGCAGGGCTCCCTCTTGCTGCCTGGTTCCTCTCGCCTGCCCAGCGCGGGTACACGGCAAGCTCTCCGTGAGTGGCTGCGTGAACGAGTGATTGAAGGAATCCTCTGTGCTGCTACTTCCGGACCGTTGGCCTGGGAGGACGTAAAAACCCTGATGGAAACTTCGAGGTCTTGATCTACACCAGACCTGGATCCAAAGTCTGGTTTTGTCCTGGCTCACTGTGGGACTTCAAAGCACTCACCTCTGAGTTTCAGTGTTCTCGTCTGTAATAAAAAGGGAAAGGTAAACAGGAGCTACTCTATAGAGTGGCTCGTGGATGACATAAAAAAAAAAAAAATATATATATATATATATATATATATATATAGAGGGGGGGGAGAGAGAGAGAGAGAGAGAGAGAGAGAGAGAGAGAGAGAGAGAAGGAGAGGTAGGGAGAGAGAGAGAGAGAATAATAGCTGGCCCATTAGACACACTCAACAAATCAGGATCATTATTGCTAGGTTACTAAACCATCGGCAACAACACATTTCTTTGTGGTTTACCTGTAGTTATTTAATCACTTTTCACAATCACCCTCGAGGTGATTACTATGAACCCCAGTTTACGGATGGGAAACTGGGGTCCAGCGAGAGCCAGGGATTCATCAGATTTGATGGATCTGGATAGTGGTGGTGCCAGGAGCCCAGCCTGGCTGCGTGGCTTCGGAGCCCACACAAGGAAGTGTTGTGAGCACTGCTTCTGATCTAAAAATGGGCTTCCCACACTTGCCATCTCTCCTGGGGAGTTCAAGATGTTTTCCCATCGCCTGACTCAGTCGTGTTTGGTCTGCCATCACTAAGTCATCTAGTTTAAGGAGTAGAGCTTAAAATTCTTTTAAGAAGAAATATTTAGACTTATTATTTTCTACTAGGAGTTTTGGTTTGGCAAATATTGGAACTAATTAGGACTAAAGTTAGAACCAATACCTCCAATCTGTTAATGATCTTGGAGCGGGTGTAACTGGGAGACTTCAGAAGGTAAGTATTGGGGAGCATATCAGCTATTGCTCTTCCTGCCTCTTACTCAGTTGTTTAGTGACTTGCAGGCAAGTCTAATAACCTCCTCAGTTTACCCAATATGTCTGAGCCAAGCAAAAAGATTTGAGCCTCAGCAGTACAGTGAGACCCTTAGCAACCCAGCGAGACCCTGTCTCAATACAAAAAATAAAAAAGGGCTGGGTGTGTAGCTCGAAGGTAGAATGGCCTTGTGTTCAATCCCCAGTAAAACACACACACACACACACACACACACACACACACACACACACACACACACACAGCAGGCATATGACTCAATGGATGTATGCTTATTACACATTCCCCAAATATGTCTCTTTTAAATAATGGAAATGTACAGAAATGAAATTACAATATTGTCATAGGATCAGGCTCACAAGTTCCATGTGAACTGAGCCCCGATATTGTTAATAACAGCCTGAACCACAGAAGTATTCTTGGGCATGTGAGATTTCCACAGATAACATGCAAATTCTTTGCTATTACTTTTGGGTTGATTTCTGTTTTGCCATACTCCTAGAGATTAATTTGGGCTCACCAGTCTCTTGACCTCTCGTAGCACTGACTGCTGGAATCATACTCTTGTCCTTATTTACATTCTGTTTTATATAGAGGTCTATTTGTAGGCTTTATTTCATCTAGTAAAGGAGAGTTAACTAATCCAAGACAAGATGGCAAATGCAGGCCACAGTTAACTATGCTTTGCATAAATCTCCAAAGTGCTCTTTGCACACAATCAAGGATGTGTACCTTGTCTAATTATGATAAGCCGAGTCTGGCAGAATCTGCTCTTAATATTTGCAGCATAATGTTGTGGGTCTCTGAGATCCAGAAGCCCTGAGTTCCACTGGGTGGCACTTTTTGAATTTTCTTTTCTTTTTTTTTAGATGAAACTATCATACATTTATTTATTTATTTTTCAGAGAAAATCTATCCTAATATGGAATATGGACTCTAGATACACAAAACAATCTCGAAAAAGAACAAAGCTAGAAGATGTATATTTTCTGTTTTCAGATGTTATAAAGCTACAATAATTGAAACAGTGTAGTACTGTTATAAAGGCACATATATAAACCATTGGAGTTAAATAAAAGCCTAGAGATAAATTCTTCCATGTATTGTCAAGTTATTTTTGAAAAGGTTTCCACAGACATTTGGTGGAGGAAATAATATTCTTTTAACTAAATGTTGTTGAAAAATAATAATTACATGAAGAAGAATAAAATTGGACCCTTACCTAACACCATATACAAATATTAACTCAAAATAGATAAAAGACCTAAATATAAATCTTAAGACTATAAACTTTTAGAAGAAAATCTGGGAGACCCCTGGAGAAACCAGGCCCAGTAAGACGCTGGATTCTGGGCAGGGGTCGCGCGTGGCGCACAAAAGCCGGGGCCCGGGTCGCGGGACCCTGGGCCCCGGGCCGAACTGCGCGTAGCACGCCAGACCCCTGGAGAAACCAGGCCCAGTAAGACGCTGGGCTCTGGGCGGGGGTCGCGGGCTGGGCACGCCAGATGGGGCCCGGGTCGCGGGACTCTGGGCCCTGGCCGAACTGCGCATAGCACGCCAGACCCCTGGAGAAACCGGACCCAGTAAGACGCTGGGTTCTGGGCGGGGGTCGCGGGCTGGGCACGCCAGATGGGGCCCGGGTTGCGGGACTCTGGGCCCCTGCCGAACTGCGCGTAGCATGCCAGACCCCTGGAGAAACCAGACACAGTAAGACGCTGGGTTCTGGGCGGGGGTCGCGGGCTGGGCACGCCAGATGGGGCCCGGGTCGTGGGACTCTGGGCCCCAGGCAGAACTGCGAGTAGCACGCCAGACCCCTGGAGAAACAAGGCCCAGTAAGACGCTGGGTTCTGGGCGGGGGTCGAGCACAGGGCACGCCAGCTGGGGCCCGGATCGCGGGACTCTGGGTCCCGGCCAAACTGCAAGTAGCTCGCCAGACCCCTGGAGAAACCGAGCCCAGAACAGAAAAAGATAAAGAAAAATATCGGAGAGGTGGTAAGAAAGCCGGTATGGATGCCAGGACACTGGAGATGCAGACAAAACTTATCTAAATGCACTGGAACTTATGGAAAAATTTGCCGTGAAAGAGGACTGCTATTTCTCTATATTGTTAAGAATCTCAGACATCACATATAAGGAGAGAGTTTAGCGGAGACCAAGGAGAAATGCGGTGTTGAAAGAGTTCTTCGCGATGGTGGTGGAGACTTGTATTCAGGAGAAGCAGAAACCGGATCTTACCAACTTTATTTTTTTGGAGAAATTACACCAAATGTCGAATGCTACCATCACGCATGCTTAGGAACACTGGACAACATTCAGAGTGGAAAAAGAGCCTGGGAAGGATTTGAAACGGTGGAGGCAGTGGCAATGCCAGTGGCCAATATTCGGGGGAGGAAGAGATCTGATACATTACAACTGGAACCTTTGAAATAATAACCACAGAGACAGTGATCGGAACCTGCTGAGGGGTTAGGCGGGCGCCGGGGCCAGTGGCCAACATCGGAGCTTGCTGTGAGGCAAGGCCACTACTGAGGCCTCCGTGGCCGGGATTGGAACCTGCAGAGGGGTTAGACCGATGCTGGGGCCAGCGAGGCCGGCATTGGAGCCTGCCATGATGCAAGGCTTGTGCTAGGGCCTCCGAGGTCGGGTCCGGAACTTGCTGAGGGGTTAGGCCGGTGCTGGGGTCAGCGAGGCCGGCATCGGAGCCTGCCGTGAGGCAAGGCCAGTGTTGGGGCCCCCGAGGACGGGACCGGAGCCTGCTGAGGGGTTAGGCCGGTGCTGGGGCCAGCGAGGCTGGCATCAGAGCCTGCCATGAGGCAAGGCCGGTACTTGGGCCTCCGAGGCCAGGATAAGAGCCTGCCGAGGGGTTAGGCCAGTGCTGGGGCCAGCAAGGCCAGCATCGGAGCCTGCCGTGAGGCAAGGCTGGTACTGGGGCCTCCAAGGCCAGGATAAGAGCCTGCTGAGGGGTAGGCCGGTGCTGGGGCCAGCGAGGCCGGCATCGGAGCCTGCCTTGATGCATGACCAGTGCTGGGGCCTCCAAATCCGGGATCGGAGCCTGCCAAGGGGTTAGGCCGGTGCTGGGGCCAGCGAGGCCGGCATCGGAGCCTGCCTTGAGGCAAGGCCGGTACTGGGGCCTCCGAGGCCGGGACTGGAGCCTGCCGAGGGGTTAGGCCGGTGCTGGGGCCAGCGAGGCCGGCAGCGGAGCCTGCCGTGAGGCAAGGCCGGTACTGGGGCCTCCAAGGCCAGGATAAGAGCTTGCCGAGGGGTTAGGCTGGTGCTGGGGCCAACGAGGCCGGGATCGGAGCCTGCCGAGGGGTTAGGCCGGTGCTGGGGCCAGCGAGGCTGGCATCGGAGCCTGCCGTGAGGCAAGGCCAGTACTGGGGCCTCCGAGGCCAGGATAAGAGCCTGCCGAGGGGTTAGGCCGGTGCTGGGGCCAGCGAGGCCGGCATCGGAGCCTGCCTTGAGGCATGGCCAGAGCTGAGGCCTCCGAGGCCGGGACTGGAGCCTGCCGAGGGGTTAGGCCGGTGCTGGGGCCAGCGAGGCCGGCAGCGGAGCCTGCCGTGAGGCAAGGCCGGTACTGGGGCCTCCAAGGCCAGGATAAGAGCTTGCCGAGGGGTTAGGCCGGTGCTGGGGCCAACTAGGCCGGCAGCGGAGCCTGCCGTGAGGCATAACCAGTGCTGGGGCCTCCGAGGCCGGGATCGGAGCCTGCCGAGGGGTTAGGCCGGTGCTGGGGCCAGCGAGGCCGGCATCGGAGCCTGCCTTGAGGCATGACCAGTGCTGGGGCCTCCGAGGCCGGGATCGGAGCCTGCCGAGGGGTTAGGCCGGTGCTGGGGCCAGCGAGGCCGGCATCGGAGCCTGCCTTGAGGCAAGGCCGGTACTGGGGCCTCTGAGGCCGGGATCGGAGCCTGCCGAGGGGTTAGGCCGCTGCTGGGGCCAGTGAGGCCGGCATCGGAGCCTGCCATGAGGCAAGGCCGGTACTGGGGCCTCCGAGGCCAGGATAAGAGCCTGCTGAGGGGTTAGGCCGGTGCTGGGGCCAGCGAGGCCGGCATCGGAGCCTGCCTTGAGGCAAGGCCGGTACTGGGGCCTCGAGGCCAGGATAAGAGCCTGCCGAGGGGTTAGGCCGGTGCTGGGGCCAGCTAGGCCGGCAGCGGAGCCTGCTGTGAGGCATGACCAGTGCTGGGGCCTCCGAGGCCGGGATCGGAGCATGCCGAGGGGTTTGGCCGGTGCTGGGGCCAGCAAGGCCGGCATCGGAGCCTGCCATGAGGCAAGGCCGGTACTGGGGCCTCCGAGGCCAGGATAAGAGCCTGCCGAGGGGTTAGGCCGGTGCTGGGGCTAGCGAGGCCGGCATCGGAGCCTGCCTTGAGGCATGACCAGTGCTGGGGCCTCCGAGGCCGGGATCGGAGCCTGCCGAGGGGTTAGGCCGGTGCTGGGGCCAGCGAGGCCGGCATCGGAGCCTGCCTTGAGGCAAGGCCGGTACTGGGGCCTCCGAGGCCAGGATAAGAGCCTGCCGAGGGGTTAGGCCAGTGCTGGGGCCAGTGAGGCCAGCATCGGAGCCTGCCTTGAGGCAAAGCCGGTACTGGGGCCTCTAGGCCAGGATAAGAGCCTGCCGAGGGGTTAGGCCGGTGCTGGGGCCAGCGAGGCCGGCAGCGGAGCCTGCCATGAGGCAAGGCCGGTACTGGGGCCTCCGAGGCCAGGATAAGAGCCTGCCGAGGGGTTAGGCCAGTGCTGGGGCCAGCGAGGCCGGCATTGGAGCCTGCCTTGAGGCAAGGCCGGTACTGGGGCCTCCGAGGCCAGGATAAGAGCCTGCCGAGGGGTTAGGCCGGTGCTGGGGCCAGCGAGGCCGGCATCGGAGCCTGCCTTGAGGCATGACCAGTGCTGGGGCCTCCGAGGCCGGGATCGGAGCCTGCCGAGGGGTTAGGCTGGTGCTGGGGCCAGCGAGGCCGGCATCGGAGCCTGCCTTGAGGCAAGGCCGGTACTGGGGCCTCTGAGGCCAGAATAAGAGCCTGTCAAGGGGTTAGGCCGGTGCTGGGGCCAGTGAGGCCGGCATCGAAGCCTGGCGTGAGGCAAGTTCACTCCTGCGGCCTCCAAGGTCGGGACCAAAGCCAGCTTAGGGGTTTGACCGGTTCAGGGGCCAGCGAGACCAGAACCGGGGCCTCCCATGAGGCAAGGCCGCTGCTTGAGCCAGCGAGGTCTGGATCAGTCCACTGAGTAGCCAGGCCACTACTGGGACCATCAAGAGTGGGATTGGTACTTGCAACGCAGCATGCACAGAGAAATATCGCAGAAAATATAAATCAGACGCTTCTCTTAATCAGCAATAACTATGAGGAAAAGGGCAACAGGAAGAGGTTGAGCTATAGAAAGGGCCCTATAGTGAAGCAACTAATGTGACCAATCAGAGGGTATGTAATACTGGAGGACGGAGCCTCTTTAAAACGCAGGAGGTACATAAACAAATGTATCAAAGTAAATCACCAAAGAAGTATGGGATGGAGGGAGGGGGAGGGAATGGGATGGGGGCTGGAGGAGGGCTAATTGGATGATGTGTGCTTGTATATCCTCTCAAGTCTTGTACTCCAATGTGATTGATATATGACTACAATGCACCAATTTAAAAAATAAATTAATTAAAAAAAATAAAAAATAAAATTAAAAAGCCCTTGGAAGCATCTATTGTTACTTACAGTAGCAAACAAGGGATCTGAGTATCAAAAGTTGATAATAAACTTTATCTATGAAAAAAGGAAAAAAAAAAAAAGAAGAAAATCTGGGTCATAAAACCTCATGACAATGAAATTGGCAGTGTTTTCTTGGATATGATTTCAATGGCACAGGCAACAGAAGGGTAAACACACTCCCTAGAAAATAAAAAAAATATTGTATATCCAAAGACAGTATAGACAGAGTTAAAAGTTACTGATAGAATGGGATAAAATATTTCCAAATGCTATATCTGAAGGTATATTAATATTCCAACTAGAAATCCTAAAAATTAGAAACAATAAAAGCAAACAATACAATTTAGAAATAGGTAAAAGACTAACATAAATAATGAATCTCCAAAGATAGCCAATCTTAGTTGTCTGTTGGATGGAAAATCTTGTTTCTCTGGCTCTGGTGTGTGTTACCTATTCCTTCTTTGTAGTTAATCTCTTTGAGTATTTTCTCTAGTGCTGGTTTTGAAGACATAAATTCCTTCAGTTTCTGTTTGTCATGGAAGCTTCTTATTTCCTCATCTAATTTGATAGAAAGTTTTGCTGGGTAGGACATTTTTGGCTGGAAGTTGTTTTCTTTCAGAGTATGGAATATGTTTCTCCAAGCCCTTCTGGCTCTCATGACTTGGTTTGGGAAGTCTGGAGTGATTCTAATTGGTTTGCCTCTGAATGTCACTTGGCCCTTTGTTTTTGTTGCCTTTAAGATTCTCTGCTTGGCTTCCACAGTGGTCATTTTTACAATTATGTGGCATGGGGATCCTCTTCTCCGATCCTGTCTAAAGGGAGTTCTATAAGTTTCCTGGACCTGTGTATCAACCTCTTGCTCTATGTTTATAAAATTTTCTGCTATTACTTCCTTGAAGAGATTGTTGATCCCTTTGGTTTCACCTTCTTTTCCCTCCTCTATTCCAATTATTCTTAGGTTAGCTCTCTTAAAATGGGCCCATATTTCTTCAATGTCAGATTCCTGCTGTTGGATTTTTTTTTCTAAATTAGAAACTATGCATTCATTTTTGGAGTGATCATCTTCTAGGAGCGAGATTCTATTCTCCATGTGGTCTAATCGGTTGTTTATACTTTGAATTGAGGCCTTTATTTCATGATTACATCCTTTATCTTGTTTTGGGTCTCTCTGAATTCTTTTCAAAACACCTCTATTATTTCTGCAGTTATTTTCCTGATTTGATCTTCTAGAAATCTCTGAATTTCTATTTTATCAGGTTCTGATGTTGTGGGGTTGTGGGCATTCATTGCTCCATTGTTATTTCTCTTTCCCATGATTTCGGAAGTTTGTGTCTTCTCTGGGTTCTTCCCTGGGTCACTATGACTTCACTTAAGGTGCTGTGGATCTCGAGTCTGTAGTATCTCAGTCCCCACTACTCCTTTACTGGGTTGTATCACAAAGTCTCAGACCCAGGGAGTCAATCGAGGCTGCTTTAGACCAGGGGGGGTACCAGGTTGGGCGTTCTCCTGCAGGGAGTTGTGACTATAGTGTGATATCTCTGCCACCACCACTCCCCCACTGGGTCAAGTCCCTGGGAGTCAGTACTGGGATTTCTCCTCTAGGGGCCACAATTTGACTCACTGTTGTTGAGTGCCAGATGGAGCTGTCGTGGACTTGGTGAATTTGCTGCTGCCGCCGCCAGTGGCAATATGGTGCCCTTGCCACACCCTCAGCCATGAGCCTGGTGTATTTCTTCTCTGTTTTTGAGCTCTGCTCTGAGTCCCTGTAGGGTGTGCTGAGCCCAGCCCCTGGGAGCTTTAGACGCTCCCTGCGCCGAAAAATCTGCCAAATCCTGCCCGGCTGATCCGCAGCGTCTCACCTCAGCTTGCTGTCCACCACTCCTCTCTGGAGTCTGGTGGGCTGTTGAGTTCATTGGTCTGGTGCCGTCCGGTGAAGTCGCCGCTGCCGCCAGCAGTAAGGCGCTGCTGCTGCATCCTCGGGCGTGAGGCCGGCGTATCTCCTCTGTGGCTCTGAGCTCCGTTCTTAGTTCCCCTCCTCTCTGGAGTCTGGTGCTGGAAGGGAAGATGGCATCTGTGCCGTGGGCTCTGGCTGCAGCACGGCAGTCTGGTTTCTTTCTGGTTTCTCATTTTTTCAGCCCTCTTTTTCTCTGTCCCTGGTATTTACCTTTTTTGTTTCTCTGCTGATGGTGTTTTCTGGCTATGAAAGGTGCTGATTTTGTGGTAATAGAGATTGGTTGTTAGCGGGGCTCGTAAGCCCCGCGTTTCTCCATCGCCATCTTCCCGGAAGTCTCCTTTTTGAACTTTTGATCACATCTATCTAAAGCTGTGGGATGAATTAGAGATAATGCTGTGGTCTGAATGTGTTTCTCCCCACCCCATTCATATAACAAAGTCCTTCTACCCTCGATGGTGGTATTAGGAGCTGGGGCCTTCGGGAGATGATCAGGTCATGAAGGTGGAGATGTCATGAATGAGATTCACGTCCTTAGAAAAGAGGCCAGAGGGAGTTAGCTGCCTTAACCCTTTCAACACAAGAGGGTGAAATGAAAACAAAACAAAACAAAACTGCTGTGAAGGAATGGGTCTCACAAGACACCAGATCTGCCAATGCTTTGATTATTTAAAATGTACTTTTAGCCGGGCGTGGTGGTGCACGCTTGTAATCCCCGCGCTTGGGAGGCGGAGACAGGAGGATCGCGCAGGTTCGAAGCCAGTGGCGCTGGCGTAAGAGACCCTGTTTCAAAAATATAAAATAGGTCTGGGAGTGTAACCTGGAGGTAGAAGGGTTTCCAGGAACCCCAGTACCAACAACAACAACAACAAAATATTTTTATTAGTGCCATAGTCTTACATCATAATGTAAGTTATAGTGGTAGTGTCATACGTGCACACAGCTCTGGGTAGGCTTTCCCCAGCTCTCTCCCATAATGCCTTCGTTTTGGATTTCCCAGTCTCCAGAATTGTGAGAAATAAGTTTTTGTTTATAAGCCAGCCAGCCTAGAGTATATTGTTATAGTGGCTTAAATGGATTAAGACAAGGTCATTTTTTTTTTTTTTTTTTTGGTTTTGTTTTTTGGTGTGCGGTACTGAGGATTGAACCCAGGGGCATTCTACCTCTGAGTTACACTCCCAGCCTTATTTTATCTTTATTTTGAAATAGGTTCTCACTAGGTTGACGAGAGTCTTACTGAATTCTGAGGCTGTCTTTGAACCTGTGATCCTTCTATCTCAGCCGCCCAAGTACAGGGATTACAGGCCACCACCATGCCTGGCTAGACAGTCTTTTTGGTAAAATTTTTTTTTTTTTTTTTTTTTTTTTTGGTGTGTGTGGTACTGGGGATGGAGCCTAGGGGCATTCTACCTCGGAGCTACATCACAAGCCTATTTTTCATTTTTATTCTGAAACAGGGTCTCACTAGGCTGATGGGAGTCTCACTACTTGCGGAGGCTGTCCTTGAACCTCTGAAGCACTGAGATTACTGGCATATGTTACCATGCCTGGTTTGGTATAAAATGTTTTTAGGGCTCTACTTCAGATTGTTTTTATAGTTGAAAATATAAGAACATGTCTTTCTTTTTTTTTTCTATTTTTCCCCCCCTAGGGATTGAGACCAGGGTATTGTACCTCTGAGCTACACCCCCAGCTCTTATTTTATTTTAAATTTTGAAACAGGGTCTCACTAAATTGCTAAGGGTCTTGCTAAATTGCTGAGACTGGCTTTGAACCTGTAATCCTCCTGTCTCAGCTTCCCAAATACTGGAATTACAGGTATGTGCCACTGTACTCAGTGGAACATATTTTAGAACAGTAATTTTAGAACAATTCTACAATACAGAAATTTTGCTCAAGTCAGGCTTCTTCCGTGCTTAAGTTTGAAACTGAGAGTCCCCTCTACTCCATCCACACATACGTACAGTCTGTGCCTTGTGATTCATACATGTATCCTGCTGACACACAGTCCTGGTGGTGACTCAGCTTCTTGAATTTTCTGAACTTTCCCTGATGGAACAGGTCTCTTATTCATGAAATTAAGATAGTTCATTTTAATTAAAAAAAATATGACCAAGAAAGACATAGTGACCTCTCCTATATTCTATTTATGTAAATTGTGTTCGTTATTTGGTCAATAAGAGCTTTTATTTTCTGATTTCTGGCTCTGAAATGGAGGAATCGGTCGGCTAGTTCCAAATTCCTTGTTCCTCTCCTTAAATAGCATTTCCCCAAATGATTCGTGAGTCCTGCCTGCAGCACAGTCTGAGGCAGTATAGGTCGACCATGCGCCAGCAGTCCCCCGCAGTGTCCGTGTGGGCCCGTGCGCTGGGGTCCCCCGCAGTGTCCGTGTGGGCCTGTGTGTGCGCTGGGGTCCCCCGCAGTGTCCGTGTGGGCCTGTGTGTGCGCTGGGGTCCCCCGCAGTGTCTGTGTGGGCCTGTGTGCTGGGGTCCCCCGCAGTGTCTGTGTGGGCCTGTGCACTGGGGTCCCCCGCAGTGTCTGTGTGGGCCTGTGTGTGCGCTGGGGTCCCCCGCAGTGTCTGTGTGGGCCTGTGTGTGCGCTGGGGTCCCCCGCAGTGTCTGTGTGGGCCTGTGTGTGCGCTGGGGTCCCCCGCAGTGTCTGTGTGGGCCTGTGTGCGCGCTGGGGTCCCCCGCAGTGTCTGTGTGGGCCTGTGTGTGCGCTGGGGTCCCCCCGCAGTGTCTGTGTGGGCCTGTGTGCTGGGGTCCCCCGCAGTGTCTGTGTGGGCCTGTGTGTGCGCTGGGGTCCCCCGCAGTGTCTGTGTGGGCCTGTGTGCTGGGGTCCCCCGCAGTGTCTGTGTGGGCCTGTGCACTGGGGTCCCTCCCTCCGTAGCTCACATCAGGGAAGGGAGGGAACGTGTGACCGGCTCTGACAACCTCTCCCAGGGGGCCTGTGCTCGCTGGGCTAGAAGAGTGTTTTATACTTTGCCTTGGCATGGCTCCTCTCTTCCAGATAAGCATAAGAATGTCTTTAGAATTCTTGAGTGTGTTTGAAGCAGAGAGAGAAAAAAATCCAAATCTATTTAAGATTCAGCAGAGGGTTCTGAAGCGTTAAGTGTTCAGGAAAGTTACCACTCGTCATTGATTTTTACATAACAGAACACCTTTCTGGTTCCTTCTGATTACCTAAGTAGCTGTCCTTGGGGGGGTGGGGGGGGAATATACTTAAAAGTGTAGCGTAAAAGAAAAGTCATCCGGAATCTCATCACTTTAAGATATCTAATTAACACTTTTATAAACTTATACATACTTCTCTTTTAAGCACACACATGACTTGCAAAGAGATAACTTTCTAAGAGTGAGTAATAAGTCCTGTGTCATTGTAGAATCTTTAAAAAAATCCCTTTCATACTTTCTTTCTCAGACAAAGGAAGTACTATTCACTTCCAGGTCTATAGGTGTGTGTGTGTGTGTGTGTGTGTGTGTGTGTACTCCTGAGGATTGAACCCAGGAACATTCTACATCCAAGCTACAACCCCTTTTATGTTTTGTTGCAAAATAGGGCCTCACTAGGTTGCCGAGAGTCTTGATACATTGCTGAGAACCCTGGAATCTCTGTCTCAGCTTCCCAAGTACTAAAATTACAGATATGTGCCACCACACCCGACCAGGTATGTATTTTTATACACTTTTATCTATGTTGATACATATACATTCATCTGTAATCTAAATAGGTAAGCATAATTATGGACATACAATGGCGTATGGGATAATATAATTTCCACTCAGTACTATGTCATGGAGAACCCTTTAAGTCATGGAGATAGCCCTGAAGTATTGTCTTATTAGATGGTCCAATGTTTCCCAACATAAATGACTCAAAATTCATTCATCCATTTTCCTACTCATGAGCAAGCCTTTTCAATTTTTTTGCCATTCCAAACTCATAGTTGTTTATTGAACTAACATTCATCATGCTAAGGGTCCCCAAATTTTCCTTTCTCAATTTCTTATCCTGATATTTTAAGGGGGTGAATTATTAACCTGCTGTTATGATTGTTTATAAAGTCAATATAATATTTAGGTTCTCCTTGGAATTATTATTTAGATATACAAAGGGGTATGTGTGTTTCTTTTAGTAATTTCACTAGCGTCTTCTTTAAAACAGACCTTCTCAACATGGTGGTCAGATCATGTTTCCAGCTTTGGGAGCTACACACTAAATAATTCCGTTGGGAAACTATTGCTGCTACAGAAAGGTTCCGCGTGGCTGACGTGGCATCAGAGTTTACAGTGTCTGCCAGCTGTGAGTAATAGCAGGCTGTCATGATGGGATGTAGCAGAAGCAGCAGCAGCAACTTCTGATTTAGAAGCAAAAGATGTAAGTACTTATTTGCACCATTAACCAATTAACCCGAACCAAACTCAAAGAATGCTAAGAGGGCATACAATTCCCACTGGAGACCCTTCTAGCAGATTTATTTGAGAAGTATTTGGTCTTAACTAGAGGAGAGTGGCATTGAGTCAGCACATGGTTTCAGCAAAATGAAGTACTTAACAGGAATTTGTATTAAAAAAAAAAAAAAAAAAGGAAGGAAAAAAACCCCAGAAAAACTAACTTTCAAGCCCTAACTCTGTAGCTGCCTGTGTAGATACCTGTGGACCTGGCAGGGGCTGTCCCTGGTGGGCGGAGGGCGTGGCTGACGTGCACGTGATTTCAACTTGGAACAAACTTGAGGCAAGTTTGCTTATGGCAGGATGGAAGGAGGCTTAGCAATCACAGAGTTTGGGGGCGAGGAGAGAGCCTGTTAAATATTTTAAAGAGGCTTCAAGCGGGTTAAAGCTGACTCAGAGGCAACGTGGAAACTTCTGTTCTCAAGCTGTATAGATGACTAGGGGCATGGTGCCTGCCAACTCTGTAATAAGCGAAGCCTTGGCCCAGTTCCCCTTAGCAAGAGGTGGCTCTGTGGCTGCTGGTCCTGAAGCTTCAACCCCAGAAGGCATGTCCAGGGCTCCCGGTATTTTCAGGGTTCGTAAGCCATGTGTTCATGAGTTGGTGAGTTTATTTTTTTATTCTTTCTGTTGGGACTTTACTCTGATTCTGCATGAGAACTTACGAATGACCACCAGGTATCTCTCCCGAGTACAGTTAACTTACTGACCAACAGATATTTCTGATGGCCCCCTCTGTGCTGACTGTACCTAAGTGAGCGAGGAGGGAGGTTGCCGTCCCTGTGGAGTCTGCGACCCACAAGGCAAACACGTGCTGTGAGAAGAGGCGCGATCGCTGGGCTGGGGGACTGGAGACCTGGCCGTGCGTCCTGGCGTCGACCCCTCACACCACAGGGCACTCTGGGCTTTGGCTTCTGTGCTCTGCAGTGGAAGCACTGGGGGGGCCACCTCTCGGGCAGTCGATCCCTCACTCAGGAGAGTTTCCCTCCGGCCGAGTGGCTTCTCACACAACAGGGTTTTCTCTACATTCGGGTTGGAGACAGGCGCTTTACTTATACAAGAGATCTCACCTGTCACCAAGTGGGTCTCATCACACTGTGATGTTCTGTAGCAGAAACTGGAAGAATCCTTCTAGATGGGCCCACTTATAACATGATATTGGTAGGAGGTAAGGCTGCTTTTGAGAAAGTTGTATTAAAGGTTGTGAGTCTACACCAAATCATCTTAAATATTCAACCCATTCTTCCTTCCTTCCTTCCCTTTCCCTCCTCCCTCTTTCTCCTTCCTTCTTTCATTCCTTCCCTTCTTTCTTTCCTTTCTTGCTTCTTTCTTTCTGAGCCAGGGATTGAACTCAGGGACATTCTACCTCCAAACTATACCCCTAACCCTATATTATTTTTAATCTTGAAACAGTCTCACTAGGTTGATGAGAGTCTCACTACTTGCTGAGGCTGGCCTCAAACCTGTGATCCTCCTGTCTCAGCCTCACAAATGCTGGGATTACAAGTGTGTGCCACCACGCCCAGCTTCAGGCTTCTATTTTCAAAATAGTGATTGGAACAAGGACCTTCACTGCTGCTGACTTTTGATGGACAAAACCACAATAACCCGCCACTAAAGAAAATGAGAAAATGAAATTACTTAAGATTTTTTTTTTTTTTTTGGTGGTACTGGGGTTCCTGGAAGCCCTTCTATCTCCGGGCTACACTCCCAGACCTATTTTTAAATTTTTATTTGGAAACAGGGTCTCCTAAGCCAGCGCGCGCGGCTAGCTTCGAACCTGCGCGATCCTCCTGTCTCTGCCTCCCAAGCGCGGGGATTACAAGCCTGCGCCACCACGCCCGGCTTAAGATTTCTTAAAATAGGTGTGACCTACAGATTTAAGTTGGAAGAAAGTGAATTGAGTTGAAAAATCAGGCAAATGTGGTTTCAAGTAAAATGGAAAATACCCCCCCTCCCCACTGGTGGGTATTATGCTTAATGCCCACCCACCTGCCTATGCACCAGTGGGCAAGGCCAGCTCCTCCTTTCTGGACCCTTCCACCAGCCCCGTGGATCGCGGCAGACACCATCACGTGCGTGTGTGGCTTGATCCATGCTCTGCTGGTTCTCTCTACCTCTTCCTCTTTGTCGGCACTCTCCTCCTTTGATGCTCCTCTGACTCTTATTTTCTTGGTCTTTGTGGATTTTCCTTTCTATGCTTTCTACCTTAAACCATTCTTCTTCTTCTTCTTCTTCTTTTTTTTTTTTTTGTAACTAGGAATTGAATCCAGGGGCATTCTACCTTTAAGCTCCACCCCAAGTTCAATTTTTTATTATTCTTTTTTTTGGAAACAGGGTCTCCCTAAGTTACAGAGGGCTTCACTAAGTAGCTGAGGCTGGCCTTGAACCTGCGACCCTCAGGTTCCCGTCCTCCCAAGTACTGGGATTACAAGTGTATGCCATCATGCCCGGCCCTAAACCATTATTCTTGACGTGAAGTCTGTGCTCATCCTTGACAACCATAGCCAGGATGTTAGTTAATGATCACTCGTGTGCTGATAAATACCCACATCAAAGCACATGGCAATCTTCAGAAAGGAAGTGGTGGCTCAAGGCTGCTTACTGCAGATGCCCAACTCCTCAGACTTCTCTCAGGAGCCCCGGCTTACGGTTGCTGCCTCAGACACCTCCAGTGCATCGTCTTGGAGGCCACGTGTCTCACTGTGTCCTGCCCCAAGCCCACTTTTCCCCACTACTGCTTCTCTCAGTAAAATGAGTTTCAGAGTTGGCCAGGGACATCACCATCTCCAGTCACCAGGCCCTTGGACATCCAGTGCATCTAATCTGAGCCCACCCCTGCCCCGCCCTACCCCAATGCCTGTGCTGATTGAAGGAGGAGGATGGAAAGCATCCCCTAAGGCTCACATGCCTGCATCTGGACACACCCTGCCCAAACCATTCTCTATATTGCCACTTCCGTGGTTTTCTAAAATGCCAGCTTGATCTTGTTACCCACTGGCTTTGATCTTCCAGAAGCCCCTCGTGGTCTTCAGTCAAGCGCCAAAACCTCCAGAGTTCTGTCCTGACTCCATGGTCTTTCCTTCTCCATGTTGCTGAATGGGCACTCCCCTCCAGCCTGACTGAGCATGAGGGGGCCACTAAAACCCTCCCAGCAGAACCCCCTGCATGCCTGGGGTCATCCTGACTCTTCTTTGAGGCTCCCTCCCTCCCACAACTCACCAAATCAAGTCCTAATTACCCAGCAAGTTTCAACGAGAGCTTTCTCCCACAGTAAGTCAAACTGCTGCCCTCTCTGCACACGCAATCTGTATGGAACCTCTACCCTAACACCCGTCATGGTGTTAAAGACTTTAGTTTATTTCTTTCTCCAGTTGATGGTGAAAACCGATGAACCAAAATCTTGTTTTTCATTTCTGTCTTCCTAATGCTCACAGTAGCATGAGGCACGTAATGGTTAATTAGTAAGTTATTGAATGAATGAATGAATGAATGAAGAGTGCCTCCAGGCCAGATGGCCTCTTGCAGCTCCAGGTCGCTTCTGTTATGTCAGGCAAACCAATGGGACGCATTCCTCTTCCGCCTTACTCAGACGTAAGTTTTGGTACAGGCTTCACGGGCATGTCTCTGGGTGTGTGCTGAGTGCTGGGTCAATCACCGTGGCAAGGGAGACACCAGCGCCCACTAGCCAGGTCTGAATTCTGTGCCCATTCTTAGAGCAGGGGATAGAGTTGGCCCCGCACATGATCTAGAGACTGCGAGGGGGCAGGAAAGTTCACCACAGGGAAATCGATGATTTAGGTGGGAAGCCAGAGGATCAGATGCTGGACAAACAGAAGTAGCAGACGTTCGCCACAAGTCTGTGCAGTCGCCCGGGTGCTGGGAGAGCTGGGCCACGCTCGTCTTCTTCCTGGTGGGCGAGGCAGCTCGCATGGTCTCTTCAGCCTCCACTCTCAACACTGCTCCGTGGGTTCTAGGCTCAAACCACTTAACATAAAACCACGGAGGATGCTGTAAAGGCCCCGGGCCTTCCCTTGATCTGATCATCAGCCCTTCCTTCTGCGCAGAGCCCTTCTCGCTCGCTCTCCTCTCTTGGGGACAACACACTCTGTCCTTGAGTCTGGCTGGGCGCCTCTCCCATGAGGCCTGACCCCGCGGCGTGGCGTTCCGTCGGCTTCTGCTGTCATCTTGCCATTGGAGTCGCCTGCCACCTGGTCGGTGTCCCCGTGGGGCAGTGAGCTCCAAGAAGACAAGGAGCACATTCCTGTGCTTGTCTTCGGTGGCGGAGTCTAACTCCTAAGACCAGGCTTGGCACTTGGTGGGCACTTAATAAAAACACGGTAAACGAAGTAATCAGGTTCCCACCCATCTTCTGATGATCCAGCAGAGCCCAAACTGTTCTCAATTCTTTCCATAGTGTTTGGCTTTGCAGCTTTGCTATAGGAGCCGTGGAGGACCAGTTCATGGGGGGAGACATTGAAGACAATGAATAAACGAATTCATATTTCTCTAGGTATTATTTGTTGGATAAGAGAGGTATTTTTTATGCTCCCAGGGGTGAGGTTATCCCTTGATTGGATTCAGAGAGTGATGTCACTTATTCCACGTAGGACATCTGGACCAGCACCAAGACATGGCATTACAGCGTCACGGACGTCACGGGGTACATGAAATGCACCCCAAGTGTAAAAGGGAATACCTGTAGCAGGCTTGTGCAGAAGCAAGGTCAGGAAGGCAGTATTTATGCCGAAAGCAACAGTATTCATTTAGGGGATGCTCCCAGGAAACAGCGGTCTTTGCCATGTTGGTTTTTTTTTTGTGTGTGTGTGAGGATTGCAGACTTATGTGCTTAGAAAAGAAACTTCTCCATCATCTTTTGTGCCCTTCAATGTCCTCCAGAAACTGAAGGTTGATTTTTTTTTTTTTTTGGCATCAGAAGTGGCTTTTATGGAAATTGCCCGAGGCGCTAAATTCAGCATTAGAACAGAACTCCCGGGGAGCTCTGCTCAATCTGCAGGCACTTATTCCAGACTGAGAGAACGGGCTGTGAGCCACCAGACACGTGTGCGCATTCCCATGGCGCTATTTCTGTCCATGGAACAGTGGGCAGAGGAGTAGAACACACCACCAAGTGGTATGAAACTTTGTTGGCTGACAAATGAGGTGAGGAGAAAATACAGAAATTAATCTTCGCGTTCTTATTTTTATCGTTAAATATCTACCTGCCTACCCATCTATCATCAGGCTGAACGAATCTACTTAGAGGGGCTGATAATTTTGAAAGTTGTAATCACTGTGTTCACGTGGAGTGGATTTTTAGGTAATTGCATTTTTGTGCATTAAATATAGCACATGGCTATTACTAAGCAATATGCTTTTTTTTTTTTTTTTAAGAAAAGCATAGGACTTGAAGTCCTGTGATTGATTTTCTTCCATTTGATGACTCATATGGAGGCGCTGTGTGAATCTGGAGAAATCTCTTACCCTTTCTGGTCTCGCTTTTGTTGCTCTAAAAATGAACACACTCTGCTGATGCACTGGGTAATGAAACTAATAAGCCAAGGACAAGCGTCTCTGGGGAAGGCGAGCTGTGATTGCAGGGCATTATTACAATGGAGAAAGGGCAGAGTCAATATTAGAAACAATAACCTTTTATTAGATTATAAGCCAGTGCCAAAAGTACGGACAAGGTAAAACTTCAATAGAAACTGCTTTGATAAAAGCTAAATAAAAGCATATACCCTGAGCAGCCTTGAAAGTAACTTTTCCGCTATGCTTTTATCTTATTTATTTTTAATTATTTTTTATTTGTGCATTTCCTTGTGGCATATTCACACACATTGATGATGTAATTTAGTCAATTTAATTCCCCCAAACCTTCCTTTTCCCTCTTCTCTTCCTTCCCCCTGCTTTCCTTTTTCTACCCTACTAGTCTCCTTTTATTCTTTTGCCCCCCTCCCCCTTCTTCTTCTAGATTCCACAGAGGAGAGGAAACACATGACCCTTGACTTTTTGAGTTTGGCTTATTTCACTTAACATAATGCTCTCAAGTTCCATTGATCTTCCTTCAAAAGACATAAGTTCATTTTTTATGGCTGAATAAAGCTACACTGTGCATACATCCCGCACTCTCCATCCATCCACCTGGCTGACCCCGGAGCTTGGCTGTTGTTACCTGCGCTGCTGTAGACCTGGGCTGCGCTGTTCTCTTAAAGGACGCACTTTCCCTAGGTTATTCGTTCATTCATTCACTCATCCTTCAAGTTTTAATAGAGCAACATGTCCCGAGAAATCCTGGACCTCACTGATTCTACAGGAAGGTATCTATTTGTACGTACCAGTTTAACAGAGGTTGGGGGGCGCTTAGCCTGAGGGTTAAGTACTTAGCATGAAGTCTACTTGCAGGCCATGGTCTCCAATCTAACTCTGACGGCAAAGCCTGAGCTCTTAACCTCTGTACTCTCGTACTCTTTAGCTCAGTATGTAGCTTAGCTTCTGGTTGACCTTAAACAGAAGGCAAGGAAACTGGAAGAGAGAAAGGCAGGGATTATGGGAAAGCCACTGCTGTATTTAACAGACGTGCCCTTGGGTGGTTTCCCATGTATCATTTCATCTATAGCACAGCCCTCTGAAGCACCATTTATTTATTTATTTGGTACTGGGGATGGAACCCAGGAGTATTCTCCCTCTGAGCTACACCCCAGCCCTATTTTTTATTCTTTATTTTGAAATAGGGTCTCACTGAGTTGCAAAGAGCCTCACTAAGCAGCTGAGGCTGTCTGAGAACCACGATTCTCCTGTCTCAGCCTCCCAAGTACTGGGATTACAAGTGTGCCACCACACCCGGCTCCAATATAGAAGTAATTCTTGAGAATGACACCAGATCAGTTTTCACTTAACTTATAAGCAGCTGAATATGGTGGTACACGCATGTAATCCTAGTACTTGGGAGGCTAAGATAGGAAGATCACATGTTCACAGACAGCCTCAGTAAGTAGTGAAACTCTCATCAACCTAGTGAGACCCTATTTCAAAATAAAAAAATATAGCTGGGCGTGGTGGCGCACATTTGTAATCCCCACACTTGGGAGGCAGAGACAGGAGGATCATGCAGGTTCGAAGCCAGCCTCGCTGGCTTAAGAGACCCTGTTTTCAAATAAAAATATAAAAATAGGTCTGGGAGTGTAGCCCAGAGGTAGAAGGGTTTCCAGGAACCCCAGTACCACCCCCCCAAAATTATATATATATAAATTAGGGCTGGACGTGTAGCTCAGAGGTAAAAGGTCCCAGGGTTTAATCCCTAGCAACACACACACACACACACACACACACACACACACACACAACTTCCCTGAAGAACAAAAGCTACCTGTCTTAGGTAAAACAATAGACAACTATGTACCTGGGGACCCTGAAGAATCTTACATAAGCAGGATATTCGTTGAGCAACAGCTTGAAGTGCGGTGTGTCTGTAGCTGAAAGGGCTGTGCGCAGGCGGGGGCCGTGGCTGGCGTCTCGCTGGCTTGGACGCTGCTTCACCCGCAGGGATGGATTCTCTCCAGAGTCTTTCCAGCTCATCGGCTCTGGGTGTCCGAGTGTCTGCCCAGCCAATGGCAGGCCATGCAAGGTTCCTGTGTGGGAACATGTCTGCATGCGTTTATCTGTCTCATTGCTGATAGGAAATTTCTTTGACATCTTGGGCTTCATCTTAAAAATTAATGTGAATTGGAATTTCACCCTCAAACGTGTGCACTTGCTTAAGATCAAAATACTATTTACACTTTCATGGAAGAGAAAATGGATGCTTGCCCCAGAGTACCCTGCACTGTCCCTGGGGCGACAGGTCCTCCTGTGTGGGAACCCTTGGCCTTGCTTGCGCTTGTCTGAAGTTGCTACTTCTTTACTTTTTTAAAAAATTATTTTGAAACAGGGTCTCACTGAGTTGCAAAAAGGCCTCACTAAGTAGCTGAGGCTGTCCTCAAACCTCGATCCTCCTGTCTCCGCCTCCCAAATGCTGGGAGTGTAAGCGTGTACCACCATGCCCGGCCTGAAGTTGCTACTTCTGACGATCTCACCTTAACCTGCGCCCCCCAACCCCGTGCAGTCACGTGATGCAGTCTCCTGACTCCCCCGCTTGTATGTCTCCATGGGGGCAAGTGTGGGGAGCCAGGGGAACTGTGTGTTTCTGAACAGGAATGGCGAATCAAGTCATCCTTCTTGTGGAATACTTTGCAGGACCTTCCAGTATTTCCAGGGAGATGGCAACTATTTATATTTATTAAGCATTTACTATATGCCAAGTATTTTTTTTTTGCAGGTCTTTCTTTCACATTTACCATAACTCTGTGAGGTGGGAGGCTTTGTAATTATCCCAATTTTACAGAGGAGTTATAAAGAGACACAGAATAACTTGCCTGAGTCCCCATAGCCAGCAGATAGTGGAGCTGGGATTTGTATCCAGACAGCCTGATCCCAGGATCACCAAGTTGTACTTCTCTGGGGATCTACACCCTGTTAACTCACAGCTGGGAGGACACTCCAAGCATACGACAGTCCTTTGTCTCATCTAGCTGGTGTGCGAGTCTCCTCAGCCTTTTGGATGTGGGGTCAGAAGTCACAGCAACTTTCATGCATCCTGATTCAGGGGCCACCCATAAAATGGGTGGGGTGAAGAGAAGATAAGGCAGGCCTCTGTGCAGCCAGGCCTGGGAGGACGGATGGAATCTTTTTTTCTTGAATGCCCTGTTGCTTCCCCATCTCTCAGCAGCCGAGATACAGGACACAGAATACAGGAAGAGCCAGTTGCAGGCAGCAGGTTGGGTGTGAGTGGCGTTGAACAGAACCCTGAATGGGGACCCATCTGCAGCATTCCTGGTCCACTAGGAAGCCTGCAGTGGACTGAGACCTTCCCTTCTCAAGCTGTAGTTAACAGTCCCAGGACTGGTGCTGGTGGCTCATAGAGCCTGTGCCAGGCTAATTGTCTCTGGCACAGGCTCCATCTTTTCCTGGCACAGCTCTTCCTGATAACTGGAACTGCTGACCAGCACACGCCGCTCTGCGTCTTGCCTGCCACCTGGTCACCCTGAGTACTTAGAGCGTCTGTGTCCAATCGCGGGCAGAGGCCGTGCAGGCATATCTCAGAGACGGGCTCCAGGGGTGGACTCCAGGAGTCCAGCTGCTCGGCACCCAACCCTCACCCCTTGACTCATTCTGGAGTCAGCGATAGAAGATGCTTGCTTACTTACGAGAGCCACAGCCATCAGATTTGGTTGGAAAGGCAGGCGTGGGGATTATCTAGTCATTTCCGTGGTGGCTCCGAGTTTTAAAAATGATTGAATGACTTAGGGTTTTCTTTCCCCGCCCTGTGGAGTGCCGCTCTTTGTTATAGAGATAGACCTCGTTTTAACACAATATGCAGATAGCTCAGGTCTGCTCTGTCTCACGTGGCTCCAGATGACATCCTTCTAGCCGCTCTCTGCCCAGCTCCGTCACTGGCTGCCTGGACATTTTCCTATTTGCTCTGGAAACTCCCCTGCAAAACTTAATTCAATATTCAGGCCTTGAAAATGACTTGATATAATTGTACAGTACAAGCTATTGCTGCCCTATGTTTAAAATGTTTGCAAATAAAATAGAACTGAGCTATTGTGATATGCCAGGCACTATAGTAAAATAATATAATTTACTGTTATATTAAAATAATATGATTTATATTATAAATTATAATATTTATAATTATAATTTATAACACACAATTTATAATATTAAATAACTTATATTATAATTTATAATACAAAGCAAATGATTTATATTGATATTAATATAACATAATCTATATTTATATAATTTATTATTTATGTATTTATATGACATGTCATATAAATACATATTTTCTCTTTCTACACACACACACACACACACACACACACACACACACACTTCTGTCTCCTCTTTCTCCGATGCTCCACCCATCTCTGGGGCTGCACTAGCTCAGCTTTCCCCTGTCTTGCCTGAGTTGTCGGATAGCCTTGTAGAGCAGACCCCTGTCTCTAGTCTTGAGTTTCCCCCATGCTTCCTTCCATTATAAAAATCAGCGATGTAGCCATTTAGCAGTAGTAATTGCATCTTTTGACGTCACTGTCTGAGGCTTTCTGGATTGAAGCTTCTTTAGAGCAGGGATTATGTGTTGTTTATCTTTATATTCCGATGCACATGGTGGTGTGGGGCATAGAGTAGATTTTCAATGAATACTTGCTCTGTGAATGAATGATTCAAACTCTGCCCACAGTATTAGATTCAGAAGCTAATCAATCCTGGAACCTTTGGGGGGGGGGTCTCTGCTCAGCTTTAGTCATTTGATGCCTCGTTAGTTATCAATGGTATAACATATTTGGATATAATATCAATGAAAAATAATGTTAGTTAGCCAGGTGCAGTGACACAGGCCTGTAATCCCAGTACTTGGGTGGCTGAGACAGGATTGCAAATTTGAAGCCAAGAAGGTGGTAACTTAGTGGGATCCTGTTTAAAATAAAGGGTAAAGTAGCTCTGAGGTATGGCTCAGAGGTAGAATGTCTCTGGGTTCAATTTCCAGTACCATAAAAAATAGTGTTAATTGATTTTTCTTTTAAAATAATATGTATTTATTGTAGAAAAGTTAGAAAATGTGGACAAGCAAGAAGAAAAAAAGTGAAATCGTTCAAAATTCTTTTACCCACAGGTAGATAACTTGTACTGCTTACATATCGATATATAGCTTTTCTGTTTGTTTTCTAAGTTTTAAATTTTGGTAAAGGAATGGGGTCAAGCCTGGGGGACGTGTCTCTGCTGCTCTGTTGTTCAGTCACAGAGCTCAGGTTCATGAAGACCTGGCCTTGGCTTAGGTGACCATTCACACAATCAGCACTAATCCGCTGGCTGAAAATAGCAGCGACATCGGCAGCGATGGCACCTTTATAGACCAGTGTCAACCTAGGGTGGTGCCTGAGTTCAGGCTTCTACAATAGAATACCATAGGCTCGGTGGTTTAAATAGTAGAAATTTACTTCTCAAAGTTCTGGAGGCTGGAAATCCAAGATTAAGGTCCTGGTGTCTCCAGTGTCTGGTGAGAGTCCTCTTGGTTTGTAGATGGCCATCTTCTGGTTGGATCCTGACATGACAGAGAGTTGGAAGACTTGTATTTCTGTATAAGGGCACTAATCCTGTTTGTGAGGGCTGAGCTCTCATGATCTGACTACCTCCAAAGGCATCACCTCCTACTACCATCTTGTTGAGAGTTAAGATTTCAGTGTATAGATTTTTTTTTGGGACCAAACATTCAGTCGTTAGTAGGTAGTTACTTAGGTTTCATGCAAGACCCTAGACAGTGCTCTGTCACAGAGAAAGGAGCACAAGGACTGAGAATGAAAAGTCACATGAATCGGCAAGCTTGCAGGGCTCTGATTTGGTGGAAGTTGAGATGCGGAGCAGGAGGTGGGTATGAGGATAGGCTGCTGGGGCTGGGACAGCTGGAAGACTCGGCTGTTTGGACTGAGGGAGCGGGTGGGATCATGTGAGGGCACGCGCGCTACCCTCACATGCTCAGGGTGGCGAGGCCGCGCCTATACTGCCTCCTGGCGGTGCGGATGACAGGATTGTTGAATGTTATGTGCAACAACTATGGGAAAGGCTGACTTACTCTCAGCTTTTTGAAGGCAAAGCCAGTGTCTTTCATACTTAAAGTGTTAAATTCTGGTACATAATAGCAACTCAGTTAATCATTTGTTGAAGAAAGAATAAGCTATTGGACTTTTTAAAAAGAACAAATTGAAGCCGGGCGTGGTGGCCCACGCTTGTAATCCCCACGCTTGGGAGGCAGAGACAGGAGGATCGAGCAGGTTTGAAGCCAGCCGCGCTGGCTTAAGAGACCCTGTTTCAAAAACCTAAAAAATTGGTCTGGGAGTGTAGCCCAGAGGTAGAAGGGCTTCCAGGAACCCCAGTACCACAAAAAATAAAAAAAGTAAAAAGAACAAATTGTGAATTTAAAAGTGTGTATTCAGAAGTAGACATGAGTATCTGTTTTTACCTTACTGCCAAAGAAATGTAGTTTTCAAATGTGAGGAATTACTTTCTTCTTATAATAGGAAATGTTTCAGGGCCTTCAGTTCTATATGGGGCCTTTATTTATTTATTTATTTATTTATTTATTTATGGTACTGGGGGTGGAACCCAGGGCTTTTTATCTCCGGGCTATACTCCCAGACCTTTTTTTATATTTTATTTGAAAACAGGGTCTCACTAAGTTGCGGAGAGCCTCGCTAAGTAGCCGAGGCTGGCTTTGAACCCGTGCGATCCTCCCGTCTCGGCCTCCCAAGCGCGGGGCTTGCGAGCGCCAGCCATCACGCCCGGCCGTGGGGGCTTTAAATCTGCCTGCTATGACAATGTATTACACAAGCAGGACCAAACAGAGAGCAAGACTGGATACTTTGATTTAGAAAGTAGGAAGAGCCAGATGTGGTGGCACACACCTGTGGTCCCAGGACTTGGGAGGCTGAGACAGGAGGACCACGGGTTTGAGACTATCCTTGGCAACTTAGTGAGATTCTCAGCCGCCTAGTGAGACCCTGTTTGAAGATGAAAAGTAAAAAAGGGCTGAGTGTCTAGGTCAGAGGTAGAATACCTCTGGATTCAAATCTGGATTCAAACCTTGGTAACACACACACACACACACACACACACACACACACACACACACACACAGAAAAAAGAAGAGAAAGAAAAGAAAAGAAAGAAAGAAAAAGAAAAAAGAAAGAAGAAAAGAAGCCAGGAAGAACTGAGCCACCAGACTGAAAGGCTTAGTGACTGTATATACTTGGGGCTGGGGAAAGCAGAGTCTAATAAATCCCAAACCCTTTGGAGTGGTGAGATCCCACCCCAATAATTTTCATTCTGTGACCCATATAACTGCTGTGGGCCATATGTCTCTATAAAATAATTAAACCTAATTAAAATTAATTTTGGTTGGTGAGTGTTTGAAGAGTCTTATAATAACTCTTGAGATGATTAGAGGTGCTCAGGGATGCCACTAAAGGAGCGTTTGGGATAACTGGGCTAGATGTGTAAACCAGAAATGCGCAGGGAAGGCTGGTGAGGACGGCGATTCTGTAACTGAAGGACTTGGATGAGCAACTAAGAGTTTGGGGTTGAACTCAATATGCTGAAAAATGGTCTTTCTGGAAAAACAAGCAACAATCTTGCTTTGTTGAATTTGCCATTTTCCGTGGTATGCGTATTCCCACCATGGTGGATTTTACTTTTCCCATGGTGTAACAAATGGTCCACATGGTTCCTGAATATTTATTTATTTTTTTGGTGGTACAGGGGTTCCTGGAAGCCCTTCTACCTTCAGGCTACACTCCCAGACCTATTTTTTAACTTTTTTTTTTTTTTATGTGGAAACAGGGTCTCTTAAGCCAGCGAGGCTGGCTTCGAACCAGCACGATCCTCCTGTCTCCGCCTCCCAAGCTCGGGGATTACAAGCGTGCGCCACCACGCCCTGCCTGAATACTTTATCAGTTCTTGTAAGCGCCACGCAAGGGCAAGGCGGCCAGGCCTTGCCAACAGCATCCTCACCTCACTGGGCTTCTACTTAACTTTGTAGTCTTTGGTAAATCACTTCAATCTTGTGGATCTTGGGTTTGTCATAAAACATGAAGTTTCTAGAATAATCCCTAAGGTCCTTGGGGATTATATACATTCCAGTTATGCAGCTGGGCTCCATTCAGTAATGTAGCTGGTGTTACAGAATGAGGCTGAGGTCATTTTAGAAGCCAGGAAGATTGCATCAGGATCTTATGGCTGTCACTGTGCCCTGTGAACACAGAATTCAACATGGAGTCATAATCCTATCGTGTCTTAATCAACTGTGTTCTGATTCCAGCTGTTATCATGTGTGTCTTCCCCCAGACAGATTATAAAGAGCAGTACAGTCTTTGGAGAAGTCAAACTTCATGGCCCAATGGTGAGGTAGGTGAGAAACCATTACTTGCAGTTAGAGAATTCTGTTCTCTGTTGCTAGGTCAAGGGCCAAGAGAGAATCCTAGGCCTTAGACACAGCACTTCTCTGACCGCGAGGCCCAGAAGTGCTGCTTTTTCGTGGGCGAGGAGCTACGGGAAGGGCCAATCTTCTCTCAGCGTTTTGAAGGCCAGGGCAGTGTCTTTTATACATATGCATGTTAAATTCTGGCTCATAACAGTAACTCAGTTAATTACTTGTTGAAAGAAAGAACAAGCCATTGGGCTTTTAAAAAAGAGCAAATGGCAAATTTAGATATATGGATTCAAAAGTAGATATGCAGGCCGGGCGTGGTGGGCACGCTTGTAATCCCCGCGCTTGGGAGGCGGAGACAGGAGGATCGCGCAGGTTTGAAGCCAGATGTAGTTTTCAGATGTAAGGAAGTAATTTCTTGTTATACTAGGAACTGTTTCAGGCTTGGCGTTCTGTATGGGGCCTATCAAATCTGCTTTCCTGTTGGATAACAGGATTGAGTATACACCAGGGCCCAACGGAGAGAAACACGATGAGCGCGCCCAGGGCCGCCCAGGCCTTTACTCCCCACCCTCTCCTCCGCCCCGCCGCATCCAGTGGGATTCATTCCTCTCTTTTGAATGGAAAAGCACTTACTTATTTTTTAGAGCACAATTGCTTATATATTACGTGCTACTTCATTAATATTTAATCCCCACAAGCTAAGTATGGCTTTTCCATTTTATTTAAATTTTTTATACTTTTATTGGTGCAGTGTAATGATGCATCATAGTGAGATTCAAAGTAATACAGATATGCACAGTCAGACCACCTCGTGTACTTCCCTGTGCGGTGTGCTTCCCTCTGTGTACTCCTGCCCTCCCCTTCCTCCGCCCATACACACTGGTGAGATTGGCAGCCAAACGTAATATGAATCTGAACTTCCTGGAACTGTCCCCTCCCTCAATCCTCTTTCAACTCTTTCACGGTTTTCTCTCCTCAACCGACCAAAGTCCTTTTTTCTTTCTATTTTCTCTCTAGCTTCCATATGAGAAAAAAACATATGCCCTTGACTTTCTGAGCCTGGCTGACCTCAGTTAGTACAATATTCTCCACTTCCATCCATTTTCCTACAAGTGCCAGAATTTTGTTCTTTTTTATGGCCGAGTAAAATTCCACTGTGTGCATACACCACTTTTTTGTTATCCATTCATCCGTTGAAGGACACCTAGGTGAGCCCCATAATCTGGCTATTGTGACTTGTGCTGCTCTAAAAATGGGGTTATTCCCACTTTAGAGAAAAAGAAACCAGACTCAGAGAGGCTGGGCGGCAGATGGCAGTGCCCGAGTCCACACGTGGAAGGGGGTGCTCTTCTTGCCAGACGGGGCTGCCTCGGGGCCCTCTGGCTTCCTCTTCCTGGAGTCTCTGCTGTGTTTGCTGTGGGGTTTGGACTGCCGTCCTGTGAGTGAGCCTGGCTCAGTCTGCAGCCAGCAAACAGAAGCACCGGCCTCTGACAAGGTCCTGAGCAAACACGCCGGGCAGGACCTCCAGGCCCAGGGAGCCTGACTGCACTTTGTCCTAATGAATCAGCTCCATGGAGGCCGGGCGGTTGCAAAGGTGACTAACTGGCTAGAGATTGCAGGGCCAGGTGAGCCTGGTAGAGGTGGCACCTGGACTTTGACAGTTTCCAGGAGGAGAGGAGCATTCTTGGGCAGGTCCCTGGAGCGGCGCTGACGGAAGGTGGGACGCGGCAGAGCAGGTGTGTGGGAACGTAGCTCCCCTCTGTCCGGTCTTTGAGCTGAGCTGGCTGGGCTGTCAGATGAGGGAATGGGAGCGTGTGACTGCTCATTGCAGTCAGGATTCCTGCCTTTCCAGAATCTTTGATACTTTCGGTGGTTCAGTTTCCTTAATTAGATAACCTGCAGTCTCGCCTACTGGCGTTGGTGTCTCTTGGCATGAAATGCTGTGACTGGGGGAAGACCTTGGGTACTGCACCTTTGCAACTGGGGACCAGCTGCCTTGTGAAGAAATCTAGGGGCAAAGCGAACACAGTTTTCTTCTTGTTATCCCTACTGTATCCAAGGAGGGGGCGGCCTGCATGGTGGCACTGGCCTTCCCTGGGGCGGGCTGGCAAAGGCTGCGACTACACCTGGTTTTTCAAGGAAGAGAGCTGGTGCTCAGCAGAAGGCAGACAGCTTCCCTGGTTGCCTGACCGTGGCAGGAGGCGTCTCTGCACCCCGTTCTTCTTGTATGTTCTGCTATCTCACGGTTCTTGGCTCAGAGCTCCAGATTCGTGGCGCTGTGGGGTTGGAGCTGAGTGACATGTTGGTTTCGACACATACCCTTTGGACCTTTGGTTCTGATATGAATTTTTATTTTTATTTTATTTTTATTTATTTTTTTGTGTGGGTCTGGGAGTGGAACCCAGGGGCATTAGATCTCTGAGCTACAACCCCTGCCCTATTTTTTTATTCTTTATTTTGAAACAGGGTCTCACTAAGTTGTGGAGGGCTTCACTACATAGCTGAGGCTGTCTGTGAACCGTGATCCTCAGGTCTCAGTCTCCCAAATGCTGGGATTACAAGTGCGTGCCACCACGCCCGGCTCTAATATAAATTTTTAGATGAGACTGGGAGCTTCAGAAGTGGGAGAAAATGAAATGAGCTGATCGGAATCTTACAACCCAAACCAGTTGCTCGGGGAGAAGACAGGTGGGGGCGACCTCGTCCGCACGTGCCGGTGACCCAGGAGGCTCCGGGGCAGGAGCCAGGCCTGGGCTGGGCTTGCCCTCTGCCGTGTTCCTCTGTGACGAGGGTGGGAGAAACCTAGAAGGTCATTGGTCCTGCAGCTACATCCTGTTTTGAGGACTAAGTGGGGAAATGAATACAAGGAAGGCTCCCAGTCTGTACCCAGGAAGAACTCAGACTAGCTTTCCATTTTCTCCTGTCAGTAACCCCAAACTTAAGGTTGTTGGCTCTACTAGAGGAGGGGCAAGAATGTCATATAATGAGGTCTCATTCTTCTACAAGGCTAATGTGAGGATTCAGAAAGGGTGTCTTTTGAAGAGCTCGAGTTAAGCTTCATTCTGTTTGGCAAATGCTTTTGGCCACTTAGACCACCCTCACCCAGGTTTCTAACAACACCAACTACCATTTACTGACCAATCACTGTACGCCAGGTGCTTTCCACATTCACACTCTCTCTCTTCCTTTCTCTCCCTCCCCTGCCCCTGGATACTAGAGGTTGAACCTGGGGGCATTTTAACTCTGAGCTATACCCCTCAGCATTTTTTTTTTCAACGTGGCATGCAAAGTTTTAATTGCATGGCTCTCCCGGGGATCAGGGCGAGGCACCATGGGGCCCGCGCGCCTGTCCACCCCTCAGCATTTAATAAAAAATGTTTTGTTTTGAAATGATCTCATTAGGTTGCTGAAAGTGTTGCTAAGTTGCCGAAGCTGGTCTCGAACCTGCAATCTTCTTGTCTCAATTTCCCAAGTTATGGTATTACAAGTGTGCGCCTCTGCACTTGGCTTCCATGTGCTATCTCTAACTCTGAAAATATCCCTGCAAAGTAGTTACTGTAGCCTCTATTTGAAGGGTAAGGAAATCGAGGCTTAAAAACTAACCATCTGAGCTGGGCGTGGTGGTGCACGGGCGCTTGTAATCCCAGCATTTGGGAGGCTGAGACAGGAGGATTGTGGTTCATGGCCAGCCTAAGCTACTTAGTGAGGCCCTTTGCAACTCAGTGAGACCCTGTGTCAAAGTAAAGAATAAAAATAGGACTGGGGGTGTATCTTGGAAGTAGAATGCCTCTGGGTCCCATTTCTAGTACCCCCCCCTTCCCCCCCCCCACAAAAACAACCAAACTAACCATCCGAAGCTGGATGCGATGGCACGCTTTTCTAATCCCAGTACTTGGGAGGCTGAGACAGGAGACTTGCGGGTTCACAGCCAGCCTCAACAATTTAGCGAGGCCCTCAGCAACTTAGTGAGACTCTATTTCAAAAACTAGAAAAGGGCCGGGGGTGTAGCTAAGAGGTAGAATCTGGATTCAATGTCCCCCCCAAACTCCAAAAGCCACAAAACCCCCCAACCAGCTAGTAGGTGTAAGGGGCACAGTCAGGATGTGAACTTGGCTGGATCTCTCTGCAAGGCCAGCTCTATTTCTCTGATACCTCCACACAGCCATACCAAGTGCTGTGTAAATATTTGCTGGTGTGATAGATGAATTCGCGTTAATTGGGACTCCCTGATAGCGTTTTGTGGCTGCGTTCACTACTGATCTGTCTCCCAGGCCTCCCACATCTGTTGTTCCATATGTACTTTTTAATTTTTTAAGCAACATCAATATAATTGTCTAGCCTGTTAATCTATTTCATGTATCTGCTTGAGATCCTCCCCGCCCCGGATCTCTGTGTGTCTGCGCCCATATGGTTCATTTTAGATGGGGTTTAGAGGCCCATACTTGCTCTTTTTATGAAACCTAATCACCCACCATGTTTGAGTACAGGTTTAACGTGAACATTCCTCTACTCCCCCCCACCCGTTTTGTTTTGTGTGCAGGAAAATAAAACAACAAAATAACCGTCCCCGAACCCAAGAGAAACCCAGAGGGCCAGGGATGGAGCCTTGGGGTCCCCAGTGGCAGTCTCAGCCACGGGGAAGGCCTGTGGCACCCCCACAGGACCCTGACCGAGGCCCCCGGAGTGGACACCATGGTGGACATCGGCCTGGCCCTCAGCACAATGGAGAGAGGTTCCATCAGTGGCAAAATGCTCGTGGGAGCCCCCAGCCACAGCAGGACCCCAGGACAGATCACCAACAGCCCCACTTCACACCCAGGCCCGGGGAGTGGCCTCCGCCTACGCCCAGGGCCAAGTTCTACGAAGGGGGCAACCCCGGGCAGCTGTACTCGAGGTACGGTCTTTGGGCTTGGGACAGAGCCAGCTCTTCAAAATGCTTGGGGACAGATTGTCCTTTTCCTTTTCTCTCTCTTTCCCTTTGTTTTCTTTCTCTATTCTAATGGCCCCTCTCAAATGGGTTTTAAATGGCCCAAGACAGTACTTCCCTCCCTCCTCTTCATCCCTGAGCACAGCTCCTTCTTTAGAATTCTATTGGTGCCATATGATTAGACATCATAGTGGGATTCCAAGTGATACATTCACGTACGCACCCAGTATCTCTTGGCGTGATTCCTTCCTAACCTAACCCACTGTCCCCCTCCTGACTCCTCGGATGTGCTGGTGAAGTTGTTAGTGACACCTTCATACACAGACATAATACTGTCTGCTCTGTTTTCTTCCTCAAGCCTCCTCCTTAAAACAGCCATTAGCTGTGGCTGGGGGAGGGGAAAGGGACAGGAGATGGGACACTTTTGCTCTGGATCACAAAAAGCAATGTAGAATATGGAAAGCTTTCCTGAAGACCCTCTGAGATGGTCTTCATCATCTTTGGACCATCCCAGCCTGGGGTTAACATGGTGCCATCAGCACCAGGAAGAGTCCTAGGGCCTCCAACATGCCCCAGATATGCTGGGTACACCAATGCAACTGTACTGAATAAATGAAAGGAAACTTTAGGACTAATCAACCTCTCAGGGAGGGTCTAGACCTCCACGCTCTCTGCCCAGAGGAAGAGGCTGCAGGGAGGTGATTCTAGGGTGGGAATCGATAGCATTGGACTAAATGTTTGTGGGATGTTGGAAGCCATCCATATTCTATGTCACCTTTTTCGGCTAGGATGATATTTATTGATCAGATTTAAGGTTGAAACTATGACAATTATTGTAAATAAGTTTGCCTCTATGAAGTCCCAAAGTGTTTTTTTTTTTTTTTGCAGGGATGAAACCCAGGGGCATTCTACCTCCAATCTATACCCCCAGCCCTATTTTTTATTCTTTATTTTTGAAACAGGGTCCCACTGAGTTGCAAAGGGCCTCACTAAGTAGCTGAGGCTGGGTGTGAACTGGGATCCTCCTGTCTCAGCCTCCCAAGTACTGGGATTACAAATGTGCACCACCACACCCAGCTAAATTAAATAGTTAAATTTTTTTTTTAAATTTTACTACAAAAATCATTGCCTTTTATGCAATAAGCTCCCACTCTTGCATGCCCTTATTTTCTGTTTATAGGGTCTAAAATGAACTGACTTTCAGGCAGAGTCTAGGCTGGGGAGACCGTTCTGTCCTCTGAAGTTGTTCAGTTTGTCCGGTGTTCCGTCACCATGCCATCCCTGGGTGACTGAGCCTCTTTGTGACATTCCAGGCCGGGCTACGAGGATCCCTATCAGAGATACCACTCTCCGACACTGAGGGGAGAGTACGCTTATGGAACCTATTACTACCGTGGACACTCACAGCGGCTGCAGGAAGAAAGAGGTATGGAACAATCTCCCAGAAGCCTCTGGGGTTGGGCGTGTTGCAGCTGGCCTGAGGGGCTGGACAGAAGCCATTTGGTGCCATTGGGTGAGACCAGGGCAGAGAACCTGCACCTATCTTGAGCAGGGCGGAGGGAGGGAGGGAGGGAGGGAGGGAGAGAGAGAGAGAGAGAGAGAGAGAGAGAGAGAGAGAGAGAGAGAGAGAGAGAGAAACATCCCCCTGTCTGATAATAGTACTAAAACAATCACTGTGTTCCTAGTACTGCAGATAGTTTGCACTGCACAGTTTTTCTTCTCCTCCTTACTCCTGCTTGTAGCCAAGGTTGCAGTGACTGACCAAGTAACGAGGAAGTCAGTTCTTAAGGACACCTCGTGTGTGCTGGGCTGGAATGAGTGTGGCCATCACCTTCCTCTGAGAGTGGTGGACAGTCCTCTATAGGAGTTTATATCCAATATCCACAGGGCATGTACTAGAGCCAGCTCTGACCAGCTAGCCAAGTGCCATCTATTTCAGTGTTCAACACGCACACACGCACACACACATGCACGCACACACACGCACACACGCACGCACACACGCACGCACACCCTGGTCCCTACCATTGTGTAGCCTTATAGAGCCACACTGTCTGGTTCAGGGAGGAATCTCAGGCACTGTCATTGTTAGCTCTGACTCATCAATTTAGTTCACTTTGGCAAATACAGATGTGTTTGTGCGTTGTTTGCTGGGAGTGGACCCCAAGGCATGGCGCGTGCCGGGCGAGTGCTCTACCACTGGGCTGCGTTCCCAGCCTCTGGAGCAAGCGTGTCTTCTACCCACCGCGCTCTACTCCTGAAGCTCATGGCGGCTGCGTGTCTTTCTTAAAGCTCTTTTAGAAACAGCAAGTGACCTGTCTCTTGTTTCCTCTGAGGGTGCAGTGCCAAGGCAAGGCAGTCCTTATACTTGGCACGAAGATTATCGAGACCTGAAGTACCTCGGTGGACATGATCATGAAACCCGGCACAGTCCCTTTGGAGCGCATAGTGAGACCCCGTACCAGTAAGTGTGGAAGGAGAGGCCAACCCGATGAGTCGGTCAGATCAGACGGTGGCGCCCATCTCCTGGCGCCTGTTGGTGGTCCCTCTCCTCTGGAAGCCCATCTGCTTTTGTTCCAGCTGCAGGGACATGGGAGAAGCTCAGAATGACCCGAGACAGCTGTCCATGGGAGGAGAGATTCTCACGTCTGAAAGCTTCCCTCAGCGGGGGCTGGTCTGAGTCCAGTGAGGTTCCTGGAGGCCTGGCCCAGAGGAGGGCCTTAATCTTCCTTGGGCCTCGGGACCAATGTAGGCTTGCAGAAGTTCTTATGACCAGGTCCTGCCCGGGGCTGGAGTGCTTCTCCTCCGCCCACTCCTGGGCCCTGAGAGGTGGGATGCTCCCCCGGCATGGGGCAGAACAGGGAGGAGACTTTTGCCCAAGCCTCTGTCCTGGTACCCTGAGCCCTGGATTTCACCCACCATGTGCTCTGATTTAAGCTGTTTGACCGTGGCAGGCGGCAGAGTCCAGCCCTTCTCTGTAGGGTGTGAGGTCACTTCGGGTAACTGAGCAGAACCCACACATTCCTGTCTTTCCTGGGATCAGTACATCAGGTGGGGGTGGGGGGAGAAGGACCTGTCTCACCTCTGCCATCATTTTGCTGCAGATCTGCTAGCTGGAACTCTTATAAGGACAGCCTCACATCCAGCTCTGGACAGGAGCGGCCCGGGGACCAGGTAACTTGAAGTGACGTGGGGCTGGAGGCCTGGGCTGTGGACCACAAAGGAGCCTCTCAGCCGTGGGGGCAGGGCCACAGGCAGGGGCTTTCTGGCCAGCCATCTGCAGGGCCTGAGCCTCCGATCCGAGTAGAGCCTCCATCTGGCCCCCTCCCTCCCGCCTTCCCACTTCAGTGCGAGGCCCTGAGCTGGTCCGTTTTAATTTTTGTCTGGTTGGCAGGCTCCAAGTCACTCTGAGGCTGCCAGTAAGTGTTAGCGTTAGGGACCTCAGGGCACTGGCGATGTGGGTTACCCAGGAAATGGGAAGTTGCTAGAATCTTTTAATTCAGATTTGAAAAGCAGGGCTTGAAATCTTTCCTGACTCATTTCTTTCCTTTTTTTTTGGTACTGGGGATTGAACCCAGGGGCATTTTACCTCCGTGAAACACCCCCAGCTCCAATGTCTCACTAAATTGCTGGGATTACGAGCATACACTGCCACACCCAGCTCTCTAAAATCTTAAACTGTGTACCACCTGGGCCATAGAACAAAGTTTTTCTAATTTAAAAATTTAAAAAGACATTTTCACATAGTTTTAGATTTGTGGAAAACTTGCAAAGGTACTATAGAGATGAGCTCTGACTTTTTTTTTTTTTTGGTGGTACTGGGGGTGGAACCCAGAGGCTTTCTACCTCCGGGCTATACACCCAGACTTATTTTATATTTTATTTGGAAACGGTCTCACTGTGCAATCCTCCTGTCTCAGCCTCCCAAGAGCTGGGATTACAAGCTGAGCTCTTACATTTTTGATAGTCTTACTTTAATTTTGTCTCACTGATTAGCTTTGTATAATTTTTTTTTTTTTGCAGTACTGGGGATTGAACCTTTGTATATTTTTTTTTTTTTTTTGCAGTACTGGGGATTGAACCCAGGGGCATTCTACCTTTGAGCTATACCCTCAGCCCTATTTTTTATCCTTTATTTTGAAACAGGGTCTCACTAAGTTTCAGAGGCCTCACTAAGTATCTGAGGCTGGCTGGGAACCCAGATCCTCCTGTCTCAGCCTCCCAAGTACTGGGATGACAAGCGTGCACCACCACGCTGGGCTGCTTTGTGTGATTTCTGAGTATCGTTTTTCTGTACACCTAGTGCTTAGCAGAGCAGGGCCCATATTATTGTGACTAATGCTAATGACTCAATAACAGCAGCCACACCTGTGTACAGCACTGTCCCGTGTACACAGGGCTTTTGAATATCTTGTCTCACTCATCCCCCAGACTTAAGTTCTACAAGTGTCCTGGACACCTGTATCCCCGGAGAGGGCACAGCACTTGGAGCAGAGCGGGGCTTCATTTAATAGTTGGAGAATAAATGCATAGGCAAGTATTTGAGCATATAGGGCAGATATGCTTATGTATATTACAGCTGGGGCGCTGAGTTCAGAGACCCTAAGCTACTTGTTCCAGATCTCCGTAGCAGGATACTGGAATCCAAGCTGAAGCTTGACTTCAAGGATCCTAAGCCGGGGGCCTGCACTCTTTCCATTGGGCATAATGCATCCAAACACCTGTCAATAGAATGATCCCATCTCTGTTCGACATACCCACATTCTTTATTTTTTTGGCAGTACTGGTGATAGAACCCAGGGGCATTCTACCTCCGAACTACACCCTCAGTCCTATTTTTTTATTCTTTATTTTGAAACAGGGTCTTACTGAGTTGCAAAGGGCCTAAGTATCTGAGGCTGTCCTCGAATCATGATCCTCCTGTCCTAGTCTCCTAAATGCTGGGATTACAAGCGTGCGCCACCATGCCCGGCTCATACCAACATCCTCTGTATTTATTGGAAGGCTTGATTTTGCTTCTTTGAAGGAAAAACTCCTTCCCATGTGTTTTCATTATTTCTAACTTCCAGCCTCCATCGACCAGCAAGTCCAACCTTCTCCAGCAGCACGAGTCCGGCCTCAGCTCCAGCAGCTATGAGCTGAGTCAGTACATGGCAGATGCCCCTGATCAGTACGATTCTGCGGCTTCAGCAGTGTGGATTCCAGTGCGGGCTGGTGGGTACCGAGGCCGTCTCCGTTGCTGGTTGAGTCTGATGAGGACAGGCTGGGTGACTCTTCTTGGAAAGTCATGGTTTTATCCTATATTTCCAGAAAGGAATTGCAGCCTGCCTCACTCGCTTATGCAAATCTTTTAGGCGCAGAAGCCACGTTGGCTCCACTTCCCGCCTTCTCCCTTGTAATGGAGATCGCACCATGGCTCTTAGAAGGGAACGCTGCCCCTAGCCATCACCAGACTGGGCTGGGAGGCACGTAGGCGTGCTTTTAAGTAACAGCTGAAGGATACGGAGACCAGAAAGGACTGGGTAAAGCAAGGCAGAACCCAACGCATAATTGCTTTGTCTGGTGTAGGAGTCTTGCCATGGGATTGAAGGTACAGGAGCAGAGAGACTCTGACCATCACTGAGAATGTGGCCTGGGTACATTGCCACTTGGACCAAATTTCCAAATCCTTGCATTTTATCCTGCCCTGTCCTCAAAGGCTCACCTTGGACTGGATTATGGATGAGGGGCTTCTTCTAATTATGTAGCCCACCTAGAATCTTCTCCTGGTGCCAGGTGGAATTTGGACTGAACCATGTCTGTGGTGTATTTCTAAACCGAAGGAAAGAGTGAGCATCTTGCTAACTGTCCATCTGTCCATCGGCCAGGGGACGTCTCCGCAGCTGCTCCCAAGGCGCCCATGAAGTTCTACATCCCTCACGTGGCTGTGAGTTTTGGGCCAGGAGGTCAGCTGGTGTATGTGTGCCCCAGCGCGCCCACTGATGGGCAGACGGCCCTTGTTGAGCTGCACAGCATGGAGGTAAGTTAGAATTATGGTCCTGGGATGCTCTTGACATACGTCACCACTTCCCTTTGCCCGAACCTGGGCATTCCCAAGAGGGGCCTCTGGTGGGAAACTGAGCCACCCCCCCCCTTGGGTCAGGATTCGGTGGGTTACTCTTTGCAAGAGGTTCAACTAGAGTGATGTTTTCCTGGAGGTACTCACAGTTCCGTTTCAACAAGACAACTCACTTTGGTCCCTCCATTTTCCCCATAACACACTGACCGAGCCACACCCGAGGGTCACAGCACCAGCATCTAATACTGGACTTACCTGACCGGGCCACTGGTTGGAATAGTATTGAAGACCAAATTTGATTTTTCTTGATTCTAGGTTATTCTAAATGATTCTGAGGACCAAGAGGAGATGAGAAGTTTCTCGGGACCCCTGATCAGGTAAGTTACTCTAAGAGCTATGGAGTTTTGAACCCTGAAAAGTTTCTTCCTTCCCTGGTCATCATTTTGAAACTTTATTTCATGTTTCCTTGGGAGAAAATGTGTATCGCAGTTGGAATAGAATTCTCCTTGCTGCTAGAAAGTAGCCGGCCTTGGCCTGGGTCATTCTGGAGAAGCTATTCTGTAGTCAAAGGACAGAAAAGTGAGCGAAACAGTTTGGGACCCTAAAGAGCAGTTTAGATAGGTTTATAGGTTACATGGTAGGAAGTCTTAGCATTCCATGTACTTAACAGATATTGGTAAAAAAAAAAAAAAAGAAAAGTAGGGCAGAGCCTGGGAAGTCATCGATTAGCAGGTCACTAGGGGAATACCTCTCTCAAACTGCCTTTCCCCCCCTGCAATAACACTTTAGCTTTCCAGTTACTGGACCCTGTGCAAGCCTGCCCTCTGTAGGACTAGATTGGAACTACTTGAAAAATTCCCAATCCTGTCTCTGCTATTCCTCATGCTTTTTCTTGTGCCTAAGTGTCCTGGTTGGATGGATGTCAGGGGACCTGGGTCCCAGGCCTAGGCACCCTATTGTTAGAAATACATTTCCATGGTGTTGTAAGAAACTACACATGTCCTAAGGTGTCTCAGCAAGGCATATTTTACTTTTTTCAAAAAGGGATCCTTCCACCAGAATCATGGCAGAAAAATGGCTGCTCTGGGGGGGGGGGCTGTGCTGTGCTCCTATTGATGGAAGCCTTATCTGCACACTCTTTATACCACTGGTTGAAGGGGGTTGTAAGTGCCAGGGGCTGGCACTTACAATATAAAAATAAACCTTATCTATTCCTTTGCTAGAAAAGATCTAATTATATCCT